>NC_063006.1:1200000-2400000 GCF_017499595.1 Psilocybe cubensis | reverse complement strand
TCCCTACCATCCCCCAGCGAGAACCTGCAGGGTAGCGTAGGTTCAAGCTGGCAAGGGAGCTCGGATGGTAATGGCCAGCCTTTCAAGGCAGGCACTGTCGTTCGCTCAATCGAGTGACGACAAAGGAATGTCGCTTGAGATTCACCCTATCGCTTCCTGTTAATTGGGAAGCGATAACGACCTCATCAGATTTCGCTCGAGAGCATGGTTTGAAGAGGGATTTTTTTTCCAAAGAGGGGGTGGCACGACACTCGTTCGCGCCATCCTTGTGCAGCCTTGCCGTGGCCTCTTTGGCTGAGGTTGTACTCTTGGGTATGACTGACCAATAGCACATTAATAATGAAAAATCCTCCTGGTTGCTTTCTCTTCGATCCATTTGGTGAGTTTCTGCGATCATTTTCTATTCGCTATCCTCAGCTTATCCGACCCCTTTTCTTGCGTACTTGATGGATAGCTTATTGTAACTTGTCTGCTTCAAGGTTTGTGCTTTGGCCATTTTGTTGCATTCGAGTTTGCATCTGACTCCTCTTTGGTTATTAGATTCCTTGTGTGAATAACTTACGCCATCCATGAAGTTTGTGATCCACATCCATTTGGCTGGTGGAGCTCTCTCGCTCCAGTCGGTCGAGTATGATCCATGTGAGCAACATGTCATACTTTTGCCTACAATTACAGTACTGATTTTCGGTATAGACAGAAAACTCTGCGATCACGCTTTGACAATGAGGCGTTATACTAACGTACGTCGCTTTCCCTTAATGATTTATTCCTTTTGAAACTGACTTGTTATGGGACAGCACACAACCTCCGAGTGCAGTGCTACTATCATTCCCTCTATCTGACCATCCCTAGCAGTGAGCACAAACGTTCAGTGTAATGTAGTTTGAGCTGGCAAGTGAACTAGTCACGGTAAAGTAGCTCAACCCAATTGCTTCATGGAGAGCGACAAACGACCTCTTCGTGTTTGGGTTACCTCCACCCCAAATTAATTACAACTCAAAAGCGCGTGGGTTCGTACAAACCAAAAATTGAACGAATGAGATACATCTATACCAGGCAAGGTCGCTCTAATTTAATAGTATTTAATTCCAGTTCTACGAATGTACGATTGTTCATTCATTCTACTTGATATACTTGTATATAATACAACGGTATTCGCCATTAATAATAATACACATTACACAACATACATGTGTCGATAGAACGACGGAACGAAGGAAAGGCGCGACGAGGGGGCAAGGCTGCAAAAGGGGGAGGGGAATGAAGCGGAGGCCGTGAAACAGAAAGCTCAGGCATTATGTGGCGAGATGCATCCGCATCCGCCTGCCTGCCACTGAAACCCAGCCCTCCAATGCAAAACAAAATAAAAAAAAATGAGGTATCATACACGAAAAAGCTTCCTCTACCATTCCATTCCGATCCGTTTAGCACGACCGACAGACTAACAGAGAGCCAACAGCGCAAACAACTATGGCAGGGGTTCGCGACTACTCGACAGCCTGTTCAGATGGATATACACGTCCGTTCCAAAACCGTCCATGGATATCAGGCGTAGATCGCCCCCAAAGTAACGCGCGTACAGTCTTGACAGTGGTAGCCCATACCCAAACCCAGCCATCGGAGCCTTAAAATCGTTTGTCTGGAAATCGCCGTCAATTCCCTGGCTATCCATAGTGGTATACATGTACGTCCAGATGAGAGGAATGGCACTGCGTGGGATGCCTCCTCCCTCATCGGAAATTTTGATCGTGATGTCCTCCTTACCCTCAACGACGACGACCTTGATCGGGGGAAAGTTGTCTTCCTGGTCGACGCCATATCGTTCGACAACCGCACGCAGTGAGTTTTTAAGCAGCTCGAAGCAGATGTGTGAGAGATGGCCGGGAACGTAAGGGAAAGTGAGGTCTTTGGGACAGATGAGCTGCACAGGCGGCCCTTTGAACATGGCGTAGTGTTCTTCGCACACGAAACGCGCGTTTTCGATGGCTTCTTGCACGATATCGTGCACGTTCTATGGAAGTGCTTAGCGTGCGTATTTCCGCAGAATGGGAAAGAGGACGAACAGCTTTTGTACAGATGATTCCAACATAGTCCGCATGTGCCTGCTGTGTATTCAACGCCACATCTTTAACACTAATGAGCATAATGACGCAAAGACAGAAATAGTGACGCACGCTGTCCAATGAGAAATCGGATGCCTATACGCGAGAGGTAGAAGCGATCGAGCCAGGCCTGCATGTCGAGCCCAATATGGCGCGCATTCTGACTCCGCTTCCACTCCAAAACACCCTGGGCGACGGTGGTGACTGTTGGATCGTGGCGGCTCTTGATGTGCTCGAGCAGCTTGGTAAACCGCTTGTTGTAATCCTGGACCTCGGGCGGCCAGGTAATGTTGTTAGTATTCGCGTAATATCTGGAAATGCAATGGGTTGGTTGACATTCGATGTGAGAAAAAGGGCAATCGTGCGGACCTTCGTTCCATGGGTACCCGGAGTTTGAGCTTGTTAAAGCCATTCCCGTTGCCGTTCCCGTTCACATGGGACTGGTACGGATTTGAATAAGGGTCGTTGAAGAGATTGGGTTTGGATTCAGGGAGATGGATTTCGTCCGGTCTGGTTATCATCAACGCCTGGCGGATGCTCGGCGGAAGCACGATGGGGGGGAAAGTGATGAGTTCCTGCGGGAGGTGGAGTCAGAACAGGGTTGGTCGCACAAGGTATGTGACTCGCCTCGAACGACTGGGCGTACCAGTTTTTGACTTTCTTGATGGACGGCATCGCGCTGAGGTTGTGCGGTAGCTCGTCGAGTTCTTTGACGCGGTGGGCTAGGCGCACGGGTAGCTCCTCTACGTGAAGCGGTGTGAGATGTGCTGTCGATATTCAGAAGCCCGACGCACCTGCTAGGAACTGGCTAGCCTTGAGCAGGGTGCCCTGGCTGGGATTCTGACCGAACAAGACCATCTGCTGGAGAGAGACTAGCGCACTGTCAGACGGCATCAGACAAAGACCAAGCTTGAGACGAACCTCCCGTCTGTGGAAACGAAGCAAAATGGTGTATCTTGTCCCATATCGCAGGCGTTATTCTGAATCCTGCAGACATTGTGGAAAGAGGTCAACGTTGGCGTCGTCGTCCGCTGCAAGCTCAACTTATACCGGTAGGCCGAAGCTGCAATCCGCTTATCACATGCCCCCCGGATAAGTCCGAACTCCGCCCAGGCCAATCATCGACTCGAGCTGCGATAACTTTGTACCATATTCCGGCCGTTTACTTATGGGTGTCCGCGAGTTTAATGGAGAGCGCTGGTGAGTCATCTGGGCAGCGCCTAGAGGAGAGCTGGATTATGTGCTTCCCCGCATTTACCCCAACTTCTTCATGCGGGAGCATTCGCGCTGTATCTCTTGGCCCGCGCTTACCTTGAACCCGTCTTGTCTTCTGAGGTCTCTTTACGCTAAACTAAACCAATCCTACAACCACTCGGTGAAGATGTCGAGTAGCCTTTCTACATTCAGACCTTCTATCGCCCCATTTTCATCGATAATCAGAGTTGCAGCCATAGGCAACCACACAGTCCATTTCGGGGATACTGATCTCCTAAATCACAAGTTCCGCGATGCGCATGACAATAGATGGTACGGCCCCTTACGGCCCTTGTAGGTCGTGAAGAGCTTGTGTTTGTGTTATACGGGGTCAACCATGATCCGGACTCATCAGCGTACTATATAACACTCGCCTCGTTTCTGCAGATCACAAAGACCCAACCGCCTACGGCCCGAACATATCGAATATCTTTTCTGATGTCGTGGCTCGATGATTAATATACGTCACGAAGGTCAGAAATTGTCTATCAAATGAGATGAACGCTTGTTGCGGCTCCGTTGATCTATTCACGGCTTTATATTTTAATAATCACCCACGACGGACCAGTCAGCAGTTCCCGCACTTCACCTATTTCCCAGCATCTCCAATCTGTGAACCAGTGCGCCAATTTTTTATTTACTTCGAAGTTTATAGATATCCTTCGCTGTGCTTTAGTACTTTCAGGTTTCATGGTCAGCCATCATCGAGCCGAACCTCCGGGTCAGCATAATTACTGACATAATAGCGAGATCGGCATTGCGCAGGACATGAAGCGTATTAGACATAGGCATTTGTGGTGTGTACAAGCTCTCGTTGCACCTAACAGTATCAACTCTCCCTCTGGAATGCCTCACGGATCCATTTGCAGCTCCATGGCTAGAGAAATTTAGCTCACGACTCGATACCATGCGTAACTGTTGATCACATTCACATCCTCCTCGGGCCTCACATCCGACATGTCTGAGTACAGGATGAGTAGGCAATTTCAAGATAAGACCTTTGCATACCATGTTTCGACTGAGTGTATCAATGAATCGGAACGATCGAACTCGAAACAAACACAGTGACGATTTTTGACTTTCAAACTTGGCTGGTGACAGAAACTTCCCTACCTGTGGGCGCCCGATTCTTATATGTTTAAGCACTAATTATTCCATTGAATTCAGCTTCAAGTAATAGGACAAATTAAACCGACTTTAATTGCCTATTGCATGCCACCAGAAAATAACTTCAATTTGGGGAGGGCGTTCTGCTCAACTGCGCGAATGTTTTTACCCATGAACACCCTGAGCCCACATCGAAGGTCGACCACCCTGCAGTCTATGTTCTTGAATGGAATCAGCCATATAAGCTCTCATACATCTATACCCCCCATCGCTCCATCTAGGAGAAAAGGGACGAGGATAGCACCAGGTATTCAAAGGTGTGGTGACGTGCCTGCGTGGGCGGGCAGCCTTGGTTCCCCTTACAAACGAATCAAACTCACGACTTCAATGATTCATTTATGCCCTCCTAGGCGTCAAAACCCCGTCAAGACTATCCTACTCAAGCCTTCGCGGTGACAGTGACTTCATTCAATTTTTCTTACACCCTAAAACCCATATAAATTCAGAAGCTTTCTATCGGAAAGTGGGGGTTGCATTTGGGTTGTAAATGTGAAAAAATCATGGTCATTCTGGCGTCCCAACATGATTCAGATGATTGACAGAGCCATTTTCAACGACGTCAGCAGGTACGGACGTTCAACCGGCGCCAATGAGCCCATCAGGTGTACCAATGGAGTACTAAAAGTGAAGACAGACGAATCAATGCGAGGTATCTATCGTCAATGTTGGAATATACATGGCGATGAATGGGTTTCATGCAAAGAAAGCCACAATCTTCAGGTGTACATAGCCGAATGCAACGGGGTGGGTAACATATTTAGCACACAGATACGCCGCCACTTTATGAACATCAGCGACCGATGGGCGATCATCATCTTCTCCCGATTTTCAGTGGATTCTCCCGAGTCTCAATACATCTTTCACATTCAAATCCATATGCTAACGACAACTGTCAACAAGAGAGGAGACGCCATTCCTGACATACAGCATAGTCTATCAGCGACTCCCTACTCCGACGATAAAACACCAAGGATTCTCCACATCCCACACACTTCACATATTAACTTCTTTATTGCACGAAAACGATTCAATGTTGTCGTTCAGCGGTGGATTGCTGTTCGCGGGAAGCTGATACACTGTCCCGTTATACTGGGTTCCGTAGCCCGCACATCCAGCGATACTGTACGGTTAGAACACGGGCACGGTAAATATCGATATTTCAAAAATGGATCTCGTATAGAGGATAGAGGTGAAGACTAACACAAAAAAGGTGCATGTGTATCCCGGGCCAATGACCAGACTTTCTGCTCGACCAACCCAGCGACAGGGTAACGTGGTACAGTCTCCCGGGATGATATTGTCAGGAGCAAAGGTGGAACCGGTGAGGTTGGGCGCGTTGTAGAATATAACGGATACCTCGTCGGCCGGGGACTGTCAGTGACCAAAAACGATACCATCGACAAGTTGGATAATAAATACAATGAACAAAAGTATATTTGACTTGGAGCTCTGGGAAAACAACGTACACGAGATACAATAGGATCACAGCTCTGAGAAAGAATTACTGACGAGGCGACCGCGAAAAACAGAGGGCAGAAACTGGAGAGGGCCTTCATCTTGGAAAGGTGGTTGATCTTTGGGTTCTGACAAAATGTTCGATGGTGGTTATGAATTTATACACTCAGCTAAAGCATTTATTTATACGGGAAATCTTAGAATGTTGTGTATAAATAACGGTGTTAGTCTAGGCGAATTTCCAAGTCCGTGAAATCAAGGGTTTGTCTGTTATTAAACAATTTAACTAATGAATTAGTAACTTCTAAAAAGAAGGCCATTCCCTCTTTCCAAACATACCACAGACTGACAGATTTAAACGCCGACATTACTGAAGCAGGGACTACATTGTATAATGCAGGGGAGATCAGCTGCTTTGACAGGTGTTGTGAAGTTTCTGAAGACATTGAAACTACGGACACTTCTTCTCCCGACGTACACCATACAATAAATCTGACGTATCTTCTTAGACGCTCTATTTCTATAGTTTGCACATGGTCTCGGAATCCTTGTCTTTTCATACCTCGCTGTTATTCATCAAAGGGCGTCTAATTATACACGCGAATTCAACGAAGTAGCATTTGCATTCAAATCAAAGCGATTAAGGGGCAGATTGCTCGCATGTATTACACTGAGCCAGACTTGACCGGAGATACAAGCTTAAATGCAACAAACAACCCAACCACAGATCTTGAAGTATAGAAGATACAACAAGCTATCAATCAAACATACAAGGAGTGTGGTCAGGTAAGCGGTGAATTGAAGAGGAAGCAAACAGGAGGTTCTTATTTATTAATGTGCTATTGGTCAGTCATACCGAAGAGTACAACCTCAGCCAAAGAGGCCACGGCAAGGCTGCACAGGGATGGCGCGAACAAGTGTCCTGCCACCCCCTCTTTGGAAAAAAAATCCCTCTTCAAACCATGCTCTCGAGCGAAATCTGAAGAGGTCGTTATCGCTTCCCGATTAACAGGAAGCGATAGGGTGAATCTCAAGCGAGATTCCTTTGTCTTCACTCGATTGAGCGAACGACAGTGCCTGCCTTGAAAGGCTGGCCGTTACCATCCGAGCTCCCTTGCCAGTTTGGACTCACGCTACCCGTGGCAAGTCCTTGCTGGGGAATGGTAGAGGGAAGGGGATGTGGGTAGCAGCTCGATCATTGAGCATTGCAATGGTTATGCATATCATATAGCTATCAGTTACGAGTCAGTTTCGGAAATAAATATAATGAAGATGAATGTGGGCGTACATTGGTATATAACATTATCATCGAAGCATGATGCATATTTTCTGAGTATATCCCGAGTCAGCATTGTAAACGATATTATTCGATCATTACGCTCACCTTAATTCTGATCGACTGGCAGGAGAACCTCGAGTGAGGCTCCGCCAGCAAAGGGATTTTAGTGATGTTGAACGGAGTTGGACCGTCCAACGAGCATATTGACCAAAATCACACAAAAAAATGTTCTAAAAACCAGCAAGTTAGCAAAAGTTACAAAATCCCACAGTTGACCCAAACATACCTTCTTGAAGGACACATAATACAGGGATCTTCAACAGGAAAATGCTGGTCAGAACTAATGTAGACAACAAATGGATTCAAGGTAGAAAACTCACAAGGTGTGGCGGATACTGGCGGATTTTTAATGTGCTATTGGTCAGTTGTACCTATGGGCACAACCTAAGCCAAAGAGGCCACGACAAGGCTGCACAAGGATGGCGCAAACGAGTGTCGTGCCACCCCCTCTTCGGAAAAAAAAATCCCTCTTCAAACCATGCTCTCGAGCGAAATCTGAAGAGGTTGTTATCGCTTCCCAATTAACAGGAAGCGATAGATTGAATCTCAAGCGAGATTCCTTTGTCGCCACTCGATTGAGCGAGCGACAGTGCCTGCCTCGAGAGGCTGGCCTTTACCATCCGAGCTCCCTTGCCGGTTCAGACCTGCGCTACCCTGCAGGTCCTCGCCGGGGGATGGTAGTGAGGATGGGGACATGGGTAGCAGTGTGGAGTCAAAAGAAACTCATAACATAACTAAAGCACATTGAGTCAGCTGGGAATGAAACCATACAAATTGAACAAGAACATACTTTGGCATAGCATTTCATTGTTGAAGCATAGTAATCTGAACCTAAAAGAAGTTAGTATTTTGGGCAATAACCGAGAAGATTGTTACTTACTGGTTTATGATAGACTGGCTGGGGCGATTGGATACAATCAATGTATTTGAGATAGAAAAAACTCACAAAATGTGGGGAATACCGGTTGATTTTTAATGTGCTATTGGTCAGTTATACCCGTGGGTACAACCTAAGCCAAAGAGGCCACGACAAGGCTGCACAAGGACGGTGCGAACAAATCGTCGCACCGCCCCCTCTTTGGAAAAAAAATTCCTCTTCAAACCATGCTCTCATTCGAGCGAAATCTGAAGAGGTCGTTATCGCTTCCCGATGAACAGGAAGCGATAGGTTGAGTCTCGCGAGAGACTCCTTTGTCGCCACTCAATTGAGCGAGCGACAGTGCCTGCCTCGAAAGGCTGGCGGTTACCATCCGAGCTCCCTTGCCAGCTCAGACCTGCGCTACCTTGCAGGTCCTCGCCGGGGGATGGTAGGGGAAATGGGATGTGGGTAGCGTTGTGTGGTGGGTGACCGCAATCCATAACATAACACTGAATCATATCAAGTCAGACCGAATGAAAGCGTACGTGCGAGAAAAAGAACATACCTTATTATAAAGTCTTATCGTCGAGGCATAGTGGTCTGAATGCATTACCAGTTAGTGTCCTGGACCATAACTAACAAGAGCATTACCCACCTAAAATATTATGGGCAGGCTGGGGCAATCGGCCCCGCCCGCCATTGATGAAACGACCCCCTTGACGGCGTTTGGCCGTAGAATGAGGATCGCGTTGGTAAGTGGTATGATTCGTTAGCTAGAATCTGAGAACAAACGACGCGTTAGGTGAGGAAGAACTTAGATGTATGCATTAACGAACCTTTAACTATCAGATGCTCATTTATCAAGGAACTGCAGCCTGAATACGCGTTGAAGAGAGATTAGTAAACGCTTGAATGAACTGACTGAAGACAAAGCCACTTACATTTTTTGGGGCTGACCGGCGGGCATCGTAGAATGCCTCGCCGGTCAAGGACCTCGTCTACGGCTTATGCCATCGAACGAGCTTTGCCAATGGGCGTGCAGCGTGTGCACGCCCCATGACAGCGCCTCAATGTCGCCACAGGCGCGACAGAGGCCTTTATCGTCCGCTGTACCGCCCGTTTGGTAGGCGCGCAGACGATAGTGGTGATAGAGTCCCCGTATAGACCTGTGGTGCAGATTGTCAGTAAAAGTATATATGCGTTAGAATGTGGCATACCTTTGGCGACGTCGCCACCGAGTGGTCAGCCACCCGATGGCATATCGCTGTCGTTGTGGTGAATATTGAAGACGCGTCTCAAGCCCATATAGGGCCGCAGAGACTCGATGCAGTCTTCACCGCAGACGAGATGGGGGAGCTTGTGGAGGGGACTGAACACCCAAGCCAATCTTTATACGGTGGAGGTGCAGACCAAAAGGCAGTGGCGTCCTTCCCAAGTTCTGTCAGTACACACAATCGGCAGACACGGCACAGAATTTATTTTTGACATCTCGCCATATGGCCGCTACCCCGTCCTTCAATTATTTTCCTTTTGTGGATTTTACAAAGACCA
Organism: Psilocybe cubensis; assembly: GCF_017499595.1. Lineage (NCBI taxonomy): Eukaryota > Fungi > Basidiomycota > Agaricomycetes > Agaricales > Agrocybaceae > Psilocybe > Psilocybe cubensis. The sequence continues at coordinate 2,390,273 of NC_063006.1, read as the reverse complement.
CGCTCAGGACACTTGTAAGAGGGATGCGGATTCTCGAGGCTTCTACGGATCGATAATCAATCATAAAGAAGTCAGAAACAGTCATTCCCTTTGTCTTTCTCATCGATTAAAGTGAAAAGGGGTTAGATGGTACTCACGGGAGGAATGATAGGGCCTCGATGTCGATGATCGGTTACACACAGGTGGGTTTAGAATACCTCGTTAGAAATGTGGCTGACTGCAAAGGTCATAGCACCTTTGTCTACCGATGACTCGGGTTTTCTTTTGGTATTATGAGGTGGAACGGTTTGCGTTCTGGATGCCATTTTACACGATGTTTTCGGTGGCAGAGTACTGGAATAGTGCTTCCCTTAAAGTATACATTGACGAGATGTTCAGCGAAGATGTGCCACTCGATGACTCACAGACAGAGGTTGAAATTGAAAGCGCATGATTCGATTTAAACTTACAATGATGAGATTTATCTTGGTTCGGGTGAATTACGAGCAGTCTCCGGCGTTGGGAAGGGCTTGTATTTGACGGAAAGCAAGGAAGATTGGGATATTTTCAGCTGATTAAACGGGAGGAGTTTGCGGAGGCCGGCTGCGTTCGAACTTACACACCGTCCTTCATGCGTTCTTCTACTTCCCTTCTCGTAGGATAACTATCAATCGTCCCGCTCTTCTCACAGCACATACCCGCAGCCTAATGGTGCAAAGGGTAAACAAATCAGCTCAGGTGGAGGTAAAAATTACCCTCAAAGCTGATGCACATACCTGCACTGCGACCTTCAATAACTTCTCCAATTCCATCTGGGTCAACTTGAAGTCTGTACCCTCCTTATCGGCAGAATCATCATGAGCATCAGCCATCCCCATGAGCTCACACACAAAGTATCCTGCAAAACAATCGCCAGCGCCCGTTGTGTCTTTTGGAACACCTCCTCGTAGCTTCGCTGCAGGGACATACACAATTTCCATCCCTTTCTCGACTCCGCATTGACGCGCCAGGACCCCTTTTGCGCCGAGTGTACACACCACACTTGTATTCCTAAACGCCTCCATCCCACCGAGCGCATGCACGAGCTCACGCGCAGCTTCTACCTTTCCATCTCCACCTCCACGGCCGACGCCGCCGCCAAACGCTTCAAACAACTCCCTTGCCTCATCCTCATTCACAATCAGCCAGTCGACCTTCTCCCATGGGAACGCGGAGATCGTGTCCCGCGCCGGGAGTGGAGAGGGATTGATGATCACAATAGTATCCCTTTGGCCTCCAAGTTGACTTTGTCTGGGAGGTTGCGACGAGACTTTAGCACTATGTATGGCGGATAAGGTTGCTTCCAAAGGAATTTCATTCTGCAAGAGAAGATGTGTGCTGTGCGGGAAGTACCCGCCTGTGCCTGCTGTGGTTAAAGACTGGGCACGGAACGCGTCTTCGTGGAGGGTGCTATAATTCGCGCCAGGGAAGAGTACTATATTCAAATGAAAGCAAGATATGATTAGCTCTGACCGGTAATACCCCAAGATTCAATAAAAGGGAGCGACTCACTGATACTATTCTCTCCTCTCTCGTCTACCTGAATAATTGCCCTCCCCGTAAGCTCGGTCTACAAACATTGCGCATATGAGATATTCGTGTTTTGCACAGCCCGACTATACCAGTTCTCTCTTTTCATCTTGTCCATCCGAATATCCAACCCCCTAGTGGATATCCAACGTGATAACTCACCTCCGAGACCAAGATACCCTCAACACCAACACCGACCTCTCGCATTCTCTCCCTAATCCAAGCTCCATCGTGCCCAATTGTCCCATAAAACTTCACCTTGGCCGGGTTACTTCCCGATGACTCACCCCCGCCCGCGGCCAACGCAACAGCGACAGCCTGGTTTGCACCTTTCCCACCAACGCGACTTTCGTGAAAAGTGGAAGACAGAGTCTCTCCCGGTCGGACAATGTGGGCGACTGGAGGTGGGAATGACGGTATTCATGGTTCAATGTGATTGTTTAACGGTTTGTCGCGATGAGGGTTATATGATAGGGGTATAACCGGCAGAGGGGGTTGGAGTTGTACGCAGGATACAACCACGTCAAAGAACAACAAAAAGCACGAGGAACGAGAAATGTTGTAATGCAATGTCCAAGCCTCAACTTTTTGGAGTCATTAGCGACATAAAATAGTTCACGAACCATGGAAATATTCATCATGGTCTGAAATTCGGTAAAAAAAAAATAACGTAAATCAGATTCCAAAGGCGTCATGATGTAGTTTTGTTGAAAACAGCAATAATCACATACTTATTGACCCTCTCACAGTACAGGTTGCCAAAGCTCTTGACCCTGAACCTGCATCCGCCACAGTTTGCATGTTGCTCGCCACTTCTGAATGGTTTCTGGATCTTGTTGGTTCTTCCCCAGTATTAAAGGCTAAAAGACTGTCAATGCTGCTGCTAGTTTGAAGACTGAGTAGCTGACAACGTGGTGATTTCAATGTTCGAAGATGGACCCCGTCCAAGGCGCGTCAATGTCAAGAATGATGGTAAAACAGTAATACAACGACGAGAAAGACCCGAACGTCGAAATGGAAGTGAGATAAGATCAACTTGATCACATTCCACCAATCGCGAGGAAAACAAAAGCACACAAGTAAAAATAGAACACAATTCCGTCATATGATAAACGCGTCGCGCCATCTTCGCTAAGTGCTACGGAAGCTTTCACGTCGGGATATTCATATTCGGATATTCAGAATATGAAGTTCCCACGAAGTGGGTAATCGAATGTTACAAAATATTTGAAATATAATAAGGTTTTAAATGATGCAACATGCTTTAAATACAAAAGAAATACATATGTTAACTAAGATTGTAATTACATGGCAACATCCAAATCTTTAAAGAATGTTGTGATAAATTTTATACATAAAGTACATTTCAAGAATGACTTGTATATTAAATCTGAATCATCCTCTTTGAGACCAAGATATTTTATATCAAAGTTGTCCTTGAAAGGAACTTTGTATTTCAAATCCATTGTAACTTTTGAATGCCTCGTGAATGTCAAAAAAAATTTAAAGTACAAAGGTCCTTTGTGGGCTTGCTTAGACATAGCATGTTTTGCACCATCTGTTGTTCATAGACATTTGAAATACAATACTCCCTTACATGCTGCCACATATATTGAGTTTGTTACTACTTACAAAGGTCCTTTATATTTTAAATATACAGGAACCTAATATGAGTACTTTGTATGTTATAACATATCTCAAATATGTTGTTCCAATATATTCTGTGCCCGCTCATTGCCCATTGAGTGCCCAACAGTCGCCCACTATAACAGCCACTGCGTGCCCACCTACATCTGGCATTGAACACCATTTTGCAGGCATCAATTCTATAAACATGTTCAATGCCCGCAAAAGAGATCTAGGTGGGCACACAGTGGCTGTTATAGTGGGCGACTGTTGGGCACTCAATGGGCAATGAGCGGGCACAGAATATATTGGAACAACATATTTGAGATATGTTATAACATACAAAGTACTCATATTAGGTTCCTGTATATTTAAAATATAAAGGACCTTTGTAAGTAGTAACAAACTCAATATATGTGGCAGCATGTAAGGGAGTATTGTATTTCAAATGTCTATGAACAACAGATGGTGCAAAACATGCTATGTCTAAGCAAGCCCACAAAGGACCTTTGTACTTTAAATTTTTTTTGACATTCACGAGGCATTCAAAAGTTACAATGGATTTGAAATACAAAGTTCCTTTCAAGGACAACTTTGATATAAAATATCTTGGTCTCAAAGAGGATGATTCAGATTTAATATACAAGTCATTCTTGAAATGTACTTTATGTATAAAATTTATCACAACATTCTTTAAAGATTTGGATGTTGCCATGTAATTACAATCTTAGTTAACATATGTATTTCTTTTGTATTTAAAGCATGTTGCATCATTTAAAACCTTATTATATTTCAAATATTTTGTAACATTCGATTACCCACTTCGTGGGAACTTCATATTCTGAATATCCCGACGTGTTTGTAGCTTAGAGGACGAGCTCAGAGAAGCTGAAGCGGACAGTTCAGTTTATTTCTGTACTTTAAATAGTTACAGACTCGCGCCTTGTGCATCCATGCAAGAAAGAGAACTAGTAAAAACTATCCAAGTATACGAGACAAAGGTCCAGTCCAGATGCGCAAGCAACGTTAGCCATTTAAATAAATAAATAGATTAAGTCCGATACCTGTGGGGTTGTGGTGTATTTAAAGTACAAAGCACCAGTACCAACTTGGAAAAAGTCCTGAACACTGACTGAAGCAGCAGAAAAAGAGAGAGAGAATCGATAACATTTTCTTTTGGAGGGGACAATCTGGGACCGATAGAGCTACAATGCCTTTTTTCGATGGGGGTAGGGGGATAGAAGGAGGAGAAGGTACATGGTAGAAATGAGGAAGGATCATGATGATGGGATGATGAAGCAGAAAAAGGACACATTTTGGTTTTAGAATTGATTCGGTGGGTTGGGTTGAATTAGCAGATAGGATAGATAGAAGATGGAAGGAAAGATATACGGAACGCAAATGGAAAGATTAGGGGAAAAAGTGAAAAAGGGCACAGAAAAACTTTTAGGCCGTATGGTTGAGGATTGAGCGAGGCAAGACAAGGCATGAAAAGGGAGGTAAGTAGTAATACGTATGCTTGAATGTATATAACCAAAAAGAATAGTGACGGGGGTTTTCTCCCAGTCAGCGAGTGAGAAAAAGCAAGCAAGCGTCATTATAAAAAGTCAAAGGAAGAACGAAAAACAAAAAGAAGCGAGTAGCATCTGAGAGATTTAAAAATTGAAGTGAAAAGCGAGTAACTGTGTGGATGTTTGTACCGATGTGCGTGCGGACATGTCAGCATTGATGAAATGATAATATAAATGGAATCGGAGAAGATATGAGGTGAGTCGGTAAGGATGAGATGAGCTGGAATGTGAACTGATGGGAGATGATGGTCATGGTTGAAATCAGCTAGTCTGTCTGTCCATCTGTCTGTCTGTCTGTGCAGTGTATGGTCATGCAGAAGGAATAACGAAAAAAGAAAGCAAAAAAAAAATGAAACGAAATGAAAAACACAAAGGAAAAAATAACCTCCCCATCTCAATTCGCGCTCACTTATCCATGTCGAACAAATCATCATCATCCCTGCTCATCACAGGCCCGCCCAGAGGGCTAAGTGGTCCCTGTCCCTGCACAGCACTAGCGCTGGCAGGGGGATACCGCCCGCCGCTGACGTTGCGCGAGAGCCCTGGAGGTGCATTTGGGTTGGCAGATGTCGTCGAAGCACTCGGGTTGGCATTAGCATTCCCGGCGGAAGGGCTACCCGTACCACTGCCGCGGGTCGCAGCCGAGTATGAGAGGCGGGAGAACATCGTCTCAAGCCCCGCGCCCGTACCCGTTGGTGTCGTGGCCGTAGCAGCCGTACTTCCCGCGTTGGCATTCGTATTCGTCCCCCCGACGCTTCCCGCCGCCCAATCGCCGCCATACCCTCCAGCACCCGCACCGCTCTCAGGCGACCCAACAACGTTCTTCAGCGGAGGCAGAGCGTGGATACGCGAATATCCCGCTGCAAGACCTTGTGGCAGACTCTGGCCGGGAGCATGCTGCTGCAACGCGCGAGCGCTGGGCGAGAGCAGATGTGGCGCGGCGCCACCACCGAGCATAAGCTGCTGCTGGTGTTGCTGCTGCTGAGTCAAGTGCGACGAATGCCCGAGGTGCGACTGGTCGTCAAGCGCAGAGCCAAAGGCTGAGAAGGTCGGGTACTGCGTCGATGTAGAATTGGACGTTGAGGACTGCTTTGAAGGGTAGAATGGAGAAGATGTCGAGGATGAGTTGTTGGTAGCGGTAGACGCGCCGAGACGTTGCTGAGGGAGCTGCTGACCATACGGTGAAGTTTGCTGCTGTTGATTTTGTGCATGCAATCCCTGCGTCAAATCAAATGGCGACGGCGTCGTCCTATAAGTCGTCTGCGTACCGCCATGCGTGTGCTGGAACGTCGCGCCGCCCGCGGACGCGGATGCAGGCAGCCCAAGGCCCATATAATTGCTTGCCAGAGAATTGCTATTCGCCCCACCATTCCCATTCCCTGCTCCGTTACCACTCGCACTTCCGTTCCCGGTCGAGGAGAACAACGGATTGCTCGCACCCCTCAACTGCCTCCCAATACCCCCCAGACCATACCCCAACTGCGCTTGCTGCTGCGCCTGCAGCTTCGCGGCCTTGGCATTGAGATAGTTCTGCTGCAGGCCAGGGAGGAACGCGGCACTGGCATTGCTCGGACTCATCATGCCCAGCGAGGAAGCGGTGCCTGCGCTTCCGATGCTCATGCTCAGCCCGCCATCGTCCATCCCATAGTGCTGCTGAGACGAAGACGCCTGCGAAGACTGGGCGAGCGATGCAGAGAGGTAGCTATCAAAGCGCGAAATCGAGGGCGTGCCCCTATGCGTTTGATTGTTGTTAGTCGCAGGAGGAGAAGAGGGCAGCGCGGACGACGAATCCGCCCAAATGGACTTAATATCACCCAGCAGTGACGGCGCGGGCACCGAGCGCGAGTACCGATGACCCAGCGCCGCGCCCCCGTTGCTCGCACTGTTGTTAGCAATGTTCACACCACCCGCTTGCCCGCTGTTCGCACCCGCATTCTCCGCAATACTCTGGTTCGTCGCGTTCGCCAGCGCGCTTGTCAAATAACTCACCCCGCCAGACGTCTGCCCCGAGTTGCTTCTCGACATTCGGCGACTCCGCTCCTCCGGCGTCAACAAATCATTCAACGAGCTCGGCAAGAAATCCTCCAGATCCTCGTCCTCCACGGCCTCATCATCCTTCACCTTGCCTCTCCTACGCCCGCCGAACCCAGCCCCATCGTCTCCCTCGTACTCAACGCTAATATCGTACCCACTTCTAGCGCCATACCCATTCCCGTGTTGCGTGCGCAGAGCATTAACAGACTTGGACAGCAAGTCTCCCCACGACTTGGGGGCTGCGCCAGGCGAGCCAACGCCGTCCATGTCCATCCCGTCCGCATCTGCCCAACGCCTTCCCCGTCCAGCACCCCCGCCCATCATGGCGAGGCCACTCCCGAGACTAGCCGCAATACCCATCCCACCCATTCCGCCACCGGCATAAGAAGACGATCCCGTGGTGAGGAACACACTTTGTGTGCCAGGGGCAGAGAAAGGTGATGACGAAAGGAAACCGAGGTTATTATTACTGTTGGTATTGGCGTTGGCATTAGTGGATGGGGAAGAGCTGATGGTGATCCCGTTGAGATGTTGTCCATATGCACGAGGTGAGGTGCCAGGGGAGAAGTTGTTAGTGTTAGAGGCGCGGGAGGGAGAGATGGGTTGACCGGCGCGGTAGTTTGGCGGCGAGCCTATCGGACCAAAGTCGACAGCTGCGGCTTGGGTGGTGGTAGAGGGCCGAGGGGCAGAAGGTGGGAGTGGTACAGATGCGGCAGATGTGTCTCCAGCAGCTGTAGTAGCTTGTTTTTGGTCGTCCGAGGTGGCAGAGTCTTCATCAGGAGTCGTCGTGGCCCCCGACGCCTTTTTATCCTTATCCTCCTTCTCCTGAGCTTTCGACGAGATCCCCTCCATCTCCTCGAGCGGGGCAAAAAAGTCGGTGTCCTTGAGTGGCGGGGCGGGTGCAGAGGGCGAGATGGATGCCTTGAGTGCCATACTCATTGGAGGGCGGCCAGACGAAGATGATCCGGAGGCAGGGTTAACGTCGCGGGTGGGTGCAGTCGCACCTCCAGCGAGGAGGCTGAGACGGTTTCCGCCTCCACTGGCCGTCGAGGAATCGCGCTTGACCCGCCCGCCGCCGCTGCCCGACTTGGCGCCCTTATCGCTGCCATGAGATCCTGATCCTGCGCTTGTGGTGGTGGTGGTGCCCGATGCTGCAGCCGCTGCAGCAGCATGTTGTGCGGCCTTCTTGTTCTTCCTGTCCATAGCCATGCTCTGCCCGGGGAGGACGTGTGCAAGAGCGCACTTGTGGCCAAACTTGCAGTTGCCCTTGACGAACCAGGTACAGGTCTCCTTCTGGCCCCCTGGCTCTACCGCAGAATGGGAGAAGGGACACGAGGATCCAGCAGTGCATCCACCGACCTTGAAAAATTTGCAGGGCACATGCGATAGATCCTTGCCTGGAGAGAGCGCAGATGTGAGATATTGGGTACTCGGGAGACAACAAGAAAAGAGATACTTTTTGAGACGGCTGCTGGCTTTTGCTTAGAGGCCCTGTCAGTGCGGTCTGTATCCCTGTCCCTGTCTCTGTCTCTGTCGCGGTCTCTGTCGTAGTCCCTGTCGTCGTGGTCTGCAGGCATCGTGGTCGTTGTGGTCAGAGTTCAGTGGTCGTAGTATTAGCCCCGCCAAGAAAAGACTGCAAAACTGACAAAAGGGCACGTGCCAATCACGTAAGCGTCCCCCAGTATGTCGCCGCCGCCCCTCCTGACCTCGCTTTATTCTGTTTTTCTCGGGAAATGTCCTGTAAAAATGTATTATATGGTCATAGGTACTCTCTTCTGTATTCTTATCCCCGGGCACGCGTCTGTCCTCGTCTTCGCTCTGCGCAGTCGCCCTCTGTAGATCCGAAATGGCTGCTTCTTGCCCACAAGTGTCGCTGTACATGTGGATATCCTTTCTTTCTGCGTATTCCGCTTTCCACGTATACATAAATGTCCGAGCGAGCGAGCACGAATAGACTGCGACGCTCCTGAAATAGCGTTGATTTCATCGATGATGACAAGTCCGTGTTTGTCAACTTAGGGTTAGGGTCAGCGCAGATTTCGGTCTGGGCGATAATCTTTTGGCCCAGCATCTCATCTTACATCCCATCCAACACAATCCACAATGCGGTACTACGAACAAAGGTACCCCGAGGTCGACGAGCTCGTCATGGTCCAGGTCCGCCAGATTGCGGAGATGGGCGCCTACGTCAAGCTGGTGCGTCTGGTCCCTTGGCCGCTGCTGTGAAAAAAATTACGGTGCAAATCGAAGCCATGGTATTGATTGTGAAATGAACAGCTCGAATACGACAACACAGAGGGAATGATTCTCCTCTCTGAGCTTTCCCGTCGTCGCATCCGTTCCGTGCAGAAACTCATCCGTGTAGGCAGAAACGAAGTCGTCGTCGTTCTCCGTGTTGATAAAGAAAAGGGTGCGTTACACTTTCATTTCTCCAAACCACCCACTGATCTCTATCTTTTCCTCTTCTTTTGTTCGCTTCCACCCTAAACAAAATATATTCAATCACAAAACCAAATACAAACCCGACGAAACATACAAAAAACCCACACAGGATACATTGATCTCTCCAAACGCCGTGTCAACGCAGAAGACATCGTCAAGTGCGAAGAGCGCTACCTCAAATCCAAAACCGTCGCCTCCATCCTGCGCCACGTCGCATCCAAGATCCCATCTCTCTACGGCTCCTCCTCCGACGCTGCTTCCCCCACCGCCGACGCCCCGCCTCCCACCCCGGCCTCCGCGGAAAAGGAGAAGGAGAGCAAGCGCAGCGCACGCAAGGCGCGCCAGGCCGCGCAGGAAGAGGACGGCGGTGTGGCGCCGGCGGAGCATGATGCTGGTGGGCCAGGGGGCAACGAGGACGAGAAGCTCGAGCAGCTGTACGATCAGGTCGCATGGCCGCTCGGCAAGATCTATGGCCACCCCTACGATGCGTTCAAACTGGCTCTGACGTGAGTCTTCTCCCTCTTATTGCCAGATCGTTTCATACACCACATCATACGATCACAAACCATAACTGTCTCCAAACTGTACTAACTCCTTCCCCTCCCTAGCGAACCCAACACAGTCTTCGCACACCTCTCCCCGCCCCTCTCCCCATCAACCCTTCAAATCCTGCTCGCCACCATCGCGCGCCGCCTCACACCACAGCCCATCAAACTGCGTGCCGACATCGAGCTCACATGCTACACGCCCGCAGGGATCGACGCCATCAAGCGTGCGCTGCGCAAGGGCGAGAAGCAGAGCACAGACGCCGTGCCGATCAAAGCCAAACTCGTCGCGCCGCCGCTGTACGTCCTCAGCACGAACGCAACTGATAAGGTTCGTCCGGTTTTTTTGGAATTTATATATCACAATTCGTCGATTATGTTAATGTGGTTACTGACTTTTTTTTTGATTTGATTTGATTACAGTATGCCGCGGTGGAGCGGCTGGAACGCGCTATCGAGTCTATCCAAGGCTCAATCGAGGCGCAGGGCGGAAGCCTGATTGTGAAGATGAAGGTACGTTCCCTTCCTTCCCCATATTATTTCCACGTATCCCCCTCCGTCTATCACTTTTCCCACTGCACTTTTATTTTATTTTATATCTCCGTAAAATTCATCTGACATCTTTCCAACTCACTTTTTGACAGCCCAAAGCCGTTTCCGAAACGGAAGAACACGATCTCGCGCAGCTCATGGCCAAAGCTGGCCAGGAGAACGCCGAGGTGTCGGGTGATGAGGATGACGAGGAGTAGATCCATTCTTGCATTCCCTCAGTTGCGGTTGCGGTTGTCTGTGTATGTAGATTCATATGAAAGAGGTGGAGGTGAATAGGGATTGTACGAATGTATTACGAGTTTGAGTACAGTACAGTACAATGCGAAAAAAAAATTCGCTTATATTGCTTTTTTCTTGGCATCTTTTGTTGGTTTTCGCCATTTCCTTGGTTGTGTAGTAACTCGCGACAGCGATATGTAGGCGGAGTTCGAACCTTCGCGAGCGTTAGAGCTGAACGGTTTTTACATGCTGTAATTAGCAAGAAGACTACGGTTGCTTTCAAGTTTCAACCCAACATTCTCCGGTGCCATCTGTGGCTAAGAAATTTAGTTGGGATCATTTCCTGGTCTGCTCGCACACCTTAAGCGCCCGTGATAGCTTTCAAAAATCGATTGGGATCGACAACAGCTAGTAAAGCAATAATCTCAAAACTACTTCCTATGTTTCCAACTAATCTAGGGAACTGTTTTGTTTATTGTTACGGCTCGAGTTACTGTTCCCATTCCACTTTCCTCGCATCCGTTTCGCTTTCCTGCAAGTGTATCAAGGCGCCCTTCCTCAGGCTTCGGCCTTTCCAGGAGAATCAGGGTCATTTTCTGCCGTGGCTGAACCAGCCGTGATAAATATAATACTACCCTCTTCCGGGGAAGCATCGTCATAAGTCCGCTTATTCGCAAGCAGCCCATTGAAAAGAAGTCTATTCTGATAAATCCCCGACACAATTGGGGTCTGCATCTGACTAGTAACAAAAGCACAACAAACCATTTCTTCACTTTGCGTCGAATCATAGGTCGAGGAATAACAAACTTACATATTTCTGTTTTCAAGGTCCCTGCGGATATCGTCGATGAGGGTGCGGTAGGTTGTGTGCTTGGCCTGCGCGCTCGTCATTTTGCCAAGGTGGTGCAACAGGGCGCCGGTGAACAGACCACCCTCGTGTTGTGACTTTGGGTCTGATGGATGTCTGTGCATTTCTAACGCAGGCTGACTTTCTGATGAGGCCGCCATGAGCACATGTGATGGGTATCCGATGAGGTATTCTGGAGTTCAATTAAGATTTAGCGCAGGGTTAGAAATGCTGCAGTGGGGGCTTTGGTAGTGGGTGATTTTGCGAAGGATGAATACGTACTAATAGTCGTTTTTTCCATCTCTCTCCTTATTGGCATTGCTCTTGATAGCTTACGACTGGTGTGGTTGATTTCTTTGGATGTGTCCGCCAGTTGCGTTTGGTTCTCGTTTTCGTTCACTGGTTCTGTGGGCTTGGGCCTACGAGTCGGGAAAGGGGGGGTTTGAGATCTAGTAGTATCATGTTCGGAATGTCTCCCAAATCGACCAGCATGGCATGTGTCTAAAATAACTGTCTTCAAGATAGTTATTCGTCTAATAATTTGATAATGGATTTGCGCAGATTGATGACTTACTATATTATTTCCCTTATTATCGGATATGTTTTGGATTAATTGAAGCAGTCTTTTGTAATCAAGTCCCGACTCGGGTCGGCTTGCGGTGAAATCTGTGGTGACAAACACCAGGGAGTCCTCTTCCCCCTCTCCCGCTTTCGAGAACTTGGTGTGACACGCGAGATAGATAACAATGGATGCGCCGAGTCCTATGTTCCGATCCGTCGCTAGATCTTGAAGAGCGTCCTCAATGTCTCTGGAACTTGCATGTAGCAGCAGTTTTACCTGGTGATTGGGTACCGCAAAGCTGTTCTTGAGGAAGTCTGCAACCGATTCTGCGTCGCTTTCCGCAAAAGAAAGCTCATTAACCTCGCCGACGAACTCAGTCTTATTAATTCCAATAATGACAGCATGCATGCTATCAACAGTCACATCCCCCAGTGTCCACCCAATTTCATAGGTAACCTTTGCCCTGTCTTCTTTCTTCTGAATGGCAATTGGAGGCGGAGGATCGTCAAAGAGGGGATTGGAAGCCCATACGGCTAGACGGACGACGCACAAGGCCGCCTCTACTGCAAGCCAAATCCCTGGACCGCGGGTATCATTCAAGTTGCTGGCCTTAGACTGGATAAGACCAAAGCAACCAACATAGCCTATACCGGCAGCACAGATTCCACCCAGTAGAAGAATGCGGCATGCCCCAAGCAGCAGTGTGGGGACAGACACCCTGTTGATGATCTTACTGAGCACAGTACGTTTGCTGGTCACTAAGAGGTCCTTGTCAAATGAGCTAAAGGACCAGGTTGCACCGACGGTTTCTTCAAGTCCTTTCCAGTATACTTCTTCTAGACTTGCAGCGGAGTCTGGTACTGTATTCGAGTTCAAAGAAGCATTGTCTGAACTGCTGACTCCGACTGAAGGTTGATTAGCTGTTTTGCTTCGATTACCTGTGTAATCTAATGAGCATAACAGAGAGAAATTAGCAGAAAAAAGGACATACCAGCTAATATATCGTGCCGGGTCCCCGATAAGCTTTCTGCTGCTCTGGACTCTGGATTCCACGTATGGGGAGGCAATCTCCCATTTCTTTGAAACCAAATGTTCATGGCATGGAATCGAATTCGGTCGTGTACAACCACCAGTATCCGAAGTTGAATAACCAACTGGATTACAATTGAAACAACCACAGAGCCGTAGACACGTAGCACAGGATACATCCAATTCTGAGAAAATGGGCGGCGAGCTATATCGGATTTAATGATGTCCACAAAGGATAACAAGCCCAAAGATCCCAACAGGACTGTGCAAAACGACAAGAGGAGATTCCACCGGATCCATCGCCAACACAGGATGTTAACGCGCACTTCAATGCTTGGATAATACTGGAGAATGGAACGTATGTCATTTTCTGCGACGCAGATGCTGTCATTGGTGTCCATAGCATACGCCAGCTTTCCCAAAACCCCCTTTGAGGAAAACCCTGCATTTTTTAACAGTCGTGGACCGTGTAGTGGCGACTTATCGATGGAAATCCAGAATGCAATAAACCCGGCTTTGATGATGCCTAAGCTTCCAAACATCGACATAGGTGCCCCAGCAGCATAAAGAAATCCACGGTCTAAGGTGCTGGTGACATGCTCTTCACATTGCTCTGTACCCAAGAGCGGTAGAAGCCCAGAGACATTTTGAATACCTGAAATGGTTAACGTGCGAATGTCTGTAGCCTTTGAAGGATCTGCAGTTGAGGTTGTATTTACAGACATTATCTGATTGTGGAATTTGTAACCATCAGTCGTAATTTTCTAAAAACGCAACAGGAGTTTGAACACGTACATGTTTTTGGGGGTGAAGAAGATCGTCGTATCTACGGTAACCCAGCTGCAGATGTTCTTTGCTGAGTCCGATATCTCAGAAACCTATGCTACCATAAATTTTTCATGCCGAAATGTTGGGGTCTATTCATAATTCATGCCCCAAAAATCCAAAAACAACTTGACTTCGGCGTGTGAAGAGCAGCCTGGCGCGGTAGCACCCAACTGTTGTGAGACTTAAGTACTTGGGAGTACTATGATATAGCCCTCGATAGAAGCGATGAAAAAAAACAAGGGAATTTCTGTGTCTAACACCTTTCTGGTTGGTTATCAATCCGTAGAAGCCTCGAGAAGCGGGAATCTATAACCCTCTAACGAGTACGTAGAGCGTGGTCAGTGTAAAATCCAGAGGGGTGAAATTAGGCGAGATGTCAAAAATGCCATGCCGTGTCTGCCGATTGAACGCCACTTCCCCCAAACGTGTCACATCATATCGAAGTCTGTCTAGGAGCGGTACACTTTCTAGGTAACAGACCGATGCAGAGAGCGCAACAAAAGCTGTACTTATACTGCGATTTTAAATTCCCCATGACTCTGGACGGTTGACATTACGAGCCTCGACGCATGCCCACAGACAGGAAGGCTAAAAATATTGTCCAACAAATGTCAAGCCCAGTTTGACTGTGTCTCCAATTGAGCGAGACCGAGAATTGACGATTATTAATGACTAGTCGAATCTCGTTCCTTGGTAAGCATATTGGTCGTTCTTCAAAGGAAAAAGGCCGTCAAATTGCAAAGGAGGAGGCAGCCAAATTCTCTGAATAACTTACAATTCTCCTGCTAACAATGTAATTCTCGTGCCAGTAACAGCTATCATAAGAGCTCTAAGCAAATCCATACTGCCCAGTCGACTCCGGATCATCAACCCCCAGTTCAGCAGACGCCTTTTGAACTTGACCCATGAAATGATCCCACCACCCTTCCGAAAAGGGCTCCCCGATGTCAAGCCAAAAACTAACGCGTCGCGCGCTCAACGCCGCCTCGATGGCCGGGTCAGACAGACCTTTGTCTATGGTGAGCTCCTTGTATATGCAAAGCGCAGCGAGCAGCGATTTACACTGGCGCAGATCATCAATCATGACACTCTCACAGTAAAGCGCAGCCAAGTAAAAAAGCAGACTCGGGTGATGGTGCTGGTCAGACGATGCTGGGGCCGACATCATTTCCAACACCTTGCTTGTCAAATGCTCCTCCAAGAAAGAAAGGATTGATGTAAAGATGTCCGGCTCAGTAGCGGGTTGGCGAGAATCTTTTTGCATTCTACCGAGAATAAATTTCCGTTGACTGCTGAGGACTCCTATAAGTGACATAAAATCTGCTAACTGGTGTTGTTGGATAGAAGAAGCAGATAGAGTGGTTTCCTTTATGTTGCCGTACGTCTCGAGCCGGCGCAACATTAACAGCGCAACCTCTCCAAATTGCAACGAGAACTCTAGAGCTGTATAATCATCAATTAGGGAAATAGAAAAGTGTTCATTGCTCGGAAACCATACCGTCTGGACTTTCTAGAGATAACGAATAGTAGCCTCCCTGGATTTTAAAACACTCAGGGATTTTTTGTTCCCCAAGCTTGGCGTTGCGTAGCCCATTTTCTTCCCGAAGATAATACTTCATTAACTGTAAACTCAGTTCAAATGAATGCTTTGTAAATAGTTCAATGCGTCTGTAGCTTTTATAACCTCCAACAAAGGCGAAAAGATTTTGTTGACGAAGAAGGCTGGAGTAGGCCGTTTGATGGGGGTAGAGGGCGCTAGTCATAGAGAAAAATCCGCCAAGCAAGTATCGTCTTCGAGTTCAAAGCCATTTGCCACAAGGCGGTACAAATACACATATTGACGGTACCAGCGTTGATTATCGCGCATCAATGATATTTCGTCGAAACAGTGATAGGCCGGAATCGCAGTTGACTTTTCGTCATTCTGAGAAAGCAACCCCATCACAATGTCATAAGTTGGAAAAATCTGGTAGTCCTCCTGGCCCAACATTCCTCCAAAATCGAGTTGTTGACCAAATAAACGTCGCATATAGGCGTCTCGTATGTTCAGCCACGCTAGATCAAAGCAGCCCCACCAATGCGAACGGGCAGCGTGTCCAAGGTAGACTGTAAAAGGGTGAAAGGAGTAGTAACCAGGCTGAAAGGGAGCAGACCTGGTGAAAGGTTTCCTAAGGTAATGCATAACTTGGTGAAGAAGCCTTGGGATATGTAACATTGCAACCCTATCATATAGTTGTGCAACTGAAATAAATATCCGTCGCACTGCATGGGATTGTGGTGATTTGTATGGGCACTGACTCGGTGGAGCAACAAACTTTGGGACTGTACCATTCCTGCGTGGAAAATAGACGTAGAGGGACAGCACTTGGAGACAAGGGAGAAGTGTCGTAGCGATAAGAAACAGCAAGATGAAAGAAATTACAACAGCAACAGGGATAGTGACGGCCCAGTATCCAATAGCATGGAGAAAGTCGATGATTCCTCCCAAGAAGAGGACCAGAGCAGACTGTAGTAATAGTGGCAAGGAGGTGAAAATTTTGTCAACGTGCCATTTTTTTATACCATCAGCTCGCATATTGTATAATGCATATTTCTCCCGTGAAGAAAGGTCGGATTCATATGCTTGATGCTCTCTCAGCCATTGTAGAGAGACAATGCCAATAACAACTGTGGCCAAGCTGAGAACGAGACTTATAAACCAAAAAACGTTGACCCGAATAGAGGATGAGGTGGGTACAAAAGAGTTTGCAGGCTCCCATTTGACCGTTGTTGTATTGAGAGAGCGATCCGTTTGCGAAGCTATCTGGGAAAGAAGGCCAACAATGGTATCATTGGGGTCCGCCTGCAGGTTTTTGTACGATTCAGCGATGAAAGTGGTAACAACTGCAGAAAACAGTCCAGCCTAATAAGGAAGACGGGGTTAATTCACGCCTTTGCGACTCAGAGATGTACACTCACGAAAATGAGCAAATTCTGTACTTCGTCTTTCCAAGCATCACATTGAACTCTGTCCTTCTTAATCAATGGGTCTAACAGCAGAGCCCATGCATCTCCCTCGGGTTTAGGCGGGGCGTATTTGAATGTATCTTTAATATCCCATAACTTGCTTGGCAGATTTGGCAGGGAGTTGGACCTGGTGTTTGATTGTTTCTGCTTGAAGTAGGCAGCTTCGAACGAATTTGACAAGCAATTGTATCTTAGTTACCTCAATATGTATCGGAGAATGATTTATGCTGTCTTTTTCCTCCTGAATCGACGACATTGAGTTCGAAACTGAACGAGTTGGAATGTGAAAGTTGAGCAGGTTTCTGTTGTCCGAAACAGGAAAGACAACGCGTGACATATGTGACAAAGCGTTACGACAACGTTCTTTTCGTGCCCAACATCACCGCCGACTCTCAGCCATTATTGCCCTTCAACGGACCCCACAGGCTTTGTATAGGTAGCCTGGTGCACATATCAACATTTTCCTCAATTAAAGAAGGCCAAAGCCTCTAGTACTCATCATGAAGCTCGTCAGGTAAGTGCTAGCAATCACATTCATTTTCGCTTTGAACTCTGGATGCAGAGGGTGTTTTCGTTGCGGACGTTTATCTTAATCTCGCTACGATGGATTATGGGCTATACGAAGTGGGGGAATTAACTGCAAAAACCACTCATTATCGCATACTCTGAACGTCTCCCTGGACTTCGATCGCGCGGCATGGATGCATGTTATAACAATTCATACTGATTCGTGCTTTCCCTAGATTTTTGATGAAGCTGAACAATGAAACAGTGACGATAGAACTGAAAAATGGATCTGTTGTTCATGGAACAATCACTGGTATGCATGACTTCGATTGGCGCGTCCTTTTCAAAGTACCGATGGCTAGTTTGTATCCTTCAATTCAGGTGTTGATATGCAGATGAACACGTATCTCAAGACGGTGAAAATGACGACGCGTAATCGCGATCCCGTTTCTCTGGACTCACTATCCATTCGTGGAAACAACATCCGCTACTTCATCCTTCCTGATGCCCTGCCTCTTGATACTCTGCTGGTCGATGATGCTCCCAAACCCAAGGGACGAAAAAAGGAGGATATCAGAGGCCGTGGAAGAGGCCGCGGTGGAGATCGTGGGCGTGGACGTGGTGGTGGTGGCAGAGGTGGACGCGGCCGAGGACGAGGATTCTGATCCCTTGAATCCAGCTGATCGTCATTCCCTGCCATCAAAGGGCGGTTGGACTGGACTGCCTTTTTGGACGAGTTTTATTCGAGCTGGGGATGTAAAAATGAGATGGGTGGATCACGGGTGTTGGATTGTTGGTCCCCGAGGAGCCTTGCGACACCGAGCGTTACAGCGGCCTGTTGTCCTTCCCCTTCTTGCGATACGACATCTGCGATCCGCGCACTGACTTCGTCTGCTAATTTGTTGTTGTTTTTTCTTCTAATCATGATCTTGTAGTTTGTATGTCTTGCCAGGCTTGTAAGACGAGAGAATTTTCTATCTAACGCATTCCAGAGTCAGATATTTATCCGAAGGACGAAGGTATTAGGTAAGCGTTTGTTTCTTCACTTTCAAAGTTTGATCCTCAAATCCGCGTCTATTTGCAGTTTAAAACGGTCAATCCCCTCAGCGGAAATTTCTCCGTCTGTAAGATGCATGTTTTCAACGAAAAGGTTATATGTGATTCAAACACCTTAACCTGCTCTTAACCATAGAGCACGTTGGATTATCATGATGTTCACTATTTCAATGTCTGCCTGACCTCCGACACACCTTTGGCGCAAGTCTGCGACAGTGCCTAGACAATTTCGCAGAATATTCTTTGCCGACTGCAAAACCCTGTGTGATTGCAACTCGGTGAAAATCTTATTTCTGGTTTACATATTTTAGTTTGTTCAGCTGCCAGAAAGCTGCCACTTTGCGATGGCCGCCATCACAACTTTACCTGAGGTATTTCGTTGCCTTGTTGTAGCGCGCGACTAGCCAGCTGATATTTGGTCGATACCAAAGCCGCCCAACGGCGAGCATAAGCTTAGCATTCACTTACCTCAGCTCCTAGGCTATCAAAGGACCGTATCGTGCTCGCTTGCAATTACATACATCCTTGCCGGCGAGCGCTCTCATAGTTCCCTGGAATGACGCTGTTACAAGCATTTCACAGACCATAGTCACTTGCAGCGGTATACGCGGACAATACTCTCCTGCTATTGGTTCTAGATGCTATGGGCTCTTTCCTCGGCTATTCATCGCCCATGGTGCTGCACCGTGCACCGCCTCGCAAAGGTCGCGTTTTCGGCTGTTTGCCCATTTTATCTCCGGATCATCGACGGCATCGTTTGTGCTAATAATATGTGAACCTTCAATCCCTGTTGTGTTTCAAGTTGACCACTGGCAATGCACACGACAAGAAAGTGAGAAAGAATTTGAGGGTCATGATGGAAACGACGTGTCCGTGTGTGTCAAATTAATTTTACTTCGACGCCTTTTACAAGCCTAAAGTGACCCAACTACCTGCAGCCATAACCACTGATCTACAAATTTACAGCTATGCAGTGCGCTTGATGGATCGTCGCTATCTATGACGAGATAACACGCCCAAGAGTAAGAGGCTATTCGTTGGTATTTTAAAGCTCAATTGTCAGTTTCATCTACCTTCAACTTTTGAGTGGATTAAGAGTTCCTATACGGTCATGCTGCTTAAGGGAACTCGGTTGACCATGGCAAGCCATTCCGAAGTATTTTTACGTGAAAGTGTAAATGACAGAGATTCTTAAAGCTAGAAAGAAAACTCCGACGTAAAATGCGATTTATTTTGACTGCAAACAACGCTCTTGTAACCACAGAATCATGCATTTGCATGCATTAATCGCATTCAAAACCAACAATCGGTTCATTCGTTCAACCCCAGCAGGTTTGCTCTACCAGGATCTGTCGGCTCGTATTTGCGATTCCGCTCTAATAAGAATGCGCCTTGATCGTTTCGTGGAGCATGTCAAGAATTTTCATATCAATCTGATTTGAATAGTTGATGGCATGATGCAGTGCCGGTGTTCCATGACGATCCCGAATTGGCAACGTTCAGGGTCTGGATAATTATATAAAACCTCAGGAACTCCCGGTATGGCTCTTCAGCTGGTCTCATCCCCCTTCATCTCACATATCGATATCGCCTGGCGCGTTTTCCAACTCCTCCAATCTAATCAATTTACGTTCAATTCTACATTTTCCTCTCTTCAATCATAATGGTCAGACTCGCTACCACCGTTGTTGCTGCTACCCTTCTTGTTGTTCCCGCCCTTGCTGCGACCCAGCAGTTTGAGTATGTCCCATTCTCCCTTTGTCATGTTGAACCTAGTTTCTGATAAATTACTATAGGCGCGATGTTTCTGACGACGTCATCGTCACTCGCGAGGACTTGATCGACATCCTTGGCCGTGATGTCGTTACAGATCTTGAAGAGCGTGACCCATTCGGTTTTGGCGCCATCTTGTACGTTTTCTATGGCTAAACTCCCTCGATGTATTTACTGATGAAAAAAAAATAGTAAACTAGTCAAAACCGGCGTCAAATTGGGCAAGGAAGCCCACAAAGCCCACAACCATGTGCAAAACGCTCAGAACAACAGGAACAACAACAGGAACAACCGCCACCACAGGCGTGCCTTGGATGAAGAGCTGTCTGCACGCCAGTTCGAGGAAGAGTTTGATCTAGCAAGCCGTGAGCTCCTCGACGACCTCGAAGAGCGAGCTCCTTTCGGACTTGGTTTTGCTGCGTGCGTTTCATCTTTCATACGTTCTATTCTGAAGCTTACATTCTGCCTCATTTCTGTAGCAAACTTGTCAAAAATGGTATCCGGGCTGGAAAGGCTGCACACAGAGGTTACGAACACTACCAACAGTACCGCCGTGAGTTCGACGAAGCTAATCTCCTTGAGAGGGAATACTATGACGATCTGGACTGAGAGACGTTTCCTGAGCGTTAACACGAGCTATGTGCAGGCTGAAGGGATCTCTGAGATAGTCACGACATTGATGTACGACTAGGTGTATTTGTAAATATATCCATGACTTCTCGGACGATAGATACTCTTTGGTGCTCCATGTTCCAGTACTGAGTATGACGCGATCACTAGTATCTTGAAAACAGATAGCATACGGAACCAGATTTGCGCCTAACGCCAGCGCCAATAGCCCTTTGTAGAGGTTGAAATGCCGCTCGCAGCTACAAGATTCCGTAGCGGCTGATGCGAAACGCCGACGAGTAGGCATCTTTAACAAGAATTTCCATCTAATCGTTTCAACCAAACGAGCAGCAGAAAGCTCAGTTCAGGCCTCCCCAAACAAACTACTCCTTGGGTCCGTCTATGCTCCGACGGTCCTCTGTCCTTTGAAAAAAGTGGGTGCAGCTTAGCTTTGACATGGGTCATCACAATCTGACGTCGCGAAGGTCCAGCATATGATTGTGGTTATTACTGGTAATAAATTAAGTTCAAAATTGTAGGTCGGTCCCTACCTGTTTGTGTTATGGTATCTTCAAATTTTCTTGCTCTCAAACATAATCTACAAAATAGCATCATGATGTCAGTATATTATCATATTACATGAGACGAATGGAAAAGGCCAACTACATGCATTACATCGATGGGCATAAATTTGGCGCTGGAATATATATATATCATTCCAAAAAATACCTGTTGGCATGCTCAACTGAAATAACCGCGTTATTATACAAGAGGGTAACTTCAAACATAACTTTCATTATTGTGTCATCATCCCAGGGGATTTTACCACTGGTCTTGGGTTCACAAGTGCGTAGGTATGCGTTCATTTAGACCATTATGTAGGAGAAAGAATATCAGTCAATATTCGTACCACCAATAATTGAAATGATTCGAAATTGATGCTCTTCTGAGGTAACATTAATTACCTTATAGCCTTATACTTCCAAGTTGTTCAATTCCCCTGCCCTCGCATACTTGGGATGTGTCGAAATGGAATCTAGTTGGGTGTGATCGCAGGATTTGATACGCGCACTTTGTACGGCCGTGTTTGATGCATTTTCTTTGCGAAGGTCGAATTCGTAGCTTGTACATACTGAAGGGTTTGATGTCTTGCTTAACTCTCCGGTCCTTACAATTATCGCAGAGAACTAGACACAACGTCAGCATTGATTATTCTCCATTCCGAACGACGTTCAGCAACAACTCACATTGAGACCCTGTATTTGTAGAACAATTAGTGGAAGGCTCTCCGATTATTTGAAGGATTTCAAGACTAACCAAGACGGGTGACATCTGATCAACAAAAAGGCATGAAGTATCAGTGACTGCTACAGCAAAAAGTGACTCAACAATATTGGAAAATAATTGTGTAAGGGTTGAATGACGATAAATGCAAGTTGCTATTGTTATCTCGCCTACGCAGTATACTGCAGCTTTATAGCAATAGGTTTTCAGATGGAAATTTTACTATACCAAGAAGCGGACAACCCTTACCTGATTCAATAAGAATCACCACAACTCGAGTAAACATGCGCTGCTGATTAGCGCGTGCGGGGAAGCCTATCTGAATGGATACGATCCTGTAGATAATACAGCCTTTCAAATAGTAGGCGTTGAGAAATAATGAAAACCAAAAAATGTACGAGACTCACTCGTGCAGATGAAGTTTTCGGCCAGCGTCAAGAGGATGAATGGCCCTGCCAGGTGCAGTTTTGGAGCTATCGCATTCGCACAAAATAAGACTAGTAACGAAAAAGGCATTTCGAAGCGATTCAGAATTATAGGTTTTCAAGGGTATAGAAAAATGACTGACCTATGTTCCCGAGGAATAAAATAAAAGGAAGTAGAACAACAACATATCTATGCTCCCATACAACAAAACACCTGTAAAGCTTCGAGAGCTTAGCCGTACCTGGAGATACTTCCTCATTGAGCCAAGCACTTACCAAAAACAGATCACAGACTAGCGTTACGGCAGTATATATCGTAGTACTGACAAAAGCAGTGTGCGTCTCAAAGAACACGATTGAGCCTGGAGATACGTTGCCCGCGAATGACCCTCGCATTGTCAATATTATTGAGGTAACCATAGTCTGAAAGAAATTTGAATCGTGCCGGGAGTACTACTTGTCAATGTATGCACTCATACCGCTGTGACCAAAATGAAGAGCAGAATGCTCGTCCCATAGAGATAGATAAATGAGGCAGACCAGGATCTTCTGCTGTAAATAATCCTCATGTGTTCGACAAAAAATGTCATATAAGCTCCTGGTGAAAGAGAAGTCAACGAAGAAAAATTGGCACGATAATATATCCTTGATTGGTATCTTATCTCACCGTAAATCAAAGAGGCTAGGATAGTTCCAAGCAGTTCTGCCTGAGGAGCTGGTAAAGACATGATGTTGGCACGGATTCGAGAACACCACTGGGGCCTGATGGAATTCAAGCCAGCGCCGGGCTTTTATCACCATATCAATAGTATTATAATAAGGAATTAGGGTTCCAGGTATACGGGAGGTCTGACTTCTTGAAGAAGGTCAACGCAAAAGCCACACGCCAAGATGAACTGGTACTTTCCACATGATGAGTTGGGCGTCGAAGGGTACATTGTTGGGAACAGGTCGTCAGAGCCACGAATCCCACACTTCCGTTGTGTTGAATGGTGGATTAATTGTGTTGAGATCACGGCGCATCATTCTGCCAATGCTGCGAGATGAAATTGCATGTCAAGCTATATGATAGATTTTCTATACGGGTATGACAAATTCATGACAGCAGATAGACACCTACACCAATTATACCCAACATGGATCCATGGTGGCAGTTGCGCAAAATATCCAACAACGCTGCTATAGAATCACAAGAAAACAAATATGGCTAAGGATATACATCATTGATTTATTGAAATTTTACGAGCGATTCATGTATATGATTTGAGAACTACGAGATAAGCCTTTCGAGCTGAAACACAAATTCATAGAGGATACTTACCATTTAGACATACGGTGCGCGTCTGATTCAGAGGAAATTGTCATGTCCAACAATTTGTTTATCATTAGGATCTAATGTGGAACTGTAACATCGTTTGAGCCTAAAAATCAATAATCCACAAATAGAGACCTTGAGTGATTGGTTACCGTAAACCACACTCCCGAATCAAATACTTGCCACCCACCAACTTCGGATTAGATCAAGGTATGAGGAAGAGCACGGGCATAACGGGTAAACCGTAGTATTTCTATTATTGAAGCCTAGATAGCGATAGCTTGGCATGAGGGAAGAGGACATGGTAAGTGAGTCATAACTTGATAACGATGGAAGTGGAATTTTTCAAGTTCAGTACTGGTTATGGAAAAGCTGTAAAGGAGAGAACCAGTTCTATATCATTGGTCCAGATGAACAATGAACAAAAATGTTCATTTCCCTGAATTTTCGATAATGTTACATGTAGTTAGCTCTTCGAGATGCCCAACTTTGTTTACCTTCCCTGCTACCTCCGATTCTGGTTCTAAATTGGATTCAGGAAGAAGTGGGTGACCCATCAGATCATCAGCAAAATGTTCGGCTTCCTCCTATTCTCCGCCAGATTCACCAGTCAATACGATACCATGATTAGGGTTGGCAACGAGATCGTCTGACTCCAGCCCGCGTACGCCTTCTGCATATCAAAGAAGATATGGACAAAGAAGCTCCAATAGACATTCCCAAATATTGAGAAGACGATGGACACAAACCTTTTTTTTTCGTGATTCGTTCCAGCTTTTCTCAAGCTCTTCGATTATCTTGTCCTGTGGGTGGGGAGTGACCGATTCGATCATTAAAATCTTCGACTGTTTCCTCTTCTCCACCAGAATCATCACTCAGTACGATGCCATGATTAGGGTTGGCCACGAGGAGATCTTCTGATTCCAGCCCGCGTGCGCCTTCTGTACAAATACAACAAAGAGACGTAAACAAAGAAGCCCGTAGACATCCCGAGACAGTAATGAAACGATTGATGCAAACCTTTATTTTTTCGCGATTCGTTCCAGCTTTTCTCAAGCTCTTCAATTATCTTGTCCTGCGTCGTTTGGATGTCATCTGATGATGTGCATTTTCTGTATTTTTCGAAAAAGGATCTAAATATTGAAAAGGAAAGCGAGAGATAAGGATATTTGTGTTGAAGCATACGGTCTCATGCCTTACCGATTCACATCGTAAAATGATCCCCCCCAACCAAATGAACTGAGCAGTTTCTCAGCATATGTATCAAAGCCTGTGATGTAAAAGGCGGCTGCAAGTGCTTCAACGCAGTTCAACCTCCAAGGTTTGCCGTAATTGGTAGGGTTTGTCGCAATGAGATATGGAACTAGATCGTTTTGGTTTGCTTAGCAGTTGAAAGAGGAAAAAGGAGGAGCAATGACATACGCAGGCGTTCGTGAGGACTAGCAATTTTGTTGAAGGGAACGTCGTCGAGGCGTGCCCAAGAGCATTCCACAACAGCCAAACCTCCCGAGAGAACAATCTCGCGATCAGAAGGATTTATGATTTGCTGACCCTTTGGTCTGCAGACTGACAGTAAGAGATGTGATGTGGTTGATGAAGCTACAGCAATACTCACGACACTACAATACCCCTGAACCGAGAACCTACTCGCAATTCTTTAATGAGCCCAAGTCGCGACAATTTCTTGCCGGAGCAACGACGAGGATCACAATGGTCAAAATCCTGTTGTGCAGTGACAGTTAGATGTGGAAGATAAAACTGCAGAGGTACTTACCCACATGGCGACGGGAACTTCAATTTTAACATCCAATTCCTCTTCGTCTAATCCGTAAATACCATGTCAGGGAATTCTTTCTAATCGAAAGTGCACAATTACACACCATCGCCCGATTCTTCTTCGGAGCCGTCTTCAACGTCGTCAACTGCACTCTCAGGGCGATCTGAGACTCCAGGTATATCCACTGAGCCTGCACCTGCATAGTCCCGTCCGCGTCCTTTGTGCCCAGTAAATCCTCTTCCTGCAGGACGGCCAGAGCCCCTGGGATGTCTGTGACCGCGATTTGAGGAGCCTGCCACAGGCCCACTAGATGAATTCTTTTTGCCCATTTCTTGCGGTGTAGTATCCCCTTCTAGATATCGAACCTGTCTTTATAGACCGTCCAGCAGAGTCTTTGTGAGGATAAAACAAAGAGACACAACAACCATGGTTTGAAAGCGATTAGATTCAAAGGGAAAGGAATCGTGGGAATATAATGAACGGTTCAGTAATTTTGCCATCATTTCGTGGTCGGCGCACAAACTCATTCGACCAACATGTTCGCGACGGTGGCCAGGCTGTCCAAGGCCTCTAGGGCGCCTCTGACACCAAAGAGGGGAAACAAAGACTTTTACAAGGGTGTGTACTTACAATTCTATCTGCTAGGTTATTTATTTTGACCGTCTTGACACAGGAACCAGGCAAGCGTTTCTTCCCGGTGGACGAAGAACCGGTGCGCCTGGTAAACATGTTATTGGTGGAAAGGCGAAATACCGCCTCGTGGACGAGAAAGTCAGGGTCTACGTCGCACCTCCTCTGGAGGAGATAGAGAACAGCGTTGTACGTTCATTGCTTTCCAGTAACGATCCAACAACTGCTCAAAAAACCTCTTCATTTCGGTAGCTAAAACCGTATGTTGCTCTCGGAACAAGGCTCAACGAAAATCAGGAGATGGCTATCTTCAGCAAATTCCGGACCACTGGGGGTCTATCGCCCCGGCATTTCTTGCGCGTTGCTAGAGAACACACGTATGCAGAGATGAATCCTTCAGCACCTATTCAACCCCTCAAAACCCAACCACTATGGATGAAGGCCCAGAGAAAGCTGGAAATGATGCCCGAAACCCCCCCTACTATAGAAGAGGTGAATGCCCTTGTGTCAGCAACGGACCGACAACCGGGTGCCAGGTTCAAGACCAGAGGTTTGAGAGAGTTGGAGGAAGTTGTGCCTGAGAAGCCATGGTGATTCCTCTGTGAGTAACAAGAACCTATTATTGAGACTGTTTCCTCACTATTCTAGTTCAGGATACTACCGAGAGCTTTCGGATGGGAAGGATTTATTAATTCGAGGTTGATTTGAGAATACCAACGCTCTCTCTTACATGTACAGTACACTTGCTCGCCAGCTCTGACGCTGATATATTCTCCGAGACAACATGATATAATGCACGGTTTTACAAACCTGGATCTTGGCGCGATGGTCTGTTCACATCCCTCTTTGACCTTCTAAAGAAAGCTTCTTTCAAAGTCAATTTTTTCCACTATGCCGAAGAATAGCTCTGGTGCAGGACTTACGCGAAGTTTGTATCAATATCGAGGGATAGCGGTCGCTGCTTTTGGCACATGCTGATCAAGTCTCAGTTCATGTTTCCTCAGGCTCGTTTTGAAAGTGTTTTCACTCGAACCTCAAGTTCCGAAGCCTGAGACCTCTTACTTCGTTTCAGCCTAACAAAATTCTATAAAGAGGTGAAGTTCTCTGACGCCTGTGGATCATTAGACCGCTTCCAAATCCTTTCTAGTAACATAATAATGGCCAACACATCTTCTGCATCAGCTGCACCTTCTGGTGTTGCCTTTGCCCTTGCCAACGGTTCTCCTGTCCGCTCAGCGATGTCCATCTTCAACCTTCTTGGACGCGTCGCGATAGTCACAGGAGGTCACCGAGGTATCGGTCTCGAAATTGCACTCGCTCTCACAGAAGCCGGAGCCGTTGTCTACTGCCTCGACCTGGCACCCCAGCCCGACCAGGACTGGCTCAAAGTCAAGAACTTTGCTGCTGGGCTTCCCAACCTCGTAGCCCAAGGTGAAGTTCAGAAGGGCAGGCTCGAATATATGTCCTGCGACGTGACGAAACAAAAGGAGACGTGGGATTTGGTTGAAATGATTGCGGATAAGGAGGGTAGGATAGATATCTGCTTCGCTAACGCTGGTATGCTGTCGGGTGCAGAGGCTCTAGATTATCCTGCTGCAGATTTCCAGAAGGTATGTTTTCAGTTTGCTCATCACTTGGTGAAGATCCACATTACTAAACTGTGGGCAGATTCTGGATGTCAACATCAATGGCGTCTTGTACACCGCACAAGCTGCTGGTCGGCAGATGGTGAAACGAGACATGGCTGGGAGTATTATCTTGACTGGTAGTATCAGCGCAAGCGTTGCGAACAAGGTATGGTATTGATGATTAAGAGTTGTTGTTTCCATTTTTAAGTTTCATTTACTTATAATTGGTGACGCAGGGAATGCACTGGACAGCTTATAATACTAGCAAGGCAGCAGTTGTCCAGATGGCGCGTTCATTGGCTTGTGAACTGGGGTCGAAGAAAATTCGCGTCAACACCATCAGTCCAGGTTATATATACACCGAGTGCGTTTGCTCCTCCTCCTCTTCTTCTCTGTAGTACTATATGCCAACACGGCACATTATAGCATGACGAAGGCCTTCCTTGATGATAAGCCTCAACTTTTGAAAGAGTGGAGCTCTCATAACCCTCTCGGTCGTCTCGGTTCACCTGATGAACTTCGAGGAGTGGCTCTTTTCCTAGCCAGCGATGCTTCAACCTTCTGTACCGGGTCAGAGTGAGTGCTTTTAAGTATATCTGCTTTCCTTCAGAAGTACTGATGAATTGTCAGCCTGATTATCGATGGTGGGCACTGCGCATGGTAGTAGACAAGTCCGCCAGATAATGTCGAGAATTCCGTAGAATAGACACTTAAATGGACAATTTTCTTCAACGACAGCGCTTTATATCTGACGGTTTGCACAGAAGTAAGACTATTACCACGAGTGGACATTTTCATTTATCCCAACTGACCACAACTTTCGAAAACCTTCACGGCGACTGCTCTACGATTTGGAGTGTCAAGCACTTTGTTGGCACTTTGGGCTTCCGCTTTAAAGATGTCTCTTATCTAACTAGAAATAATGCTTTTTGTCAACCTCTGAGGCCGCAGGCCTTCGATTGTGCAAACTGAAGCCCGAGTACTTGATTGAGTTCTGAGCCTGACTGATGTCTCTGACTCAGAATGAATTGGTCAGCAATTGGTTTTGATCGTCGTGTCACTGCTTACGTGACACCTTGATGCTGATTGGCTCCCCGTGAGCCGTGGGATCTTTCAACATCTTGCCGGATGTGCCGATGATGATCGGTGAAGTTTTTTGGATATGAGCTGCAGCTCAGATGGGAGCGCGTCTTTCACACTCTCAATAGGTTGCCCATATTCCTCATGACACCATCCTGTGTAATTCTCTATTCTGAAGCTCTCCAGTTATCGAAAAGCGCCCGAAATGCTATCCATTTTGCCTCAGTGTGGGGCTGACTCGGCTGCATGACATTATATCGAAACTTCCATGTCTTCCCAACTTGTGAAAAGGCGATACCACTACAGCAGACTACTTATCATATTATTAAACTTCTGTTCTCTTCTAGCATAGTACGGTGCCCGAGTCCTTGGCCCAATTATAAGCATTAACGACATAACGATGCGAAAATACCTACAGTCTCCACGATTTCTATTCTGGTCTGTACTTCCAAATCATCGAAAACAAAAACACAACGTCAATCCTGTGCCCCTGCGAACATTCACACCAATCGAACCAACCTATATAATCAGTTCGTCTCAGCCATGCGTTCACGCTTTATCCACTTGCACATAAGGGAAGATGTCAGACTCTTCCCACCCTTTAGGCGTCGCTGCTGCTCTCGCCACTGAGGCCCCACCAGTTCGTACTGCTCTGAATCTGTTCTCTCTGCTCGGAAAAGTTGCCATTGTCACTGGTGGGCACCGTGGTATTGGACTCGAAATAGCACTTGCCCTTGTAGAAGTTGGGGCCATCGTGTACTGCCTCGACTTGTCCAACGAGCCCAACGAAGAGTGGCTCAAAGTCCAGAAATTCGCCTCTGAGCTGGGTGATCTAGTCTCGGAAGGCAAAATCAAGAAAGGGAGGCTTGAATATATGCCATGCGATGTTACAAACCAGAAGGAGATGTGGACTCTGGTAGACAAAATTGCTTCACAGGAGGGAAGGTTAGACATTTGTTTCGCAAATGCTGGAATTGCGGGGTTCACCGGAATATTGGAGTACCCAGAGGAAGATTTCCAGAAGGTTTGATTTAATTTAGAGGTTGTTTCTCGCCAGGTCAATTTTCCAAGGACAGGTACTCGATGTCAATGTCAATGGCGCCTTCTACACTGCTCAGGCTGCTGCTCGGGAAATGGTAAAACGTCAAATAGCTGGTAGCATCATATTGACGAGTAGTATATGTGGAAGTGTTGCTCTTCCAGTAAGTATACAGATTCTTCTGTTGGGTTCTTGGGCATTTACCTGGAATGAAAACAGAGGGTTAAAACCGTTGCCTATAACATCAGTAAGGCTTCGGTGCTTCAGATGGGGAGATCCATGGCGTGTGAACTTGGGGAAAATAATATCCGCGTCAATACTATCAGTCCTGGATATATTTTCACTGCGTAGGTTCCGTTTTTTTTTTTTTTTGAAGAATAACACATCACTGAAGTCCTTAATTCATACCAGCATGACCAAGAACCCTCTTGATAGTACCCCAGGTTTAACGCAGGAATGGAGTTCCCAAAACCCACTTGGTCGCCTTGGCAGGACAGATGAACTGCGAGGAGCCGCGCTCTTCCTGGCAAGCGATGCATCTACGTTTTGCACTGGCTCAAAGTAAGTTTCTCAACTCTTGAGCTGGGCTTGTCAACGCCAAGGCAAATTAATTAATCGTGAACTCGCACATTAGCCTCACCGTTGACGGTGGTCACTGTGCGTGGTAGGCCGAAAATTGGATTCTATATAAAAGACAACAGTAAGCTCAAAAAACCTCTCGCTGTATGGCAACTTAAGAATACAACAGAAAATTATCAATGACACGCGAATACAAGACACTCAAACAAGTCCGATACAGTATAGTCGGAATATCTGTGTTGTGGAATCATTCAGACATAAATATCAATCAATCATGTTTAAAATTGTTTTCACAAGCAACCTAGCGCAAAGGCATGGTCACTGTCAAATTAACAAATACAGATTAAAAGTGAAGGCAGAAGCAACCTGGCGCTAAGGCTTGGTTTACTATGCAGAATAATCAAATTAACAAATACAGATTGACAAGTGAAGGCAGAAGCAACCTGGCGCTAAGGCTTGGTTTACTATGCTAAATACAAATACACAAAATTAACAGAGAGGCAGCCTGGCGCTAAGGCGTGGCCGCAGGATGTTGGAATTTATAGGTCAATTAAGAACATGTGCACGGTTTGTCGCTGGTGGTGCAACCGCATGAGTCCGAACTGCCTTTGCACGAACACTATAGCATAGTAATTGACACGTCAAATAACGCCATCATCAATGAATTCAGTTTACTCACCTTATCAGTGTGTGTTTTGTTAGGACACTGTGGGCAATCGCATTTGCCCTTTGGGCAAGCACAGCCTGTGCCTTGGGGTCCGCAAGCGCTGGTGAATTAGATAATTTAAGCAATGATACGGTGAGGAATAGGGGTGAAACGTACGAGCATCCTCTCTGGCAGGTGCAGTCGGTGGCCATTATTGATAGTTAAAGTTGTTGGATGTTGTGCGAATCAAAGATGGAAGGTGAATGGCTGCCTGAATCAATGACCCGTACAGTTTATATAGGGTAGCAGTGGCAGTGGTGTGGGTGATGACGTTGAAAACTTTGGAGTGAAGTAAAACACACGGGCCAGACAAGTGAGGAGAAAGAGGATCTGCGTCACAGGTGAGGCAATTGAGCGCCGAACTGTGGATATGGGGTATCCTGGTTTTGGAATAAATTTTGCCTCCGCTCCAACAGTGATCGGAACTCAAAAATAACAAGCCAGATTATCACGACGACGTTGGCGATAGCGTCTCAGACCACAGTTACGACCTCAATACGCAAATAAGACACTTTGTAACGGCAAGCATCACTTGAATATTCTCAGTGTGGCACATTGCGTTTGGCATAATGTGCCACTGCAGACGCTGAACTATTAGCGCTACTATGCCTTGGGGACGTCTTAAAATAGACCTACCGCTGCACAGATTATAAGGACATTGTCTACATCATTCTATCGTCAGTAAGAAAAAATACATTGTGGTTGTGATGGAGTATATGAGGTATGTACATACATATGATGTCGAGAAGACTGAGAGGTTTAATAACGAAGACTAGATGAAGACCCACTCTTGATAAAGAATGTTGTAGGTTCAAAAGGCCTTGACTTTAAACTTGAAATGCAATGAAGACAAGTTTAGCAAAGGAAATAGAGTGTTCCTCATCTGGTTCCTGAATTCCGTCACTGAGTTTATCCTTGTTCCCTGTAATAAAAGGATTCTCTCATGAACGGTAAGCTCCATGTCCAACCTTTTGAGTGAACGATACTCGAGTTGGTTCAATGCATTGGCGAGGCGTGTCCAGAAAACGTGCGTCTGAATATCGCGTGCTGTATGTGCATTGTGATGCAGCGGAAAGAGGATTGAGATGTTGAGGCAAACCATATTACTTGGCCGTGTAATTGATTCGAGTGCTTGCACAAAGCCTAGCAGGTCTCGTCCCACTTTCCCAAAAGACATGCGAACGGAAAACTTCTTCAACGCATTAAGCCTGCCCAGGTCAATGTTTCCTGGAAAACTCATGCCATTGACAATTTGAGTGTCTACAAGACCCGTCAGATGTTTTGATGTCGATGAAACGGAAAACAACCAGGATAAAAATATGACATACCTTCCCAGCAACGCCATTTTATAACCTTGATTTTATCCGCATGTGTTAGCATGACACTCCATGTGGCATTGGTGTTGGCAGTGGACTCGGTACGAACGCTGAGGTATCTGAGCTCAGCCTTCGGATGCGCGGGTGGGTCTTCTATCCAGTGTCCAGAAGGAAGATAAGACTCAGGACGTAATGTAAGTACGTTATTAAGGGAGAGATAATGAGTGCAGGTGTTGAGTGCCGACACAGGAAGCGATCCTAGGTTGGCAAGGCTGAGCATCTTGAGAGATGGTGAAAGGAATAAGAACAGCAAAGAGCATCGTAGTTCTGGCGAAAATTGATTCCAATGAAGAAACCCCACTTCGCATCCAAAAGTGAGCTGTCGAACACTGTGAAGCATATCCAAGAGTCGGGGTAGAGACTTTTGTTGGGTTATCCACTGAGAATTGTATACCGGATAAGAATCAAGTAGTTCAAAGGTTTTAACAAATCCTCTAGTATGTGGTCTCTTTTGGAACAGGTTGCATAGTCCGTCAACGCGCCGGACTACATCGCGAATGACAATGGGGCTAGGCTGGCTCCTCAAACGGAGAGTTATCGTTCTGAAGAGCAGTGGAAGAACACGAGAGTGATTGTCATGGGATAGAAGAGAACATGCTTTTAAAGTATTCCACTCCTTCTCGTTCTCGAGGATCTGAAATATGAGTGACAAGAGCTCTGGTGGCACTCTCGCCATGGAAGTCGGGGAAGAAGTTAGACAGTGATATAGTCACTCAGCGCGAGTAAAGCAGTGACAATGA
This sequence comes from Psilocybe cubensis, assembly GCF_017499595.1. NCBI lineage: Eukaryota > Fungi > Basidiomycota > Agaricomycetes > Agaricales > Agrocybaceae > Psilocybe > Psilocybe cubensis. The sequence continues at coordinate 2,356,940 of NC_063006.1, read as the reverse complement.
AGCGGAGATTGATTGGATCAAGCAAAGTTCAAAGAGAATAGAAATAGTCGACATTCATCTTATCTAACCGACTGACATAGTAACATTTAAGTACTCAATCCATGTATAATCTGGGCGTAACCCGTAGGTCAGCACAACGACTTAATAGCGACCCTAAAGCATAGTGATTAAATTGGAGTATCTAATTTCCAGCATGCACTATTTCGATTGATTCAACGCCACATTATTATTGTAAGTACCATATCGTATTCTAGAAGTAACCAGCAAAAACAAAGCTACTGTTAATCCGCAGGGATCTGTATGTTTCATGTTCAGTTTTGCGCAGTCACAGTACTTCTCAGCATAAAGAACTTGGATAATTGCCGTGTAAAACGGCGCTGGGTCTTCGCAGGTCTTGCATAGATTGGTCTAAGAAGGGCAGTATCTGTTAGCTGGAGGTATAAATCTACCGTGGCTTCGGGAGCATCCCAGTGGGCCTATAAATATACTCGAGCAATAAGTTCGCAGGCCTGGTGGTTCAATAAATCACTTACGAAATGGTTAAGACCAGGAGCAATGTTGAAATTAATGGAATTTACGATCCCTTCTTTCGTGGCTTCTTCCTGCGCCGCCCATACACCCGCAATGCCAAAAGCCGCCGATTTCTCGCCAGCAAGGAAAGATATCTTCATTTTTGGGAATAGTGCCTTGGTGGACGGGTCAAACAAAACTTTACGGAAGACTGCGTTCAATTGGGGAGTGAAGCCCATGATATACGGTGCATCTCCGGCAGACTCCTCATTGGATCCAATCATTCCTTGTTGCTCGGCCTTCGACATGCTAAAGATGGAGCCAGGACGTGAAGACGAGGGAAGAACGTATTCCAGGGTATTGAGATCTTTCTTGGAGAGATCGTCATGGTCGAAGTATGCTGTAACCCACTGGTTGAAGTACGGGAAACGTTGTTCAGGAGGGATACTTTCAACAGCAAAAGGTGCCCAATTTTTCTCGGGCATAGGCAATCCGTAAATAAGAGGTGCAGCCTCTGTTGTGTGCCACAATTAGGCACGATTCCTTCTGTGCATTAGGTGAAAGTTTACGCACCGTGTAAGATTAATCCCCGGAGATATGAAGCCAAGACAGAGCGCATCTCAGAAGGAAGGGTATCGGCGTGAGCGATGACAGCATTAGCCTCTCCCGCACCAACCGACCATCCAATGAGAACGATGCCTCCGGTTTTACCATCTTCAGAAAGCTTGGGAAGGTTTTTTGCCTTAATCAATGCGACAATAAATCTGGCAATCTCATGACCACGTTCCCTAAGCCAGCTGTGCTTCTCTTCGTCCGAGCCATTGACAAGGATATTGAACTCCTCCGGTGAATATGGGGTAGATCCAGAATAGTTGCGTCGGTTGAGGGCAATTATACGGACTCCTTTCCCCGCTGCACATGCTTGGACCTTCTCAAAAACCGCTACAGGTCCCGCGGGAAAGATTATTAACTGTCAAAAATGGTAAACAAATTTACAGGAAAGACTTACGTGCGGCGAAAAACATCCCATGAATGGCAATAGCGGTCGTGTAGGGTGTTGACTTGGTCTCGAGCGCTCCGCTATCGGTGTATGCGAGCTCTACCCCAGAGTCGCTCACAACTACTTTCCCATAGGTAGGAGACATTATCTGGGCGAGGTTTGAATCCGGGAAAATTATGACCTTTATGGATCGACGCAAACGATTTATATGCTGGCCAGGACATATCCACCGTTTTGGTCAGGCCATTTTGACGTCCGATATTTAAAATTTTGAGTGCAACGAGTAAGACCAGTATGAGACTAGAACACGACTATATTATGTTTATCCTGTAGAGAACTGTTGAAGAATAGCAGAGGATTAGATTAATACCAATTTCCACATATCAAAAAAGAGACTTTGTACTCCGGTCACGGAACATGAGCTGGGGTATACCGATAAGCATGTCGTTGAAATGCCATTCTGCTGGGCCGTTCCCGTTGCGGCTGCTACCTTCCGAGCACTTTGCTCCCGTCACCACCGCTGGCGGAGGAGGAAGCGGAGGCGTTTTTGTTACGGTGTCATGAGACCGTAAAACACGTTATAAGATGTTGTATGTAGCATACTCAACAGGTAAGCCATACTTCTTCCTCTGTAATACGAAAGGCCAACTAACAGTGAGGAATCGAACGGAGACCGGATACTGGCCTGTAGACAGCTGTAGACTGGAGGTGCGTAAGTTGTGTGACTGGCAGCGATTAGGGTTGCATTTGGGTGGGTAGCTTTTCCATAGGACTCGCAACCTTCAGACGTGTGGCAGTCCTGCGTCAACGGTCACGATCAAACTGTATCAAATACCCCCAGGTGGCGTTTGGGCCTGCAGGGTCAACAGCAGTGCAACAACAGATTGAACGCCGCCATCAGGTAATTCATCGGCAAGGTTCGGGTAGGAAACCGCCTTTGTGACGAAGATTTGGCATTGGTTAGCAGCACTCTGTATCGAAATATCCCAGTGGAAATGATCAGCAAGAAATAAGGATGATTGAAATATGGGCTAATATGGGTGTCAAATTGACTTTTGAAAGGAAATCCTTGAATGGAAATTGTGCTTTCGCGGAAAATCAAAGTTTAAGTTCAGCTCGTGACTCCGCTCCGAATGTCTGGAAGCATTCCATTCGTCGGCTTGGCCTCCGATGTTTCTTCGCTGTCAACTTGTTCTTCAGATACCTTCGGTTCAATAGCACAACTGGTCAACTTCGCTCTTAACGCCTTGTTTATCATCCATAAACCACCTGAGCGACTAGCTTGTTATCAACTGTCGATCCCTCTCCATTGGAATTCTCTGGACCAACTTGATCAACAAATCATTACCCTTTCGTTCGTTACTCTCATACCTGATGCTCAAATTTGGCGTATACAATCCTTCCACCTCAATTTAAATAATTCTGGATATGATATCGATCTGATTTGCGCAAAACATCACACTATCTTCGCCATCATTAGGAAAATGATCTTGTAATGCAATTTTTTTGCTTGTTCGTCAACTTTTCGGTATTCTATCTGCGGGACTAATGCTCAATCCGTTGATATTCAACATCTCTCGTCATCACGGATGATGCGCCGCACAATGTGCCACTGGTCCGGATACATAACTACTGCCAACCGAAAGAAACATGATCGCCTACCTTATCGGGGTTGATTGTGTTCGGGTTGTGAGGACATAGATACCCCCGCATTGCCTCCTTCACTCACTGAACATCGTGTCAGTCTATGAGACCTGAAGGGTTGGCCACACTTGTCTAGTCGCGAGTATTGAACCGGTGAATAGGTCATTTCTATTCGATTCTTTGAAAGCAACGAAATGGTCTCCTTAGGAGAACTTTGGAGATTTTAACCAGGGAACTGTTGCCCCCATAACGTGTGTGCTGTTGATGCGTAGCGCTTGAAGAATGTTCGGACCTCTGAGCTGACCCGTATCAATCAGGAGTTCTGTCGAGCACTGGTTGTTGCCTGATACCCCTAGCCGAGAAACACGGTTCGTATTTTCATCGTTGAGAAAAACAATACTCCATCTCATTCAATTCAATATAGTGTGATCGGACGTGCCAAGCTCTACAGTTACATAATTCCTGTGAATAGGGTCAGAACTACAGTTCTGAAGAGTATAAAGACATAGATGACCCTATCTAGATTCTCCAGCTGGTCTCCTCTACTTCGCGCAGGTCGCATTCGCATCCAATCAACCCCACGCAACATCCCTACCCTACTCCTCTAACTCTCAAATACATTCTTTCCGCTATGGTTAAATTCACCTCCGTTTTCTTTGTTGCTGCTGTCGTCGTCAACGCTGTTCCTACTTTGGCCAGGCAGGTCTTCTTTTCGTACAATTAATGCTGGTATGCTAAACGCATACAGCTTCAGGGACAACCGACGAAGCCTAGAGTCAGATGATATTGTTCTATCTCGCGACGTTATTGAGGCTGTATATGGGCGGGAGCTTACGGACGTCGAGCTCCAGGAACGAGCTCCGTTTTTTCCTCTCATCTTGTATGTCTCTTTGAGGTCCATATCAAGATTTTATTACAGGCTGACTATTTTTTAGTGCTGCGCTGAGAATTGGCGCCCAAGTCGGTGCCCGCGTAGGCTCAAGAGTTGCTAGCAAGGTTGGCCGCAAGGCCGCACACAAGGCTGCCGAGCATCACCAGCAAAACCACAACAATAACCACCACCACAAGAGATCTCTCGAAACGAGTGACATTTGGAACGATCTCTTAGAAAGGGAAGAATTCTTCGACGAGGCATTTGAGAGACGGGATATAAACGAGCTCGACTGAGGGGCAGATTGGCATGGGGAAGTCACCAGCCGTGTTACCCGCGATGGGTAGCACATGGCATCTAACGAAGGCACATGGGCAAATAGGATGGTTAATGCTAACCTTTGTACATTCAGTGTACCCAAAATATGCGAGATAGTCGTTGAATATGCAATATCATGTCATTGATAACGATTGATAAGTTCCTGCGTTGACAAATGGTGCCTCAGGTTGAGCTAATTACTGCACCTTTGCTATTTCACTTTAGACGCCTAGAGATAGGTAAGGGTAATGGGATGAAATCTACAATTTCGCATGGGAATGGGGACCTCTTACCACTCGGAACGAAATTACTTTTGCCTTATTATTCCAGCTTCATGAGAACCCTGCCTGAGTGAGCGGCCCGGGAAGCCTCAGATGACCAGCCTTACTTGATCCGAAAAAATGATCGGACAGCACACAATGACAACTCAAATGGACATACTACGTCGATATACATGCGTGTACACATATATATAGTAAGCATAACCCTTCTACGTCTAATGACTCTAGAGTCTACAATCCACAGTCGCTTATGTTGCAGTATTTATTTTTTCATACATTCACACTGTCTTATGAGCGTGTACAAGAATAATGCGATATCAGGCTACCACTAGCCACAGCGCCCATCTAGCCAGCCAATCAGTGACAGGGCACGTTTTACTTTGTTATCCCCATTTTCGGGGCATTCAAATTGGCAAAGAATAAAAGGCAAGACTTCGTTAATTTATTGCCTCACCGTTCTTTCTTCTCTCTCTCATCAAGTGTTACTAATCGCTTGGAGGATTTACTCGATGTCTTTTAAGAAAGTACAAGTCAGTGACGATGGAGTTGAGCTAGGGTACATTGACAGCGGCCCAGTCAACGACTCGAGCGATTATACGACAATTATCGTTATCCATGGTTTATGCTTTAGTTCCAGTACGTCTTATCACTTCAACGCACTGGCAAGTTTTTTCTAAATTGTTCCTCATACATCTGGTATATCTACAGCGATATTCAAAAGGGTCCAAGCCATGGCTGCAAGCAAGAATATTCGCTTCATTGCTGTATCACGAAGGAATTATCCTGGATCGACAGCCTTCACGCCTGCCGAGCTTGAGGTAATGGTAAACGGTACGGATGAACAGCGCGATACGTGGATGAAGAACCGCGGACACGAATATGCCATTTTGATTGACAAGTTAATCGAGAAGTACCAGCTCCCGCCAGTGGCGAGCGATAGGAAATCAGGCGGCGTTGTGCTTTATGGATGGTCGCTTGGTTCAGGGGAGGCAAATGCCACAATTGCACACGCAGATACACTTCCTGCTTCCGTGAGAGACAGGCTCCAGAAGTACCTCCGTGCATTGATATTACATGGTATGTGATGATGACTACATTACACCTACTCCTCTGAACCCTGCTCCTCTCCTTTTCTTTTTGTTTCTCTCAAAAATCTAAAGAAGGACCGCCCCTCGTTTTTGGACTTCCTATGCCCGAGAAGAATTGGGCGCCGTTTCAGATCGAGTCCGTTCCTCCAGAACTCAAATTTCCCATGTTCGCGCAGTGGGTTACAGGATACTTTGACCATGGGAACGCCCTCGCCACGCGGGAACTCAATGACCTCTCATATATACTCCCATCCTCCTTTAAACCGGGTACTATCTACAACCTCACCATGGAGGAATACACTTCCGCAGTCTGTACAGGACAAAAGGAGGCCTCCTCCGAAATACCGTACATGTTCGGCTTTCAGAGCCAGCTTCATTCGGCTTACCAAAAGGCACTTTTTGATCCCCAAATCAAGACATTGTTCCCGAGTTTGGTAAAAGCGTATTTGTCGGGAGAGAAAGCTCCTGCGTTTGGCATTGCCGCCATGTGGGCTATACAGGATGAGGCAGAGAAACGTGGTGCATTGAAGTCAATGAGATTCGAGATGGTGGAAGGAATCAATCATTTCGTGAGTTCAAGTGTTGTTGACATTCTGACATTTATGTTGAATGTGCGTCAATGATATACAGCCACATTGGGAAGAGCCAGAAAGGGCTCTCGATATCTATTTGAAACTGGCATCCCCATTGTAAATGCCATTGAAAAATAACCGGTGAACGAATCTCTCGCTACATATAGTTTTAACACAATGAAGTTCATATGACACATTCGTATCGAATTAAAACCCCACTTTTGTCACTTTTCACTCGGTAGTACACAAGGATGAGAAAAACATCGCTATGGGCGCTTGTCCCAAACAAATTTTAACCCCGAGAACGCCGCCTAAATCAGTTGCATGGTGTTCTTAATCTTATGTAATGCAATTTCAGTGGCTGTTCTTGTCTAGATTTAGACATTGATATGCCTAATTGAGAGCATGCATCCCATGCCTAGAGAAATTAAATCACCGCGTGAGGGTCCACGATGTCCGCTTGTACATTGAGTTTACATCATAACATGGTTGATAGTATTTTCTACCCTGGGAAGCATGCCAAAAGAACAGCGTCGATATTGGGACTGGCCATTACCCCAAGGCATGCAGATTTTTTGTCGAATTGACTGCAACCTGAACCACAAATTCAATCAGCTTGCCTTACATTTTGGGATAGTATCACATTCAATGTATACCAATAGGATCCCATATTAAACTCCTGCCTTCATATACTGCATATGTGTACTAGATAATATATGCAAAGTGGTTTAGTCAAGCTCGTCAAGCTCATCAAAATCCCTCTCGAACTCCTCCTCGAACGCACGCCCATACAAATCCTCTTCCGCTTGATATTCTCTCCCGTATATCTCCTCATCAAATGCAAGGTTGTCACGTTCAACAAAATCTAGCTCAAGGTCCTCGTAATCCCTGCGGTTATTGAACGCCGCTTGAGCAAGTGAGGAGGCTACATGGGCCGCGTGGTGCACGGCGTGCGGGTGCGCCTCAACATGCGTCATCCCAGACTTCATAAATCTGGCAAACCCAGGGCTTCGCGCATCAATGCCTGCGATTGTACGTTCGAAGAGATTATCGAGCTCAGCTGCACCGCGCGCGAGGAGGATCTCGTGCTCGCTAGCGTCTTCCCGGCGGATCACACTGGTAGATACACAACGTGAACATCCTCCATGAGCCCTAGAGATTTAATGGTCTAATAAAGTGAGCACTCACACAGAGGCAACCTTCTTTATTCCATGCCATAACTTGTGGAAGAAGTGCCCAATCTTACTGCGCTCTACGAGGCCTTGCATATCTCCATCTTCGAACTCTCGAAGGTCAAGTTCCTCGGCAATGCGCCCAAAGAGCTCTTCTGTCTCGCGTGCAAAAGGTGAAAGGGCGGACGAGTCCGAGGGAGAAATAGACCGGCTGTGGATGCATATAAGTAAGATTTATTGTTGATAAAATTGAAGTGTGTGTAATATCCCAACAATGGAGGGAAAGGTGTAGTTGCCGATGTGTAGGCAATGATGTAGGCACATCATGCGAAGGGTGCCAATGCCTGAAGTATAAACACTACGCAAAGACACACCTTTCAAGTTCAAACTCCTCCCAACCAGATCCAGCCGCCAGCACAGAAACAGGACCGGCGACAAGGGCAGCAGCGACGAGAAGGGTGGCGGATGTGACTTTGACCATTTTACTATAGAGTACTGTGGATATTTAAGAGTTATAAGAGTGTTGTTTATTTGCGTATATAAGCTAACTGTGATCAACACAGATAGAAGGCGTAGGATGGGAAAGGGGTGGGGGAGGAGACCAGCTGAGGAAATTGCGTACGATAGGGATAACTACTTATATACCCTCACCTACATACGTCTGTTGAACTTTTACCCACAGTCAGATGCTGACGAATTTAGATTAACAACAGGCATAGTCCTATCAATAATCAAAAGGTGGAATGTGGATGATCGTTTCTTACGATGGGCGCTGTTCGCACTGCCGTTCACGCCGACGGCATGGGTGGATCAGTCAGTGATTGTCAACGTGTGATACTTTGATAGAGTAACGGAAGGAGTGGCGATAAAGGACATTAGCTGTGTCGCTTTCGGATCGTGATGACCCCCGTTGGGTTTCTTGAATCATTGAGGCAAAATGTGGCTCGTGGCTATCACCAGTCGCTGAGCAGAGAACGTACGCCGAGGCTTTATTTTAACACACTCTTGAAGTGGTTTGAATGAAAGCTACATAACTTACTGAGGGGAAGACCACTTCCTGCACCGAACCCAGCTTACAACGTAATTACTCTCTACCACGGGCCCAGACGGACAAGTTCTCCAAAAGCCGGATGTCAGTGGCTGAGAACATCATGAAATTCTGATCCCTACTTCCGCTTGAGGTCAAGCGCCATGTAACACCATCATTTCCTGTCATTGATAAAACAAACAAGAACTATTCACTTAGAAGTATCCCGTTCTTGAAACACCGCCGAGAAGGTAGGTTTATAATTAAACTACTATATTATTAGTATATAGTTCAGGCCCTCCAGGGCCATTGAATGACGACAGCGCAGACTGATGACAATGTATGTAATCTGTAAACTAAAAACACGAATAACCAACAGATGGGTAGATCCAAGGTAGGTCGGCCTGTGGTCAGCGCTGTGTTAAGTAGCAGCGGCAAAACCGTGAACTCGGAAATGATACACAGCCCTTTCTTACCTTCTAAATCACGCAAGGTACAAATCCTGCGCAAACCTCATACCGTTGTCAGACCTCAATATCCAGTACCAGGCTGGAACACATGCCTCAGAGAAAACAAGAGCACCAACAATGGATAAAGAAAGCACCGCGAGCGCCAGAGCGACTGTCGGCGCTGTAGCAAACTCACTTTTCCAAGCAATGTCATGGGCAGGCATTGGTATCAACACATATACAATACTGGTGGAAGAGCGACACTCTGCTTTCCTAATTCCAAAGTACATGGAATGAGTATTGATTAGTGTGATATACTCTTCTGCTTGACTCTGTATGTTAATGGTAATGGTAAATATAATTAAGGGATAATTAAGTTTTGCACATGACGGACGGAATCCAGCACACAAGGCATTTTAGTCGAGCTCGTCAAACTCGAACTCGCGTGCCAACATATCCTCAAGCTCATCGTCGAGTGAAAGGCCGCGCGCGAACATGTCTTCTTCGTCTACAAATTCGCGCGCGGAAAGGTCAAGCTCAAGGTCAAGCTCGCGCTCTTCGAGGATATCGTCGAAGTCGCGGGAAGCAAGGTAGAAGCTGTCGTCGGTGAGGTCACGGCCGTCAACAGTGGGTGGGTTCTGTGTGGATGGATCAGAAGCAGGGTGCGCGAGGTGCTTAACATGCGACCTATCAAATGAAGAGGAAGATTTGTTTTGTTGGTTATATTTAGAAAATGAAGAAAGGGGGAATACGCACATCCCGCTTTTCATGAAGTGCATGAACCCAGGGCTTCGCTGCTCAATGTCCTCCATGTACCGCTCGAAGAGCTCGTCAAGCTCTCGGGCTTCCACCTCATCAATGCCAAGCTCCCGAGTGAAAACTTCTTCGCCGTCTTCACGTCTAAGGATACTATATCCCAGAATATGCATTTGTCAATAAATTAAGTATCGCAAATGAATAGAGCCATGGCACTCACACTTTGGCGACTTTCTTGATTCCATGCCAAACTTTCTTAAAGAATCCCTTAATCCTGTCGCCGATTTTGGAGCGCTCTGTGAGGTCTACAGTCTCGTAGTTGATACCACGAGCGTCAAGTTCCTCCGCAAAGCGGGCGAAGAGCTCGTCCACCTCACGCGCGTATACTGCTCCTGTTTCCGTAAGCTCGCGCCCAAAGATGGACTCGGACTGGGCGACGGCATCGAGGTCACGACTGGAATGGAAGAAGGCAAGACAAAAATTAGAAGTGAGGTCAGAGTCCAGGATTACATGACACCAGGTGAAATGATGATGCATCTCAAGCGCCGGAAGGAAATACTCACGAATTTAGATCATCCCAGCTGTTTGAGGCAAGCGCGGGAGCGGCAACGAGGGCGGCGAAAATAAGAGCTGATACGAATTTAACCATTGTGTTTTTAAGGGTATGAAGTTTTCTTTATTGAGGAAGGGTGATTGTGATCAACACGAATCTGCAAGTGCAAGCAAGAAGTGGGTGGGTGGGGGAGACCAGCTGAGGAGCCGAGAACAGCACTGCCAGCTATTTGTATTCCCAAGAAACAATGATCTCAGGTCAGGGGAACACATGGCTCAATGTCTGCCGATGGAATCCGGTGACCGGCATTGCCATTCTGCCGCTCTAAGCCATACCTATTTTAGCTATTCCCCGGACGTCGGGATTTGCCAAGAAAATCCTAGATGTTATCTACGCCGCTCGATGAAAAACCCTGGTTTCCAACCATACTGCTGCATCCATAATTTTTAGCTTTAACCTGCTATTTTTCAGCGTTCCTTTGCTATAACTATGGATGCCGCGACGAATAATCACATTTAACTGTCATTACAGCAACTTTGCACTTTGCGGAAGCGCCCATGAACGTCGGCATTGGGCAATTGCGGAGTTTGAGAGATTTGAATGGAACGCGTCGCTAAGCGCACTAAAGGATCTCTGGTGTTCTGCAAGGCATAAAATTGTGTTTTTTCTCTTCAATTCTCATGATAAGCCATCCTACTAGGGAACCTCTAGGGATTGATTCACTCATAGGAGCGTTCTGGACTAAACATCCCTTATATGATCTCTTGCCATCCTGTTTGCACCAAAGTGATCCACCCGAGGCACACATTCATTTACGGAGGTAACGCACAATGACGCAGTTATCGGGATCGCCTATGGTATCCGACATCCATCATACCGTGATTCGTAAAGTCTTGATTAGGATCCATCGCTTCAAATTCCAAGCTTAGCACTGCACCCGCCCTGCATTCCCTTCACTTAAGTGCGCTTGAGCGTGTCGGAAGGGAGAGCGAGGCAGTGACGCTGGTATCCGCATCTGCATCCTTGATGTCGATGGAACACGGGGTTTATAAGAACCTTGTTCTGATGCTCTTTGTTAAGCCATATGCCCGACTGAATCGCCAGTGTTCATCACCTTACATCTATATATCCTTTGCCACTGAACAGACTAAAATGGGTAGGCTAAATTCTGGCGACTAGATCATCAATGATCCTGTCATGAAGTCCTGCCGAATAGTATGGTGGGTCCTGGGTGGACGTGTCAAAAACAAGTTCTCTACCTTATCGTTGAAAGTCCAATGTTTATTCGTGAGTTGGGACCAGATACATGGCGCTAATCTTTGTTAACCTTACTCAACCGGAAAGCTATATGCTCATACATATCAATGTTCAGGCCTTCAAGCTTCAGTTCTTGATCCATTCTCTTTTGATCTAATAATAACCTGTCCGAGATCGTGCCGTTGGCTGCGACTAACCAGCATCACATAGAAAATTTCGAGTACTAGGAAATCCAGACGAACCTAAATCAATCAGTTTTATAATAATAGTTACATACTCAACCATGTCATATGGAAGTGGAGGCTCAGTACTTCAGTTCTTGCAAGTTTCCCAGTCACCTCCCTTCTCCGAGTCCGGGTCAGGACTCAAGATAGATCCATATCTTGTCCATATCCATCACCCGTGTCAGCTACCACCTCCATATCCGTCGTCATCGCATAAAACCTTTCGCCACATATCAGTAATAAATAATCCAAACACTCATGACTTCGTTTTGCCTTTAAAAATCTCTGAATACTGGCGGACGTATTCATCTTTGATTGGCGTTTTCGTTCCACCAAGTTTTCCTCACAGGTGACAGCTCTTGCGGCAGCTTCAAATGCCATGATAGTACACTAGCTATCGGCATTTCAATCGGAAAGTGGACTTGGACAAACAGCAAGTCTTGAAGCTTGGAATCCGGAGCTAAGGAAAGGTCATATAGATGAAACCGGGTTAAATGTCTGCTCAATGGCTGTGGCGTCTCAGCAAGTATATGACTCAGTCATAAAGTAAGATTGACGTCGTCGAGGTTATGATGACAACCCTCCAGATTTTTGGTCCGATTCTACGAGCAAAGCATAACATTGCATAATCCTTCATGAATGCGCTGGTCTCGAGTCGGCATCCCAAATGAACCTGAAAGAAATATAGTTCGTCCAGTTGATTCAGATTGTGTCATGACATAAACTCAAGGTCCAAGGATAGTAACGACACTGGTGACTGATCAACGAATTAGCGTACTCGTTGGATATGATCCAATTGATACACATGTAGATACAGAAAGTGTGGGCACCAGGGATTGCAATAATTCTGCTCATCCTCCCCCAAATACGGCTCAATCCTGCCGCAAAGGCGACCTTGGAACAAGCGCCCATAATGACATCATAAAGACAATCATGGCAACCAACCTAACATAAAATGACAGAATTTTAGTATCAACCCAGCAATGCCCAAAAGATGTACACCCACAAAGGCTGCAAACTTTTTATTCCATGATTTTCAGCGATTGCCCCTGTCACGAATGGGAACAAAGCACTGCCAGCTTGTCCAAAACCTGCAATCCACCCAATGGACCCTGTCAAGATGTGCCGTGGTAGAATGCGTGAAGTTTGATTCATGACAATGGGATACATGGGCCCGAGGAAAACACCGACGATAGCTACCGCCACTGCGTTCCCAATAAGAGATGGAACAAACCAAATCACAAATTCGAGGCTGAAGTTGTGAAAGTGAGATTCAGTGGTCCACTGAGAGAATAAGACACCCAAAACACTCACCCAAGGCAAATAGCAGAGTACAAATACATGACCCGCCGCTCCCCGACCTAATGTCGAACGCAGAAGGGTTAATTGGTGACTTATTTGCTGGACAAAATTGCGTCAAAATCACCGTTTTGTTCACCCATAGTAGAATAACCCTGCCAAGGGTCAAACCTGAGAACAGGGAGAGGCAGATCATTTTCAGTGCTCCGCCACGTAACTAGGGTTCATTTCACTTGCCTCCAAAAAATCCTGATGAGATATAACCAGATGACGGTCCACCTCCTCTGACGTTGATTATAAACGTCACGATCCAACCTATAAAATACTTGACGGTTAGAAGAGTTAAATGACAAACATGCAAGTACATACCCCCTATAGTGACTTCCACGCCCACATATACAAGAATAAAGAAAGCTAGTAAATGCACTGCTTGTGTGCGCATCACTGTTTTGAAAGTGCTTTTATTCTGTTCTTTTTCTTCCGCTGTTGTTTCAGGAATAATCTCCCCCGCTTCCTTAAGGCAGTCTGAGTCCAAAATGAGAATCAGACCTGCCACAGTGGTTCGAGTGGAAATCTCACCATCTTGTCGTTTGAGTTTGAAAATCATAATCAAAATAGCAGTATTGGTGATAGCAAGTCCAAGGGACACCAAAAAATGAAAAGACCATCTATGAAGTTGCGCGAATTGAGTCGCCACCAACGGCGAAGCGAATGCCCCAAGACCTGCCAGAGAGATAATCAGCATAGTTCAAGACACACCATAATCGGAAGGCAAGGATGCAGAGAAAATGGCAAGGGGAGTTGGTATGAAAGTCAATGTTCATACCATATGCAGCATGTAAAATACCCATTTTAGACTCTGGGTTCTGGGTTAAGGTGGCAACAAAACCATTTGCTTGGGCGTCCTGTGAAGAGAATTAGAAAATTCAAAAAATACGATGCTCTGGTAATACACTAGAAAAACCTTTATTCGTAGACATGTACCTGGAGAGCGAGTCCTGCACCATTTATGACATACGCCAATACAAATACTGGAAAAGGAGGGGCGGAAGACTGTATGCTGTATGCCACGACCTGGCAAATGGATCCAAAAACAATGGCCTACCCAATGTCAATTCGTGTTTGGTTTGAAGTTTTCTTTGCGTGCGGGGCTCACCTTGCCAAAACCAATTTTATCGGTTAAGTATATGTTGGCTAGTGCACCTGAAAGGAATCCCTAACAAGCAAGCCCTTCAGGAACATATATACAATTGACCATAGCCAAGACCACTCACCACACACGCAAAGACAAAAATTAGAGATACAATGGTGAAGTTGACCTAAGGGTTATGGGAGAAAATCGAGGGTTCCATTAAATTCACAGGGGCCACAAATTGACACGAATACCCATCAAACTGCGTTGCAGAATCCAGGAGACAAACCTTATAAACTTCTTGGATACGTGGTAAGAGAGGACCCGTCGTTCCATCGTTCCATCCAGCAAGGAATAACGTCAAACATAGGGAGAGGAATTGCCCTAACGCAATGTTCTTCTGTTCGCGCGTGAGACTCCTAGCAACTTCCTTATCTCCATACCCATCTGCCGACATGCTCGGGCTTGCGAATGCACTAACATCGTTTCCTGGGGTCTTTTCGCCGACTATGACTGTAGGTTCGGGCGTAAGTGTGAATTCCTTTCCAGTCGAGTCGCCTTTGGGGTTGATTGTCATCGGAGTAGGGGGGCGGGACGCAGTCTGAGATCCTGTTCCATGGCTCGTGTCGATATCCATTTGAGACACCGGTACTTGCAATTCGATCCTGTCCGCCTTATAGTTTCCCTCGGGTAGGGAGACGGAGATGGATTCTAATCCTTGAATTCTCCAGTGTGGAGGGACTGTGGGTGAATGAAGCCAAGGAACGATCGGCATTTTAAAACTACTAGTACAAGTAGCCGGATTATGTTTTTCCGACGTTAATGCGATGACAATCTAATCTCTTTAATATCTAATCTCCCGCGGGCTCCCCCAATTGGGCGCGTAGGTACCACTCAACCAGAAAAATGAAATTACAGAAGGTATACAATCATTGGATTACTCTGAGAGACACTATGGTTTTATTGGTTTATCGTGTAGCAAAAATACATAAAAATCTTTCCAACAATAAGAAGTCCATAAGTATTACAGACCTTTGAAGATCGTTCAAAGACCAAACATCTCAGGCGGCGTTGCTAATCCAGTCGCGCCGGTGCATTTGGGACTAATGCCCATAATCCTAACATGAGTCCCATCATTGAAATGAGTCTTTGACAACGTGGTGAATAACAGTTGAAAGCGGGATAAATTTTTAAAACTTACAGTGGTTGTAGGCTCTTGATACCGTGTCTCTCTGCAACGGCTCCAGTGATAAAGGGAAACAGGGCACTTCCAGCCTGTCCAAACCCAGCAATCCAACCAATAGATCCAGTTAAAATCCACCGTGGTAGAATCCGCGATGCTTGGTTCATCACAATTGGATACATAGGTCCAAGGAGGACACCAACTATGGAGATGGCGACTGCGTTTCCGATTAGGGATGGTACAAACCAGATTACAAACTCTAGACTGGAAATTTTGTCAGAATGCTTAAGGTCCGATGACAGCAAAGATGCCTACGCAAAACACAATGCGCCATAGATGAACAGCACACGCCTTTCTCCAACCTTTACAAAAAACAATTAATTAGATATGTAACGAAGCGATAGCACTGTTTTCAGCAACGCACCTTTTTGTTCACCCATAATAGAAGGACGCGCCCTACAGTAAGGCCTTGCAAGTGGGCAATCATGATATCAGTACGGTACCCTATACCACGTCAAGCACAATGTTTACCTCCAAAGAATCCAGAAGAGATATAACCGGCTGATGGCCCACCGTTTCGCTCATCAATGATGAATGTCACAATCCAACCTGATATTTATTTATTCAGCAATACGCAATATCGCAATTCCTAAAAACGCACCGCCAATGGTAACTTCCACACCAACGTATACAAGAATAAAAAAAGCGATTAAATGTACTGAGCGATTGCGCATCACGAGCCCGAATGTGTTTTGAGTTCGAGTTTGCTCTTCCTGCACTGCAGATTTCTCTGGAACAACTTCCCCGGCTTCAAGAAGACATTCTGGAAATCGTCGACGAATAACAAAGCGATCAATAATTGTTACAAGAGATTTCGTCAAATATATCTCACCATTTTGGGGTTTAAATCTGAATATTGCCACCAGACAAATTGTGTTCAGAACGGACAGGCCTAAAGAAACCAAAAAGTGGAACGACCATCGCGGAAGATGCGCAAATTGTGTTGCTACCAACGGTGCAGCAAAGGCACCCAGCCCTGCCAAGCAAAGTAAGTACATTGGAAATTCGAAAAAATAATGAGATTAAGAATCAAAAAGGCAGAGACCAAGACGTCGTAGACGTTGTCACTTTCATCTCTGATTTTCTCTGACAGTCACTGAGTCAGAGTAAGGAATGATCCGCTGTTCATTTAAAGAGAGAAAAAGGAATGGTAGAAATTAAAAGGGAAAAATATGCACCATAAGCAGCATGTAAGATGCCCATTTTTGATTCGGGATTATTGCTCAGGGTTGCAACGAACCCATTTGCTTGAGCATCCTAATGAACGCGAATGAGGTAACACACGTTGAAAACTGAATGAAGTCTCACCTGAAGGGCGACACCTACGCCATTGATGGCATAAGCTATAACAAATAATGGAAATGGCGGGGCCGAGCATTGTATACTGTATGCCACAATTTGGAAGACGGATCCGAGAGCGACAGCCTAGTTCAAATACAACGACTTAGTTCAGCTGTTCACATTGTGTCATCGGAAGTGTTGTGTTCACTTTTCCAAACCCGATCTTTTCAGTCAAGTGAATATTCGCCAATGCTCCTGCAAGGAATCCCTGAAAACATATTTAAGAAGTGTAAATGTTAAAACAATGTAGTTATAGCTTACAGTGCAGGCAAGGACAAATATAAGGGAGACGACGGTAAAATTGACCTAAAACATAAGTTGTTATTGGAGAATGAGGTGTAAACGTAGAATGAACATACATGGTATACCTCCTGGATGCGGAGCAGAAGAGGACCTGTAGTACCATCATTCCACCCGGCAAGAAAGAGAGTAAAACAGAGAGACAGAAACTGGATACGGCCGGTGAACTTCTGTTCTCTTGACTTCGTCCCTGCTGAAGGCCCTGTTGCAGGTCGGGTGTTGACAGACTTTCGCTCTTCGTTCGTGAGCGTCTCTTCAATAGATACTCTCCTAAGCTGTGACCCAGAGGCAGTATCCACGACTTCGGAATTTACTTTGGATTTTGCCTTCATGGACGAGGAAGTTGATTGATTTCGAGATACTTTTTGGACAGGGGTGAGTTCCATGAGCACGGTGGTGTGTGATGTCTGAGCGAATCGATCCATGGTGTCGGAATCGGTCACAGAGATTAGAGCAGAGATTTTGATGCGCAGTGGCGGGTACGGAATCGAGAACAGCAGTGGAAGGATTTTCAGAGAATAGGTAGACCTAAGACGATGGGTAGAGGAAAAGGTTGACATTTACTTTTTATATCTAAATTTGACGCGGGGCACATTATTCCGATATTTAACCGTGGCAACGTCGCTTACTGCCACTCTTGCTTACTTACTGGATTGTCTCTTTCAAATTATGGTCGGGCATAAGAGACCTTAAATGCGCTCAGAGTGCGCTATAGAGTGGTCAGGTACTCAGTACTGAAGTCTGAGTACCTTGTCATGTGAAACCCGGTCTTACTCACTTCGATTTCCGTTTGCCACATGTACACGTCGAATATCTCGGCATCGGACTAGGCCTATAGATTTGACTTACAATGGTATTTGCTTGGGACAGACTGGCGCTAAAGTACAATGTGCTAATGTAGAATAGTAATGTATCGCGTCGTTTATAGCCTACCCATAGGTGAGAGGTACTTGTTCCAATCTTCAAAACTGATAAAATGTCATCAAGACTTTGTGTCAGAACGACAGATCCATGTCGAATAAAATAACTTACTTGATGAGGTTTGTTGCGTCAGATAGCGGTGATAACGCACCGTTAACTGTTTGGGTGAAGGCGTTGAACCCGTCATTAGACTGAAATATTCCTGCAGAGTTCTGCAATTGTGGATTTTCTGGACCAAGGGAAGAGGTAATGCTAGTTGTAATGGGTGCAGACTCGTTTGGTAAATAGCCCATCTCTACCAGCAGTATTCGTTGCAGGTCCCAACTATTCAGTGCATGATTTGATCCTGATATGTTAGTCGATCCTAACAATTCATTAAACATGGCGGTTGACATCTCAGTCATATCTTGGCTTATATGGGTTGGATCTGATTGGACAGTTGAGGGGTCGTTAGATGATGATGCATTGTTAATGTGCTGAGACCCATGTTCGGGAATGTCGCCTGCTTCCCTCAAGCTATCCCTAAGATATTGTCAGTCGAAAATCTTTGAGGAATGGATCGATAAGCTTACAAAAGCTTTCCAGCGGAGTACCATCTGGCAATGAATTAGACAGAGCAGAAAAATATGCAAAAAAAAATTCTAACCGGTTTTCGATTTGCTGTAGATAGTTCATGCACTTCTGAAGATTTTCGATGTCCTCTTTCGAGCCACCTGTTTGCCCAGTGGAGCGACTGGCCGCCAGTAGGCTGAATGTGATGACCATTCCTGCCGTGTACGCAATCGACTAGTATTTCATGAGTCAGATATGTGTACTGGTTGACATGCGGAATCTACTACACACCAATGCATTTGGTAGCACGCAAGTACCTCTTGCCAGTGAGGCATCCAGTATGCGTGTACATGACCTTGCTGCATTTTTACACATAGCGAGCGAAGGTAGAGTTAACGACGATTTCTTTATCAGATAGGGACGATGAATTTGGATTTGGATATAATAATAGAAAAGGTGCAAATTGACGGTTTGATTAAACACGACAGTGTCTTTTCTGTGAGGGTCCCATTGAACTGTCAAATAGAGTCACAAAGGAGATAAGCGGTGTTTTTCTAGAGTATAGAATGACATACGGTGCTCGGGGAGATCCTCGCTCCACTTATTTATGGAGGAATCTAGCTCCGCGACCATTTTCCCCTCCCAATCAGGTCCTATGAACCCCAGGAGCGCCTTCGACTTTTTGTTTGCATACAAGGTCCTCAGCGCAAAGCCAAGAATTTCGCAAAGCTTAATGAAACAATTGAAAGCGGTGATTGAGCACGGCTTTCCTTGAGGTTGTTTAAACGCTGTTTTTGGGTCACCTGTTTCCCAATACTCGTCGTCACATTCAATTGGATATTCAACGTCATGCCTACAGTTGATTCAGCAATAGTAAAGAATGGGAAACGAAAGTAAATACGCACGCCTCGTGCATAGTACAAGGTCTACCCACAAATGAGCTAGAACAACAGTCTATGCAAACAAGAACCCTAAAAGCCATTGGAGGAAATGCGGACACATAAAATATCAGACTTACCAAAACGCGCGTTTTAGAAGCTCACTCTCTACAGTAGGCGCATTTCCTTGGCCTTGGCGGCGATGGATGCCCTTCTCATATGCATATCGGAGACCAATTACCGCAAAGTTCCAGCAGGCGTACGGCATCGATGTTCCCACAAGAAACATTGAAGCAAGCTGGTAGGGCCCTGCAAATCAGCAAACGAACATCAACGGCAATAAAACAGACTTGCAGCATAGTATTGTAAATCGTACACCGTTGACTTGTAAAGCAGCTGCTTCCGATGCAACGGAACCTGAATGAAGTATTTCCACCCAGAAGACAATCCGATAGAGTCATCGGGCATAAATACACGGGGATCTTTTGAGTACTTAGCGCCATGAGCGCAAACCAGTAGAACAACCATGCCGAAGGACGAATCCCAATGGTGTTGTCCCGATTTAACCGATTCCATGAATGTCGGTTGGTGCAAAAGTGGGATTAGATTGTTCACTTTTTCGAAGTATATGGTGATAAGTTCCATGAGTAAGTCATATTCAGGATATATGTAAACGGTTTCTAGATCATTAATATAAGGAAGCTCCCACTGCATGCAAGTCAGAAGAACCCGTTGTCGAGAGGACGAATAAGAAAACACACTGAGCACAGATTCCAATATATTGGCCGTCTGTATTTGGAACTCAACACAATTTCGGAGTCCCCTGTAATCTCTTTCTTGACATCGGTGACATGTTTAGCCAGCATAACGGAACTGTCAGGCCCGTAAGAGAAGGAATCCGTGAAGTATAACAGCACTGTACCTGGCTTGCCCGAAGAATCGTACGTCTGCAGGATCACTAGTAGACAGATTCTTCAAATCTTTGCTCAGAGAGATCTCGTCGAGTTCGTCTTGTCCCAACTGATCATCATTATTTTCTGGTGTCGAATAAGTAACCGTGTTGGTATGTGGGTCGACATTACTCGGATACTTCAGTGATATTGAACCATACGTCCCACTACTTGTGCTGGCGTATGACGCGTTGGCAGGAAGAAGACCGTCAGGTTCGTTTATTATACGATCAATATCTTGACCTGGATGAATCTAATCGAAACCAAGTCAGCGTAAATGATAGAATTACAAGACAGACGCACCTTCTGGATGTAATTCTCTAGTTTCTGTATCCTGTCTTGCAAATTGTTGATATAACTAAAATCTCCAAGTTCAAATCTGGCATCAGGTGTACGATTGAACTGCGTTTACTCAATAGCTTCTTCATGTCGGTCAATCAGCTACAACGCGAAGTATAAGTAAACCTACTCGTTGAGATCGATACCGGCATACCTTCTGATATCGAGGCATTTCATGTCGACATCGAACGTTGTTTGCTATACAGCTGGAGCAAATGTTCAAGGGACTCTCAGCACTATCGCCTATCGCAAAGGAAAGTTTAAATGAATTTAAAACGTACAAAAGAGATGATTTTACTCACATTTAGCTATTGAAAGCCATTAGAGCCTGCAAGCTTTCATGACAGAGAGTGTGTCTCAGACGGAACAATACTTACTCTTCCTGATACGGCAGGCGTCGCATGCTCCACGTAGTCGTTTCTTCTTGACTCGAGAAGCACTCCTGGCTTCCTGTGATATGGTAGCTTCATCTGACATTGTCAATAGGATGGGGAAGTGGATTGGAATTCGGGACACTATTTAGCACTGAGAATAGAACGCGTAGTGCGTGGAGTCACAGTCTTGTTCGGTTACAAAATGGTTCCTGGCGGCAAACTGACACGCGCGCCACGGCCATCCCAAATTGAAACTCCGATTCGCACAGCCCCGAAACTTGTCCAAAGAAGTCGAACTAAGAAAATTCGAAACCACACATGCTGACGACTAAGAGAATTTCTAAATGTAATGAATATATCGAGGGACTATACTGGTGTAGACTGGTTCAGACAAAAATCCTCGGTACTTACAAAGACCCAGCCAACAGCCTTATGTCAATAACCAACCACCCAAATGATGACGCAGCCTCAACATCGGTCAGTTATTCCTCCGAGACAGTCCCCACGCAGCCCTGAGCAGCGAAATGAGGGTATGTTGTATTTCGTAAAGTCCAACAGTTCTGTTGATATCTGCATAAAAAATATGGCTCTCCTCATGGGAAATGACGGGTCACTACCAAGTCCCCCTGTGCAATAACTCTTCATTTTCCGTTTGTAATCAATCAGGTATCTGGAAAGAGCAGAAATCCTATAGATAATTGGGCCATCCACAGATAATGTCTATTTCGACTCGGAATAATCACTCGAAGCTCTTCTTGATGGCACATCAAATCTGGGCGCTTAATCCAAATCCAACACCGTCATTGTCCATTGCGCAAGCGCGGAATGCGCCGACGAGAAACCTCCAACACACCACCTGTTGCAGTGCTCCCAGCTGGTCGTCATAAGCATGACTACACACCTCAATGGACAGGTGACACCGTCTATTAATACACACGCGCTAGCACTGTAACGCGCTCTCAGGCTGTTACACCAAGGCAGATCGATGGCTATGTGAGGCTGATACAACGCTTCATATTTAGAAAAAAAAGATGTCATATCACTGATCATGACCGCCCGTCTATCTGCGTCCAGGTGCCTGGTGTATATATAAACACACGCCTTTCTTCTCATGGGATTGGTTCACTCGTATCTATTCCAGCTATATATGTATACCACAAGCTTGAACTGTTACGCAGCACCTCTTATCATTGAGCCATCCGGGTGTGACGTTTCAGAGAGCCGCATGTAATGGCAATGCGTTCCTGAGTCTATTACATTCCCAGAACCCAAAATCACAAATCAGGCGGATACATTGAAGCTCGTATCATAGCGTGTAAATAAAGATCCATACATATTCAAGTTCGTCACCAGATAACCATTGAACAAGCTATTCCATATCTCCAAAGCCTCGATATGGCTCAGCTCACGCTTCTCGTTATCTCCCCGGCACATCCATGAAGGAAGTCGAAGATGGATTGATACACAGACCGCCTCTGCCGGCGGTCCGAGTCTCCAATCGCATACGCATTCGCATTCGCATTCACACAAAAAGAATCAGCCTTACCTCCGACTACCACGCTCACACCCGTCAAATTAGGTTCGCATCATCCATTCAGGCAGATGGGCGATACACCTCCACACAGGGACGGAGAGAGCCCGGTTTAGTGCGTGCACGGTAAACGGCTACTATACCTGACACAGACTCGTGAGAGGCGCGTCGTGATTCTCACACTCGATCCCCTTGCCCCGCTCGCTCAATAAAACAATGCAAGCGCGCGGCACGCATCACGTATCAACCGCTTGACGATGCGAAGGGCAGACGAAATAGCGAGTTTAATTCTGTTACGCCATCATCTCATTCCATCTGGCTAGCTTTTTCTTTCAAGAAAAGGAAAAGTTAAAAAAACTAGAGACCACGCGTGTTATGTATCGCATTCGCCGCCACGGAACATGTCAATTTTAATTCTTCAAATCAAAAGTTTTGACTATTTGAATTCTGACGCGTGAGACAGACACACAGTCCAATCCACACTCTATGTAGTATAAGTGCCAGTGTATTGTATATATATCTCAATTTATTCTTTATTCTAGTCCCCCAAGTACCCCAGACGCCACATCCGCAACGCGTCCGACTAACACCGCAGATAAGCCTTACTTCTTACTTAAAGTTAGTGAGACGGAGACGGAGACGGAGATGGAGATGGAGACGAGAGTGGTTAATTATGGAGCCGGCAGCGGCGCTTGTCATGTCATATAATATAGAGTTAAGGGCTCAAGGAGTCGCGTATGGTAAGAGGTTTGATTGTTTAATTGATTGATTGTCTGTTCGTTCATTTCTGCCTAGTTTACTTTTTTGATTTTACACAAGTTGCGCACTGTTTTTTGATATTTGATGTTTTATTTCAAGTTCAAGTTCAAGGCTATTGAACTTCAACTTGAACAACTTGGCTTTGGCTTTGGCTTCAACTTCAACTTCAACTTCAACTTCAACTTCAACTTCAACTTCAACTTCAACTTCATCAAACATTGAATTTTCTAAACATTGAATTTAATTTGTGAGAAGGTACTACGTCATAGAATCATACACGAACACATGAACAGAATCAAAAATGTTGAGGCAGGCACAGAACTACAGAACTATAGAACTACAGAACTACAGAACTATAGAACTACAGAAACACAGAGCCACAGAGCCACAGAATATGGATTAGGGATGAGTGGTCTGGAGGAAGCAGGGGACGGAAAGGAAAGGGGACGGAAAGGAGGGGAGGGAGGGAGGGGAGGGGTTAATTCAGGACCCGGGAAGCTCCCCTATAAGCATGTCCGCCTGGGATCCCAATTTTTGCCCTCAAATCCACGAGATTTTGGGGCTCAAATCCGCGAAACCGGACAATGCCCGATAGGGGCTTTCCCAATTAGGATTTTTTTTTCAGCCCTGCGGGGCGAGCTTGCAAAACCACTCGATGGCTCGACAAGTCATTAATTGATTGCAAAATAAACATATGGAGTAGATATTTAGGTGTTACATGCCTCGAGGGGAAGGATTTTGAGGAGGTGGAACCTCCATTACTAGTTATCAGGATAGTGAAGAAATATGTCAGGGTAGCAGAGAAAAGACGTCCAAGTTTCACTAATATGCTGTATATAGGAAATGTAACCTACTACTGTGCATTTCCGTTGATTTCCATCCGTCTACCGCTCTTAGATAATAGACGCTGGCCAATCATTGCAATCTAAGCGGGATCCCGGCCCCAAATTTGGCCAACAATTAGCTGCATCTGGGAAAAATGGTTGCGGCATGCCGCCTTTGAACCATTACTACAGACGTTTTTTTAAAAATATGGGCCTCAAATCCGCCAAACCGGACTTTGTTTGGCCAAAATTTTGCCTGCGGCGCCCTCAAATCCGCGAGAACTGGACAAAGAAATTGCCATTTTTTGGCCTCAAATCCGCGAAAATGCGGACATGCCTGTACGGGACCGGGGAGCTTCCCGGGTCCTGTTAATTCGGATGGATGAGATAGATTAGCTTAGATTAGATCAGATGCGAAGGTAAGATAAGATAAGATAGGAGTAAGATAAGATAGTCTATGTTTGTTAACTACTAGATCAAGGAAACTGACACTGATAGTGATACTGAAAACCCGTCCTTCCCCCATCCTTCCTTCTTCTTCCCTCGTAATGATATTGATAATGACAAGGAGAATGATGGATGTTGGCATACCCCGGCGCGCTAAAAGTAGCTGTCATACCGATACCGAAACCGATATCGATATCGATATCATATCATATCATATCATATCGTGATGACAAGTAACTTGCTCGCTATTAGTATTATATACTAACGCTCGACATCAGTGGTCACCCAAGTAAGTACCTACACCAGCCTCCAGTCCCGTTCGCCAGCTAGCTAACCGCGCTGCTCAAATCAACTCGATTGCATAGCATTGCTAGTCATAGTCATAGTCATAGTCACAGTCATAACGTTAAACGAAAGCAATGCGTGCATACCTTTACCAGCAAGTATATAGTGCGGTTGACCACCGTCACCGTCACAATACTGATCCAGCTCTGATCCAGCGCAGCAGCACCAGCGCCAGCCTCTGCGCAGTGGGGCCCGGGCAGAGAAGCGCATGTGCCAGTGGATCGATGGGATGGTGCGTGGGCTGGTGAGTTATTTATACATGCTGTGTCATAGTCATACTCATGTCATGATCATGATGGATGATGATATGATGCGAACGAAGCGAACGAAGGGAGAAAGAAGGAAGGAAGGAAGGGACGAGGTGAGTGCTGTGCGGAGCTATATTCAGAATTCAGAATTCAGAGTAATTGTAATTATAAATTATAAAGGGTGCGTCAAGGTTTAAGAATAAGAATAAGAATAAGAAGCGAAGGGGAAATGGATCTTGATTCTGGATTCTGGATTCTTGTTGGTTTTTTTGATAGGCGATGGATTTACGGAGTAGTTGGTATGTATGTAATGAATTGGAGAGTTGAATTGAATTGGATTGGACTGAATTGGATGGGATGGGATGGATCGGAACTACATAATCAATCAGAACATAAAGCGTCTGTTCACAGTTCAGTGGGACTGCCAGTGCCAGTGGGTGGTACGCAGTAGTTACATTACATACACCAGTGAGATCTGAGAGGGTTAATTGTGATTAAACGAGTGACATTACATTTACATTGACATGCACACGGCGTCTGACAGGAGCCATCGCAGTTTACACCTCAAGCTCGACTCGTAGTCGTACTCAGAGCCAGGGACAGTGGGAGAGTTGGACTAGGGAGGGAAAGACGAACACGTGCCGGGCTTCGAGATTCGAGGTTCGAATTCGAATTCGAATTGTTGTTGATCTGAACGGGGGGGTGGCGTGCTCTGCCGCATTTCCCGCGACTCCCGTCTGTCCTGTTGCTCTTGACACCCACGCAATTGCTAATCCGCCTCTGCGTCTCGTTTTTTTCTGGCTCTTTCGTCGTTACGCTCTGTGTCTGTTTCAGCAAGCGAGAGAGAGAGGTTGAGATTCTGCATACGCATACGCACGCACGGTGATAGCTGGTAGCTGGTAGCTGGTGCGGATTGTATAGCTGGATAGCGATTCGACACATACCTACCCACCTACCACCCACTCACCCACCAAACCACACAGCCCAACCCAACCCAACCCAACCCATCTCCATCTCCATCTCCATCTCTCCAGTCAATCAACAAGCAAAGAAGGACTCAGAGAGTACGCGGGCGGCTGATCCCATCCCATCCCATCCAATCCAATCCAATCACATACACACACGCACACACGTAGTGCTATTGCCATTTTGGTTCCGCTTTTGCTTTCACCTCCGACCTCCCACAATAACACTTGCACCTCCAACAACAACACTACCACCACCGACACTAGCACCCACCACCACTACGACCACCAACACAGCCAACTACCCTGACGCACGACCCACACACGCACAACCGACCGCACACGCAGGATATCTAATCAAAACTCAAGGGCGCTCACTCGACTCGTAGCGCACAAGACAGGCAAGAACGAGTAGAGTGATAGTGATAGTGATAGTAGAGCCGGGCAGAGCAGGAGCATTCAGATTCAGCGATGTCCGCGCAGATATATAATGTGAGTTTTTTCTTCTTCTTCTTCTTCGTTGGTTGGTTGTTCGTTGGTTGTTCGTTGGTTATTCGTTGTTCGTTGGCTCTCCTCTTTTCCTTTGCTTTTCTTTTTTTGCTTTACTTTACTTTACTTTTTTTTTCTTTTCCTCGCTTTTTCTTTACCCTTTTTCTACTTCTTTTCCTTGCCTTGCCTTTTCCTTCCTTTTCTTTCCATTACGCACGAGACTCTGGCTCTGGTAGCGTCCCATCAGCACCATCGGTGTCCTCCTCCCACCTCCTGCCCCAGCTTGCCGCACCACGCACCACGCACATCATCACTGCCCCCAGCCCCGCGCCACGTACCCCGCACCCTCGTCTCGCACCCTCCGCACATCCGCACGTCCAGCGCCGAGCGCCCATCCTCATCCTCATCCTCCTCCTCCTCCTCGTTCCGCGCAGTACAGTGCAGTGCAGGACGCCGTCCTGCCTCCTGCCTCCTAACTCGCGCCTTCTGATTTGCACCACCTTACCCCTCTCGCCGTGCTCTGATGGTGTCGGTGTCGGTGTCGGTGTTACCGTGCTGGTGCTGACGTACCGGTGTGCTGGCATGTCGGCGGCGGTTGGTCGGTGGGGCCGGGCGGAAGAAGGGGGCAAGAGGGGCGTGGACGGGCGGGCGGGTGTGGGCGGGTGCGTGTGCAAGAGGGGTCAGGAGGGAGTCAGGAGAAGACGGATGGATGGATGGATGGTGTGTGTGATGCTGATAGTGGTACCCAACGCATGGCAAGCCAGCGAGCGGGCGGGTTGGTTGGTTCCTCTTGTTCTGGTTCCGTGACAGCTATGCGACGCGGAAGGAAGGAAGGAAGTGGATGGATGGATGGATGATCCTTTCTTCTTCTTTTCTTCTTCTTCTTTTATGGGTCGTTTTTTTCTTGGTTTTGGTTTTGGTTTTGGTTTTTTTTCTGGGTTGTTTTTGAGTTTTGGTTGTTTTTGAGTTTTGGTTGTTTTTGAGTTTTGGTTGTGTTGGTTTTTGGTTTGTTTTTTTTCTGGGTTGCCTCTCATTCTCATTCTCATTCTCTTTGTGTGTTTTTTCTTATCAAACATCTTGATTTAATATCTCTTTTCATTTCATTTCCCTTTTTTTTCAATTAATCATCATCCCTCCTTTCCTTTTTTTTCTTTCCTCTCCTCTCTCTTCCTCCTCTAAAAAACCCCAACTCACCCACCCTTTTTATAACCCCAGCACCGCACACTCCAGCCAACAGGCCCCGCAGGCCCCGGAGGCCCTCCACCACCGAACCAATCCCCCGCATCAAACCCAAACTCAAACCCCAACGCCAACCCAAACGCCAACCCAAACGCGCCCAACACCAACGCCAATAATCCCAGCGCAGGCCCCGGCGGACCGCCGCCCCATCCGATGACGCCGCAGCAGCAGGGCATGGGTGTGCCTATGATGGTCGATAGGGATCGTGAGCGTGATCGTGAGCGTGAGCGTGAGCGTGAGCGGGACGTGAGGGACGTCCGCGATGTGCGCGATGTGCGAGAAAGAGAGATGAGAGAAAGAGAGATGAGAGACGCGCGCGAGATGCGGGATATGCGGGACGTCAGAGAGATGCGGGACGCGCGGGATATGCGGGATATGCGGGATGTGAGAGATGTGCGGGATGTGAGAGATGTGCGGGATATGGGACGAGGCGATATGCGCGATATGCGCGATGTACGGGACGTGCGGGACCCGAGGGATGTGCGGGACCCCAGGGATGTGAGAGATATGCGGGATATGATTGCGCGGGATATGAGGGATTTGGGCAGGGATTTAGGGAGGGAACGCGAGCGCGAGAGGGAGATGGGCAGGGATGGGAGGGAGAGGGAGATGGTCGTTAGAGAGCGTGAGCGCGAGCGCGAGCGGGAGAGGGAGCGGGAGAGGGAGAGAGAACAGCTTGTGAGAGAGCGCGAGCGGGAGATGGGTGTTGGGCGCGCCGAGCGCGACCGCGAGCGAGACCGCGAGCGCGAGATGGTGATTGGTAGAGGCGACCGCGAGCGCGAGATGGGGCCTGGTGATGTGGGCGTTGGCAGGCAGCTCGAGCTGATCAACCGCGGGCGCGACATGGGCGGTGTTGGCGTCGGCGTGGGGATGGGCGGGCCGGCTGGTGCGGGCGCTGGAGGGGGCGCGGTACCGCTCAGTCTTGTTGGTGGTGGTGGGGGTGGTGGGATTAACATTGGTGCGCCGGGGGGCGGGGTGAATGTGGTTGGGCCTGCGGGGCGCGGCGGGGCTGTTGTAGGTGCGGGTGTGGGTGTTGGGCCGGGCGATAGGGAAAGAGAGAGGGAACGCGAGAGGGAGCAGTTGGCGCGGGAGAGGGATATGATGGTCCGCGAGCGTGATGTCCAGCGCGAACGCGAGCGGGAACGCGAGAGGGAGAGGGAGAGAGAGCAGCGCGCGCCGGTGGGCGGAGGACCCGGCGGTCCGCCGCCGCCTGGTGTTGGTGTAGGCGTGCCAGTCCTCGGCGTCGGCGGCGTTGGAGTTGGCGTGCCTGTGGGCGGTATCGCGCCAGGTGGTGTTATAGGCGGCGTTGTACCGGGCCATCACCCCGGGCTGAGTGTAGGTGTCGGTATGGGGCCTGGGGGCGTGGGCGTTGCGCCTGGCGCGGGGCCGGCGAATGCTGTCGGCCCCGGCGCGGGTGTGGGTGTTGTGGGTGTGGGTGCGCCGTTGCCGCCACAGCAGCAGCAGCAACAGCAACAGCAACAGCAGCCGCAGCCACCTGGTGTAGGCGTGGGCGTGGGGGGTATGCCACGCTCGAGGCTTGACGAGCCGCTTGATGCGATTAGAGCAGAGTTTGAGTTGTTGACGCAGGAAATGGTTTCGTTGCGTGCGCAGCGGGACGAATATGAGTCAAAGAGTGCGTCCTTTTTTTCCCTGTCTTTTCTCTTTTTCCTCGTTGGTTTTGTTACAATTTTGACTGATGTTTTTCTTTTCTTTTTCTTTGTAGTCGCTTCGCAAGTCAACGAGCTCAATATCATCCGTCAATCGCTCTACGACCTCGAATCGCAACACGGCAAGATCCGCGCGCATTTCGAAGAAGAAGTCGCGCGTGCGAGGGCGGAGGGGCGGGCTGCGGCAGCGGCAGCCGCAGCCGCCGCCGCCAACGCCAACGCCAACGCATCTGGGAGCGGCGGGCAGCAGCCACCCGGCGGTGGAGGTGGTGGTGGTGCAGGAGGAGGAGGAGGAGGGGCGCAGCAGGGGGGTATTGCGTCGCTTGCTTCTATGAATGGCAATGGGATTCCGGGGCAGCAGCTTGGACCTGGTGGGCCGCCGCCTCAGGGTCCTGGTGCCGGAGGTGCAGGAGGAGGAGGAGGGGGAGGACCGGTTGTGGGACCTGGAGGACAAGCGACGATGGGACCTGGCGGCATGCTCAGCGGGTCCAATGCGCCTGTGGGCATGTACGGCGAGCCGTATTATGGTGGTGGTGGCGCGGGGCGCGAGAGGGATATTGCGCATAGAGAGATGAGAGAGAGGGAGATGAGGGAACGGGAGATGAGGGAACGGGAGATGAGGGAGCGGGAGAGGATGGTGGGTTTGGAGAGGGAGAGGGAGAGGGGCATGTCGCTTTCCGAGCGCGATAGGGAGAGAGATCGTGATGTGCGCATGGGCGCGCCTCCAGGCGAACGCGAGCGCGAGCGTGAAAGAGAGCGCGAACGCGAACGAGAAAGAGAGCGCGACAATAGAATGATGGTCGACAGAGACCGCGCCCCCGACCCTCGCGACACCAAACGACCCAAGATCGAAGGGGCGCGGCTTAAAGACCATTTCAGTCCGGGGCATACACCCAAACTCCCGCCGCCGCCTAGCGCTGGGGCCTCCTCCTCTTCCGCCTCCGCCGCTGGTGGTGGTGTAGGGCTTATGCATCCTGGCGCGCCGCCGCCGCAGGGTGCTGGACCGGGTCAGTACCCCGGCATGGACAACTCGCTGGGTCTCATTCCCACTAACCCCTCCTCCGCTGCTGCTGCTGGGGGTGTGGGAGCAGGAGGAGCGGGAAGCCTAAGTTTCCCGGATGATCTGGACATCCACAATGTCCCTGCTGATATGAAGAAGGAAGGAAGCGATTGGTTCGCGGTGTTTAATCCTAGTCCGAAAGTGAAGAGAGTGTTGGATGTGCAGTTGGTTCATACGCTTATGCATGAGAGGTATGTTTTTGTTTTTTTTTTTTTGTTTTTTTTTTTTGCGTTTTTATCTTGTGGATTGTGGACATTTTGCTGATGATCGTTGTTTTTTTTTTGCGTGTTTTTTGCGTTTTTTTTTTATGGATAGTGTGGTATGCTGTGTACGCTTCTCAGCAGATGGAAAATATCTCGCGACGGGGTGTAACAGGACTGCGCAGATTTATGATACGAAGACTGGAATGAAAACTTGGTGCGTTTACATCGCCATTCGCATTCTCTCTGTGTTCTTCTCATTCTAACTCTTTGTGTAATTTTTTTTTAGTGTGCTGATAGACGATGCAGCTGGAAAATCGGGCGACCTGTACATCCGCAGTGTGTGCTTCAGTCCTGATGGCAAATACCTCGCGACAGGCGCAGAGGATAAACAAATCAGAGTGCGTTTCTTCAATACATCTCATACCGTTAGCATCAGTGGCTTATCATCATATGCACCGTAACTAGATCTGGGACATCGCGAAAAAACGCATCCGCAACGTGTTCGACGGGCACCAACAAGAAATCTACTCGCTCGACTTTTCACATGACGGCCGGCTGATCGTCTCAGGCTCCGGCGACAAAACAGCGCGGATCTGGGACATGCACGACGGGTCCTCGAAAGTCCTGACCATCAACGACCCCGACTCGCTGAACAACGATGCTGGAGTGACATCCGTCGCCATATCACCCGACGGGCGCTGGGTCGCGGCGGGGAGTCTGGATACGGTGGTGAGGATTTGGGATGTGGCGAGTGGCGTGCTGGTGGAAAGGTTGAGGGGCCATAGGGATAGTGTGTATA
The DNA here is from genome assembly GCF_017499595.1 of Psilocybe cubensis. Lineage (NCBI taxonomy): Eukaryota > Fungi > Basidiomycota > Agaricomycetes > Agaricales > Agrocybaceae > Psilocybe > Psilocybe cubensis. The sequence continues at coordinate 2,325,313 of NC_063006.1, read as the reverse complement.
GTGTTGCGTTTACGCCGGATGGGAAGGGGCTGGTTAGTGGGAGTTTGGATAAGACGTTGAAGTATTGGGATGTTAGTGGGCTTGGGAAGGGGGTGGGCGGAGGGGGTGCGGGAGGGAGGAAGGAGTCCCCGAGCCCGAGGAAGGATGAGAAGCCTGTCATTGGGACGCCTGGGGGTGGCGGCTCTGGTGCGAACGCTGCTGGCACATCATCGTCATCCGCGTCCGGCTCCGGCTCCGCGTCCACCTCCACAGCCGTAGTCCCCGCCAACAACGCCGGCACATCCACATCCACGTCCACGTCCACATCCAACACCTCCAACCCAAGCACAAGCACAAGCACAAGCACAAGCGCAAGCGCATGCACAATGAACTTCACCGGCCACAAAGACTACGTCCTCTCCGTCGCCGTCTCGCACGACGGCCAATGGGTCGTCTCGGGCTCCAAAGACCGCGGCGTCCAGTTCTGGGATGCACACACCGCGGTTGTGCAGTGTATGTTGCAGGGCCATAAGAATTCGGTTATTAGTATTGATTTGAGTCCCGCGGGGAATTGGCTCGCGACGGGGAGTGGGGATTGGCAGGCTAGGATTTGTGAGTGGCTTTGGCTTTTTTTTTTTTTTTTTTTTTTGGTTTGAGGTCTTTTTTGGAGGTTGATTGCTGATCTCTTTTATCTCATTTTTTACAGGGAGCTACAGCACGATTGCTTGAAAATCTTATCCTATTCACCACTTTGCCCTTTGCCCTTTGCCTTTTGTCTTTTTCCCTTTGCATGGGATCCTTGTCTTTTCTTGTTTTTGACGTCGTGTACATTCTCTTTTTTTTTTTTCTTTTATTTCGATGTTTGATGTTCGCTGTTGTTTGATGTTTGATGTTTGATGTTTGATGCTCTTTGCGCTTACTACTTTCTTACTTTCTTAGCTGCTTACCTTGTTAGCTTTAGCTTCTTAGCTTTTTTACATGAATGTTCAATGTTCAATGTCAATGTCGATGTTTTATATACCATCTCCCAATCCGTATCCGGTTGATGCATTCTTGTTATCCTTTTTTTCTGTTTTTTTTCTCTTCTTTCTGTTTCTTTTCTGTTTCTGTTTCTGTTTCTTTTCTCACTCTCTCTTATATTTCTTTTCTCTCCTCTTTACTGTTTTTTCATTCCTGCACTTTGCATTCTGCACTCTGCATTCTGTGCCCAACCCTCCTCCTCCTCCAGCTCCTCCTCCTCGTCGTCGTCCTCGTCCTCGTACACGTCGCAAGGCCACGTCCCTAATTGCATACTATTCATTCTCTGCACGGTACGGCACGGCACGCTAGCATTAGCATTAGCATCAACGCCAACACCAGCAGCACCAGCAGCATCGCTATCGCTATCGACAGCCACGGCCACGGCCACAGCAGCATCCACAACCACAACCACATCCACAGCAGCATCCACAACCACAACCACATCCACAGCTAAAACCACACCCAGCACCAGCGCCAGCTTTACCCTAACACACCATTGTCTGTCGTCCGCCGTCCGTCACCCCATCGCGCGTTACCAAAAAAACGTAAACGTAAATGTCAACAGTCAACAGTCAACATAACACGCTACACATAATCGTTGAATCGTTGATAACGTACATGTTGGACGAGGAGCGCGGAGGAGAGCGGAGGAGGGGAGGAGAGGAGATGTAGCTCGCCGAACGGTGCACAGCGAACGGACGTACGGACGTACACGATGACACACCCCACCCTCTTACCCACCCACCCCCTTAAACAAAAAAAATAGGTGGTTGTTTGGTTCGTTGGTTGTTGGTTGGTGAAGTTGGTTGGTGAGGGAGGGTGGTGTATTTGGTGGTTGATACAAGATTTCTTTTTTTGTCTTTCCGTGTTTTTCTGTTTTCTGTTTTTTGTTTTTTTATTGAATGAATGCTTGAATGACTGCTTGAACGAATACTTGGATGCTTTTGAGTGAGTGGTTGAGCGAGCGCTGACGTTGAGCTTTTACGACTAATTGCGCATGCCCTATATTTTTAAGTATATACCTCTCTTTTCTCTTTTCTCTCTCCGTCTCCATCCTTCATCTCCACCTTTATAACGCGTTTGCTATCTGTAGCTGTAGAACTAGACGTAGAGCAAGAGCTAGATTGTCTCGTGTCGACGGAGTCTCTCTTCTTGCGAGTAGTTACTAGTTTCGCTTTTTCTGTCTCTTTTTCTTTTTTTTCTGAGTGGTTGTTTTTCTTTTCTTTTCTTTTTTTTTCTGATTTCTTTCTTTCCCTCTCTCTTGTTCTTTTTGATAGACGAAAGATGTACCTGTTTCCGTTTCGCGTTCACTTTTGTCTTCCTTTTTATATAATTGGTTTTCCAACTTTTGCGTGTTGTGATAATATTGTTATCAGCGTGCACTTACACTTAAAGCACCTGGATACTCCAGAACCACCCGCCACCCTCCTCTCGCCTCTCGTCTCTTGCCCGTGGCAGCGATAGGGCAGTGCCTGCTGCACCCGCATCTGTACAGTTCAATAGTAATACAAATCGATACAAATTGAAGCGCAAAACGCTATATGCCACTCCGCCGCGAATCCGCGATGATCATATACTACAGTTAGCTACAGTTTATCTTACCTTTGAGCTGCTTTGAAACTTGCTATCTATCGGCTGTCCGATATTTCTAGTTTCTATGTTATAGCGACTGTCATTCCACAATCCACATCGTTGCCGTTGCGGTTTTGACAATTTGGATAAACTGGAATCTGTCTCGTCTCCCGATCCACTTTAAAAGCAAGCAAAAATATCATGCACATTCCCCATTTCCAATGATAATAAAACATGATCATCTCCTCGAAGCACTGACCAGTGATTACATTTACAAACTACTTTTTTTTGAAAGCTCGTGAATCCGAATCATAGCCTCTCTACCAGTCCCGGCGCGATCGCGCGTGCAAGCGCCTCGAGAGTCTCTCGCCGGTGATTGGGTTGAGACGCCTGTACAGCGCGCGACGCTCGAGTGGGCGTTTCTTCGAGTTGGGCGCGCTGGAGCCTGTGCCTGCTCCAGGGGCGGGGGCGGGGGCAGGGGCGGGATGGGTGTTCGCAGCTGCTGTCAAGTGAAGCCATCATCAGTCCAATCAGCCATATTTTGAACCGTCTGTGGGAAGTGGCACGTACCATTGTTGGTAGCAGGCTTGGCGGCGGCAGGTTTGGCGGCAGGGGGTGGGAGGTCGTCGTACAGTCCACCCGCGGGCTTGGCAGCAGCAGCGGCGTTCTTTAAAGGTGGGAGGTCATCGTACAGTCCAACAGCCGGGTGCGCTGGAGGAGCTGGAGTCTTGGCTTTCTCCTTCTCCGCCTTCTCCGCCTCCACTTTCTGTTTCTTCGCAGCGATCATGGAGTCCATGTTCTCCTCTACCCAAAGCGTTGCAACCAAAAATTAGCGCTCATGACACCAACACCAAAAAAGACCAAAACAAAAAAAAGACACACCAATCTTCCCGCGCAGACTTTGTATATGCTCTGGTGCAAGCTTATCCGGCAACCCATACCTCCCAGCCACAGGCTGCACATTGCTCACATGGATCTGCGCCGGCACACCCGTACTAATCAAATGGTTCGGGTCCCCATTCGCCGAATTCGGGATCCCATACTTGCTCGGGTCGTCCGTGTGCGACGCGCCGGGGAGCGCGTGGCCAATCGGCGCCACGCCCATCAGCCCTGCGGCGTCGGGCTTGATGACGACGACGGCGGGCCTCGGTTTGTTGGGCGCGCCGCCTTGGACGTTAGCGCCGTCGCCGTTGAGGATGTGCACGGGTTTGATGCGCACGATGTCGCCTGCTTCGAATTTGGCGCCGCTGGCGCCGCCGGCTGCTGGCGCGGGTGCGGGTGCGTGTGCTCCTGGCGCAGGGGCAGGGGCGGGATTGTGGGCTGGTGGTTTGGCGTTCGCGGGTGGCGGAGAAGCTGGATGCCCCGGCTTGTCGTTGACTGGCATCGGCGCCGCCAATGCAGAGCTGGCAAAGGTGCATACAGCAACAATCTGGAAGAAAATACCGAAACGCATGATTGTAGAACCTCAAAAAAATGAAAGTATAGCTGTACATAGCGAATCAGTAAATCAGATGTGCGTCGAAGAAATTGAAAAGAGGGTCTCTTACGTTTATGCTATAGAAGACTTCTCGAGCTCTGCTCGATTAGACGCTTGCTTGAGTTGGGTGAGATGAGTTGAGAGACCGGCTCTTGGGATCCAAACCACATCTTTCCCCTGCTTTTATACACATCCAAGAAAAACACCTCTAGACCAACTTCAAAGGCAAACTCGAGCCGCAAGCAATCCGCAAACCTATCACGGACAGAGTAAGGTCATATTTTTAGATCTGTACGCTCCCGCTGTCAATTTCTCGTTGAAGTCAGTGGCGAAACATGAAAAAATATGTCAAGCGTGCAGGGTACCTGTTAAGTACCTGTTTTAAATTTTTTTCGCCTCGTGCAGCCATGCAATTATTGGCAGATTATTGACTGTTATGTTAAGCGAGCGTGGTTTACCCTAGAGCTCCAACTTATGATCCAATGGATCCACCTTGATTAAGCAGGCGCTCTGAACAAGTAGCCAGAGTATGATCATATACTAGACACTATTTTCTAATAACAAAATCTTATCATTAGAAAAGTAGCACCGAAAAAGTTTTCCAGAGGAATGAACACCCACCAAGGCTGTGACCCTCCTCGTTTCATTTTTTCCCGCAATAGACCTGTCACTAACGGGAACAGAGCACTCTCGGAGTATCCGAGCCCCGTATTTCATGGTATCATCTAATAGGCCCGGTCGGCGGTAAGGTACTCTCCGATGTAGAACTTTCAAGGTATGGTTCATGATGATTCTCGATCCTTTCAGTGTAGCATTTTCCGCTGCTGGCCGTCAAGAACGCGTCTGAGTCCGAATCTAGCCAAATCTACGACTTTGAAGAGGAGTCTTGTATTAAAAATCAAGCCTTCTTCATGAAAGTCAGAGAGCGTGTATCTGTCTCTGCTGATATAGTTGAGAAAGGGTTTGAATCCAGGGCAACTTTAGTAGCCTAGCGGGGTTTAAATCGGGGTTTATTATACATTTCAAAACTTTTTTTCTGCACCGTCTTGTCTTTTCAATCAACTTTCAACCAAAGAGAACTACCTCTGTGATCACCTCCGTCCCGAGATCTATTTCTGGTAATCTTTGACACCCAGGCAGCCCTAAAGTCTATCATCTGTACAGCCGTCAATGCATACCTCTGATTATTTTGTCCTCCAAAACCTTGCTCGGCACCAAAAACAAACCTGCAAGAAGCCCGAGGCATTCAAGCGGTAGAGATCGAGCTTAAAACTCTTCATATATCCAAATTCACTCTGCCATTTGTCTGACGCTATGGAGATTGGATATCTGCGGCTCTCCATCACTGTGCTCTACAGGAAACTGTCAAACTAGTCTGCTGCGCACTTTACAGTTGGTCAGATAAAAGAAGACACCTGGTTTTTCTGAATTACGACATAGAGAGCTGGCCTCAGAAGTATATAAACCTGTGCTTCTTTTATACTCCTTCGAGTCGCTTCTCTCCCGATTTGTTGCACACGCATTGCTGTTTTCAATATGAGTGCTCTAAAAAACTACTTGCGTTCGAAATGGTTCTTGATTCACCATCCGGGCGCGAAGACAGTACTGAACATTTCACTACTACAAATATTTCCACATGGCAGGTAAGCATTGGGACTTATACTATTCGCTTTCCCCCGCTTTGAACATTCTGATAGTGTCGTGTGTTGCCGCACTTCTCGAGCGACGGTAAATACTTGGCGACGGGTAGCAACTGGCATGCACAAATATCCGACGTAGCGACCCAGGAAAAAGTTTGGTGCGTTGAATTATTCTTTTACTTACTGAATTCTAACGAAATCTCTGATGTTCAAACCTGATAGCATTCTGAAACATGGCCTGGAAAACCAACTAGGTGATAACTACGTTCGTGGAGTACGCTTCAGTCCTGATGGTCAATATCTGGCAACGGCGTCCGAGGATAAGACAATCAATGTAAGTCACTAATTCCCTTTAGTTGTATGTAATCGACATCATAACGTTCAACGAAGATCTAGGACATTGCAAGCAAGCGTATTCGCGCTACATATGTTGCCCACCAATCAGAAGTTGCCCTAGACTACTCTGCAGACGGTTGTATCCTTGCATCAGCGTCCAGAGACGCCACAGTTTGTATCTGGAACTGTGACAGCGCGGAATCGAAAGTTTTCAGAGACCCGGATAATTCTGATGCTCAGTCGGGCTACACATGCGTTGCCATCTCGCCCAACGGTAGCTGGGTCTCGGCAAGAAGCCTAGATGGCACGGTGAGAAAATGGGACATCATGAACGGCCAGCTGGTGCTCAGCCTTTGTGGTCACCAAGACAGCGTTTATAACTTAACATATCAGGACAATGGAAATGCTCTAGTGAGCGCAAGCCTGGACAAAACACTCAAACGCTGGGATATCAGCTGGTTAAACACTGCCTCTACAGTTGTCCCATCCTTGCCGGGGTCCATTCCTTGCGTAAAAACTCTGACAGGCCATGACTACGTGCTCAGCTCTGCAAAATCCAAAGATGATCGGTGAATATTTTCAAGCTCCAGGGACCGCAGTATACGAGTATGGGACATGAATAGGGACAATGGAGTAACCCATTGTACTCTTAAAGATGCCCACAGCACATCCATAATTTGCATGGCTTTGAGCAACAAAGGCGGAATACAGGAGGGAGTGATGGCCAGCTTAAAATGTGTGAGTTGTATTAAGTCGTTGTCACTGTCTTTTGTAGGACGCTCATGTTGCACCGGGATAGGGAGCTTCAAAAAATTTTCCCTTTAGACCCCTTGATACCATCTATTCATCTACCTGGGCGCTTAATGCAAGGCTCAAAATTGTCATAAACCGATATCTTGAGGCTTGTAACCCCTTGTAACCTCAAGAATTCTCCCATTTTGGTTCCGCGAAGATCAAATATATTGAAATGGAGGCATGGTAATGCATACGTGTTCAGCAGTAGATACTATGCTTCGCATGATAACCTTGTAGTGTGATTTCATGACTTCATGGGAACTCTCGGCCAATCTTACCCCTAAGATCAGACTGTGACCCCTAACGCCGTTTCTGAACGGTTGAACGGAGGGGAAGCGGGGATAACGGCCCGATCCCGCCGTTCGCAGAAGGTTAGTCAACTGATCTTTGTTTTTTGTTATGCACCATCCTTGCGCTTTATAAGAACAGTCGAATCATGGATAACACTCTACCTGCATCTTCTTTCGAGGCTCATATCTATCCTTCTTGTTCTTACAAAACAAAATATGGTCAAAATCACTGGGTTTGAGACGCACGGTTCGCTGTCGAGTCTATGTCAATGCTTATTGTTTTGTTGGCGCTAACGAGACTGTAGATGTCCGTTTCCCGACCTCGCTGACCGGTGACGGTACAGATGCTATGTGGGCATCATCTCCTTGTATTGTTAATTCTTCTATTGTACTAACTTCTGGACGCATCAGGAACACAGATTGTGATTATTCGTCTGCATACGTTGCCTTGTTCACGGATTCCGAACTAGTCGGTTACGGAATGACATTTACCATCGGACGTGGTAACGATATTGTGTGTGGCTCATCCACCAATGATTGTCTTGCTCGCTGAATGATAGTTCTCCGACTAGGTATGCGCCGCCATCAAAGAGGTGGCAAGCCGCCTAGTCGGTAAAGACACAGAAGAATTGTTCTCCGATATGGGGAAGACATGGGACTTTATGATGGCAGACCCACAACTGCGATGGTAAGACGCTTCTCTCTCTAAGTGAAGTACACTCTTCAATATATGTTATTCCTCTATTAGGATTGGGCCTGAAAAGGGAGTCATCCATATCGCATCCGGAGCTGTAAACAACGCCGTATGGGACATGTATGCTAGGTCACGCCGAAAACCTCTTTGGAAGCTTGTCGTAGATTTTACTCCAGTTAGAGTCTTTCTTTATTGTCCTTGTTTTTTCGATTATAAGAATTCTTTACAGGAAGAACTGGTAAGATCGGCGGCTTTCAGGTACATTTCGGATGCCATCACGAAGGAAGAGGCGCTGGCCATGCTGAAAGAAAAGGAGGCGGGAAAGAAAGAAAGAGAAGCAAAAGTCTTAGAGCTTGGGTGAGTCGCTGTACTTTGTTTTGCAGAAAGCGTTATTTACTACTATCCATAGGTATCCAGCCTATGTGACTTCTGCTGGATGGTTAGGTACGTGACCCAATCTCATTTTGATTGATGTAGAGAGTAAATATACCCTGTATTTTTAGGCTATTCTGATGAAAAGGTCGCCCGTCTAACGAAAGAAGCCGTTTCTGGTGGTTTTAATCATTTCAAAATGAAAGTTGGAGCTGATCAAGCCGACGATATCCGGCGGGGTAAACTCATCCGCTCGATTATCGACGACCCTCAGTATCTGCCCGCTGGCTCCCAACCGCGTGACCCCAACGGTGAGGATCTAAGAGGGAAGAATGCCGGGCCGACTGGGGCAGTCCTTATGATTGACGCTAATCAGGTGTGGGATGTCCAACAAGCTATCGACTATGTGAAAGGACTCGAAGAGATAAAGCCATGGTATGAATATTTTTGCGATAGGCCTCCTCACTTCCGGGTAAACCGCTGCTGATACGCTGATACGAATACCCGGCAGGTTTATTGAGGAACCTACCGCTCCGGACGACATCTTAGGGCACGCAGCCATCCGAAAAGCTCTCAAGCCGCATGGTATTGGTGTTGCTACCGGGGAGCACGCGCACAACCGCATGGTCTTCAAGCAGCTCCTACAAGCCGATGCAATTGATGTCGTTCAAATCGATTCTTGCAGGCTAGCTGGTGTTAGCGAAGTCATCAGTGTGTTGCTCATGGCAGCCAAGTTCGTATTTATGATTGTTTCAGAGATTTTTTCTTACCAAACATTAGGTTCGGTGTTCCCGTATGCCCACATGCTGGGGGAGTTGGGTTGTGCGAATATGTGATTCACCTCAGGTAGAGCTGCTATTGAATTCCTCTGTTATAATGTTGATCAATTCTAACAAATGTACTGCCACCAGTTTGATCGACTATATCTGCATCTCTGGCACCATGGAGCGCAACGTCCTGGAGTTTGTTGATCATCTCCATGAACACTTCGTTACTCCATGCTCCATCAATGCTCGAGGAAGGTACAACGTACCTGTGAATCCGGATGAAGGATATAGGTAAGTGAATACTTCCATGACATTTTGTTACCAATATCTTTCCACCTCGCGATGAAGGGATTTTTTGTTTCCCTTCATTGGTCTATCATTTTATCAAATTTCTAAGATATCTGATTCATGTTTTGATCCTTGCCCTCTAGCATTGAAATGTACAAATCCAGTATTGCCGAATACGAATGGCCAAATGGAACTTATTGGCAGGGACGACGAGCAGAAAAAGCGGATTAGCTACTAAAGCATTGTCTTATCATACGACGATGTTCCTTGATATCTTTTTTTGCTGTGTTTTCACTTTAGAGGATCGACGCATCGACAACGCAGGATCGTCTGATCTATTTATAGCCATGTTTTCCGTTCAAAGGATCAAATTTTGCCATGCAAATTTTCTGATCAGATGGTGTCGCTCTGCACTTTTTTGTAATTAAAATGAACTGTTATTTCCGCTACAAATTGGAGCCTCAATTGACAGTCGCTCATGGCAAAACACGACACCATCCATACTCTCTAAAGCGCTATTGTCATACAATGTCAAAAATCAAGCGCGGTAGCAAGTATGCTTCACTTATCTCCGATCCCGGGGCGCTTATTGCGCATAGTTTCCTGTTCCGGTCACCTTTAGAGACTTTATCTCTTTGATCCTGAAGGCTACTTCTTTATGAATTTGAAAAACGTGCTGGTAAAACGGATCACAGATCGTCCAATGCCTCACAGCGTCGCAGTTCCAGCACTTTACTGATACGAAAGTATGTATGAAACACACTCGTTCGAGGCCTGCGCCTCAAAGATGACTAGGAGGGCTGTTCATACTTAATGAATAATGATATCTGACCGGGTCACACCGCTTCGCTCTAAATTATCTTCATTCCACTGGGTCATTCGCTCTCATACTTACATTCATGTAAACCGAAAGACCTCAGCTATTCTTGGATCGATAGCATGCTGTGTGCTAGAAACCCTATGAAAAGATCTTGGGATGGATGTTAAAGTTCTCTTCACGATTAAATCCGCAATTATGTACCCGGAAAAGACATCACACGGGTATATGTACCCTTTAGTGCGACAGCTCGGCCAATTTTCGTTTGTTAATTGCAACCAAATCATTGTTGATACTCGAGTATTGAATACTTCTCTCGAACATGATACTACGGGGGGTTCGGCTATGTATGGCTGATGAAATCTTTTATTAGAAAACTTTAATTCAATTTCCTCAAAGGGTCAGAGCGTGACAGATTCCGTATAGCCTATGGAACCTCTTATTTCAGTGAGAAACAAAAAATGAGATTGGCCGAAGCTAAAGTGCCTCGAAAGGTGCCGTCCCAGTGCCGAATCCAAATCTCATCAATTTCGCCATCGGCATATCGAACTAGCACCAAAGCAGTGTCACGAACGGGGACCTCCCCCTTGTTTATTGTTGTTCTTGATCTTCTTGTGTTATACGCCCACAAGTGATGTTCTATTATCAATGGGAGCCAGAAACCAGTTTGGAAGCGCTACCCACGTTTCTTCGTGACGACGATGCAACTCCTTGTCTGACCTTGTCTATCTTTTGTCTTCGACGCGTCGCGAAGCAAAACGCAAGACTAACTGATTGCAATGACCTAATGGGAAGCTTTGTTGCCATTATAAAGTCATCGACTATGCATTGAGTTGAGCTGCCTTTAGATTCTGTTCCTTCTCTCTACTTATCCGACTGTTGTTTTAGCTTAGTATCTGCAATTCTAGAGCAGATTTCGTTCTACCTTCTTCTTCATATAATACCTTGTTTTCACGCCAATTAGGGGGCTGGTCCGCTATTCAACTATTCAGCATCAACTTATACCCATGACTTGTTATCCTCCTTCTAATATCCCAACACTACACTACGGCTATTCTACACCTTATGCCGCCCTTCCCAAACCACCCCCCAACACAATACTCTACAACCAGGTTTATAATCACGACCACCTCACTATTAAATGCTACCTACGGAACCTTTTGAAAAGGAATCAACTATCCAACATGCCTTGCGGCTTTCCTTTCCATTGGGATCGCTATGATAACCCTCGAATCTCCTACAAATCATACGAATTCCGAGAGCAATTCTGCGTGGCAGACCAATCCTCTCGGATTCAACAGGCAACATTTGTCTACACTTCTCCAGATCCTTATGCTCGGGGGGGAAAACGCATGATGACTTGGAGGATCTATCTTCCTGCGCGGGAGTCTGAACTGTACAGAGACGCCCCTAGTGAGTTACTATTCGAGCTATTCTGCCTCATTACACCCCAGCTGATGATTTTCCTAGAGAAAGTTTCCGTCGCCCACGTTGAGGTGGATGAGATGGTGATGGAAACCTCTTTAGGAATTGATCTTACCACAAATCCTCGCATCATGCTCGAGGCTCTCGCTCTATCCCTAGAGTTAGGGATGCTAGTTACCATCGAAGTCGCCAGCTCTAGGACACTAAAGCTGTACCCCGCCAGAAGAAATATTCACTATGGACCTGGAGAGATTCTCTTTGTCACCACGGATTGCTCTGGCAGATCAGAAGTGGCTTGCGTATTCGACTAGCAATTTTCATTCGGTAAGTCCTCCCTTTGCAATGATTATGATGTTCAGTGTCCTAAAACTTGCTTGCTAGCTCTTCGTTTCATATCTCGTTATGCTAACAACTCTGCCTATTTGGACCTCTCCTTCTTTCTCATAACAGTCATCCTTTGCTTTTCTTCGACAACTATCATGATTTTTGACGACTTGATGACTTCTTGCGGCAACGACATGCTGTTCACTGATTTTCTTACGACGTAATTTTGTTCATGATGATCTTGCATTTTATTCGCATCGTTCACATACTGTTCTCCTTCATCATTGTTTCCATCTGCCTCTGATTGCTTTTCATGGAACACTCTCATTCGTTTTGTTTTTCCAATACCCATGCATTTTATCCTCGTGTCATTGCATTCTTTCATTTCGCATTTGTGTATCATTTATGCTTCAATTATTTGCAGTCAACTGTAGCAATTACTTATTTATTCTATGCACCAGATTTTGTTGTTGATATTCGGACAATCATACATTAATTACAATACGAGCACAACATGACCAGTATCGTATGAAACGGGAGCCATCGTCAGATCTGAGCTCCTGGTTAACGGGAGTGAAAATGCGACCTTCTCCGACTACTAGGGCAATTCTACAGGGACTGCATCTCTCAACCTTGTTGAGCGCTAGCTGCCCTAGCCATTTGGGTAAGTTGGACAGTAGCCTGCCACCAGCCGATCATAGCGAGGCCGACAATTCCGTGTGCAGTACCCCATACAACTTCAGGGGTAATGTTGAGTCTATATAAGTCATATTTGAATAAGGTATTGAAGATGGAAGGAAGGAAGGCTTACGACTCTGCTAGTGCACCGAAACTGTGCGGAATGAACCTGGGTGCTTGGTAGAGAACGGTAGAACAAACGGTGTGATATACCGTGAGCCCGATGGCCAACGCACGCTTCCCGGGAAGAAAATCTGTGTAACAAGGATTGCGGGTCAAAAAAGGGGAATAATTTGGACGGAGGAAATCAAAGTGCAGGGTTGACAGACTTGGTGCAACGTACCAGGAAGATTGAATGCCAACAGTGACGCAATACATGTCCCCAAGACTAAAGAAGCGTATAACTGCCCAATATTAACTAATTAGTGATTGTTCCGGTGCTTGTCGGGGTTGATTTGGCCCAACCTTGAGTAGAACGACTGCAGTGTTATTCAGCTGAATGAAGGGCAAGTTGGCAGGTGACCAGATGCCTTGGATGGCCACAGGGATCTCCAAAGCAATATGGATGAGAAACACAACAGCACTGTGTGGTAATCAATGCCAGATCATACAGCACGGTGGTCGCAATGAACTTACAAGGGGCTACGGTACGACATTGAGGAAGGGTCGAAGAGTTCGGAGTAGAGTGGTGGCTGCTGGCAATAGAGCGCGACGTGGACGTGGTCAAGCCTGTGAGCTCTACTTCGGGTATCCGTCAAACTCTCATGCACCTATTATCTGAGCGCATGTGGTCGCGTCCAACATGTAACCCCTTTGATAAACCAAAAGGTACACGGTCTAAAATGCCTGCTGACTAAGCATGTTTAGGTTCAAGGGGCGCTAACGCGGCCGACCTAGTATATCAGATTGCACCAATATTAACTCGCCACCTAGCTGATACTCATACCCATTGGTAAATGATACTATCAAGACGACTCTAGAAGGATCATAATGTTGATCAATCGCCTCTCTCTCTCTCTCTCTTTCAATGTGCCGAAAAGGCCTAAAAATTGTGGAGATCGTATACTGCCACACTAGTACTGGCAGAGGAGATACAACCGAACCAACACGTTCATATTGTGCACCAATCTTGACCTGCACACAACCAAAATGTTCCTTTGCAACAACTCACTATCCGTATATCTTCTCATGCGTCTGTAAAAACAACTACCGGATAGATCTTTTCCTCGGACATTCCATCTGTTGGGGATCCCTCCAAAACGTGGTACAATATCTTTGGTGAACTCCGCTCTGGGACAAAGCCCTTGGTCGCTCTTCACGGTGGCGTAGGAGTCGACTCAGACTATCCCGATATTCTCTCAGATACATCACAGTCTCGTATTCTATTTTCCTGTTGCAATCAGATTGCTATCGGCTGCTTTCCACACACTTTCTGGAGAAAATGCGAGGCACGAAATTCTGGACAGCATAGCTTTGCATCAAGGAGTTCAACAATATACATGACGGTCTGGGGATTGTTGAAGATTTTGGCCTTCTCGGACTCTCCTGGGCGGAGAATTTTTATCTTTGCTGACAGTTTTGCGATAACGAAGCCGTAGGGTCTGAAGCACTTAATAGTGTCCTTCAAGCTTTTGCCTGCAGACACCTCGTCGACTATCGATTTTCAAAAGGCACTGCGATCCCAACTAACCTCCGATGTGTGCATGAATTACCCAAGCAGCACGGAGACAACAGCGTACAGATACAAAGGAATATATCGAGCAGTGAAACAAACAGACATGTCTACCGGTGGCCGACTATTCTAAATTCATGCCATAGCCAATTTTTCATGGATCTTGAATTTTGGGTGGATCGATGGATCGAACATCCCCCTCCTCTTCCTCCTTCACTGTGTATGACCATGTCAGTATTATCTTTGGCAAAGGACCTTCAGGAGCTCAAGATCACTGAATCACTGAAACATCTACCGTTGTTAATGACACCTCTTGATCAATGCTCCAACGCTTCTGAACAACGGAAGCCACGATGAGATGACAGATGCTGTCGTCGCACCGCACTTAAAAGCTATATCCAGGGTGAAGGGGTCAAATCTGAGGTCGGCTTCCATCATTTCTGTTTCACCGTAGTTGACAACCAATGCATACTGTATAGAAAATTCTGTGCGCAAAGGACATCTCGATCTTGAAGAAAGGAAAATGTTTATGGAAGTTGTTATCGACTTTCTATCTCAGTTTTGCGTACAATTCACTTAACTCCCTCCTACGATGAAAAAGAGGGCTAATGCATTGAACGTTGTAAACCGATCATACTGCGCGAAGATATGTGACGATAGGTGATAAATCTCAACTTGGAATGTCGCTGATTCCCCTAATTTGGATGAATATCTAGTCTCGTGTTAGATTACCTCCAATCAAAATCAAGTTCTGCAAGCACCCAAAAATAAGCGCCCCAACATAGGCATACCAGTTTACACCTAGTTTAGTTGGTAACGCTATGGCTCAAGACGTGTTGTCAGTCATATCTGTCCTCACTGTCCTACCTGGCTTGCAAAGTATCCTCAATCCTCAGCATTGCTTCCGGTTCGTTGTTCCATGCGGACCCAGTCGGCAATTCCATACCGCTTTCTCAAAAGCTAAAAGTAGCGCTGACCATGGGCATTATCATCTAAGAAAGGTCTAGATACATTGAGTTGCGACTTAAAAGGCTTGATCAGCTATCCTATCTTGAAATTCTCCATCGTCATCGTAACTAAACGGAAAGCGCCATGTCCATTAACGATTCTCTCAAAGTTACCACAGGAGAGGCCCCATTCGATGTCCCAGCTGCTGGCGGAAAGCAGTGCAAGACATGGTACAAAGTATACGGCGACCTCAACGCTGGGAAACGGCCCCTGGTCACATTGCATGGCGGCCCAGGAGTCAACCATGAGTACCTCACACCCCTCTCAGATATCACAGCCTCCCACTCCATACCTGTGGTCTTCTACGATCAGATTGGCAACGGCCTGTCGACGCACCTTCCAGAAAAGATGGGAGACGAGGCGTTCTGGACGGTGCAGCTCTTCATCGACGAGCTCAACAACCTCCTCCAGCATCTCGGCATCGCCGACGACTTTGACCTCCTCGGCCATTCCTGGGGAGGCATTTTCGCCGCTAGCTATGCAATAACCCAGCCGAAAGGATTGAAGCATCTCATCATTGCCTCTGGGCCTGCGGATATGCCTGCTACAGTCATATCGCAAGAGAAGCTGAGATCTCAGCTACCTCAGGATGTCCAAGACACGTTGACCAAGCATGAGGAGGCGGGGACGACAGAGAGTGACGAGTACAAGACGGCGAGCGACGTCTTCAATGCCCGTTATGTGTGCCGAATGGATCCCATGCCTCAAGAGCTCGTAAATGGCTTTGCCTGGATCGCGAAAGATCCTACGGTATACATGACTATGTGCATATGCTTTTCAGTTCATTTTTTCAGGATACAAACTCACAAATTTTGTATTTCATCTCAGGAATGGGCCGTCCGAGTTTAAGATCCAGGGATCGCTGAAGAACTATTCCGTTGTTGATCAAATACACAAGATCAACGTCCCAACTCTCCTGACGAACGGACGGTACGATGAAGTCACTGAAGAGCTCGTCGCTCCTTTCTTTGATATTCTGCCCAAAGTGAAATGGGTTGTTTTTGCGGTAAGCCCTGTTTTATCATAACCTTACCACTTGTTTATTGACATTTGCGGCCGGCATAGGACTCATCTCACTTGGCTCATTTTGAAGAGAGGGAAAGATATATGGCAACAGTGACCTCTTTCTTGACCAATTAAGCGTGACCAACGAAGTTATCAAGGGAATGAGGCTGAAAATTGAAAGGCATAAAGGATGAAAGGGCATAGAACGTGCACTATCCATCGAGATTCTCACTTGCAAATATTCAATTTAGTTTGCCATATCAATCGAAAAGTAATCGAACGCACCTAAGATCTTCAAAGTAACACGAGCACTTAATCGTATGTCTTCTCATCAAAACATCTTGCTTTTGATTACAGGCTGTAATATGTCCTGCTTTGACGACTTGAATGAAAAACAAAGTTTTAGATTACGATAGTCTTGTCTTGGTCTTGTCAATGTGATCTACTGATCCAGCCCAACGTGATTAAACATGAAAGAGAAAGGGTATTAAACAGAAAGAGGATAGATTGAATTGAACACGAGGAACCTGTACGGTGAGGAACTACTAGCCCCAACGTGTCTTCTGCCTTTCTCTTGTGCTCGCCACGCCACTGACGCCAGACGATCCATAAGGCTGGAACCGACTTTTCTTGGGCGGCGGGGCTTTGTCCTTTGAGCTAGAGAACTCGATATGACTTCGCTTTCCAGGTGCTTGAGCCGCAGCCTGCTTTTCTGATCGCTCCTTCTGAGCGTCAGCTTCGAATTGGCGGACCCAAGATTTGCAGCCCAATGGACGTAACAGAAACCAAGCAGAAGCACACAGCAGGAGCGAGCATAAAAGATAAAGAGGAAAAGAAAGTGAGATAGTCCACATCGATGAGGGTGTAGGTCGTTTTCGGTGAAAGGTGGGAAAGAGCGGCGAGAGAGGGTAAACAGAATGGCATGAATTAGATTCTTGACGAAGCAAAAATGCAGACATACCAATTTGACTTGCGAACCATTCAGGCTTGACATCGTTGGGATCCCAGATGTCTTTTGGAAAGTTCGTCGTCCGTTCGTCCACGTCAACCCAGTCAACAAGCTGAGTATATAAATGGGGATTTCGGAAAGACCTGTTGGACATCAGAGAGTCGTTGTAGTGTTTGGGATTCTTAGGGTCGGTTTTGAGAGAAGAGAAACGGGTGAATTGTGTCTTCATGCAGAAATCAGTGAAATAGTCACGAAGATATAGGCATGACGACAGACTTGTAAAGCAGGTTCACACTTCTCCGTCGGCTCTGCAGGGATACCCCAGTTCTCGACCCCTGGTATGGGTTTAGGCCGTAGAAGAGCTCGGATGCGTGCTAGCTCGTCTTGAGGCTCTGCCGAGGGACCTGGACGAGTGGATGGTTGGCGACTCGACGAGGAACTGATGTCCATAGGTGAACCTTCTGTCGATGGCCCTGCCTTTTTGGACGGGTCATTACTGATGAGATCGTCCGAGTTATGGGTGCGTAGGTGTTGAGTTTTATGGCTTATAGCAGGGCGTTTAATGATGACTTGAGACTTTGGAAGCCGTCGGTTCCCTGATTGCAAAAAATGATTGGCATCAGCGGACGAACCCAACCAAAGACAGAAGGCGCCATTTCGTACCTTCAGAAGAGCTTTTCAAGCTAGCTATCGATGTTTTATCCTATCCGACGCGGAAACGGATGCCAGCGAAAGGGAAACTATTGTGGAAAGGAACAACAACGAAAGATCTCACATTGGTGTTTTGAGGGTTGCTAGAGGTCGACGGTACAGCTTCTGAATCACTTGGAGAATCGTAATCGTAGGAAACCAGACCTGAAATTGCAGTTAGATACGCCCATTGATAGGTTGTGAAGTACTGACCGTTCATTTTTTTAGAAGTGTAAGGTTGAGGTGGTGGCAGTTGGTGAGCAAGTCGTGACTTCGAACTCCGCCGACAGGCTGCGGGGCTCTATACCCGAGACTCTTCATCACTAACCACTGTCACTGTTCACAACTATCAAGAGTACAGCCAGCTCTAGGGAGAGTCATGCTTCTCTTATCTTTATTTCAGTTCCTTCTATGCCTCTCAAGCTGGGCTTGGGGTGTATATTCTAGCGATACTCAGGAAAGATTAGTCAAAGACTTCTTTGACAAGAATGGGGCATCATCAAATCCAAGCGGATCCACACACACGAATAACTGGGCAGTTCTAGTATGCTCATCGCGCTACTGGTTTAACTACAGGGTTTGGAGCAACCTTTGTCCTTCTTCACGAAGCTAAACGTCACATTGCAGCATATGGCCAATGCCCTTGGGATGTTAGTAAGCTCCATGTCTTTAACGTGTTGTATGCTCAAATGTTATTCAGGTATCGCACTGTCAAACGACTGGGTATCCCAGACTCCAATATCATTCTCATGTTGGCCGACGATGCGTCATGCAACTCCAGAAACAAGTTTCCAGGAAGTGTTTACGCCAATCCCGGGCGTCAGCTAGACTTGTACGGAGATAACATTGAGGTTGATTATCATGGCTACGAGGTTACCGTGGAGAATTTTATCCGCGTTCTAACCGGTATGCATCATATTCGAAACGGAGTGCGTCATGTCTTATATCAGGTTAGGTCGCATGGACGCCTCGGTACCGCGTTCGAAAAGATTGCTGAGCGATGAACGTTCGAACATTTTCGTGTACATGACGGGGCACGGAGGAAACGAGTTCTTGAAGTTCCAGGACAACGAAGAGATCAGTGCGTTTGACGTCGCAGATGCTTTTGAACAGATGTATCAAAAGAAAAGGTGCCGTGGTTCTCAAAGATCTCTGGGCTCCACATTAATAGCGTTCTCGCAGATATAATGAGATATTCTTTATGATTGATACATGTCAAGCCAATACAATGTATTCAAAGCTGTACTCGCCCAACATTCTGGCTGCAGGATCCTCTCAACTCGGAGAAAACTCATATTCCGTACGTCTCTTACCCTCCGTCCGAGACCAACGCAAACCTGACCTACTACCAACAGCATGCCAACGACAATGACATTGGTGTGGCCGTCATCGATGCGTTCACCCATTATACCCTCGAATTTATGGAGAAGATCAACAAAACCAGCCAGCTGTCCATGCAGGAGCTCGTATGTTTTTTTCACTTCTCCATTCAGCCAGGCCTTGCTGAAAAGCTTAATATGTACTAATGCAAATAGTTTGATTCATTCGACGTGACCAAGATCAACTC
This sequence comes from Psilocybe cubensis, assembly GCF_017499595.1. Taxonomy (NCBI): domain Eukaryota; kingdom Fungi; phylum Basidiomycota; class Agaricomycetes; order Agaricales; family Agrocybaceae; genus Psilocybe; species Psilocybe cubensis. The sequence goes on along the minus strand of NC_063006.1, from coordinate 2,305,948 downwards.
TCACCCAGGCGTCCGTAGCGATCTCTTCAACCGACCCTTGGAACACACGCGAATCACAGACTTCTTTGGCGGCGTGGCCCAGGTCGAGGTGATGTCGCCTCATGACGTAGCTCCATTGATTTCGGTGAATGAGACCCAAGGCACCGTGCAGGATTCTCCCAAACCAGCTGCATCAGCATCACCCAGGCCGCAATCCCAATTGCAGAACTTCAACCTGACTCCGGCCCGAGATTGGAAAACCGCACGGGCATGGGGTTCCGTTGCGCTCATCGGTGTCCTAGTGGGATGGATTGCCCTGAAACAGTGACTTTTCACGGTTGTCGTCGAGAAACATTTCCCCCTTGCCCATGTGTACTATTTGTAAGTTAAAAGGTTACTTATGTAATTGATAATCGAGGAAAACTATTAGGTCGAAAAATATTGTTGCCGTCCCTGCTGGCCCCACAGTCTACATCAAGTTCCACCTATCAGGCGTTTCTAAGCGATGTCCTATGGGCCCGGTGTATATGTCGGCGAGCTGTCGCTAGTCCAAGTCACAGCTCATCTTTTTATCTCTTCATCTTGGCACCCTGTTCCAATCCCTCTAACAGGCCTCCAACATGTTTTAGATTCGCCCGCTTTAACCCAAAATCGAATTCGACGTTCTTTTTTTTCCCTTTTTTCACAAATTCACTATGGGTCATTGGTCATGCAGGCGTGAAATGAAAACTGACGCCGTAAAGGCTAAAGCCATCCTGTTTCCGCCCAGGAATCAGGTTCAAAACAGCATGCCTAAGCTTTTTTTTCTGACACATTTTGATAAGAAACACTCATTTTAGCTCGGTCTTGTGATTTAAGCAAGCCCGTTTCTGTCAGGATAGAAAACAAATGAAGCACCCTAACGATATGTCGGATCTCGAATCTCGCTATCCATCCATCCATCTATCCATCTATCTATTTATCTATCTATCTGCATATCAATTCACCCCCCCCTCCCCTCACAGAAAAATAAAAAGCTCCCTTTCGATGTCGAACCGTGGGGTCAATTCCGCAGAACAAGAGAACTACATCCGGTCGAAGCGCTTTCGTCCCACTTCGAGCATTTATATAAGTACTCCTCGGAGGAAAAAACCGACTTTGCGTAAAAAAAACAAAGAAGGCACGGCACAACGTGGTTCTGGGGGTTCAGAACCCACTCTCTTTCATGTTACTTTTTTTTCTTTTGCTTTTCCGTCAAGGTCAGGACACAGTGCGTCTGTGCTTATTCTTGTGAAGTGAGCGGGCCCGGGGTCCCTGCTAGAACCTCTCCCTTGGCTGCTTTTGGGGCTCTTTGGAACGCCGTTTCTTCTGTTTTTTTTTAAGAATCCTTGACGCCCGAGTACCCGGAATGAAGGTATAGAGTTGGCTGGCTCCTTCCCCCTATTGAGGCAGGTCATGACTGATAGTAGTAGCTGTCGATTAGGACTATGCATGCACTTGGCTCCAATGTCCATGGTACGTCGTGTCTTATATTAATCGCACTGCGGTGGAGGCGGGCAGATGTCAATCTGAGTTCTTATCATTACAGCACATATGGTCACCCAGGGGGAAGGAGGGAGTGGATGGGAGAGGGGTGGGGGGTGGATGGAGAAATCCGCGCTCTTGGGCCTAAGAATTATCTGTCAACCGAGACTACGGAGTCGTAGCTGTGCAGTGGGTTATGCTTTAATTACTCTTCCAACCACCACGTCGATACCGATAGATAATAAATACCACGAATCAGATTTGAGCTCGACTTGGGGGAATCTCTCAAAGTCGATATTTATAGGTGGGCCAGTTAAGTAAAGATCCTCCATCTCCGGATTGGATTTTGGATTTTTGTTGCTCGTGCTCGTGCCCTTTTCCTAAATATCGGTGCCACAACCCAGGTGGGGGCGAAACGGAACGTGTGCCAGTTTACAAGGAAAGAAGGAAGAAGCCTTGCCGCCTGCCTGCCTGCCTGCCTGCCATCCGAGTCGGTGCTAACCTATCGTCCTATGAAAATCAGCGACTTATCGCGCCATGGATAGTCGTACCAGTCCCATCGTGGGTTCAATACAGAAGAGGGATAACCTCTTAGAAGGTGCGCCTAGACCTGCACTAGCGATATCTCTCTCTCTCTCTCCCTCTGCCCCTCCCTCGAGGTATCCCCTTGCCTAACCCAGGTCCTGCCATGGTCTCCCATCATCATATGCATCGCTGGGGGATCGCATCTGGTGCATCTCAATTCTCCAATACGTATCATGGTCGGGCGGTGTGATATTAATTAATCGTATACAAATGTCGACACCTTACCCAACCCAAACCTGACAGAAAAATGGACGGCTACAATTCAAATGATCATGATGATGATGCTTCCTCCAGTCTCTCCCATAAATGCTAAAACCCCGAAGAGTGGGATAGTCGCCTTTTCGCTTACATACCCCAACATCCTTTTTGGCTCAATTTGGGAAACCACGATGGGATGCCTTATTTGCTAGAGTTCTTTTTATAAAAAAAAACAACAAATAAAAAAAGCGATCCGTGAGTCCTTGCGGTAAATATAGCTCCATGACGCTTGGGAAGCCATCGGTTGGGTCATTCAGAACAGTGAAAACCTTGATTGGTTAGGATTCTCTCACGGACATTGGTCATGAGATTCGGGAATTCCGTACAATTGTTGTCTCTTTTTTTACCCCGCGCGGAGGGAGGTTTCAGTCGCTAAATAGTAATAACTAATTGAAGGCATACATAATGATTACTTACATTGTACAACGGCCAATAAACCCTTCATGCTCGGCACGCGCAGGCGATGTATGGGATCTGCCTCACGGTTTTGTTCCGACCTGACCTGACATGATTCTAGCGGACTGCTCCACGAGCTACAACTGTCTTGCATATGTCAAAAGGGGGACATTTAGAACTCGGACAGGATTAATTCTTTTTTTCATGAGCAAAGGAAGACTTGTTAATAGCGACGTCGACGGTGGAATTAGGAACAACCCAGAGCCAGTGGACATGTGTGTGTGTGTGGAAAAACACGGAAATATCAATGCTGATGGGGTCTGCAGGCAATCGCCTCGGCCGCAAATACATGAAAAGACTAGACATGGTAATTCCCGGCATTCCAAAAGTAAACTTGACTTGAGTGCAGGGGTGCGTTCACTTGTCATGATCAGCAAAATACTTACATGATATGCCCATCCATAAGTTTGCATGATAGGTGCTCCATACGTTTCTGAGAACGTTCGGAGGCTGAAATATACGTTACATACATATTCTTATGCTTATGCAGCAGTAATATCTCTTTGACTTTGACAGAATCGAAAAGGAGGCCATGACAGGCTTTCTTGGTCTCGTTTAACCCTTTATTTTGCGGTTAGCTTCAGACGGTCTTGTTATTACGGTAATGATATGAATGGGAAATGCCTTTCAATGGCCGAGCCCGTTGCGGTCCGTCTTGTCTGGTGCCTTTTCCGAAACTTGCATGATGGAGTACTAGCATACTACTACGCCTGCAATGGAGAAGATCGACTCTGACACTGCTATATTTATTATACGCGATCGCAATACCACTGGCTATATACCTCAGTTCGACCTCCGGGACTTGCAGTGCTCGGAGATCTGGAAATGATCCCACACCAGATCGCACATTAGCCGATGCAGATATAAGGCACCATTTGTAATAGTACGTCAGGCAATTCGGCGCAAGATGTGTTGCCAAATAGGGGTGTTGGTGAAGATGGAAGGCGATGATTGTCTGGGTTCAAGTGGGTGGTGGATGCAGCGCTGGCTAGACTAGGAGCATAAAGCAAGGATGAGTTGGGGGTGAAAGTGCATTGAGAGTGGCGGAGATGAGATTGAAGGTGGATCAGATCATCAGGAATAAGACGGAGTCCCCCGAAGACCCAAGGATTTTAAGAAAAGCTTCCTTTTGTAAGTCCTGGCATCTTTCCATTTTGCCGAATACGACGGATTTCAGTTGCCGGCAACCTAATTAGAACCGCCGTGCAGTGAGTCGTATATTCTCCTAGAATCTGGAGAGAGAATGACATGGATGCTATGAAAAGAAAGAAAGGCTGTACCTGGCCATGTTTGTCTCCAATTTATATCCGGCGGCTGGACAAAGGGGACAAAGCCACGCAACAAACCTGGATGGCATCTTCCAGATAGATCTCATCTGTTACATCTCCGGCAATTTCATTCGTCCCTATATATTTACTACCGAATGAAATCTAAGAACCGATTCTCCTCTACCTCTTCTTCAGCACGCGCTTTTGCTTCCATACTCACCCCGTATCCAGCTGCCAATCCCCAGTAGCCCCTCCCCCACACCGACCATGTCCTCCTCCAGCTCAGTCTACAACGTATGTTGTCGTCCAATATTTTTTCCATCCAACCCCTCACCCCGCTGTTCTCTCCTAGCATCGTCCTATGCAGCCTACTGGTGTACGCACATCCACCGCCCAGGATCCCCCACCCCCAGTCCATCCCACCTTTTCCATCGCCGATCCGCTCGACGCAATCAGGCGTCAATTTGATTCACTACAGACAGACCTTGCGCGGGTACGCAGAGAAAAGGAGGAAATGGAGGCAAAGCGTGAGTTGTCGTCTTTCACCTGTCCAAAACCCAACAAAAATTAAATGCATAACGTGATTCTACAATGCGCCACCCATGCTACTAGTAAACGCCCAAATTGCTGAGCTCAACACGATCCGAAAGTCCTTGTTTGACTTGGAAGAAGAGCACACGAGGATCCGTCAGCAGTACGAGGAGGAATTACACCGTCTGCGGTCAGAGACCGTGGCGATACAATCTGCTGCTGCTGCTCCTCCGCCGCACCAATCCACACCAGCACCCGGATTTTCGGGTCGTCCCCGCGGCCCCGGCGTTTCGGAGGCATCACCCAGGCTCACGAGTACGAGCCAACATGAAACCTACTATCAACTAGACAAACGGCCCATGAGTCGAGGGCTCCCCCCACCAGGCGAGCGCACGCCGATGGAGCAGCATACAAAGCTTAGCAGAGCCAGGTCCTCTGAAAGGGACCAACCCGACTCTGATCAGCGCGAGTCTAAAAGACGCAAGGCACGGAGGGAGAACCAACTGGGTATATCATTTTCTTCCTTTCTTCCTTTGTTGACCTTGTCCATCATTTCTTGAAGCGCTAAAACGTCTGTCTGATGGCACTATTTTTTCCTCTCTCTCTCTCTTGCAGATATGTATCCACCGCCGATGGGCCCGCAGTCTTATCATTCATCGTCATCTGCGCCATCTGGCGTCAAGCCTCAGTCGTCATCATATAACGATTCTATAGGGTATTATCGCTTCCCGGGACAGGAGGGACAGCCTGGTCCCAGTACCTCGGCGCTCCCACCCATAAACCCCAATCCCCCTAATCCTGTCTTCAATAGCCTCAATCCGGACACCCTACCCCCCGAGTTCAAGAGGTTTGGTTCAGATTGGTTTGCACTCTACAATCCGAAAGTAAGAAAGACGCTCGACGTCAATCTGGTACACACCTTTTCGCACGACACGTGAGTTTAATGCCTTTTTTCACCTTACACTCCTTCCTTCCTTCCTTCCCTTTTTTTCTTTCTTCTTTTTTGTCCGTTTGGGCCGTTTGAAACGCGAAACTTACCGAAAAGTAGCGTGGTCTGTTGTGTCCAGTTTTCGTTTGATGGCAAGTACTTGGCCACGGGCTGTAACAGGACTGCGCAGATTTATGACGTCCAATCCGGCATAAAAGTTTGGTAAGTGGCTCAGTCAAAGTCTACTTTTATCCTTTCCAATCCAGGGTCCCTCACATATCTTTAATCCAACCGCAGCGTTCTTGCAGACGAGACGGCTCGCCCCGAGAAAGACTTGTACATTCGGAGCGTGCGTTTTAGCCCCGACGGCAAGTACCTCGCGACAGGTGCAGAAGATTGTATTGTTAGAGTTAGCCAATTCCCATTACACTTCACCCAGCACAACACAAGCTCATTGACGTTATACTTTCACACCACACCCCCCCTCTGTGATCTATCTAGGTCTGGGACATCGCAAAGAGGCTCGTCCTCCACCGCCTCGAGGGGCACACGCAGGAAATCTACTCGCTCGACTTCTCGCCCGACGGGCGATACATCGTCTCCGGCTCAGGCGACCGCACAATGCGGATCTGGAATATCACCAACAACACCTCACAGACCATCACAATCTCCGATACCGACACTCTGAGTAACGACGCGGGCGTGACCTCCGTCGCCATCTCGCCGGACGGCTCGCTCGTTGCAACCGGCACGCTCGACAGCCCCGTGCGCGTCTGGGACGTCGCCACGGGCACACTGCTCGAGCGTCTGCGCGGCCACGGCAACAGCGTCTACAGCGTCGCGTTCTCCGCGGACGGCAAGGGCATTCTCAGCGCCAGCCTCGACAAGACGCTCAAGTACTGGGACATCAGCCACCTCGTCGCCGCCTTTGCCAACCGCGTGAAGCCAGATCCGCAGTCGGGCATCAGCATACCCGCTCACCCGCCCTCAGCCTGCACCATCAACTACGTCGGCCACAAGGTCTGTGTCAATTTTTTGTATTGCATTTTAAGTACTTGAATGTATTGAATGATTGTCTCACCGCCCTCTCCCCGATTCCAGGACTACGTGCTTGCGGTATGCGTGTCAAGCGACAACCGATGGGTCGTCTCAGGGTCCAAAGATCGCACCGTCCACTTTTGGGACCTCAAATCCGCCACCTTGCAACTAACCTTGCAGGGCCACAAAAACTCTGGTACGTCTCTCTCCCTCCCTCCTCTCTCTCACTACCACTCTCGCACGCACGCACGCACGCGCGTAGTATCTACGCGACAGCTCCGCCTAAAATAATATCCACTATCCACTATCCACTCACACTAATGCTAACAACACTAAAAACGTAATTTATCCAGTCATATCGTTAAACATGAATCCCCTTGGAGGTATGTTCGCTACTGGCAGTGGTGACAACACAGCGAGAATTTGTAAGTTTTTTAAGCAAAATCCATTTTTTTTCTAAAAAAAAAAGTTCCCTTTCTGACTTAATCTTACCCTTTTTTGTAGGGACGTATTCCACTACTCCATCATGACGGCCGGGCGCTTTCGTTCCATTTGTTTTAAATTCCTAATTCACGCATTACTCACGATTTATTATACTCTACACATTATACCCCTACCACCTCTTACTAACTGCTTGCTCCTTGCTCTGCGGGGTCCGAATTCTACATGACAGGGCTCCTAATCATCACCTACAGTTTGCATCTTGCTCTTCGTTTCGTCTTGTCTCGTTTTTATCTAGTTATCCGCCTTGCTTTCACATATATAAAGTCTCATCCAACTCTTGTAAAATACTACACATTCTCCTCCAATTATTATACCAAATCTCATTAGTAGAATCGAGAAAAAAGTGTATATATCATAATATTTCTCAATCTCTGCCATCAACACGAGTCCCATTCTGATCAGTGCACCAGTCCAACATCGCGCACTCAGGAAGAGTTCCTGCAGGCTCATCGCCATCATCTTTCAGAAGCAGAGCCACAACTCCATGTGGTGGCACGTTGTGCGCCGTGAAGTTCCGAACTGCCGTACCATTTTGCGTATGGGTCCAGAGATCCTAATTGACCGAGAACGTGGTCAGCTGAAAGAAAAAAGGAAAAAAGGAAATGACCGTGAATGTAAGCGACTCGACCTACCCTGACTGAATATTGCCGGCCTGCACGAATCCAAGGCGACTCCGTCAAACGGAAAGTCATGTCGGCAGGATGATCCAGAGTGTTCAGCTAAGGAACATTGTGTAAGCTACCAACAACAACAACAACGAATACAAGACAAAGTTACCAGCATGAAGACGGTGCCATTCTGACTGTCCCCGCTCCAGTATTGAGCAGGATGGGTGGCGTTAAAGGTCCAATCAGGCTATGGATAGAAAAGGTTAGACAAGGCCAATCTGCTGGTAAGCCATTGTCCTCGACTCACGTTAATTCCCCATCGGAAAGGAGTGATCGATGTGCCGACGACGGGATCCTGATTAATCGCAATAATTTCGGTGTTCTTCAAAATGCTCAGAGTCTGTTCTGTGACGGTGGCAAGCTGTCCTCCAGGTTAGGAAAAGATAAAGACTTGAGCGCTGACGGGACAACATACTTCTGTGCTCTGATGGATCGAGACGTTAGAGGTCAATCGATAGAGCGGCTAGTATCAAGCAAATATAACTCACAATTAATAAGGGGGACTTCATGAGAGCCCACGCCGTGAAGTGCGATTTTTGTTCTTCATATGTGAGATCGCCGTTTCCTCTGCGAGGTACAAAGAAAAACAACTCAGTAACAGAAAGGCAGTGGAGTTAGAACTACTCTGCTCACACTTCAAGCTGGAATAAGAACGCGATCGAATCAGCAAGGCAACATTAAATTTATGAGTGCAAGTTCCGGTTCTTACAATATCCATGTCATTGCGTCCATAGAAATCCGTCGCAGTAGCTATGAAAGAATTCCTATCAAAGGAGGTAAGTTCTACCGGAAAAACGTCAAACATATATTTGTTTCTTACTCGTTCAAGATGCTAGCCAAAGACTTCCACTCCGGGTCTATAGGATCATCATCCATATAAATTCAACAAGAACCTGATGGATGAACGTACAAATATCCATGGTTGTCTGAACAACGAATGGATTAAACACTGGCGTAAGGGAGATATATTAATTTTACTCACTCTCCAGCTCTGACCCAGTTTACGGGCCCAGATCCATGGTTGATTCTGGCGTGGATATCCCAAGGTTAATTCGCAGTATCTAAAAATAAACTCGAAAGGCTCTTACGCGACCCCATTGGCACAGCGAAAATAAGAAGGGTGGTTTCCCAGAGCTCTTGCTTAGCCTGATAATTGCTTCTGACATGCGCGTGAATTCTGAAAGAATAATATCATGTAATCAGCGGCAATTCTCAAGAATAAAGTGGTATAAATAGGCTTGTGAGAAAACTTACTACCGACCATACCCTCCTTGATAATTTCATCAAAGGGCACTGCATGAGGAGTTAGCAACTATCAGTCTCCCGAATACGCCAATACTTGCCAGCGCAGTTGTCGTATCTGTTGCAATATATTTAGTGGGTTAATGCTTGTGGCAGCTGCAGTTTCTTATCTACATACTTTAATAAATCGAATCCCCAATCTTGGAAGAGCTTGATATCCCTGAAAGGAGGATAAAATGGTTTAGCATTTGGTGAGAAATCTTAATGTAAAAAATGAACCTGTCTTCATTCATATATGATCCTGGGTATTTTTGGCAGGTAAACCATCCGGAGTCGCTGTACTATATCAAAATTTTAATTTTGATAAGCAGAACCTACAAAAATTGCGCTCACAATGCCCGCTTTACTGTAAGTTTCCGATAGTCAGTAAAGTTTGTCGACCAACCAAGAAGCTGATGATAGACGTACAGTCCGAGGGAGTGTATTTGATCCGTCAGCGCATTCATCCCGGAAGGGAACCGTTCCTTGTCTAGACTCAATTTGTCAATAAAGAGTGCTTGCACCACGAGTGGAGCTATACTCCTGACTTGCGACAATATCACCCTCTGGGCTTCGCTTTTTCTCAGAATAACAGTCATCGATATTCATATGATCATATCCTAGATCCTAAAATCAATATGTGAGTCTTTGAGAGTAGCGGCGTTCTAGAAAGAATTCTACCAAAAGTCCAAGGGATTTCATAAGGCGAGCGGTTCGCAAGATTTTAGTTTCATCGATATCACACTGAAATGAAAGTCAGTGCCATGAGATTCACGCGGAAAAATTGGATCGTACGGCGTAGGAATTCCACGCTTTGAGTGTAATGAATGGTCATCATCATGCTTTATCGGGAAAGGCTTAAGCACATACTATTATAACCCATGACTGCATGTAAAGGTTAGTCTTTGAATGAGAATCCAAGGTTCTAGAATACTTACAAGGAAGTCGGCCAACCGAATTGTTGCGTAGAGCGATTTGCTCAAGCGGCGTGTGCGGAACAACATTTTCGTTTGGTTTTGTGCGAGTCACCCATACTCCGAGCAATCCGGCCAAGATAATGAAGCCAAGGGCCATAATTACGGTAAATGGAGCAAGGCTAATGATAAGGCGCCTTTGAGAAAACTTCTTCGCTGAACTGGCATCTAATTACGTATAAGGTGAGCGTTCTGGTACGTAGAAAGATCTTCAGAGAAGACTTGCCAACAGAGTGCTGGAAACCGGTAGCAAGTACTTGGTAATAAAGTGTAAGCTAGTGCCCCAACTGAGATACAGGTTGTAGTGGAACACACCAGGTCGGCCGTTGCGAGAGTCGTCGTCGCGATCTACAACGCAATTAGAAGGCACGAACAATAGACAGACTACAACACCGTACATCCATTTGCTCTATTGCTATGCATATATTCGTTCATTTCTGCTCGTAACACGTCCCATATGATGAGTGCGCTCAGTGTTAACTGTTCTTCAAGAAAGGAAAATACCTGTATCTGCATCCAGGGCATCGCTGGAAGATTGGGCATCATGCTGCACCAGTGGTGCGTATAACGCAGAGTCTTTGGAAGTCAGCTATAATATAGACATGTAGATGATAATTCGCTACATACCTTTAGGGTTTTGCATCCTATGTATCCCGCCTTCGTAGTACTATAGCTTGGCCGTATTGAACAGGGTATGTCGACTGAATTGATAGGAGGGTATCCGTAGAATGTTGCCTTCAAAAGTGAAAGGTATTAGGACCGATGCTGAATTGTGATAGAAAGACAACACGTAAGACGGCAAAACATCGTCAGCAACGTAGAAGGAAATTTCACGAGTATTTGACTGTCACTTACTGAATGTGGGGGTTAACCAACACTGCACAAACACAGGGGGCTGTATTGTTGAAGAAATGTAATGAGTTTACGTTGAGAAAGTAGAGTTATTAAGCCTGACCAACAAGAAAAGGAGTCCCAGTAAATCAACAACGCCCGTCACAGTGATGCGCGTTGCCAGAGCCTTGAGCACTGCCTCGGACAATGGTGGCCGATGTACTTTCAGGAGGCGTGGGAATACTATCGCGTGACATTCATGAGGCAAAATTAAGCGTGACGTTTCACGTGATTAACGCGTCTATCGTTGAAGGCAAGTCACGAACGGTTTGACTACCTACTGGCATACCATTTATCTCAACCGTCGTTGTACTGAAGGCTCTAAAGTAAGTTGAAGGCTGTATTTGGCACATGAAAATGATCAATGGAGATTTGGTTAGGGAACATGTCACGACCATCACTTGAACTGCCAGCCATCGAGCCGAGTCAGAATGTTCAGGCTGCAAAGAAACTGGAGACGCAGTTGAACGCACTAGACATCCAGTTGTTGAAGAAAGCTCAAGAACTAAGTGAACATAGAACGGAGGACGATGAAGATCTCGATCCAGAAGATGCGATGATCAAGGATCCAGCTATCGTTGCAATGGATGTTGCCGCTCAAATAGTATGTGACAGTATTCCTCAAGACGCGTCTTCCCTTGATATTCCTCGCAGGCCTATCTACGAAAACTGAAATTTCAATATCTGGAACAAAACGCGAAGGACAAATATGTCAAATCCATTGTTAGTGATATCGACGATGCACCGATTATTACAGTAGAACAGAACAACGAGCTTTCAGCGATCAACGAAGAAAAGAAGGCAAAGCTAAAAGTCGCGAAACAAAAGCTGGAAGAGACACAGAAAAATATCAGACTGTTGGCTCCACTTGTCGAACAAGGTGCGTATTGTGTGGCTAGACCTTGATTCCGATTCAAGACAAATTTGGACAGATTATCATCAGGTTAAACAGGCAACAGACAGAGCAGCGCTACTTTCTCAGAAAATAATAGATGCTCGGACGCGCCTAATGCTCCTCAGACACACTCACCCCCACCCACGACTAACAATCCCGCTCGCCGATCAAAAACTTGCCGACCAGGTAGTAGAGATGCAAACGCTGAGCGATCAAGTCCAATCTGTCAAACAGAAGGCTAAAGCGGACAAAGCACGTGTGAAGGCCGGTGCTTTAGTGGTCGAGAATCTTCGAATCGAAGCCTCCGAAGCGCAGAAGGCCGTTAAAAATGCCCAGTTAGATGAGGAGGACAGCAGAATCGTTCCTTTGTATGAATGGTGCGCAGCTTTGATATACGCATACTACACTGCTCTCATACAATATCTCAGGTTTACCGCATCTTTATCCCTTCAGCGTTCTATCCACAATCTCGAAGATTTGCATTCTGAAACGGAAAACGAACTTCGTCTAACATACAAAATAAGCTCCTCTCCTCCGCATCACATTACAATCACCCTAATATTTCAGTCCGACACGAAGAAACTCGCTGCAGCGGAAGTTTCAGGCCTGGATGAACTGGGAATCGAAGTAGGGGACGTGGTGGATGCGCACATACAAGTTAATGATGTTCACGGGCTGGTGGCAGCTATTCTTGCTCATGCAAGAGCCGCTGCAGGCACATAACCTGATGAGTCCTGGCCATATTCTTTTCCTTTTCTATTCACGAGTTAATTTATTCATCGATATGTATGATATCTGTAATAACATACCCCTCCTCTATCATGTTCATTCACTTTGGCAGGCCCGGAACTCTAAATACCGTTTTGATATTCCAACGGTCCCGAAAGCCAACTGGACGTTCCGCCGCCATGTTCAAGTGATCTAGAAAACGGGAAACAAACTCGCAGAAGCAGGTTTCGGCCCGATCTGTATATGTGATCGCGGTCGTGACCTTGACTCCTGACTTTTACACGCTGGACGTGAGCTCCATCCCTTGACTGAATCTGTAGGAAGCGGCTACCCACAGTTCTTGTCATCGCCGTCATAGAACCACTTGCATCATGGAACACAATTATCCTCGTTGCATGGCGATACTCTGGCAAATTCCAGTATACTGTTGTCTCTTCGCACCAGCCCATCGCTTACTCTCTTGCAGAAACGAGCTCACAAAAATCTCTGTTGCTAACAAGTCTATCTCGGTCCTTAGATCTGCTGTATTCTATTATACCAATTTTCGAAGACAATATCTACATCTCCAGTCAAGCCTTCTGTGCAGTAAGCCTTACGGCATATATTCGGAAACACCCTACATGAACCACCTTTGCGCATGAGGCCTACTTGCTTCGAAGCGACTAATACTTCGTGACAAGTCATGCACTTTCCAGTTGGACGTCCAATGCTTCTAGTTGGATCTGGAGCAGGTTTAAAAGAAGACATCTCTTGACTCCACTCAGGCCCCTTCGAACAACAACCATGTTCTCTATCTCTTTCTGGGCCGTAACACTCGGCCTCGTCGCTTTCAATGTCAACAATCCTGTCAACGCTATCAACAACGGCGTAGCGCGCTTGCCAAGTCAGTCGGTCCAGATTCCCTTACGTGACCAAAACGTTTTTGGCTAACGATTCTGGGAAATAGTCCTGGGTTATAACAGTATGTTACACGCCTCTGACGCATTCATGCCTTATTGCTAACCTCTCTAAACTTAGCGTGGAATGCCTACCAGGTACTCGATCGCTTTTGAATACAAATGCCCTCGGCACCGACGCTAATAATGAACCTTCCGCATATTCACAGTGCAACATCGATGAAAATCTGTTGTTGACGACCGCGAAACTCATGAAGTCGTTGGGTCTCCAGGTCTGCATAAAGTTTTCTCATGCCTTCTAAATATAATGTTTTGGTGGAGAATCGTGATTGACATCATTGTCACTGTAGGCGGCCGGCTACAATTTTGTCAACATAGACGACTGCTACGCTGAGAAAAACCGAACTGCCAGTGGTGATATTCAGGAAGGCAAGCTTTGCATTGAGCAACCGTTCTCAGTGATGTTCTGCCCTACTGATTTCAAGGTTACTATCAGACAAAGTTCGCTTCAAGAATGGGATGGTCAAGCTCAATCAACAGATCCATGCTCTTGGATTGTGTGTATATTTTCTATGAGTATTATTAGCTCTTAAAGTTACTGACAACCCATGTCAGCCAAACCGGCATTGTGCGTGTTTTTCCAGTTACCTCAATTAAAATTATTCCATGTCGTCATCGAAATTACAGTACAGCGATTCCGGATGGTTCACATGTGCAGGATATCCTGGATCTTTCATGAACGAAGTTCGAGATGCTACTACCTTCGCCAAGTGGGGATTTGACTATTTGAAGTGAGTGATTGTTCTATTGGTTTTCATTTATTTCCATTTACTAAAATTGGCTTCCGTAGGTACGACAATTGTGCTAGTAAGTATATCACAGATGGATTGGTACCTAGTGAAACCACCTCATTGCTTATCTAGTTCCTTACGACGACATCATTAAACAAGGCATAGTCGGAAGTGCGTCAATATCGTGGGTGCTGTGCGAATAATAGACTAATTAGCAACTTTCAGAGTATCAACGCATGGCCGATGCTCTGGCCCAAGTTAGCAAGACTTTCAACAGGCCGTTTGTCTTCTCGTTGTGTGAATGGGGCTGGGTAAGTCGTGTTTTCTTTGTATCATCACTTCTCTGATTTGTCACATCTAGAGTCAAGTGTGGCTGTTCGTACTTTTCTATTCCATGTTTAAAACTGTTAGGAATCCTCATGTCTCTTCAGCTGGGGTGCGAAACTAGGGCATAGTTGGAGGGTTCGTCAACTTCCTTTTGTTTATATCGTATAACTTACGATATTTGGCCCATTTAGACTACTGGAGACATCGCTCCCCAGTGGAACTCTCTTGCCTCCATTATCAACTTGTAGGCTACCAAAAGCACTGTGTGATAACCTCCAACCTTATTGTCTTGTAGCAACTCGTTCATTACTCAAGCCACTGACTTCTATGGCCGCAATGATCTGGACATGGTACGTCCTATGTGCATTGTTTCTAAGTGATGGACATTAATACCAATCTTAGCTTCAACTGTACGTATTTAGTATAATTTTCTCTTAGGAATTGAGCTGAGAAATCAATGGATACTTCAGCGGGAATGGCGGCTTGACTTTTGAAGAATCAAAGTCGCACTTCACCGCGTGGGCATTGATGAAGTCGCCACTCCTCGTTCGTTAATTTATTTCTTCACCTTTCGCGAAATGAAGCTCTCATGCATCATCATTTTATAGATCGGGACCAACGTACGATGCACTTGAATCAATTGATGGTATGAGACTCACTAATTCCTATCCATAGCTGTCGGCCATCACACCTGATATTCTGGAAATCTTAACCAACCGAGAGATTCTCGCCATTAATCAAGATCCTGTCGAAGGAACCAGTATCTCTCCCTTCCGTTGGGGAATCAACGTAAGAACCCACACCCATAATTGCTATTTAAAAAGGCAACTGACAATTGTTGATTAGCCGGACTGGACAAGCAATAGCACGCACCCAGCTCAATATTGGAGTGGACCTTCCGAAAACGGAACCGTGTTTATGCTGGTAATCATCATTTCGCTTCAAGAAGTAATCGAACAGCGCTGAGATTTGCAACGTAGCTCAACACGCTTGACACTCCATCCACGATGTTCTTCAACTTGACCGAATCTCCTTTCATTCGAGCAGGTCGCCAATACTCCGTTAGGGTAAATTTTATGTTAAATCCTCTTTCATCTCGTTTCGTGCTGAAAATCCGGGTGTCTTTTACACAGGACCTTTGGTCACACACCAACAACGGCACGGCTGTAAGAAACTTCACGGCAACGGATGTACCACCTCACGGTGTTGTGGCTTTGTTGTTGAAAGACGCCGGCGACGAACCTGCGGGACTTTTCCCTGCCTGCAGCGTCTGGTGGCAATGCACAGACAAGAACGGTACTCACGTTGGTGGATAAGTACAAGAGGTTTTATTGGAGATCACAGGTAATAAGAAGTACAAGGAGTCGTCATTTTTCTTTCATTTTTTCTGGAAACTGCTACTACTGTGATAATATACTGGTATAAAGATATTTCAACATTGATATCTCCCACCAGGTAAGCGCCGATAGGAGATAGGAAGGTGATGGTATCAACATCTAAATGTGGTATAGCCTATAAAACCACATTCACAACTTTGGTTTTACGTGTGGCGTTCGAGTCTTGTTTACAATACTATCGCGAAGAATGCGCCTTAGAATCTTGCCACTAGGACTCTTAGGAATTGAATCAACAAATTCAATACCTCCGTCGAGCCATTTATAACGAGACTTCGCATTCTTCACAAACTGATCCAAATCATTAGCCACATTCCCCATGTAACCAATACAGGCGCCTACTTTGTATATATCTGCTTTAAGCGAGGATGCTGCAGCTGGGTTATTTTTTATCTCCTCGGCAGCTTGCTGACGCAGTACAATGAACGCTAGAGGAAGCTCTCCAGCATATTCGTCTGGAACTCCTATGACGCCGACTTCTGCGATGCTTGGGTGGTCAATGAGATGGCCTTCGAGCTCTGCAGGTGCGACTTGGAACCCTTTGACTTTAATCATTTCCTTTGACAAAACCGTTGAGAAACAAAGTAATAGTAGAAAATTGGCAGAGAACACGGTTCTACCTTAATGCGGTCGATGATAAATAGATCACCGTTGGAATCAATCTTTACCTCGTCTCCGGTTTTATACCATCTAATAGGAATATCGAAGTCAGCTTGTGTATTGTGTAGCTATTTTCGGTAAATACCCATTCTGGAATGCTTCACGCGTACTAAAATTACGATAGTTAACAAGGCCAAATCTGCAAGAAAGCTTTCGAAAACTACTCACGATGCCTCATTCTTGTAATATCCGAGCGTTATTTGATTGCCTTTAACCCAGAGCTCCCCAGACTCGCCAATTGCAGCAATAGATCCATCAGACTTGACCACTTTAGCGGTAGTGCCAGATATAAGCTGGCCTCCGCTGCCGACAGTCCCTATTCTTTGGGAGAGAGGCCACTATAAACGTCCCATCAAAACGCTGTCGCCAAGGGCCCATATTAACAGAGCCAGACACTTACCATGCTGACTGCACCGCACATTTCTGTCATACCTTTACGTGGTTGATAGCCATCAGAAGGGGAAGACGTGTTATCGTTTTGTTGCACATACCGTACCCTTGCCCAAGACAAGCATTTGGCAGTTTCTTGATAAGGTGTTGAGTAAGCTCGATTGTGAGAGGAGCAGCCGCTACCATGCAATATCGGATGCCGGATAAATCGGCTTTCAGAGCTGCGGGGTGCTGGTGCAGATACATAAATATAACTTTACTTCAAAGTTAATATACTAATACGAGCGTACCTTGCAAAGAAGAATGACCTGAGGTGGAACGATCCTAAATTCAGTTGTTTAGTGGATATACAGGCAATATAGTATGATTGTCTAACATAAGATGGGTGATTCTGTATTTTTTAATCCCTTCTAGAAATTTCAGGAAGTCAAATTTACGCGTAATGACAAGAGTCATCTGGGGTTTAGTGAATATAAACCGTTACTCTTACATCGTTGAGAAAGTCTTACCTGGCAGTATAGAATAAAATGTAACTTTATAATTGGCGATATTAGTTTGGCGCCGGGCTCATTAGTAATTACCAACTTACATTCATTGCAAGACCATAAATATCTTCATGTACACTGAGATAAGAAGTAGTGAAGAAAATTCAATAATATTTGGCTCACGATAGAGAGGAAGGACTGAGGGATATCAGCTTAAATTCATATTCTAGGATGCTTGCAGACATACCTCCAGTGCAAACATCTCCTGGCCTATATCGTGGCTCCACTCCAGGCAAGTTCATATTTAATCCATCAAAGGTAGCTAGTTGGAGGACGTTACATATCGCGGTTTGGTGAGAGATAGACACTGCCTATCAAAGATGCATGAGTCATGATTATTGGAAAGCGCCAGGAAGCGTCACCTTTGGTTTTCCGGTTGTTCCTGAAGAGAAGCAAAGAAACGCCACCTTAGATGATCCAGCTCCAGGCTCGAGACGAAACGTATGAATGTTGGGAAGGTGTCGCCCGTGATTGATAAGCACGTTCACCGACTCGTATGCTGTGGCTTCCCCAGTAGGATCGCCTCCTAGTACGATGATGCGACTCCTGGAGATGTTGTGGCGCTTCGCGGCCTGGGCTGCGATAGAGACATTTTCTGCATCGGCAATGATGATCGACGGCTTAGTAACCTCGAATTGATAACCTAACAAAAAGTCATCAGCATCAAACATTGAGGAGTACATAGATTTGGGTCGATTACTCAGTTCACCGGTCGTGAGGCCAGGACTTGTTGGGCTGCATGGGAATGCATGAGGTTCTGGACCATGAGCAAAAAGGACTTCAAACGCACGCGACGATCGCACCCAGCCTATGAGCCGCCCATATACATACAGGATAGTCTGCTCGCTTGCGTTATTGATAGACCGCCGAAGTGAAATTGAAAGGTTCGGAGAACTCACCTGTATGGTTCGCAGCAAGCAGACTGACTAGACCAGGGAGTTAGATTGTTAATATGCCAGGGTCTCTTTGAAATTAGGGTACCTATCTCGTCGTTGCCTGTCGTCATGAATCATGAATAATAGTCGCCAAACCAGACATCGGAAAGTAACACACGAACCTAAACCAAATTGCTTTGCAAAGGATCTGGCCAAACAATCTGTACGATTACGAAGCTTATGTGTGGAATCTAAACAGGGGCTCATCATCACATCCAACAACACGTACTTCAGAAAGGAATACGGTTCGTCCACTTTCAGCGTCAATTAATGTGGGTATCTGTGGATACTCCTGTGTTGTTGTGGAGTGTTTCAGCTTGCGGTCAAGGAACACTTCTGGCAAAGTGAGATCGGCGGGAGGAGGTACAAAAGGCGGGCCAGACGACTGTACGAGGGCCATATTTAACGTCGTCGACGGGGTGTAGTTGAAAGGAAAGACGAGATTTAGAAGGTGGTTCAGGCATGACCTTTTGAAGATCCGCTGAAAAGTTTAACCGTAAGTTCATGCGAAGCACGCTGTAAAGGTTGTGGGTCACCTTATGGGAGATTGTATCCTAGTCATCTGAGTGAGTGCGAAAATAGTTGGTAGAATTTTACCCATGTTTCAGGATTTTAAGGGATTAAGAAGGGAGAAAACTCATTTCAGGGACCAAATTTGTTACAATTATGCTATGAATTGAGGCAGGTTCGTAGAAATAATACAGGGACACAACTTCTTGGCATGTTCGGGCTCGGACCTTCCTTGATGGGCCGTCTTTGTCGGCCCGGCAATTGTCAAGAAGCGCGCCGGCCACCGTGGGCAGCGATGCAGTCATGATTGCAGGGCAGAAAGATCTTGTTACAGTCTGTTCTGCAAATGCATAAAATCTGCATTTATTCTCTCACCTCGAAAGGATGAAGCAGTTCGTACTGAAATGTGTTTCGGCGCCTAAAAGCCAAGGCCGACATCCCGCCACGTTGTCCAAACTGAGATAGACGCGTCGGTACCGCGTTAGTCATGTGATGTGACATCACGTATCAAAAGCCACTTTGAATGAGTCTGAAAAGTCTGAACAAAACTTACACTTCACCTGCACATTTGCCATACGAAAACAAATCCAGCTGCATTCAAACAGCACGGTAACACCATGGTATACTCTAGATCAAAAAAGATAGGCAAGGTTTCTTATGCCGAACGTAAGTGTTGAAATGTTCAAACCCCTAACAACGTCACCATTGACATTGATTCGGAATCAGGCGTCCTTGGAGCGTTTACCCAGCTTCAGAAGGAACATAGGAAGCATGCCATTCATGTCGCCTCAATACGTGCTCAAAGTAACATTCCATTCTCCTGCTAATGCCACATTTTCCTCTTAATCTTTTCTACCAGTCAAAAAAACTGCACAAGCGAACAAGGATAAGATAGGCCCTCAATGGAGTCACTGGGTTGGAAAAGCCATTTCAAAGCTTGTGGGGTATAAATTACTTTTAAATCTTATAATCTAACTCGTTTCTTTAGGAAAGCGAAGGAATATTGGAGTCTGCAAGCCCTAGTGGGACGGTGGCACTGACGTCGAACGGCAAACAACTGTGAGTGTTTGCATCTCATATGCTATACGGTCAATCTAAAGATGACCTCAGTATATCCCGGGCCCGCCGCTCTACCTTCCCTCATGAAAAGGATGATATTAACGCGAATGAAGAAGGAATGATCTGGAAGCAGATAATTAGTGGAGTTTCAAAGCGGACACGCGCGTCCTCTGTAGACGAGTACCCGGGGAGTACGAGCGCCACACCTAGAAAGAAATCCTCCAGAAAGCGAGCAAAAATTTCGGATCCCGCCAGTAAGACGAGCGTCTCAAAAATGACTAAAGCTGAGGTATGTCACCTTCCGGCACAAACCCCCAAAATTTAAAATTGATGGGGTTTCTACTAGCTCAAGGCCGAATTAGACTGGTTGCGAGAGCAGGCACAAGTTCATTATCTTCTCAGGGGAGTTTCTCCATTGACAGACCTTGACAACGAAGAACAAGTAGAAAATGCGCAGTTACGAGAAGAATTAAAAGAACGCGAGGAAGAAATCGAGCAAATGAGACGCGAGTTATCTGCGGCAAGAGCCGCGAGGTACCGGGCATTGAATGACGATAGGGAGAATGAACCAGATATCAGTTTCTCACCACTGATACCGGACGCTACGAGGTGCGCCCTTAATCTTGCAACGGATGGCATTATTCCTGATTAATGATCAAATCTTATCTAGCGAAGTCAACCATGTTACCTCCCCACGGGCTCCCGCTACCGCATTGTCGCGCGTCTATCCGAAGGGTCTAACTCGCACTCAATCTGGTTCATGTATTTCCAACATCAGCAAACAACCTACTCCCGCTCCAAGCTCACCTGATGATGATTTGCCCATATACGACGATAACATGTTAGGCCTTCGTCAGAGTACAGAATCAACTTTGAATCAGAATGCTGTTCAATGGCCAAGTGTCGTACCAAGTGGGAGTGGTAACCACCTAGGGGGCGACCGCTTGATGGATAGCGCATCCCCCGCTACCCCTCTCAGTCGCGTTGATAAGCGGTCTAACGAGCACCAAGGGGATATATCGACATTAACGACCGAGATTGAGAGTCTACGGAAACAATTGGAGGTTAAAACAGATTCACTTTCCAATCGGGACGCAGAGGTTAAAGCTCTATCGGAGCGCATTGCGAGCTTAGACTCGGTCCTTCTTAATCAGGAAGGTTCAATCGCGTCTTTGCGTGAGGCTAACGCAAGGCTGAGCGCCGAGGTTGCCGACAAGCAGGACTTGTGGAAACAAGCGAAAGATACGGTTGTGAAGACAGCAGAGCAATTGAAAGCAGCCCAGTCCTCACTCGAGGTTTTGAGGAACGAGAACACATCCGTTGCTGATAGGTTCGTCCTTCTAGAATTGTCAAATGAAGAATTGCATCGTCAGAAAGACGCCCTCCGGGATTCTGTTGACCGCCTCAAGAAACAAGAGCTCAACCTCAAGGCCGCAAATGAACGCCTTCAAAACCGACTTAATGGCGTTATGGCAGAACTGACGTTGGAGAAAGAATTAGGCGATGAGAAGCTGACCGAAATCGCCCGCCTGAATGCAAAACACTCAACGGACTTTCATGTCGTCCGACAGAAGAATGAGGATCTCGAGAAACTGGTATCCATATATCGAACCGAAATAGAAGAAAAGGGGTTATCCATTGAGAGCCTAGGTAACGAACTGAAGCAAAAAAATCTTCACATTGAGGACCTCTCAACCAAGTTGCAAATAATGGGTAGATCAGCTGAAGATCTTTCAGCGCGCTTCTCCGGAGCTCAATCCTCCATCGCGTCACTCTCTCAAGAGCTGGAAGACGCGAAGCGAGATGCACTGTCTTTTGAAACCAGGCTTGAGGCCACCGTTTCCGAGCTCAAAACCGAATTGGCGGGGAGACAAGAAACGGTCGCGAAATTGTCGGAAAAGGAGAAGGAGATAGAGCTCGAACGAGAAAGCACAAACCAGCTTCGTGGTTACGTGGAGAAACTTAAGCGCGACATTGCGACGAAGGAACATGGCGTGCAACAACTTGTGGGTGAGGTTGAAGCTGCGCGGGAACAAATTACGTCTTTGGAGGGCTACTTGGCCGATTCTGCACGGACCCTTGAAGCAGAGCGTGGTCAAATGTCAACAAAATTATCTAATCTCGAAAGTTCCGTCACATCGGCAAGGATTGATGTCGCCAGAACTAGCGAAAGTCTCGCGGACGCAAATAGACAATTGATTGTGTTAAACGCTGATCTAACGAGAAAGGACACCAAACTCGATACCTTGGGTGCCACTTTGAACGAGGAGCGGCAGGAAAAATCGCGTTTGTCCGCCGATCTTGATACACTTACTAGGAGGAATAACGACTTGCAAGACAAACTGCGCCAATATGAGGCCTGTAAATCCCTCGACCAGACTACGATCATCGACTTGCGCAATACGTTGGCCAAGATCCGCGACTCTCAAATGAAATTATTTGGAGAAATTGAGGAGAAGGTACGGAGATTTTTTTCGCCTTTTCGGAGCCGCATCCATCCGACTTTTTTTGCTTACCTTTAACTTATTGGTAGATTATTTCTGCTCAACCTTCGCCGAGCTCATATCAAGCTACTTAAAAGTTGAAACATTATTAATATGCTACCTTGAGCCGTATATTCTCCTATCTGCGGAGGACAAGCTATCTTGAAAGTCATATGGACTCATTTTTCTATTACAACACCAATATCTATTTGTTTCCTAGTGTATAGATTTTCATTTTCTATTTTATCATGTACTCACTCAGTCTAAGGCCATCCTGCCTATTTTACTAAATAATTAAGTAGATCATATTTTCTGATTTGTTGGTTATTACAATCCTTGTTCCTATGTCACCGATGCGCACCGGGGTTCAATACGGCATCAAAGATTCACTCGACGAGTGTAAGCTCTGTATCAACGAACCAACAAAAGCTACAACGGACCTCTGTACCTCTCAGTTCGCCGTCTTATTCAATGACATTTTCACGAGATGACATAAAATCATGCAGATGTTTAACAGGTGTTTCGGGCCTCAGATTACTCCCCACGGTTGTTCTAGATTCATGGGAGAAAATACCATATGTATATAGGCATAACCTTGGGAATATAAGCTTTACGCATTGTAATCTGCTGGTATTTGTTAAAAGACGCAAAGTTGATGCGAATGCCCCTGTAGCCTCCTAACTTGACAGACACAAAAAATACGCATGTGGAGAAAACTCAGGAGTATGTATCCACATTCAAATGGAAGCAAATAATCGTCGATTAATCAACCATCGAGATTTGAAACGCCGATTACGCTTGGCTGATCGAGCTGACTAGAACCTCTGCAGACTGTCATTCCCCAAATCAAGGCCAGATGGTACTCGAAACAAAAAACATATATCCTGAGTTTTCGGGCCCTGACAAGGTACATAAGAGCCTTCAAAGGGTGGCAAAGTTTCAAAAGGAATGTATATAATTTTGCGATATCCTCGCTTTCGACAAAGCAATTCTACGTAAATGGTTTCTTACTCTCCAAAATTCTCTGGAAGGCTGTACACGTGGGCGGCCTGTGACATCAACAGTGCCAAGGATTACATGAAGGCATTAAATGTGTTTAGAAAGGCCATTTCAAATGTCAAATCGGGCAATAGTGGCGGTCAATGTTCACCACGTGGTAGGTATAGTTGAACTTAAATAATTACCTGAATGCAAAACTGCAGTCAAAACTAAGTGTTGTGTGGAATACTATAAGCCCAGATCAACCTAGTCCGAGTCAGTGCTTTACCGTAATCTTGAGAGATTGGTAGTCTACCTTCTGATGTTCCTGAATTTTGTTGTGCAAAATCAAGACATTATGTCAGGTCGAAGCTCTAGTTTGGCAATTGTAAAATTATTGTTTGACATGTTCCAATTAGGACAGGATATTTAGCATATATCTAGAGTGTAAGAAGCTTCTACCTGTAGAATTTGTCTTACTCAATGAGCAATTGGAACTTCTGCTTCACATTGTGACATACGAAATACTGAGGTGCAATAATTCCCTTGCCTTGAAGTTGGCTATGTAGTACATGTAATAATATGTGTCAGAATACAAACAAACCACTCTTAATTGAAGTCTCCACCAATCACCTTCTGGCTATATTTATACGAGTTGATGGTTACTCCGCAGACCGTCTAGATGTGTACGAAAATGAAGAAAATTACATGTCTTCCAGAGCGAGCGCTCGCGGCATAGAGACAACGATTCATTACGAACCCCGTCTTACAAATATTACTCTTACATCCTCAGAAATCTTGTACAGTCGGCTACCCAGGTTGTCATTTGTGCCTTATCCGCTTACCTACAGAAGGTGGAATAAATATACACGGCCTTCGTTCTCCCATGACATCAATAGACGCCTACGGATTGATTTATGTAAGGTCCCTCTTGCTCTGTTCCGCAAGAAAACTTTGGAATGGGCGTTTTTATGCTGGGCCTTCGTCAGGCTGACGTTCCAGTCTGCCCGGTGGCGTATTCCAGACTGTATTTCCTGAAACATAGAAACCATGAGACTATTTAGAGTGCCGCGGAAGGGACTCCGCACGTAAACAGGGTTGAGGAGCATTTGGAGTTAGGGGTGCAAATCTGCAAGGCTAGACTCTATAGCTAACCCTACAGATCCGATGAGCGCCAGCCAGCAACTCTGCGAACTTCCGAAACGTGTGTAAATGGTTGTTATTTGGTTACCTCTACTCCGAGATAATAGTTATTTCGAGGCAATAAGCATAATAGAAACAACATGAGAATTTCGTGACCGCTTATAGTGTCTAAGTTTTTTCTGCAGGTAGCCAACCCTTTGTCGACATCAAACGCCCGCGTTCACCATCCAATTTATTTTCCCTTGAATTTCGCTCAATTAAATCCAGGTACGTTGCGGGGATACAGTAGTGAGAGAAATCATTATTTGAAATTCTCAATCGGGGCACAAAGAAAGTATCGCCCATCTCAGTGGGCCAGCAGCAAAGCCGAATCGTCTTGAATTGTGCATGGAAGTTCAAGCAACGGAGTTTGCTGCTTTAGCGCAAAATAAGCAACGGAACAAACCACGTGAATTGTCAATCCCTGACAACGTGGCTTTTGCGTGGCTTCAATGTGATCATTCCGCGAGCGTTCCGTCGTCTATCTGAAGGGTCAGTTGGATACTTAGGCGCGTCGACAGTGGACACCAAAGAGATAGCAGAGATTATGGCCGGTATGCCCTTCACAGGTGAAAGGGGAACCCGGACAAGCCAATATCGCGCACGTGTATAGCAACGATATCTAGTTGATGCACCACAGTGTCTGCTACCGTCATCGAATGGCTCATTGTAGAAGATAAAGCTGAATCGTACACATAACATCTATCGGATTTCCAGTCAAGTGTATACGAAAACATGAAATGAAGAATTAATAACCTAATCAGATTAGCGCAGGGGAGAAAGGAACCCATAACACAATCTACTGATCAGCACCTAGATCCACCATGTCGGGTTACAGATCGGTAGTCTATTTATGAATTGAATACTTGCCAAGCCGAGGCCCGGTACTCGGCTTACAGCATGCTAGAGCTTACTTCTATGGAAATTATGGCCGGCAATGGCCAGTCAAAGTCAGGAAAAGCTTCTGCTTCTTCAAATTAAAGTTTTGTTCCACAAGACTGACAGGAACAGAGGACGAAATTAACACAATCCAGATGATCGGTTTGCTCTGTTTTTGTGGGCAAGAATGTCATACAGAGTTTCCATTGAGACAAGTTTGTAGATCTGCTTGCCATCAACTGGCCATAACGATCATGTTCAATACTCCTTGGCTTAAATCCCAGGGTATCCTAGTCACCGAAATTTACCTGCCCAAATGGTCAGAATTACGCACTGAATTATGGATGCACGAGTAATATCCTCCATATGGCTTTTTGAAATATTATCTCTGCGATACGTGTGTACCTTGACAATGGGCATAACGTAGATACCCTGGAATGCCACGCGACCTCTGTAACGATCTTGGATCCATTTTCAACCTCACTCGACGGATGACATGACTCTACACTCGATTTCGGTTTCTGATGAGGTTAATCTGAACGGGACGGAGGTATTTTGTTTTTGTTTAGGGTCGCCATCATGGAATGTTTAAAGAGGAGACGGTTTCTCGAGTTTTTCCGATTCATCACACCTTTTTACAATATGGTTTTCCGTCTGCCAACCCAGCTCGAGAGTCTCGTCCCTCCTCCATACGATCAGCGCCCCCAGCCGCCACCGTGGCGAGGCTCTATAATCGTGAGCGGATTGAGGAGCTCCGACCGTGGCAGCAGTCAGGAAATCTTCGTCACCGCAGTTGAGACTGACGGCGAAAAGTACGTTGATGTCATCGCGCAAAGGTTACTTCTCTGATTTGGACTCAACCTAGCAGGGCACAACAATGGCCTCAAACATTCTTTGTTCGCATCTTACATGACCAGCCTGTTCTGAACGAATTTCAAACTTGGGTCAAGGCCTGTATGCCGCCCATGCCTCTTTGCACTTTTATGCCGAATCGTCTACGGGAAACGAACCTCCACACGGTCAACCAAGCCAACTTCCGCTCTTTATCCCGCGCACTCTTTGAAAACAATACAGTATGTGCCTCTGCTTCTGTCCAAAGTCTGGAGCTCAAAGTTCAGTTTATCAAAACAGATTGCCATTGCTTCTTGGGAGCCTAACACTTTCCCTGGTGCCGGGATGGTTATCTACCCCGCACAAAACTCGAGCGCAGTGCTCGTGGGTGCACTGTTTTTTGAGATGCCTTTCCCTCATTTCATTGCCGGTGTACATTCCCCGATAATGCCCATTTCCCCCCACGCAATGCAACATGCACCCAGACAGCCCCATTATCAGCAAAGGATATCTACCGCCATTCCTTACGGTTCTTCACCTCATCATCGTCCTTCCCTGTCTCCCCATCATTCTGATCACAATAGTCCCATAGAGCCTATTGCCGCACATCGTCAAGACCCTAATTTCCGCTACATAATGCCACGTTCCAATCATCCAGCTTATAACGTTGGACAGCCATCTTCGTCTTCGGAGGCACCAGCCTGGTCCACTATTAAAGATGAAGATGAAAACAATTACGCCGCATATTCTGCGCACCAACACCCTCCTTACAGCTAAATGCCTACTCAACAGATCTTCCGGATTGGGCCGACACTGCTCAGAGATTCAACATCAAGTGTCTATTTTCGAACTTTTTATTTTCTTCAAGACATAGACATTGTCGCCCCACAATTCCGTCTTTCTAACAACACCGTGCATAATCGCCCAATACCCCTGTTTTCCAATCACTTGCTGCCTTGCTTAAACCACCTGTATCGACATAGTCACCGTCCTTTCTGCCTGAACCCTTAGAAACAATTTTCGCTCTTCGATCTAATCTTCCCTGGGCGACAAGCCCGAATGTAGCTATTATATTGCCTTGACTCCAAATCGTGTATCCATATAGCGTATCGTGAATGTATTGTTATCTACTTTATAGAAGAATGTGAGATGTCCGTTCTATGAAAGCTAATCCAATATCCTCTAAGCAGAGGTATTGGTGGAGTTAGGGTCCTCCTTTCGGACTTTACGGGCTTGACTTTCTTGTTTAAATTGTCGAGGAAGAAGAGCCATGCCCAAGCCGTATAAAACCCAAAATACCTGAATCAATTCATTAGCGTGTTATGAACTTACGGTAGTTTAAATTACGCACAATAACCAACGCAAGCCAAGCATGTTTAGCCGATTCTGGGACTTGGTGAAGACCACCAGTGAGGAGCCATTCCGTGAATAGTCCGTAATGTACCTACATGGATCATTGAAACAAGTGCAAATGAGCGCAAATTAGTTATTAAATATCGGCATATCTTTTTAATGAGTTAATTACCTGCCATTGAGCGAGAATGAATATGGCCAGTCCGACAAGAACGTGTAGGTAACTGTGTGGAGGGCGATGACCTCGGAAAATAGACGGGAGTTTGAAGAAATGGACGATGGCTCCCAGGGCCATTTGCACGACGTATAGAATGAGTAGTGCCAATCCTACTTTCTGATGGGGATCTGTAAAGTGGGGTGTTTCTAGTTCATTCGTCGTTTTGTAACCCAATGCCCAGCCAGTGAATATGACAGGCCCTGCAATGAGGAATTGGATGATCCAGTGGGCCCAGAACCACCTCAAAGTGATCCAGTAATTAATACAAGTCCCTCTACGCCAATAACCGGGGATGAAAAACTCACTTGTAACGCAATGTCCTGGAGTATCTTGCGACCAGAGCTCCAATGGGTAGCAATATGAGGAAGCCAACCACGCAAAGAATGGCATGATTGCGTGCTCGTCTTTCTAGTTCTGTCAAGGGAATGGAGAATGGGATGAATCCACCATTACCGCCATCGCCAGCATCGCCAGCATCTCCACCTCCACCTCCACCACCTCCGCCATTATCGCGTCCGTGCATAACTGGTAGAGCAATTAGGTGATAGTGAGATAACAAGGAACTCTTGGAGTCTGTGGGTAAAAGGCCTACCATGGGTTGGTACATATACTTGAGGCGTTGATGATGTGTGTAAGCCGCAGCAGCAAGGCAAACATCTCGGCATGTTCAAGGCGTCGACTGTGCTGATGTTGAAGAAACTTCAACCAATTATACCGTATCGATCATTGGATGGGAATGCATTTCGAGGAACTAAAGCAGAACAGGACGTATCTTCCCAAGTCATACCGGGCGGGACATCGTTTGCCGATTCCCAGGCTGCTGGCCGAAGTCATCGCTTTCAGAGATCAAAATCACACCCTCACCACGGGTAGCACTATAGATAGAAAAATTAAACGCGACGCAAAAAGCGATAAATACGTATATGAAAAACAACATGATAACTGGCGACTGTAATAAAAACAATGGGGTGACGATGACAATTATGCAATGAAAAAAAGAAAAAGACAGCAATACAAGTACAGAAAAGACAACACTGCACCAAAACATTTGATTACTTGAGTCTCCCTAACAGACCATTCCTTCACGAAATGACGTGTCGCCGGTCTTTCCTTTGAAGAGCAAATGGATCCACATCTTCTCCTGCAGCTATGTTCCTAGATGGCGTCCCATGAAGTGCGGTGCGTTTCTGCTTTTTCATGGGTGTTTGCATATTTTCGCTTTCGGTTGCATCATCATAGGTGCGCTTGCTCTTGTTGGGACTCTCAGTATTTGTGAAGTCCATGCCAAACTCTCCAAGCTTCCCAACAAATCCATCCTTACCCTTGCCCTTCGTTCCGTTATCTACATCCATGGCGTCCATAGCGGGAAGAGCCTCGCGTGACAAGGCAGACTTTGATCTCTTCTTGGATTTCTGTTTCCTGGGCGGCTTGGGCGAAGGAACGTAGGCCGTGTTATTCCGGACTGCCCATTCGATCTCGATTATTCTGTGCCCATGGATTCAAGTACGGGTTATAAAAAGAAAAAGAAAAGACGAACGTCAGATATGCTTTCGTGACGAAGAAATTTTAAGGAGAAAGACGTGTATAACGAAGAGTATCCACCTCTCTTTAAGTTTGATGTTATCAGGCACGTAGGTCTCGGCCTTGCGATACAAGTCGAGTGCGACTTGCAAATCGCCCCTGTTTGTACGAACGACGATTGAAGGGGTCAACTTTGGGACATTTGATCCACAAATGTACGTACTTTTCGGAATGTGCACGTGCAAGCGCAACATAAGCGCGACCCGTTTTCTTCTTGGAAACGGGTGACAGGACATCCGCTAGCTGTGTCTCCTTAGTTCCTCTTTCACTATTCATGTCGGTCAATATGGAGTAAAGCATATGCAAGCATTAATGGAATCCTCACTATTTTTTCTCAAGTTCATGGAGACGGCTCTTGAGTTCCTCATCAAGATCTTTGTGACGTTTCAAGAGAGGAGTCAGGACACCTGAAGGTAGACTAGTCTCCTTGGTCGGCGTGCCTGTCCTAGAAACTTGTCCTTCTCTCCTCGCAGCTTCTTTCTCGTTCTGTTCAGCTTCTGCCCTTTGACGCTCACGTTCGGCTAGTCGCCTAGTTACTTCAGCTTCCACAGCTGCCTCAACTGCTTTCGAAATCTGCGGTGGCAAAAGATGATCAGCCTGGCGCCCTGCCAATATCGCCGAGAAGTGATAACACACCCGCTCATCGATCTCCTTTTCTGTCATACCAATGCCAACACTGCCGGACCGGTCGTATGAATGATCCTCTTCTCTTATCTTTTCAAACATCCCGGTTTGTCTTCGTCCTGCCGCCGCCGCCCCAGCAAGTCCAAATGATTGATACCCGTGTCCACCGCCTATTGAGGAGATGCGGGACGATCTTGACATGGGAACCAAAGATGGGCGAGCACGTTTGGCCCCTGCAGTTGAACCAGAGCCTGCAGTGGAGATCGCTTGAACGATGGCAGGTGCTGGTTTGGACGCAGGTGGCTGAATAGAGACGGCTGCAAAATGGGGTTTTGGAACAGGTCGGTTATCTATACCAGAAAAGAAGCAAAAAATAACATGCGTGAGGACAGATAAATGTTATGTCGCGAATCCACAATCGACGTACCGCGTTCGTTGACAACAGGCCGATTTTCGACATTCTTTGTGCGAACAGCAAAACTGGATTTGACGCAGGAGGTCAGGGACGTAGTAGAAGAAGAAATCAATTGCACATACTTAAGAGTATTCAGGGTGTCCTGACGGAATTTGATGCCTGGGGCCAAGTTACAAATCAACAGCCCCACGGATGAGCCACCAAGAGCGTCTTGTAAGATGCGAGTCAATTTGGAGTTGCGATAAGGTATGCGTGACTGATGATCTCGATTGAATGTCAGTGGCGTTGAATTGTAAAGAAAAAACTCACTGCTCCTTGATTCAGCGCGTGGACCACTTGCCCGAGAACACTCAAAGATTTGTTAATCGCAGATGATTCGGCCATGCGGGATGGATCGTTTCCTGTGAGCTGTTTTGCTTATAGGACTGAAAAGGTCATATTAAAAGGTGAATGTACCTTGTTGTTCTCCGAGCCAGCAAGGTCGACCAGGTTGATTTTTCCAGTAAGTGCTAGATCGATGAACTCAGCTTGATGCATAACAATTATAATTTTAAAACGTACTCGTATTCGCAACTGGATCCACCATAGATGCTTCGATAGTGAGAACTGCGTGCGAGCGCGACGACGCCCTATTCAGATTCGTGGCACCCACCGACCGGTGTTTGGTTGCAGTACTATTGAAAAGCTATCAGAACTTTCGAAATAGTAAGTATGTGTATAACATGTTATTCACTTATAGATGTTATCAAACTCTTCAACTCCAGAAATCTCCATTTTGGTTAAATTGGCGACGAAAACCATGCCGCTGTCGTTTTCTCTTACAGGAAGTTTGGGAGCCTGTGATAACATGTTATTGGCATATTTGTATACTGATTGACAGACGAACATTTTCTCTGGTTACCAGCAGGTCGTAAACCTCGTCTTTGTAAATCTCCATATACGAAACTGAAAGCGAGGTCTGGTATTGGTGGAAAGAAGCTTTTTTCTCAAACATGGCCTTAGAAGGGGTTATCAGTCTACAGAATGTCATATGAATACACTCGCTTACTCTAACGACACGGGGAATAACGCCAGGTTCGTTGCGTGTCCCTTGCATGGTGTGGGTTTTCCCCGAGGAAGTGACACCATATGCAAAGATAGTGACGGTCTGATATATGTTACAATAGAGGCAACGATGAAGATAACATGTAACTTACAACACCGCTATATACAACGTCAATCAATGGCTCCACATCGTTCTCAAATATCTCCTCTTGAGTGGAATCTTGATCGTAGCAACTTGAAAAACTGCGGCCACTGTGAGCAAAGCCCTCCGAGGTTGTTGTACAGAGTAACTCACGGAAACTTGAAAACTTGTGTGGGGTCTCTAGGGTTTGCCACCGAAATGAAGCTGCTGCCTCCACTTGAGCTTGAAGAACCCCCGGTGTTGTTAGATTGGTGTACGACTTTAATTGAGTCATCGTCGAGTTCCCCGTCGAGCCGTGGTCTAAGCCGAGCCGCTATCTTGACTTTATGAGAAGCCATAGTTGTGGTAATAGTGAGAGGTTTGCTGTGTGTTGAATTGAAGGCGGACTCGAACTTCTTTGACGATGTGTCCCCCTTACAAAGTTTGTTGAACCAACCTGATTCCTCCACCGTCGCGACGGTCATGTGATCGTTTCTCGACTGTCACAGACGTCACACTCATTTTTGTCACTGTGTCACACCTCATTTTGACAACCTCTCTTGTTCCTTTCCTCAACGTCCTCACTGTCAAAATCAGCGTCCACAAACTTTATTATGTACTTAATTTATTTGAAATTTCTGGATCTGTTTTAAATCATTTTATCTTCGAATTCCCGAGTCCAGGATACCTATCGTCAAACTCATGATTAATTCCTCTCTGTTGCTTATTCATGATCTATCCATTTCGCCTTTGTCTGGCTCGTTAGCGCCTCATGAGGGAGCGTAAATGAGGAAGCAAAATGGCAACATATACTCCGCGTCCCAGACTTTCGCGGCAGAACGCCAAAAAAATGTTTGGTACCACTGCTTTGTGGTAAAGCCTACGAAACTACGACCTGCCTGGGACCTGGGATATGGCTTACACCGTGCAAACAAAGGAAGAACCAGCTTTTTGGCTCTTAGGCTTTCGAGTTTTCTTTTAGTCTCATCCCTATTGCGTGGATCGCCGGCATTTGTTAAGCTTTTGGCGTTCGTGGGACCGTGCTGTGCTGTTCCCCGAATAGCAAGTCTGCAATAATTCAGAAATCAACGTTATCCTCATCATATCTAAGCGGAATATCCTATCGAAACCAAGTGCAAGGTGTGTAGTTGCTGTTTTCA
Organism: Psilocybe cubensis; assembly: GCF_017499595.1. Taxonomy (NCBI): domain Eukaryota; kingdom Fungi; phylum Basidiomycota; class Agaricomycetes; order Agaricales; family Agrocybaceae; genus Psilocybe; species Psilocybe cubensis. The sequence continues at coordinate 2,273,085 of NC_063006.1, read as the reverse complement.
ACAGTTGCCATCTCATAAATTTAAGTCTTATAGCATTCTCCGTCATGTTTCATCACAATGTATTCGTCATTGCATTCATCATCGCCCTGTACAAGTGTTCCAAACTTGGAGTGTGCGTCTTGGTCAGATACTCCTATATCTCTTGATATGATATGCGGAAAACTCTAGGTTCATCTCGCCTTCCTCCGACATAATGCTCTAAGATTCATCGAGCTTTTAGGAATACCGCCTCGTCTCTACCTCAGGCAATAAGGCATCCTCTTATCCCAGTTCACTGTCAGGGAACAACCATTTAGCCGCCTGTCCCTCGGGCATACATTTCCGTATCGTAGCCCCCACATTACCGCAACCCTTTATCTCGCGTTGACATTGTATCCGCGCGTTTTCGTGCGTGTGCGCCGCAGTGTCACTTCCCCGATACAGTTACACAGAAGCCACGCACCTATAAATGACTGTGGATTTTGCCCAAAGCACTGAATTCAATCATCCTATGAACGGTTTTTCGCATCCAAATCTCCCTCAATATTAGCTATCCAAGCTTCAAAGCGTAATTTATTTCGAAGCACGAATTTCCTGGATGGGATGAGCCGTTACGTGCCAGGATCAATTTGACAGCCCTCCTGACGAGTAAACCCGTCAGAAAGGAACTCGCTTCGATGAATTGCAGCATGTGGGGAGAAGAAAATGCCGTCCTGCATATGGCCTCGCTTGAACAACATACTGCCAGGTTTCTAATTAAAATTCTAGGTAAATTATTAAAGCAATATATCACCAGTGTTAACGGTTATGCTCATCCGAAGCATTGCCTTGCTATGCTAGCACCAGGCTGCACGCATATAATGGCATCAGTCATAGGGTGCATGACCGGTTGAAATCGATGCGCTGGTGACGCATGAGAAGTCGTGAGAACTGTTTTTCCTAAGTAGCTTTGCACCGACTCGCACGACGCACTCGGAATGAGGTAAATACACTTCTTTCATCCAGCATATCTAGAGCCATGCTTGCGGTGTGCCAGTCCACCATATTTTCAAGTGCATTTACTCACCACTCCGACAAGCTCTGGTTTTATCCGTCACTACAATCGAACGGATATAAAGTACACAGAGACAGCAACTCTCCGATCCTATAAATACGCTGAAGCCGTCAAGGATCTCTGACCATTAACAATGACCTTGGACGACGTCAGACGGTTGAGAGTCGCTGTCTTTGGAGCAGGTGAGCTCCTTCCTCCGGTTAGTTGACTCACACGATGAACTCATAGCTAGTATCAAGGCATGGGCGGCCTCACTTGTGCCCTCTCGTTAGCACACGAAGGGTTTCTCTATATCGATGTCTACGAAACTGCGCCCAACCTAGGTTTTGTAGGAGCAGGAATTCAACTTGCCCCCAATATGGCACGCATTCTCGATAAACTCGGCGTTTGGAAAAAGATCGAGTCCGAGGCTGTCTTAGTCAAGAGCACGAGCATCAGACGTAAGTAATATCAGTTCTTGACATAGTAAATCAATGTGCTTAAATCTTCCCAGAGGGAACAACCGACGAAGAGCTCGGCTTTGTCGAGTTCGACTCCGTCAAAGATAAATATGGCTACGCTCACATGGTAGGACACCGTGCCTCGCTCGCTGGGAGCCTTTACGAAGGCTGCAAAGCACAATCTGCTATTACCTTTCACTTCTCGACTGCCGTATCTGAAGTGAATTTTGGCGGGGATGACAGGAAGCCATCGTTCTTGGCTACGCCATTAGTAGGTCCAGCTGTGCGAGTCGAGGCTGATATCATATTAGCCGCCGATGGTATCAAGTCGCTCACTCGAGCAGCAATGCTGAAGGAACTTGGTTCCACGGATCATGTGGTGGATTCTGGACAGGCTGCATATCGCATTATGCTGACCCGCGAGCAAATGAAGGATGATCCTGAGCTGTTGGAATTAATAGACGCTGACAGAGTTACTCGGTGGATTGGGGAGAAGCGGCTACTTATTGCATATCCAATTGATAACAAGCGGATATACAATATCAGTACCGCGCAGCCAGATACGCATTTTTCTGCTGCACCATCAGCTCAGTATACCACGAGAGGGAGTAAAACCAGGATGCTGGAGGTGTTCTCCGATTTCTGTCCGAAGGTACGCCGGACCCTCCCTTGAGCATGTCTGTGACCACTAATCTGATTAATATTCCACCATTCAGGTTCATAAATTACTTAGCCTAGTACCGCAAGACGAGGTTTGTGAGTGGAAACTGCGGATTCACGCTCGCCTCCCCACATGGGTTCATCATAGCGTGGCGCTGGTAGGCGACGCTTGCCATCCTACACTTCCGCACCTTGCACAGGGAGCTGCTCAGGCTATTGAAGATGGCATCACCCTTGCTGTTGCGCTCTCCAAACTTCCTAACACCGACCCCGAAAGCGTGCACCAAGCGTTAAAGATCTACGAAAAGGTCCGCAAAACGCGGGCGGAAACCTTGGTGGACTTGGCGACAGCAAATGGGAAACTATTGCACCTCGGCGAGGGGAAAGCAAGGGAAGAAAGAGATGCATTATTTTCTAAGCTTCTGAGGGATGGTAAGGGCACAGTTCCAGACAAATGGGCGGACAAGGAGATTCAAAGCAAAATATATGGTTTCGACTGTATACTCGAAGCACGCAGGGCATGCGTTGAGTTAGGCTGGTAAACAATAGTATGTTATACTATATAATACTATTATAGACCTTCAGTATGATTCTGGTGCTGCTCCATAAGTCTGTCCGCCATTCTGTGTAGTTTACCTTGGAGATTAGAGTGAGGAACCTGATAGTTAGGGGGTTAATCTATTAATAGACTTCCTCAACACTAAACGGAGCCCACGCTTTTAGGGATAAAATTCGTACATACAGTGCTCACATAGTACTTAAGTATCTCTGAGTTGGAGCTGGGCTACATATGTGAGTTCGTTGGTCCAGGAAGCAATTTTCTTCTCTGATAGTCGGTCATCAATAAACAATAGCCTGTGAAGCCCGAACAGTGATAGGAATTACATACGCAGGGTTATTTATTTGGCCGTAGAATTGAGTCTTGTTCTCACGATTCATTACATCAATAATGCCAGTTGCGATTTGTCTTCGATTGTCAACATTCAGCAACTGCACCAAGTACGAAGCGCGTTTGCCAGCTCACTAAATTGCCTCGTCGAAGATGCCTGCAGAAGACTCTTCAGTACACCTTGAGCAGGGCACCTCATCAGACGCTCAGAAGGCAAAGAGAAGGCGATTGAAAGGGTCATGCGACTCATGCCGATCTAAGAAGAGTGCGTAGGCACACTCATTCTTCATGAAGCTCTGCGATTGACTTTATTGTCACATATGACCAGCGAAGTGTACGCCATCATTACAATTTCATCAAAAACCGCACTTTCTAACGTCGCTATGCACAGGCGACAGTTCAGAAAGGCCAGGAAATGTTTGCACAAATTGCATCCTTTCAGGAATAGCATGCACTCATGACCTGCCTCGCCAACAGAAGGTACTCATCAATGTTTTATAAGAAAATTTCTATCGATGACACTCAAGCTCTTACAGGTAACGGAGGTCAAACAAGCAGCCACCGCGTAAGCGATCTTCAGTGATCCTTGAAGCTTGAACAGTCAAGCTGATCCGGACCTCCGATAGGCACATCATGATACTGGAAGCAAGGATAAAGAAGTTAGAAGACTATATACGAGGTGTATGTGCTCCATACTTACGTTCAGCTCAGTTTTATTGTTAAAGTGAACAAGTTGCATCCTGGAGAAGACATTGAGCAAATTATCAACGCACCTGTTAGGGAGATCTCTCGGTCACCGTCGATCTCCAGTGGTGTCGAACCCAGCTCTAGCACATTTAGCTCTGTGGATTTAAGATACCCTAGTAGCCCTCCCATGGATATAATGACAGCTGCTACATCGCCAACAGCAGAAGATGAACCCGCTGCTTCAGACGATGACGATGACCTTGCCCATGTCGCTCTTGCTGAAGATTTGAAGAAGCTGTCCACGAATGCCACAGAAGACCGCTTCTTCGGCGAGGCTAGGTATGTTAATTAAATCTTTATTCACGTACTACCTCACCTGATTACGCGCCCTTAGCACATTCATGCTCGCCAAGCATGTCACAGACGCTCGAAACATGATTACGGGTCAACCGAATGCTGGCCTAGATCCACGCAAATATCGGCGTCTAATCTATTGGGAACTACGACCTGTTTGTGTCCGAACTCATCTATACAAATACCATGACTGACTATCGTAAAGTGGGAGATGACCTACGTTACCTCGTCAGAGCGTCCTTACGTGTTTCCGGAAAACGATCTACTCAACACTCTTGTTTCCCTCTATTTCGAAAAGTCCAATACCATTATCCCCATTCTTCATCGCCCTACTTTTGAGAGGTCTCTTTCCATGGGACAACATCATTGGGATCCATCATTTGGTATGACAGTGCTTTTAGTCTGTGCCATTGCATCGCGGTACTCTTCAGATCCCCGCGTTTCGGTTGCCAATGACCCTTCTGGCATGTCCGCCGGTTGGCATTACTTCTGTCAAGTCCCAGTTCATCGAAAGAAGATGCTTTACACAGCAAGCACGTATGATTTGCAGTATTACGGTGTAAGTCAATATTATGGGCCAATTTTCTCTATTTTGCTGAGTTTACTGTAAGCTTGCTTCGTTATACCTCAGTGGGACATCAATGCCGCATAATTCTTGGACAGTGATCGCTATTGGTCTCAGGCACGCTTTCGAAAAAGGTGCACACAGACGCAAAGGGAACAAGCAGCCTTCGGTTGAGGAAGAATTACAGAAAAGGGCCTTTTGGTACGTCAACTCGACTTTGGTGAATATGTTATGCCAGAAAACAATTGCTATAGGGCCCTTATATGTCTTGACAACCTATCAAGCTCCTTCGTGGGTCGCTCAGGCTCCACACCTCACGACGCGTAAGTTCGGCATATCATATTACTGAGTGTTTACACATTTCATATACCTTCATAGCTACGACGTTGAATATCCAGTTGAGTGCGATGATGAATTCTGGGAGACCGAAGACCCCGATCAAGCATTCCGGCAACCTCCAGGAAGACCCAGCTACATGACCGCATACGTTCACTTCATCAAGCTATGCGAGATTCTAGGATTCGTCCTCCGAACCTTGTATACCACCAAGAAATCTAGGATGATTTCAGGTTTTGTTGGGCCTGACTGGGAAGGTAAAATGGTTGCGGAACTAGATTCGTCGATGAATAAATGGAAAGAAGCCTTACCCGAACATCGTATGTGGTTCCTTACGTCCCTTACCTTTATATTAATACTATAATAGTTCTATGGAACCCTGACAGACAAGATATTACCTTTTTCCACCAGTCTGCTAATCTGTACACATCGTATTACTATGTACAAATGCAGATCCACCGGCCCTACCTCACAAAAAAATCTGAATTGACGCTTCCCTCTCTCGCCATGTGCAATAGTGCTGCCAGAGCCTGTTCACATGTCCTGGAGGCTTCAATAGCAAGGGGAGCTAGAATCCTTCCTCATGCAATCGTACGTATCAACTGCATATTTCTGGCTCACCAAATTATCTAAGCGTTTACAATAGATTGTCGCATACACTGCTGGAATGGTGATTACCCTGTGTATGTGGGGTGGTCAACCTATGGGGTACCTTGGAGATAATAAGGAAGGCACGGAAAGCCTTCGAAAATGTCTTGACTATCTGTACCATTGCGAAAAAAAGTTGGTTCTTTGATCTTCATAAGCGTAAATTAATAGTTGCTGAAGATGATATCACCTCACTGTAGATGGCACTGTGCCGGCAGACTAAGGTATATCCTTCTTCTGATTAGATGTCCTTATGATGATCATATTTCTAAACAGTGATATGTTACGGGAAGCAAGTGATATTAACCTCTACGTACAGCCGACCGTGAATAAGCGCCGCCGTCTATCGTTTGATACTGAGCTAATTTTCCAGCCAGCTCCAGACTCGGCGGAGCCTGTGGAGGTGACTGCCACTGGCCTTAGCTCGGCGGGAAGCACTGTAATTGGCAATAGACCTGTGCCGCCTTCTACCATGGGCAGCCCTCTCCAAAGTCTGATGCTCACAGATATGGGTTTTTTCCCGGGGACCTCCATTTCAGACAACAATCCCAATTTGTTAAACACCACTAACTTCAACATCCACTTACCCCAATCTGAACCTACCGCTTCCATCGGTATTCCTGGACAATCGATATCTGCAGATCCTCCTGCAAGCGATCTGTTTGCTGGGGTCTGGTCTGACACTACTGTTCCATTTACGAGGTCAGTATCTCAGTATCATTTGCTACTGAGCAGTGACTGAATACCTCGTCATTTTAGCCTGGAGCAGTGGGATACGTATTTTGCTTACATGGGCCAATCATAGCTTGATACACTGTTACTCCACTGATTTATGTGTATCATATCGAAATAAATTTATACGCTTGTAGTTAGCCCTATGTAACTGACTTTCCTATGTACACGTAGAGAATAGAGAATCATTCGCCTAATTAATATGTAAATGCAATTTGGAATAGGACACCCTGACTGAGGCTTCAATGAACGGGGTCCGTATGAGCGACATGTAAGTATCCGTAACTTCAGTAGTGAGCCCTCGATTGCTTCTATCATCCTCTTTTACTGACATTAGGGGTGGTGAGGATCAATGTCGAGGGATAGACTGTAATGGAACTTCGGAAGCCCTTCGGTTAAAAAGCTGGAAGTCAATTTTACTGAGGCAACTATAGCCTTCAGGTCATTGCAGCCTCAATTTGTACCTGATCCGTGTGGGCCCACTGTCAAATTTTGTCACTGTAGTAAATAAGAATGTGAGATGGGCCTTGAGGGGGGACGTGAGGGCCCTCCGTGGCGCAGAGTCGCATCGAGGAAAGTAAAAAAGGGGCGAGTAGGTAGCCAGTAGTATCAAGCCCAGGGAGGGGTCCACCCCTCAGAGGCTATAACATAACACAAAAAAAAAAGAATGTGAGTCGACTTGTAAGCGCTCATGACACTCCAGGATATTTTTAGATGCTTCCAACGTGGTAAAAACCAGCGGTGCCAGGTCTTGCAGTGGAACTATACGACTCGGCGTCTCCTTCATGTTTTATCTTAACTATAGGCAATATGAGTGCTCTATCTGATTTTTAAGTCCTTAGCTGACCACCTACAGCAGTCACCAGGTCTTTCTCATGGTTGGGACCATCACAAAGAAGGCATCGGGCCTCACGGTTGGGACCGCACCTTAAAATAGTTGACAGCCACCTTGCTCATCTACATGTCGGGTTATCATCCCCGCAAAGTAAAATATGAAAACCTTCCATATTCAGGGTCCTTGCCGCTGGCATAATAAACAAAATTTTGTAGTATCACTGTCTCGGGCCCTCATCACACGAGCAACATTAAGATTATTAACCGTATCTCTCTATCATGTTTAAATCTCATCTGGGGATGTTAAGTCAACAAACCAATCATCAACGGACCTTAACCCTCATTAGTACAGAATTACGGGGTTCGAGGTCTTTCATCATTCAGGGTCAACTGTTACAGAAAGACGGGGTGGCCTCACGTGGCAAAATGATCTTGGCGCCAACGACGTCGCGGGGTGTGCCGTTCAGCCGTATTGTTTACCTGTACGACTTTCTTTGCCCTTCTTCGCGCTGATATAAGGCCATGGACTCATCATTCTTTTTCCCGCGTAACATTTTTGAAGCTCCACTGTCATTCTACTTATTCTGCCACGGTTTACATTCTCATGACATCTACCGCCGACTCGCGTTCACGCAGCAGCACTCCTCCTGAAATCGAAGCGGGGACCATTCAACATGGAGATTCACAACAGACAAAGAGAAGGCGACTAAGAGGAGCATGCGACAAGTGTAGAATAAAAAAGAGTGCGCTGTTTTCTCTCAATGACACAGAAGAAGGAACTTATTTTTTACTATCTTGTTCAGCCAAGTGTACGTTCACGCAGTTATTTCATTTCTATTTCTAATTTTTTCTTTCTCTGAGTATAGGCGACAGCGCAAGAATGCCCGGAAATAGGTGCACCAATTGTCGAATCGCAAATATGCAATGTAGCCATGACTTACCCAATTACCATAAGGCAACTTGAAATCCTGATTTTTGGTGGCTGGACCTCATCACAATAGTTTTACAGAGAGCAGAAATGCAGCAAGCGTAAAAAAGCCAGTCTTCAATTGCAACAGCACTCTTACCGTCATACCAGGTATATTCAAAATCTTGAAGACAAAGTTCGAAAGCTGGAAGGCTACATCGAAAAAGTTTGTGTTGTATCATCGTTAACAACTTAGCATTGACCCCGATCTGTTTTAGCTCCATCCTGGGAAGAATGTATATCGTGTAATAGCCTTATCAGAAGCGCAGGAAGGCTCGAATACATCTATAATCAATCGATCCGAGGTCCCAAAACCCGTTCGCAGTCTCTATGGAATAACAGATCCTAATTTCACCCTTCAACAAACTATAGCCTCAAGCGTACCCTCGAGATGTGTATCATTGGCGGTAGATGGAGGGGAAATGTCAGAAGAAGAGGACCTAGACCAGATTGGGCTATCAGATCACTTGGCCAAGTTATCAACAAATGCCGTCGAAGAGCGATTTTTTGGCCAGTCCAGGTAGGACTTAAAATCTCTTCAGTATGCGATAGCTAAATATCAGTAGCGTGTATATGTTTTCTAGACAGGTTTGCGACTTTCGACATCAAGTCGCTGGCCTGGAAAAAGTCAAAGGTACCGAATATCAACGAATCCGTCGTCACACTTACTGGGACATCAGACCGGTAGGCACTTGCTCGTAAATTAAAGTAAAGCTCGTTACTGAATCAGCACGAAGTGGGAATTGTCCCTTGTAGCAATACCTGAGACTCCATACATCTTTCCTGAGGAAGATCTCCTTCGAAATCTGGTTTATCTTTACTTCGAGAAGACAAATAGCCTTTTACCTGTTCTTCACCGCCCAACATTCATGAAAGCTCTGGATACGCGCCAACATCTCTGGGACTCATCATTCGGAATGACAGTACTTCTGGTGTGTTCCATTGGTTCCAGGTATTCACACGATCCTCGAGTTCTTTCCCCAAACGATACATCTGCCTTGTCCTCAGGATGGAAGTACTTTAGCCAAGTTACAGTTCATCGTAAGATTAACCTCTATAGAACAAGTGTTTATGATTTGCAATATTATATCGTGAGTCATTGCTTTGCTATTAGAACGCTTGGATACCTAAGTCAGGCATGGCCATATAGCTCGCTGCACTATATTTGACTGGTACAACGATGTCCAACGCAGCTTGGATTCTGTTAGGGATGGGCATAAGATTTGCTCTAGAAAAAGGTATCCATCGTCGTAGAGGAGATAAACAGGCTCCGACGGCTGAACGCGAACTGCAAAAACGTGCCTTTTGGTGTGATGCAATCTTAGCCTTTTCATACCTTGATTTAACACAGAAAATAGGGCACTTGTTTGTCTTGATCGCATCGAATGCTCCTTCGTAGGCCGCCCATGTTCGTTTCCTCATGAAACGTGTGTATTTGACAGCATTTTATCAAAACGTTTATTCTTAAAACTATTGATAAATCTTAACCTAGTTTCGATGTGGAGTATCCTATCGAATGTGACGATGAATACTGGGAGACTGATGACCCCGAGCAAGCTTTCCGTCAGCCGGAAGGGAAGCCATGTACCATAACGGCCTTCGTTTGCTTCATCAAACTGGTTGAAATCCTGGGTTTTGCCCTGAGAACCTTATATACCAACAAGAAGTCCAAAATTATATCAGGTTTCATAGGAAGTGACTGGGAGGGGCGGATGGTCGCAGAGCTGGATTCGGCGATGAACAAATGGAAAGAATCTCTTCCTGACCACTGTGCGTATACGTCACCTTTATGGATATCCTATCTGTCCGCTCAGAGGCTTGTAGTGAAATGGGAACCAGAGCGACAGGATCTCCTGTTCTTCCATCAGTCTGTGGACTTGCACGTCACGTATAACTACGTACAAATTCAAATCCATCGTCCCTACCTGACTAGGCCCTGTTGCCTAACCTTCTCTTCGCTTGCCATGTGTACCACTGCAGCAAGATCAACCGCCCACATCCTCGAGGCGGCAACGACAAGAGGGATTCGCATTTTCCCGATGACGATAGTACGTCCGTTATTCGTAGAGATCAGCTGTCTCAAAATCAAACCTGATTTTTTTAGACTGGCGCTTTCACATCAGGCCTGGTTATACTTGTTGGCTTATGGGGTGGCCAATCCATAGGATATGTTGGTGACCCAGAACGGGATATGCAAACTCTGGCTAAATGTCTCAACGTCCTGAAGGAATGCGAAAAAAGGTGTGTAGATTTAAATTTATAATACTTTAAATCGCTTATGTTTATATTATGTAGATGGATTTGGGCGGGGAGATTGCGGTGAGTCAAGCCCTTTTTAGGTATCGCACTTCTCTTAAATCCGTACAGAGATATAATCAACGAAACAGGCGCTCTAAATGAATACTATCCTACCAAAGGCGATAAGCGATCTTATGAGGCGTCCGAAGCAGCAAGCTCGAACCAAATACCAGCCACCGTGCCTTCGGCGATTGATGGTCTCATAAACACTGCATTTACCTCTCTCACCGAGATAGACGAAAATCCTGGAATGATGGCCACTCCCGAGTTTGACTGGGATCGACTGTTGCTCAGCGAAATGGGTTACCTTCCTGATTTTCCGAGAGATAATACAGAAACTCTTAATCCTGCGACTTCCCACAGGGCCTATAATTCTCAAGGTCCAACACCGTCAGGCATTGAGGTACCACATTCTCAGATCACGCCAGGAAATAGTATACATTCTTCATGGGATAACCTTCCCAGTTCATCTTTTCGGTGCGGTCCTTACCACTTCCTCAGAAATTCATGCTAAAATTACGTGATATCAAAGGGTTGAAGAATGGGACGCGTATCTTAGAAGTATGGGTCCATCATAGCTCTGACTGACCAAATGGTCTGGATTACAATGACTTTTAATGAACGATCTTTATGACTCTTTATGTATCATTTCATATACTCACTTGTACTATTTAACAACACTATTATCATATGGACATTTTGATTTTACAAGTCAAGATGCCTGAAACTTGTAGAAACTTGCGCAAATCTCGGATCAGGGCTATCATTTGCGCCAGCGCGGGTTCCGCGTAAACCCGATAAATAGCTACCTAATGAGTGGAGTCCTCTTTTGTCTACTGTAAATAAGGTCGCTCCTCCTACAAACAAGCATCATATACTTAGAACCAGAGTAATTGAATAGCCAAGCGTTCAAGGCCTATGTAGTTTTGGCATGTGTGAAAAACGCAAAACTGATGAGTCTAGACTCTAACGTCATATCAGTTGTCCACGGCACACGGATCAAAAGACTTATCAAATCTTGGGCGCTATTGTGTACATCAAAAAGTTCTCACGTTGTTTCTGTAAGGCTTGGTTCAACATTCACCATTGGTTATTAGCAGTATATGCTCATGACCAACTATTCCCTGGTAATCGCTATAACTGTCGTATAGATATTGACCGAAATGTAGCGTGAGCGCCATGATCCACAAAGTCGGTTTGCTACCTCTTTCACACATAGACAAAGTGTGGGATGCATATGGCTCTTGGGTCCATTCCACTGCTTTTAGGAAGGATACTGGAAGTAGGACAGTGATTATTGAGTTTGTAGGTGTCTGGTAAGTTATCATCCTGATCGCAAAGCAAGCTGCATAAAATGGTTGTCTAAACGTATTGAACTTGAAGGGATACAGTGAATTCGGTGGGTCTGATCGGTGTCAGAAAGCTTTATCACACTGCGAGCAATGGCTCCCTGCGAACATTTCGACATGCCGTGGCGTTAGATGAGCACCGTGCTCGATTTAGATCGAACATGTGGAGTCCACCAAGCACCTATCCAAAGAAACGTCCTCAACATTTTGTTGTAACAGACGTCGATCAAGTACGGTTTTCTGGCTGTCATTGTGGTGAGTTACGAAGACGACTTTCCTCTGTTAAATCCAAGTCATTGATAACTTCACTTTATCCCAGACGTTGGAGGTGGATCCGGTAAGCTACACACGCCAGATAATCCATGAGAACCTCACGGTTTCTAACATTCCCTCTTAATAGTCCCTAATGGCACTCGCCCAAATCTAGCGCATATTGCACTTCGTTGGATGGTTCGCGAGTGTTTCAAAGCAAAGACTGGGCTCAGGTTTGATCCTGCTGAAATAATGGCCATTGGGATTGATCCCGATTCTCTTAATCCCGTCGTCAAACCACGGCCACCTCCTGCCGCACTTTCCAATAGCCATAGGATATCGACGGAGCTCATTCTACAGCCCAGCTACATTAGTAAGGCGGCATCGTGGTTAATTAGCTGGTTTAAATCTGGACAGATTTCCGGAACTCCAGATTATTCCATATACAACACCTATGGCGAAGAAGAACTTGACCTCGTGGATGCTCTCGCGCCTGTGTATGATCAACTGGTTATCAACAGACGGCTGTGGTGGTTTCTGGAACATATATGGCTGCGCAGATATTCAGTTACCAACAAGAAGATGGTATGGAATAGAAATCTTGAACGCGGCCGCATGATACCCGTCCCTCATGATTCGTCACTCACCGACCCTTCTGCAGCGGCTTCACTGGGTCAAGTGGCAATTCACCCAGGATGGTCCAAAATTCGTGTACATAGAACTGTGACAACGCGAATGGAGTCTTCTGGTGATATTGATGGCAGGCAATATATTCCTAGGGCACTACTGAAAAACACAAGAACGTTAAACAATGTAGACCCTTCCTTGATCGAATGAGTTGACTGAATTTCTATTGCATTATTCTTTCCTACCTGGCGTTCAAACATAAATAACTTGTCATCAGGCACTTCCAAGCGGCCTAAAAGATATATTACGGTTATATAAAATATGCATTTAGAGTAACAGATAAATATGATTGTACAAACTGGTACATAGGTTACGGTAAAGAATACAAACGGGAGTGGAAATGGCAGTAACAAAAGCTAGAAGAAAAAATTAAAAATGCCTTTCAGTCCACCCACTCAATCAAATCAGGGTTGAGTTTATCAAGCCCAATTTCTCCATTCACTGTTGCTCGAGGCACATAGCGCTCTTTTCCATCTGCAGTTTTGCAAGACATCCGAGTCTTTACAGTCCTATGAACACGTACTTTGGTCCACCTTGGATCTTTTTCAGCCTTCTTCTTCATATCATCAGTACTCCCTGGTGCTCGTGGATCAAAGGGAGGAGGAATGACGCGGCCCTTTCCTAGGTTAGGTGTATACCCGCGAATCTTCATCGGCACAATTTCTAGGAGCGCCCACTTCGCCGTCTTAAGTGCGAGCTGATCGAAGATAGGAGCCAGAGCATCAACAAGGTCCAGCTGCTCTTCACTGTACGACCCATATATCGAATAGTCAGGCTTCTCTTCCTTTGGAGGCGTAACGAAGAAGCTCTTAACCCACGACCCAAAGCGCACAATGGCGTTGGGCTGTTTGATAGTGTTGCTGGATGACAATGTCATATCTGAAGTGGGTTCCAAAGCGGGAGGTCGGGTCTTAACAACAGGATACAACGCATCCGGATCCAATCCAATAGCCCGCAGTTCCGCTGGGTCGAACAGTATCCCAGCTTCTTTCTTGAAGATTTCCCGGATCATCCATCTCAACGCAATATGCGCCAAATTGGGGCGGGTGCCATTAATCACTACAATTTGAGTGAGCACGCAACATTTAAGCTCCAGCAAATAACATACCAGATCCACCTCCGACGTCTGGATGTTATAAAGTTTATGAGGTTTTGTGTCATAAGAGGATCATAATTTACATACCACAATGAGCGCCTGCGAACCACACCTGATCTGCGTCTGTCGACCAGCTCCAAGGCTTTTTGTTGTGTTCACTGAATTTTGGCAGTCTCCACATATCCTGTCTGAAGCGGGCGCGGTGCTCATCCAAGGCCACCGCATGTCTGAAAGTTTTTACTGAACCGTTTCTATCCGCGAATGGGAGCGTTTTGCCGTATACAACGCCAACAGAGCTGACGGTATCCCTGTTGATATTCCGTCAGCGACCTTCCAGGTAACGAATGTACAAAAAATTCAAGTACACACCATACTCCCAAAAATTCGATTGGTACATCTCGGCTTCCATTTATCTCACGGAATGCTTGCCATTCTTTTTTGTAGTCTTTACCCTTTTGCTTGTAGCTCTCATATGCACGTTCAACTTGATCCTCGCGTGACTTGGGAAGCAGGCCAATCTTGTTAATCATTCCTCCGACACTATGGCATGGACCAACGTAAGGCTAATGATCAGAAAACACAGCGTCCATTACTCACGCTCTCGCGGTGTATGCTCCCCTAGAGAAACCTGAGGAAGTGTATAAGAAAACAAAAGTAGCCGAGCATCTAGTTTTACTCACCAAACATGCAAATTCTGTCCCCATCCTCGTCTGAAAAGGTCGTCATGAGGCGGTAAGCACACGTCACACCAATAGATACAGGATAAAGGTCCCATACATTTGTCCATGATCCATTTATAAGCCTCTATAGTATGTGTAGAGATAAGTACCCATACATTGATTGTTGCAAACGATCGACGTACCTTGAACATGCGAACCCAAGCTCCAAGCAACTGCACTATCCACCGTCTGATGTACGATAAAGACCTTTGAGAGGTTGATAAAAACTCAAGGTCGACGTACCCTAGATGCGGTACTTATAACAGGGATCTTTTTGTCTCTCAGACCCGGAAAGTCAGGATGGTATGTTCCAATACCCGTCTGTGATGAAAGAGGTAAATGATTCTGCAAAAGTCATATATGATTTACAACTCGAAGCTTACCTGATAAAATATCATCTGTTTCTTCGGATCATCTATGGGATGAAGCATCCTCTTCAGCGCGACGACGTTGGAAATCTAGATGACGTTGCAAAGTTCAATTAAAACTCATAAATCAACTTGATTGACGCACATCCTGATCTTCCCTAAAAGAGGAGCATGTCAGTATTACACAAATATCAAAAGGGAGAGAGAGCTTACGAGTCGCCAGTCCCATCGAAGAGAAGAATAAGGGCGCGGCCTTGAACTTTGTGAGCCGGAGGATATGTGAGTATGTCTCCCTTCTTCTCCCCGTTCAACTTGTTCAAAAGAGGTGACGTCTCGTCGGAATTCATATTCGTTGTATTGGAAGATCTTGGGAGATATGTATGTATGGACCTGATTTGCCCTCTGGTCGGTTTTATATTTTCCTACTGGGCGTTCCTTGAATCGGTCCCAACACCCGCCGACCCAAGCCTGACTGGACTGTTTGACTGACATTGATCGCACCTTCCCTAACTAAACTGATAACGACATTCGGGAAACATTCCAATCTGACGTTCGCGTAAGAAGATATGCGACCCGCGCGGGGGTTTATGATTCCCAGCTCGCGCAACTGTGACTATGACTTTCGTTTTGAATCAACGACGGGGAGTTCCATAATAAACGATTGTGGGATGTTTGCGCGCGTCGTTAACACTGCCGACCTGCCCGCAACACTTCCCTTTTGTAGGTTGCAGGAAGGTCAAACATTGATAAGTTTCATCTCGCGCCGGGGTAAGTGATGGGACGGGTCAAGGGTCACAAGAGGTCATGGAAGCCTTAGCTCAGCCACAGGGTCCAGAGGCTTAGCAGGGCTTAGCAGCGAGCGCTGTGAGTTTGTCGAGTTCCTGAACTTTCCGGTGGCGGATGTTCAGTGGTGAAGACTGATGAATGAAATACATCTATTGAATACTCAGCGGTAGATAGACTGACGGATAGATTGGATTTGATGTTGTGTCCGCTCTATCCACCAGCACCAGTACCGACCTGATTGGCATGGGCGTGTTTACGTTTTTCTGCCTCTTGTCTTCAGCAAGAGCCGTTATAACTTCAATATAAGAACTAAATGGAAAGCTAATCATTTTGGGCAATGACAAGCAAACTGCATAGAGCCAAAGGATCAGATCATTCTATCTAAGAAAGGACTTCGAAACATACCGGCAGAATAAGGCCCAATTCAAACAAAACCTCCTAGCGAACGACCGATGTACATAAGTACTGTAGGCTTCGGACAGCATTGAATGTTCAACATTCAACTTGATCTTCAGGCACAGAGGAGGACAGGTGATTCGCGGTGTTGAACAGTTCTAAATGACCGACTCTTGACAATGCCATAATGCCGTCGCTTTTCAAACAAAGTCGCGGAACGCTTTAGCTGCGCTTTGACTCAATGTAAAGGACAACCTGGTGAGTCGGAAGAGACGGGACAAGACGGATTGCACAAACTGTCCATGTCATGTCCGGATTTCGAACGTTCACGTGATGCAGACGCGCTTGTATACGAAGACAGGGGCTAACACTATTTAGGTGGACTACGGTTCAAACCGGCGCTTCTTGTTCCTATGTAGATGTCGATGATTATAAAGCATAGAAGAATCCAAGCCACAAGTCGGTGCATTATTTAAAAATCAGTTTTAATCCACCCATTGAATCAGCGCAGGTTCCAACTTATCCAACGTAGTTTCTCCATTCATAAGCGCTTTAGGAATATATGGCGGATGCTTATCATCCCCCACACACGCCATACGCGTGCGTACCGTCCTATGAACGCGAAGCTTCGCCCATCGTGGATCCAGAGGGACCTGATGCTTCGCTTTGGCCTTCACCGGGTCTGTGAGGTCTGCATCAACAGGCGGGAGAATCGTCCGCCCACGTCCCAAGTTCCTCCGCCACACATCGCGCTTCTCTTGCGGCGAGTAGCCCTTCAGCCATATATGCTCCAAGAGCCACCACTTCATCTTGTGGATAATCAACTGGTCGTATATTGGTGCCAACGCATCCATAAGATCAAGCTGTTCTTCAGTGTACACTCTGTAGTCTTGGGTTTCGGGTGCGCGAGGGGTGGAAAACCAGCTTTTGAGCCATGATCCAGCGTGCTGAGCGACACCCGGTTTTTTAACGGTGACTGTCGACGGCTTCAAGTCTGGCGTGGGCTCAAGAGCAGCAGGGCGCTCCAGCACCTCAGGGTAGAGCGCGTCTGGGTTTATTCCAATGGCACTAATTTCTGCTGGATCAAACGTTATCCCAGTCTTTGCTTTGAAGCATTCCCGGACCATCCATCTCAGAGGTATGTGTGCCAGATTAGGGCGAGTACCGTTGGGAACTGTAGCGAGGTTATCGACATCGATCTTTTCAACAACGTTATGCACAAAACAACTTACCAGATCCTCCTCCGACATCTACCAGCATCAGCGCGCATAAAATTGTTCAATATTACAACCAACAAAAGACTAAATTTATTAGACATACCACAGTGAGCACCTGCAAACCAGACCTGGTCAACATCAGTCACCAGGGGCCACGGCTGCTTCTTCGGATCGGTTGAGGGTGGGTTCCACATATTCGAGCGGAAGCGCGCACGGTGCTCATCCAATGACACTGCATGCCTGAACGTACGCACAGAGCTATTGCTCGCAGTGTACGGGAGCTTCCGTGCGCTGATGATGCCGACCGAGTTCACTGTATCCCTGCACTATAGCATTAGATTATAACCGTCTTTACAAAAGGCTGATATCAAAAAGGACAAACCAGACGCCAACAAATTCCATGATAACATCTCTGCAAGCGTTCTCCTTGCGGAAGGCCTCGGAATCCTTCCATTTACCACAGCCTTGTCTCGCAAACGAATTATATGCATCCTTGGCTTTGTCCTTGAGGGCCCGAGGAAGCAGACCGACTTTATTGATCATCGCACTGACACTATAAAGTGTAATATTATTAACTTCGACAACAATGTTCACTACGAGTCTACTTACGCTCTAGCGGTGTATGCACCCCGGGAGAAACCTTGAAAGAAAGGGTAAAGATCATGTTAAATACCCGCCAAATCCAAGTGGCGTAGATTGCACAGTGCTCACCAAACAGGCAAACCTTATCATTTTCCTGGTCTGCAAACGTAAGATGGGTCAATAACTCGACTCGCAAATGGCGCATAGATATTCATACAATGATCAATAAGCCATTGGTAAGCCTCTACACCAAGTATCCCGTCAGCAGTACGCAGATAAACTAGACCGCGGAAATTCACCCCACCTACAACATGATAAGACAAACTCCAAGCTATAGCGCTGTCCAGTAACTATTAATCCATCCACAAAAAATGGCATCAGCCGAGGTTTCAGAAGCTGAGGAACGTGAACGCAAACACACCCTAGACAGCTCGCCAATGAATGGAATCTTGATGGTCAAGCAAGGGATGTACGCGTCATACGTCCCGATACCTGTCTATTAAATGAGAAACGCGAAAATACGCGGTAAGTTCATAAGCGCCGGGCAATCAGAACAGCATGATGGATGTGCAACTTCACACACCTGGTAGTACACCAGCTGCTTCTTGTGGTCCTCCAACGGATGGAGCATATTTTTCAACGCAATAACATTGGAGATCTACGAAAATCCATTTCAAAATATTAACAAATACGTCGTTTCGTTACTATTCATAAATCAAGCCTCTACGTACATCATTGTCATTATCACTTCACAGAGAGCAAAAAAAATCAAGCATTAACGCGCAACTCGCCGCGAGAAGAGAGAAAAAAGCTCACGTATCGCCCGTTCCATCGAACAACAAAACAAGGGTCCTGTGCCCGTCCTCGGACGCAGGTGGGTACGTGCGGATATTGCCCCTCAAATTATCCGCCGAGTCTGACTTCATCTTGTTCAACAGCGGGGTGGTCTCATCGTTCGACATTCTGCGCGAACGAGTGGATTACTTGAAGGGTATATCTCTTCTTTTCTTCTTTTAGCAAAAGAGGGGTGAACGCGGCAGGAACAGGGAATACAGCACACCCTGCGCGGATTATATACATATCGAACCTTTCCCCCACGTTGGATTCCATCACACCTCTACACATAAAGTGACAGCTAGAATGCTTCCTTGTAGATGTTTTTTCTTACACCCAGCCCAACGATTCACAACTGATGGCGCCTCTGAACAGCATTCCGGCGTTTTGGTAGACCTGATAACTTTAGAGAGCTAAGTATGGCCAATGACAGACTTCGGTAACCTGAGGATCAGAACATTCTATCTGAGAAAAACAGACAACTTCAGAACATACTGGCAGAGTAAGTCTCAATTCAAACAAAGTGAACCCTCCTAGCGAATGTCCGGTATACGTACGTTAGTCTTCGGACAGCTTTAAAAATTGAAAGTTCGACATTCACTTTCACCGTATCTTTACTAGGCTCGTCTTGAAAACGCCACAATACCGTGACTTTTCAAAAAAAGTTGCGGAACGCTCTCAGTTGCGCTTGAATCGATATAAAGGACTGCAAGATGAGTCCGAAGTCAAAGTCGATGGAAGTTAGAACTCTAAGACGGTTTGCACAGGCTGTCATGTTGATTTCAAGGTTCACGTGATGCAGTCGCGCTTCGACAGGGGCTAGTGCCATATTAGGCGTTCAAAGCATGTAGTGTTCCTATGTAAGTAAATAGTGATAATTATAAAGTACAGAAAAATCCAAACCAGAAGAACGTGCATTTGTTCAGAAATCAATTTAATCCACCCATTGAATCAGCTCAGGATCCAACTTATCCAACGTAGTTTCTCCATTCATAAGCGCTTTCGGAATATACGGCGGATTCTTATCATCCCCTGCACACGCCATACGCGTGCGTACCGTCCTATGAACACGAAGCTTCGCCCATCGTGGATCCAGAGGGACCTGATGCTTCGCTTTCGCCTTCACCGGGTCCGTGAGCTCAGCATCAACAGGCGGGAGAATCGTGCGCCCACGTCCCAAGTTCCTTCGCCATACATCGCGTTTCTCCTGTGGGGAGTACCCCTTCAACCACGTATTCTCCAGAAGCCACCACTTTGCCTTGTTGACAATGAGCTGGTCGTATATCGGCGCGAGCGCGTCGATGAGGTCGAGCTTCTCCTCGCTGTAGGTCTCGTACACGCTATAGTCTGGCTTCTCAGGTTCGGGAGGGGTGACGAACCAGCTTTTGAGCCACGACCCAGCGCTCTGGATGACGCCCGGTTTTTTGATGGTGTCTGTCGACGGCTTCAAGTCTGGTGTGGGCTCGAGGGCAGCAGGGCGCTCCACCACCTTGGGGTAGAGCATGTCTGGGTTAATTCCAATGGATCTAATCTCCGCTGGATCGAATGTCATGCCATTCTTCGTTTTAAAGCATTCGCGGACCATCCACCTCAGAGCGATGTGCGCCAAGTTAGGGCGAGTACCATTGGGAACTGAAGCGACAATATTTGCATCAGAATCTTCTCCAACAACATCACGCAGCAAATAACATACCAGATCCTCCTCCGACGTCTACCGGTACCAAACATCGTTCAATATATAATCGAAGAAAAACCAAAATTTATCACACATACCACAATGAGCACCAGCAAACCAGACCTGGTCAACATCAGTTACCAAGGGCCACGGCTGCTTCTTCGGATCCGTCTTGGGAGGATTCCACATATTAGAGCGGAATCGCGAGCGATGCTCATCAAGAGCAACCGCATGCCTAAACGTGCGCACAGAGCCATTGCTCGCAGTGAACGGGAGCTTCCGCGCGCTGACCGTGCCGACCGAGTTCACCGTATCCCTACACCACAGCGTTTTAGCATTATAACTGCGTCGGCGTGCAAGGGACAAAGGACGTACCAGACGCCGACGAATTCGATGATTACACCTCTGCTTTCGTTTTCCTTGCGGAAGGCCTTGGAATCCGTCCATGTGTCCGGGCCTTCTTTCGTGAACGACTTGTACGCATCCCAGGCTTTATCCTTGCGGGCCTGAGGAAGCAGACCAACTTTGTTGATCATCGCGCTGACACTAATAACACAACCATTAGCGTCCACAATAACGGCCACTACGAGTCCACTTGCGCTCTAGCGGTGTATGCACCCCGGGAGAAACCTTGAAAGGTGTAAGCGTCATGTTAACTTGGCCGCGGTCGAGCAATGCTCACCAAACAGGCAAATCTTATCATTTTCCTGGTCTGCCAACATTGCTTGCCTCAATGTTTCGCCTCTCAAAAGACACAAAGAAGACGCATACAATTATCAATGAGCCACTGGTAGGCCTCTACACCAAATATCGCATCAGTGAACCGCAGCAGATGCACTAGACCGCGGATAAGTCACCCACCTACAACATGATAATCCAAACTCCAAGCAATAGCACTGTCCAACGTCTATCAATTGATATATTCACGTCAGTCAATGTTTCCCGAGAACTCAGAAGCGAAGGAACGCGAAACTCACCCTGGACACGTCGCTAACGAGTGGAACCTTAACTTTCAACCCTGGGAAGTGTGGATTGTACGTCCCGATTCCAGTCTATCAAACAAACGAAAGAAAAATACGCCAAAGGCGCGATCGGGTTGTAAGCGCCGGAGATCACTGGAGCACGTTGAAGCAACTTCACACACACACCTGATAATACACCAACTGCTTCTTGGGGTCGTTCCTCGGATGAAGCATATTTCTCAATGCAATAACATTAGAAATCTACCGAATTCCATATTAAGATATCAACAAAAACATTGATTCGTGGTTATTCAGACGCACATCACCATCGTCTCTTCACATTGCAAAGAAGAAAAAACCATCAAACATCAGCAGGCAAATATCGTTGAAGGCAAAAAAGCAAATTGAAAGCTCACGTATCCCCCGTTCCATCAAACAACAAAACAAGGGTCCTATACCCGCCCTCATGCTCAGGCGGGTACGTGCGGATATCGCCTTTCAAGTTCTCCACCGCGTCAGACTGCATCTTGTTCAGCAGCGGGGTAGTCTCATCGTTCGACATCCTTGAAATTCACGAGCGAAACGGCTTGATTGCTTGCTTGCTTAAAGGGTGATATTCTTCTATCAAAGGTGGGGAGAAGGCAAGGAGAAAGCGAGCAGGAACAGGGAAACACAACACAACACACCCCGCACACAATATAAACACCGCGCATATATACATCCACATATCGAGCCTTTTCCCCCCAAGTCGGATTCCATCACACCCCGACAACGCAAAAGTGACAGCTAGAATGCTCCCTTGTTGATATACTTATCTCTAACACCGAAGATTGGTGCCTCCGAATAATGATACTCCGGCGTTTTTGACTGTTGACAACTTCAGATGGGACACGCTCCACAGATTAGCGCAGCTATAGGCTCTATCAGCGTTAGGGTTTCTCACGACATGTAGCCCAGCGCAGCGCTCTAATCGCTTCGAGGACGTGTAGGTACAGTCACACCGTGTTCACGACGCCTTGCACCGCGACTGTGAATTGGGTGTGCGTCGAGCGACGAGGCTGGGGAGGCCGTGGGTCGACGCGTCGCGTTCAGTCAGGGTCAGGTACACCTCCGGAAATAACACCCTTGTCGAGTTCCTGAACACTTTACTGATGCACTTACATAACATCACAACTTCATTTTTTAATTTATGGAACCTTTATCAAGGCCAAAATCGCTTATCATCAGGTTTTCTGTTTACGTACATATTGCGCTGTAACTGTGCAGTAACGTACTTTACTTC
The DNA here is from genome assembly GCF_017499595.1 of Psilocybe cubensis. NCBI lineage: Eukaryota > Fungi > Basidiomycota > Agaricomycetes > Agaricales > Agrocybaceae > Psilocybe > Psilocybe cubensis. The sequence goes on along the minus strand of NC_063006.1, from coordinate 2,250,437 downwards.
CAAAATCTCATGATCCCCGAGTTTGCAGCGCCGACTATAGTACTAGTACAAAAGCTTGAGTTAAGCACAAGACGACACTAAACAAAATCACAGGCTACTTTGTCAACTCTACCAAGCTGATTTCATTCAAACCAATTCCCGCGAGATGGTGATCATAAGAAAAGACAAGAGAACAGAACAGAATCGAAAATGAATACTACAACTATTGTAGTAGAACAGAAAACTAGAAGTCTTAGAAAAGGACGAGATGACACAACCGCACCATGGGGCCGTCAAGGTCAAAGGAAGGGAAGAGTAAGCACTGACACAGACAACATCAGCCAATTCCCAATTCCCAAACAAAGACGCCTTTAGCCTTTTCCTTTGGCCATTTGCCTTCGACCTTGAGCTTGATATTGAGCCTGTGCCCTCCTTCGCTACCACTACCAGACCTATAGACCAGGCCATCATGGCGTGGAAGCGACACCAACACTGTACACAACACCCGAAACCCATTGCTCAAAGGGCCGCATGGCCAAACGACAAAGAAAGAAACAATCAAAGTAGCCCAGCGCAGTGTAGTGTGGTGCAGGTATACATTCAACGCAAACAGTCGCACAGACCACCCTCACCCCTAATTAAAGCGATAACCCTCACCCCTAACCCCTAACCCTGCGCACCACCAGCATGCCTACCTAACACGCAGTCCACACCACACCACACCAAAAATCAAAATCAAAACCAAACCACTCCAAAAAACCAAAAACCAAAAAACACAAACCCAAAAAAGATAATCACAACAAACGAATGACTCACCCTCAATTCTCAAAACACCGAATCACCCCAACCGGCTCCGAAAGCCCACCAAGGGTAAGCTGCAACAAATTTAGCTCATCAGATACTGATACTGATACTGATACTTACTGATACTGATACTTACAAAGAGATACAACAGCTTCAAAAATAGCCATATCCATATCCAAAGAGGCCGCCCCTTCTATGGCTAAGGCCAAAGGCGCACGGACACCCGCCCCGTCCGTCCGTCCATTCACGTTCCCAGGCCCTAGGTGGTGGCCTCAGGGAGTGCCGGCACAATCCAGATGCACACGCCGGACGTTGCGTCAAAAGTCAAGTCTGACAAGTCAACTTGGAAAAAATGACGCATTTTGGCAAAAAGTGGTTTTAAGAGACGATGTCAGTCGTTTTCGCAAGTTGGGAGGGAGATGTTGGTGGTGGTTGCATCGAAATTGACAATACTGCTTCCAGATAGCAAAAATGACAAGGTAAACGGTAATGCCACTGAGAAGCACATCCAAGAGGCCTGTTGTCTCATACAAAGAGCTGAAACACGACATCAATGACTGCAGAAATGAAGCTAAAAAGCCGCTTACTTGAAGACGTCACATAAGATTCCAAAGTGGTAAACGTTCAAGTCAGTCAACATACTCTCAACAGATTAATGACGTTGACGAAACAACTATGCACCAAACATGACTTGCAACTTGGGTCTGTCCTCAATTGATCAACGGGAATCATGCAAATACAAAATAGATATTATGAAAAAATACACTGGTGTACAAAAATGAAAAGATGAAAACAATGAAAGCCCGACCAATCCATGATATCCGAATCTATTTGGCACCAGCAGATGAGAATTCTGAAAAAAGGAAGGGCAATGAGTAAGTGGAGCGATAGTGATAAGAAGCAGCCAACGTACTTGTCACAGACTTGGTACCCTCAGAGATAGCGTGCTTGGCAAGTTCACCAGGCAGGATGAGGCGGACGGATGTCTGGATTTCACGAGAGGAGATGGTGGACTTCTTGGAGTAAGCAGCGAGCTCTGAAGGAAGGGCGAACGCGTCAGATATGTAAATGAGAAAAAGAGGCAAAGTTGAACGTACTGGAAGCCTCGGTGGCAATGCGCTCGAAGATATCGTTGACGAACGAGTTAAGAATGGCCATGGCCTTGTTCGAGATACCAGTATCAGGGTGGACCTGCTTGAGCACTGGAACAAGCCCAAAATGAGTCAATAAGTGGAAAAGTGGCACGATCCAAGTCGAGTCAACGCACCCTTGTAGATGTAAGAGGAGTAAGTCTCCTTTCTGATCTTCTTTCTCTTCTTCTTGTCGCCATCAGCAGGCGCTGCGGCCTTGGAGGTCTTCTTGGCTGCCTTTGCACCCTCAGTGGATTTGGCAGGGGCCTTGGAGGCGGTAGAAGCTGGGGCTTTGCCAGCGGTGGAGGCGGGTTTGGGGGCCATTTGAGCAGCTGAGGTGGCGAAAGAGGGCGAAAAGAGCTGGGGGTGGTGGTGGTGCGAAGGAAAGTTGGAGAGAGCACAGACACGAATGTCGCCCTTGTATATATATCCACACGTGACTTTGTTGTTGTTTGGTCGAAACGCGCTAAACGCGTCTTTGTTGATTGCAAGTGACCTCCGTTTGGCCCGCGTCGGGTATAAATACCGCACCACTTTTCTCTTTCCGTCCCCCATCCATCGCCCTCCTTTTGCCCATCGCCACCACCACCAATCACCACCACCACTCCAATCAACACAATGTCTGGCAAAGTTAGCGGAAAATCAAAGTCTGGCAAGGCCGCCGGTGGTGATGCCGCCTCCAAGTCCCAGTCTCGCTCTGCCAAAGCTGGTCTCCAGTTCCCCGTCGGCCGTGTCCACCGTCTCTTGAAGAAGGGCAACTACGCTCAGCGCGTCGGTGCTGGTGCCCCTGGTGCGTCTTGTTCTTTTCTAATCAAAATTTTCACTTGTCTTATCAATTTTCTCGCGTCCAGTCTACCTCGCTGCCGTCCTTGAGTACCTCGCTGCCGAGATCCTCGAGCTTGCCGGAAACGCTGCCCGTGATAACAAGAAACACCGTATCGTGCCCCGCCACCTGCAACTCGCCATCCGCAACGACGAGGAGTGCGTCTTCTTCCTTCCCTATTTTTTTTCCTCCACTGACCTTGCTCTCCAGACTCGGCAAGCTCCTCGGCGACGTTGTCATCTCCCAGGGTGGTGTCGTCCCCCACATCGCCCCCGAACTCCTGCCAACAAAGACAGGAAAGGGCAAGAAGGAGAGCCAAGAGGCCTAATTCTTTCTTTTGGGTTCTTGTTTTATTATTTTATTTGCTTTCCTCTTCATCTTCGCTGTATTTTCATGTAACATTAGTTATACCTTACGCGCGGCTTTTATCTCAAAGCATTTAGTGTGATGGTTTATCTCATTGTGTGCTTAAGATTATTACTGAGCCTTTGATTAAGCAACGTTATGGGTATCGAACGCGTCTCTCCCTCATCTACCGATACTTCAGACAACAGTGGAAATGACGCCCCAGCTGAGATCTTCATTCCGAAATAAAGGCGCTTCAAGTCCTGCCTTCATCTCTCTTTCACCATGAAATCCGCGCGGCAAGTCCAACTCGCCGCACGCGTTACATCGTTTCAAAGTTTGTCTAGGAGACAACAGTGAACACGGACTCTCCGCTTTGAGAGGCAAGTTCAGACGAGGAGTCACTTCCGGATGAATACGAACTCTTCGAACTCCTTTCACTTGAGTATCCGAGTCTTTCAGCCTTCGAACCTATTCATCACCACACTCTATCTCACCCCAATTTAAATCTGCCACACACAATTAAACCCTTCACATCGATATCTCGAACGACCACTCCCAACACAAAATACAAATACAATACCTTCCCTAACCACACAAATTCGAGTAGTAACCAAAACAGAAAAAATATTAGACGCATCGGGAATCATTGTACATGTGCGCAATACCTTCCAAATTAAAGAAAAAGCGTGAAGCATTAGAAATTATAATTGAACCCCAAAAAACATGGACGCATTGGGAATTGAACCCAACACCTCTCGCATTTGCGAAATGAATAATGACGAGTATGCTAAGCGAGCGTGATAACCAACTACACCATGTGCCCATCTGAAGGGGCGTGCAAAGGAAACAACACAACAAGGCTCCTGACACGGCGGGCAAAAGTGCTGACTAGTCAGCCTGGGAGTTGGTCTGACCAGTCACCTGACCATATCGTGACGCGTTCCGTGACGAATCAACTGACCAGTCAGGAGAGGTCACACAAATATTGTCACGCTGGTCAGTATTGGTAATGGTAAATGAGTTCAGTAACATAAGATTAAATGGGAATAAACCATTGTCTTCCGAAGCACTCTCACTGAGGAAAAGCAATGAATGAATTGGATATTTCTTGTGTTTGGTTGAAATTCGGTCATTATTCAAACAAATGGATAACTAATCACGCTTTCAGAGTACTTGTGCATGGTCACCCAACGTTGTTTAGAAGGTACACAACGCTCACCCTGTGTAAGTCTGGGGCATAGAAAAGAAATCCTCTGTTCTACAATCAATGAGCGGAATTACAGAAACTTAGCAGCGTGACAATAAATGCGTGACAGCTACATGACTAGTCAGGTGACTAGTCAGCACACTGGTCAGGTGACTGGTCAGACCAACTCCCAGGCTGACTAGTCAGCACTTTTGCCCGCCGTGTGAGGACGTGAAGGCTATCAGGATATTGAGTTGGGAAGCACGGTAAAATTGGCGCTTGTCAGGCTGTCAACACAATCACGTGTAGTGATGGGTCGACCCCTGAGAGTTGAACGTTGAACTTCAACTTGACCAACTCGGAAAAAAATTGAAATTTTAAGCCCAACTCTTACTCATCCTTACAACATCACTGTGATAGAGAAAAAATGTTAATAAGCATATCTCTAAGCTAAGACTATCTTGATAACCCATGTTCAAAATGTCAAAATATAACATCTACTATGCTTTTTTAGTTGAAAGAGTGCCCCTCCTAGCGCCAGTCACAGCAATGATCGCGACCTTTGTGTTATTGAGGCACTGTGTTTGGTATGTAATGTGTATTATTTGTATATAAACAGCATAAATCATAACAATTTTGCATCAAAACCTGCACAACGCGGATGGAAAACCCAAGCATAACCACTCAAAAGTTTTAAAACTTCCAGAAAGCAAAAAGATATTTGAATATACTTGATTAATGTATTATATCACTGACTCGGCTACGGCCTTTGTAATTTCCATGGTCACTCTGAATTGGCATGTTCATGGTTGCTGCTGTTTCTGGGCTGGCACAACTTTAAAGTTTTTACATTTCTGAGTAACGGCGATCAAGTCAATCCTGTACAATACATCTTATTCCTATGATATAACTTCAAAGGCTCCTAATACATCTAAGTAAGACACTTGTAAATTGTCAATATCAATGGGCTTACCAGCTTGAAGTCTGATATAACCGTTCCCCTTGTGGGAAATAATAAACACGATCACAGGAATTGATGGTCGTCGGCTATTTTGCTAATTACTCCCATCCATCACTGTCTTTCCAAACCATTACCTCCCTAAAGTTTTTCAGCGATAATTCACAATGAACCCCTTTTTTTGAAAGTCCTTCCCAATCCTCATCGATTCATCCTCTGCATCCGGTTATTGGTACAGCAATACTTCATCTGGTAAGCCCACCTGCAACACATTGCACCGTACCCTCCGAGCTCATCCCTCTCCAGATTCTTGTTTAATGTCCGGTCGTACACGTATAAAATCGGCCAGTATCCTGAAATTGGACCGTGATGTCCACATTCTCGATAACGTCTCCGTGGCCCAATTTGTCAAGCACGACATCATAGAACTTCAAGCTCGCGGAGTTCTCAATGACTTTGATATAACCATCATTCTAGATCCCGATGGCAAACCTACAACACCTTCCACCGGAGATCACCACATCACAGGCACTCTACCCTTCATGGCTAGTGATCTTCTTATGACACTGGAAGATAGAGCGACATTCCAATTGATATACCCTACAACTCCGATGTACCATTTTTACCGCCACGACCTCGAGTCGTTTTTCTACATCCTCGTTTGGGCAGCCACATGTTATGATTTAAAAACCGGCCACAGGTTACCGCTTCCCGCGAAGTCGCCGCTGATAGGGTGGTCAGATACCACAGACTTGCCCAAAGCTGCGCTAATGAAGTCATTCACAATTACGCTCATGGCCCTATTGAAAAAGGGTATCCGCGCAGAGTGGAAATGCCTTTGGGCGGACTGGATTGAGCCACTCTTTCTTTTATTTGAGGAAGGGCTGCGATGCAGCGGAGCTGCTCAGAGACGCGGCAACATAGATGATTTCATAACAGGAGGGGGGCTATTGACTTTTGACAACTTCATGGACACTATTAAAGTCTCACGCCGAAATTTGGATCCCAAGAAATGATAGACCTGTGCGTTTCATCGCCTTTGTCGAATATAAATTTCAGTAGCTTCATCAATATATATAACATCTTACAAAAAATCTGCCGCCTAAAGACTTTTCTACCTTTTTATATCTCTCCGGAATCCGTTCAAGCAGTATCAATTTGTGCCGTAGGCTTATAGCAATATAAATGAATGGATATCATAATATAAAAAAACAGGAAAATCACAATAAATAACGCTTCTTCAAGAAGCGAGAATAACCTTCCATGCAGAAAATCAAGCGCCAGCGCAAGACATGCTTGCGTGTCCAGAGGAGGGGGCAGAGGGAGCGGGCGACGGAGTCCTGAGTGACGACCCCTTGTTACTAGCACTGTACGCGCTATGCGCGTCCATCGTGCGCAAAAGCTTATCCAAATTGACCTGTATTTCCCTATACTTTGCTGTGTCATGCATCTTAGGCAGCTCGTCCATCAACGCCTTTGCCACCACTTCTGCATCATACAAGGCCTGCGAACCGGGGGTGGCGGTATTGGCCTCCAAATAGTGACCCGTGCCATTCTTCCTGGTGCGCCGCTCATGCTGGTATTTCTCGAATAGTTGCTGGGCCAGATCAAACTTGCAATATGCATACTCCTCATGGATTGGCCCTATCCTACTAAGCAATTGGCGATTCCATCTGATCGCATCGTCCAGATCACTTAACCTCTCGCTGATCTGATAGCATACATAGTGTGCTGTACCCAGCGTGCGCATGCACGTCTCAGGTGTCGCCTTGAACTTGGCCTGTTCGACTGCGTCGATGGTCAAAGGTGCGCCAATATCCAACGCATCCGCGATATTGTTAATCGCTTCCTGTAAGGTCCGCTCCGCATCTTGTGTATTCTCTACCCCCTCCAAATCTTGATGGTCCCACCATGTCGTGACAACAACCCCACGCATAACGCGCGCAATCCAGCGTACCTCGGGCGGGACAGTATCCATTTCCCAAAGCACAGTACGAATCTGGCCTATCGCCTTGCCGTACGAAGCCTTTGCAAAATCCTTGTCCGCCTGCTGTTTAGACCTCTCAAAGCTCCTCATGGCACGATAGCACCTCGCAGCATGAAGGTTCGCAAGCGCAAGGCGTTTCTTTGCGAGCGGGGCGGATATTGCTGGCTGGTCGCTCTGCGACCCCCAAATCCTGCAAATTTCCTCATCCAACTGGATCACTTTGTCCATATCTGCTGCGAACTTGGACACGTCCAGCTGGTAGCGAGTCCACAGCGCATCCGAGTAGTGAGTGAGGATTTTATCAAGGCTATAACGCGCATGTTTTTCTTTGGTTTTCCCGCGATTGCGGAGTGATATTTGGAAATGCGATATTGAAGTGTTGAGGTCTTCAACGTCATGCTTTTCATTGTACAGATTGATACATTTCATCGCGTTATCAAAGTGCCTGTACGACGGGTCCTTCCGAAAGAGGTCGAGGGACGCTGACCAAAAGGAAGGCATGATGTAGTCGTGTTATTAAAGACTGATACGATTTATCGCAGACGTTTTTCGGCGCTAATGCACAAATAAGTTACGGTTTATGCCCAAGTCCAGGAAAAAAGTCTCACTCACTTCGAGTATAAAAAAAAGAGAGAAGCTTTGGATGAACTGTGAAATACAGAACAGAGAACAACTGACTGTTCCTGCTTTTATACTAGAGTTTTGGAGGCTTGATAAATTCATCAGCGAAACGACGGAACTTCAACCAGGACTTCTCCCCGCTGACGGCGGTGCAGTGCAAAGTCTCAGCACGCAACTCCTCGACACCGACGGACGGTGAACAGAGCGCAGCTTTTGCCACGGCATTCTAAAGGGTCCAGTACATACGACGCATGTCGCACTGGATTCAATAAACTCAAGGCATGAGGCACCTGATTGACCCCATTCTCCACGGGGTTCTAGGCCAAAACCCTTTTGTACTGAAGGCTACAAAAGTCTCGAAGATGAATTGACGCTCATCCTGGTCATATATGCAGAGACCCAGCGTTCAAGACACCTGTCAAGATAGACAGTAGTACGAGTCCAGGAATAGGTGCTATTAAGGTTGGTGTACTCGATGGGATTCTTCTTCTTCGTACTCATCATAGTGACCTAGCTCATTGCCTGGAGCTGGGCGTACACGTTGAGAACAAGATCAGCTGTGAATATGGCGTGTGATTGTTGCAAAGACTCCGTGACGTAGAAGCTATGTTGGAACATGAAAGAAACGGCTCCTGCGTAGTTCCTCGATGGGCTAAAAAACGACCCCTCCACGCTGTTTCCCACAGAGGGACTATTCACGACGTTCGGGAGCTAGTTTAACCGAAGGCTTCGAAAACACAAAAGCATTTTGATGAATGACTTACTCAAAACAACAAGCAGAGCAGTGTGCAAGCGTCTGTTTCTCTTCAGGAAACAAGTAAATGATTGTCCAAACGACCACTTTTGTTCACATTTGACCGTCCAAGTAACCAGACATTGAGAAGCGTAGAGCATCTGAGCGGTTCATAGGAGTAGATTTGAGAACATATATATGCTGAAGCGCCGGGGGGGTGGTCTGAACAGATAACGAAGAACGAAAGGAAATTTCAAGTTCCGCGTCGCTCCTGGTGATGCGTAGCTTTTTTTGTCACGCACCACGTGGTATATATACCCCGCGGCGCGTGCGTCGCGTCAGGCGCGTCGCCCCTGTTCAGACCATTCATATCATTCAATAGTCACTTGTAATAAGACATGTTATTAGCCTTCTTCAAGATTATTAGCCACCCAAAAAACTCATAAAGTGATTGTGAAAACTAGTGTGCCACCCTATATCACGTACGGCTCCCCAGCTGACAGTAGACTCTCCTAGCCAGACCACAACTGTCAATGGCACCTACTCACTCAAAATAAGCACATGACTCCAAAGTCCTGCCCTTCATTAAAAAATTGCTCAACACCACCTTAATTAATAACTGCATTTTCTTTTGGTGCCAAGTCAGTAGACAAGGCCATTGAACAAGGCTAGCAAAACAATTGGAGGGAATGGTACTAGTACATGGAGATGTGAACTGTAAGAGAGAAAAAAGTGAGTTAAGGGAAAATATTTTCAAGATAGTCAACGCCTTTGAAGGGCTGCAAGGTACAATCCCAATGCAACTCTACCTCCTACAATATCATATTGCGCCGTCAGACGTGCTCTGCCCCATTGTCACTTGCGTTAAGATTGGTGCTGCTTGATGCCCTGGACGCAGTCCTGCTGAGGTTGGTAATATGTGTCCTGACCGTATCTAGAAGTTTTGTTGATTCCGATTTGAGTTCCGCGTGTTTGGCGTCATCAATTTCTCTCCATTGCAACACCTGGGTCAGTGCCCCCTCAGCTCCACGGAGTTCATTGACTCCTTTATCTGCCTTTAAGTCAATGCTGAGCCATGCTCCATCAGTCGACCTGCCCGTGGCTCTCCGTCCTTGCTCATATTCGTATTTGACGAAGAGTTTTTCGGCAAGATCAAACAGACTGTAAGGCGTATTCGTATCGTCATTGCGCATGTGCTTGAGCACTAGTTTATTGTACTTGATAGCTTCGTCCAGATCGGCCCGCAATTTACGATTTTGGAAGCGGAGGTTGTAAGCCATTGCAAGGGTAAGCAAACCCTGTCGCGCAGTCTCATAGGGGATTGACGAGTCGCTTGCTCCTTCTTTGCGACCAATGCGGCCACCTTCAATGGCTTTCTCGAGGATTGCAATAGAGCGATCGAGCTTCTCCTCTTTCTCGTCCTGCGATTGAGCCAAGTCATCGTAACACCAGGTATAGAGTGCATCCCCGAGCTTGATTAAACCTGTCTGCTTGTCGGTCTCCGTTCCGACTTCTTTCAGCTTGTCGAACATGATGATGGCCTTTCCCAACATATCATGAAGGGCCGGGTTGACCTTGTACTGATTGCAGTAGGCATTTCCGAGGTCGAGAAGCAGAACAGGGTAATCCGGAGGCCGGGATGCAGGGTCACTCTCCCATAATGCGTACGCTTCTTCGTCCAGCTCAATAACTTTAAGAACATCAGACTGGGAGTGAGTTATTGTGTAGCGTTCCCAAAGAACAGATGCATATGTGATGAGGGTTATCCCAAGATCAGGATGGGGAAGTCCATCTTTGGTTTTGCGGCGATTGTTGAGTGCCAGCTCATAATTGGCAATGGAGTTATTGAGGGCCTTCAAGTCCTTCTTGTCAGAGGCCTTATACTGCGAGTAAAATGCGTTCGCTCTCTTAAATTGCTTCCTGGAAGGATCTCCTCGAAAGAAATCTAAGAAGGAAGACCAGCAACCGGCCATTGGAGTCCTAGATAAACATGTTAATTAACAAGAATTCAGAACAATGGATGATTCGCACCTCGCCAACTAAGAGTCCAAGAACAAGACGAGTTTAGTGATACAGTAAACTCTATATCCTCCTCACCTTGAAGTTCAGACGTTCTTTATAGGACAGAGGTGAGACCGAACTCAAGTGACAATAAAGAGGTAAATAGTGCCGTTCATTAAAAGTCGCTGCCGACAACATACATTATGAAGCGCAGGGTGACAAAAGGCTCCAGGATGCAGCGTGTACGAAGCATGGTACTATGCTGGCAAGGGCCAGTCCGAAAAACCATTCACAGACACGAGGCTCGACCCATTTTCCTGATGCTTCAGCACTAAAGGAAAATGCCCCAGTGTCGAACCGACAACTTTTTGTCGACCCATTGGCATCAAAGTAATTGCCGCACCAGACTTCCTAGTGCTAGAAGATGGGGTATATTGATTCCCCCGAATCCAGAAGGGGGAACCTTTCTACCAAAACATGAGGAGAACCATGCGCCACGGGTAACTGAAGGGGTTCGTTTTTAGTTTTGATCAAGGGCGTCGTAAATCTACAGCCGTTTTGAAGTAGTGTAGCGATAGGTTGCACTGTGTGTAGTTACTCTTCATGGCATAAGGACTAGAACAAGGAGATGTAAATGAGACGTAAAGCAGAAGATTCGAATGATTGAAAACTAGAATTTTTGGGTGTTCCTTCGTGCCACTCCCTGCCTCGAGGTCAAACTTTATTATCATTTTTAGTCGGGACAACATGATCGTCTGGCCTTTTTTGTCAGGAAAGCCGTAACTTGTCCATCTATATAAGTGCAATGATCAATCGGTCATTCATGTACTTCTGGGTAGGTAATATGTACATACCGCGTCATTCAACCAATTGAGTTGCACTCCCACCAAATCCCTTCAGTTCTATCGAAAACAGGACATGAAACAGAATAGCATCCAAGCGTCGGCCAAATTGAAAGGAATCGGTCGAAATGGTTTCAGTGCGAGTTTTAAGGACTCGACACTAATCTTGAATGAGTCAGTGCCAGTGCGAGATTTTGTAGATTCTTGACGCAGCTCCTAATTCTTGAAGAACAAGGTAAAACAGTGAAGCACCTGAGATTATGTGGGTTCCTTCGCAGTTTGATGGAGAAACATCTCAAAAATATTCCAAAATGACTAGAGGTCGAGAATATATACTCGAGAGAGACAGGAGCAAGAAAGAGTCGGAAAAAATACGTGACAGTTGTGACGTACTATGTAATACTACGCGTCCCTGTAACTCAAGACGCGCGACGCGACGCATTACTCATGGAGGATTCAGGGGCGATTAGAACGACTATCGTAACAAGGGCGGCAGACACATGGTCCTCTTTATAAAGTATACAAGGAAGGGTCTACAAGGAAGGCAAGCTCTAAAGATAACGAATCAATACCCAATGAGAGATCGTGTTATTGTTGGTAATATTAATATGAATAGCTCTAACTGTACGATTTTCCGAGCGCTCGATCATTTTACAACTAGAACTCGAAGAAAAACAGTACAAAGCAGCTGACGTGCTAGCTACTGGAGGATTATTTGACACTGAGACCATCGATATGCCTCTGCACCACTTTCAACAAATCGTCGCAGTTGGCAACCAAGTCTTCCTCTAAACTTTCCCGCTTTGTCAAAACATCCTCCAAAACCTCTCGTGCCTCCTCCAAACATTTGGCTCCATTGACTTTCTCGGTATCCAAAGAGGACCGACTTCGTATGGTGGTCCTGGTTTCTTCTTTTGATCCACTGACTCTCTGATATAGGGTGAAGAGCTGTTCGGCCAGATCGAATGAGCAGTATGCGTAGTTTTTATCGTCCACCTGCAGAGCAGAACGAGCCTTGCGATTGTAGTCAATTGCTGCATCCAAATTTTTCGGGTCCTTGCGATCTTTATAACGAACATAGTAAGCGACCGCAATCCGGAGGATCGCATCCTTCTGGTCGGCATCCATGGCTTCAGATGCGTTTGGGAGTATCTCATTGCCACCTAAGTCCAGTGCCTGATGGAAGTACTTCAATGCCTTGTCGAGTCGTTTAATCCGTTCCCCAGACGGTGTACCGGCATCATTGCGCTCGTACCAGGCTAAAAAGGCGATGCCCAACTTCAGAAACCCACACCGTTGCTTCCGCAGATCGGTCTCCAAGGTCAGCTTTTCGTAGTTTTGTACTGCCTTCTGAAATTGTTGCGAGGAAGTAATATTGCTGCGGAATAGACTGAAATAGGCGTTTCCAAGGTCAAGGAAGACATTGGTGTGGTCAAGCGGCCTGGAGGAAGAGTCGACCGCCTTCTCCCATAGAACTTGGCCTCTTCATCTAGCTCGATAACCCTGTAAAGATCGAACAGCGACTTTGTGATCTCGTAGCGCTTCCAGAGTACCGATGCGTAGGTGCTGAGAGTCGCCTCAAGGTCAGGATGAGCAAGTCCGTCTTCGCCTCTACGGCGATAGCACAGGGCTAACTCGAAGTTAGCTAGAGAAAGGTTGAGAGTTCCAAAATCCTTCTGGCCAGACTCCGTGTATTCCGCATGTAGTGACTTTGCTTGTAAAAAATGCTTGTCGGATGGCTCGACGCCGAACCATTGAACAAAATCTACAATCGATGATAACCACCTAGGCATATTGGAATATACAGGAAAAGATATATGTTGGGGAATTCTATCTCCTAGTACTCAGTGAGCATATGATACCATGCAATGCAGACAGCACAATACCGACCAGAGATATTCAACAGGATACAGACGAATGAAGGGAAAGAAGGCAACAGCGAGAAGTTGGGCCATATGTGTAGACGACGATGTCTAAATATACTGCAATGGTGCAGGCTGTGCGGCGAGCGCGTGTTTTAGTTGGAGGTGTAAGAAATCCAAAGGTCGTGTACAAGCGCATGTCGATCGATTTACTCCCCGACAGTGTGGGGCGAAATATGAATGAATCCCACATTTCAGGGATAGATGCGCCATAGAGAGGTAACAATACTCGTCAATCCAGACTGATTCCTAGACGTGTTCGGTTCAAGCCTAGTGCAATTAATTTAGATACAGATACTAGACAGATGAATCACACCATTTCTCGGCGCTTAACGATTTAATGAATCCGGTGCTTTGCCTGCACCGAAAATGCGATAACTGTTGGTGGACTAGTATGGGAATCATGGGAATATTCACGCAAACACGCAAGCTTCCTGCGTTTGTTCGAGTTCATCGATCGATCATCGTATACGTCGGACAGCCATATCTTGGGTAAACACATTTTCCAATGGACCTGCCGCTGATCCAGTGCCATATATGGCTGCTTTCTGCCTTTTTCAACCTTTTATAATTAAGCGTGTTGAGGGTGAAGGTGAGATTCAAGCATTGAAAACACGCACCGTTAAAACAGTCAAGAAAACATATTTGATTGGCGTGAGCAATCAAAGACAAGTTTAGTCGTGTCACTGCTGAATCGAGAAAGCCATGAGGCAAGAACGGTCGATTTTATCCAACTGAGCTGAAGGAACAGGCCTCCAACAACAAACCAACTGATGGACATCCACTCCACGACTGATTACATCCAATCACGCAGAATACGAAGGCCACAAAGTTCTTGCAAACTTCATCAAAGACATCATAAACATTAGTGCCATAACCCAAGGGTTGCATCTATGGACTAATGTGATAGTCAGCCGAACAGCCTAAAAGACAGTATAACTAACGTCCTCTTCTATGTTCGCAAAAGCTTCACAGGTACAGTGCGCATCTTGTCCGACCTCTGCGTCGAAGGGACCAAATATCCGGATATGCTCGAAATCAAGGACAGGCGTTTCTGAAGGTCGACACCCCCTCCCTTTGAGCTTGTCGATGACGACCTACGATGCATTCCAGGCTGGTTTGGCGAGGAAGGTGAAGAAGATACCGATGGCTCGGGGGCACCAACAACCTGCACAATGGCCTGTGTATCGACGCTGTGAATTTCAATAGTATTGTTTGGGAGGAGAGACGTGATATAAGGATAATCGAGGCCTAAACAAGACATTTTAGAAAGTTAAATAGAAGAACAAATTGTTTAGTGAGAAAAGAACTGACAGATAGCTTCAGGATGGCTCGGCCATTCGAGAGTACCTCTAACCGGGTCACCATCTCCTGTGACAAAGAGACCTAAAGTACTCGCTCCCGTCCAGGACAAAATCAAAAATTCATTCTGGCTGATTACAGTGATTGACGGCTTCACAACGAATGGCGTAGGTTCGAACGCTTGTGAGACGGGAAGTACTTGAAATACAGACAATGCCTCGAGGTCCAGCATGCTGTAGTGAGTTTTGTCCGCTATACAAAGGGTCCGACCTGTTCGTTTGGCAAGGGTAATGCCACCTTGTTGAAGGGGGATTTCCTGCGAGAATGGCGTTGATATAAGTGTGACAAAAAAGGGTCAAGGAGGCGTACTTTGGTGTAGAAAACGCGATCCTTCATTGTAAACATAGCGATACCATTCCTCTTAACAACACAGAAATCAACGGGTTCCATTGGCAATTGCAGGCCTTGTGCAGAGAGAGGGGGCAATTGTCGCTTTAGATGAATGTCGTCCACGGCGAAGGTCACAACGTTTCGAATCGGCTTGATGGGATATGGGTCGAGCGAAGGTATTGTATAAAAATGTATTTGATGATCTAAAATGGACCAAAGTGAGGAATTTGAACAACATTAACGTGGAAAAAGAGTAATGTACTCAAGTACCAGATAGGACTAGCGCCCGCGAAAGACTGGGAACTAGGACAATTTCATCGATGGGTTTCTCTCCAGGGACAACCTGTCTGGAAAGCAAGGTATAGGTTTGGAGCTACAAGGTGACCGGTAAAGTATCATATGTGTTAACACACGCCGAGAAGTAATGTTAGGGATGGAAACATGCATTATTCGGCCCATCTGCTTGCAATGCAAACCGCAACAACTCTCCGTTGGAACATCCGGCGTATATCTCAGAGCCTAGAGAATCATCAGTTAATAGCTTTAAACCCTTGCCGCCGAGCTGGCTCAAGGTTAAGCATTAGTGACTCACCTAATGCTTGTGCACAGCGCAACTGAATCTTCCCAGCAGCGCTCTGAAAGGCTAATAACACATATTACATTTTATATCAAGCAATCATTCATTGGTACTCACTGTAAGGCTCGATGACATCCGGAATCAGGCGCTGCAGTTGAAATGGAGGAACCTCAACAGGGTGTTGAGGAGCGGAAGTCATGGCAGTAAGATGACCTTTTGTTGAAGAAGGTGGGGAAATGTCTACAGTAATAACTGAACCCGTCAGTTGCAGGCGTCTGGGTCGAGTGTGGGGTGTCGGATTCAGGCAAGGATGGCTTTAAGTACAATTCAGAAGCTTGGCAAGCCTCGCCAACGATGTTGTCTTTCGTAACTAACACGAGCAAATATGAACTCGCGTTGCGTCGCGTGACGTACAGGCCCCTGTTTCTGGCCACCTTAAACAAGTTCATGGATGACAGTTACGTTATAATTTTATGATTTGAATTTTCAGGACAAATGTGCTAAACGCATACAAATAAACTATTTGGTGCCAGCTATTTTTCTCTGGTTGAGCCGCAACAACCCAGTGTTTTAGGGTCGTCTACCCATCACCATTCCCTAATTAATCCTTGCAGCACAGGAACTTGTACCCCGTCCAGCAGCACGCGCCGTCTCCACAGCTTCCGCGGTTCCTTTCAGTGTATCCCGGTGGGCAGGAACCAGCGCAAAATGGCGCGGTTCCATCCCAGTAGCAGCCAGGTGGTGCAGGGCCATCTTCCTCGACTTGGTGTCCGGCAGGGGAATTGGTAAGGAGGAATTTGAGCGCACTGCTCTCATCGTTGGTGTTGGCAGAAACTGCATTGACGTCCTTAGAGGGAACGGCAAGGACGGATGCAGCGATTGCGATAGCGAAGATGAAGAATTTCATTGTTTCTGATGTTCTACCAGACGGAAATCAGTATTTTGTAGGGTTGAATTGAAGCTGGAGGAACTGCTTACATTGCTAGACGTTGACCTGACTGGGGATTTATCGATTTCGAGCAAGGTATTTATACAATTTTGCCTTGCTTCGAATGAGGTTGGTGTTCTATCTGCCATGCGCCACCACCGCGCGAAATGCTCTTAAATTCAGCCACAAGAATCGCCTAACAATGACAAGGCAGGATTCCATTCGTCCAAACCACCCTCTTCATAGTTCCATAAGTCAGAAGATATACCTGACGACTTCGATGTCTCAAGTATCTGTACCGTCAATGATTATGTACGTACTTAATTTGTCTACCCAGTGATAGCAGCGCCTTGCCAGCCTAAGATACAGTCAGAGAAACGATGGTAGCATGTTCTCCACAGCAGCCACTGCAAAACGTTGCCGCTGAAGGACGCTCTAACTGAATGTGTTCTTGCCATCTTGACCGCCTCAAACCGTTTGCGCTACCATTTGTACAAGCTTTGCGCTGGGTGAATTACCTTCAAATCAACATTAAGTCTTGTTACTTGTCAACCTTAGTGGCCAAATTTAAACCAACCCCTAACCTTCCCGCTCTCCACTATATTAAAATGCACTCTATAATTTTGATCATGTAAACGAAGTCGCTAGTGTTAACCCTCAGGCTTCGTGCTTCAAATTTCACCCAATATCCCGGAGTTTCGTGTCGTGTCGAAATCAATGCTGCTAGTTGGTACAAGGTAGTTAAAAAGCCGTATACAAGTGAGAACCACCAAAGTCTAGCCGGTATCAATGCATTTCGAATTGCAACTTAACGCACACATGACTATGACTTATTGTCAGTGTCCGGGCGCTAAATCTCAGGCCATGACTGGAAGAACGATGACGTCATACCCTGCCAACGCGACCTCGTCGACTGTAAAAATAAATTGGGGTGAGCTCAAATAAACCTCGTCATACACATAGATCTGAATTAGTAAGTGTAATATGGAGCCGTAAACTTATACTCTGCGGATAAGTTTAACTGGAACATTGTTGACACCCAAAGTCAAGATAATCTTCCCATCCAAAACCCTATCCCTCCATTCATCCTTTGTTTCCCCGTTGCTCAAGGCAGGTTCGACCCTGTAGTCTCGAAGTAGAAGAGCAAGGAAGCAAACAGACTCCAGAGTCGCGAATTTCCTCCCCAGACACGCGCGAGTTCCAATGCTAAAAGCAGAGAAACTTTCCGACTCGTTGCTGATTCCATACCACCTGGACGGGCGGTATTCCCCAGGGTTATCGAAATATCGTGGGTTGTACTCTGTTTAGTAATACTTAATCAAATGCAATGCATGCATGAGAATGGAAGTAACTCACGGACTCCGATCATGTCAACAATCACCTTGAAGTTTCTGGCGTCAGCAAGAGAAGCTAAAACGAAATAAACGTATATAATTACATTTGTGCCCTTGGGTACAGGGAATGTTGTGACGCCCTCTTCTCCAACGGGATTGGGAATATTCAAGACAGTGTCCTCATACGCCTGGCGAATCATGATATGGCCAGCAGCTGCATACGTCCGTCAGCATATCGTCGTTTAATGGAGTAGCTAAACTGACGGAAAAGTCTGACACCCTCATAGAACGCCGCCAGGACTTTATTCAAAGAAGGATAGTCATCGATTGTCTGACTTCAGATTCAGTTTGCTGATACCGGCCACTCTAACCTTTGACGTTTACATACCGGCTCACGGTCCCGTCCAAGAACGGAGGCGATCTGATCGTACACCTCATCCTGAAGATTTTGATGATACGCCAAGTACCCCAAGGTTGCAGCCAGCGTGTGTGCCGTCGTTTCTTCGCTCGCTACATTAGTAACAATTGGGTCTAAGTTTTATTCCGACTTACCGTGGCCAGCAAAAAGCATGACAAAGACGTTTCCAATCTGATGCCTGGATGTTCAGTAAATGAAAGATGACACTAGAGAAAACGTACAAGCTCATCGTCGCTTAATTTAAGCTTTCCTTCGTCCTCGTTTGCTTTAACCAACATGGTGAAGGCATCATGTCTACCCTCAGAACTATTAGAGCGGACCTCCGCTCGTCTTTCTGCAACCTGTTGCTTCATGAATCCTAATAACTTCCCGTGCGCCTCTCGTACTTCCTTGAATCTACAAATTGTCAAATAAGTCTCAAAGTGTGATACGACTCATATGCACGTACTTCTTTGTGGGTAGATTCTGAATCCATTTTGGTAAGAAGGTCGCAATCATGTGTGAATCGGCCACAATTCGCAAGGCTTCCTGGATTGACAACGATCCATCTTCTGACCGAGGCGGAGAAGACCAATCAAAAGAGAATCCAAATCCGCATTTCCCAATGATCAACAAAGCAAGCTAAACATTAATGAGCACTTAATTAATATAACGTGTTTAATGGAACCCACTTTGAATGTCAAAGTCTGAATGACGGGAACATCTATTTCTTTCTTCCCTTTCCAGCCTTCCGCTTCGACCATGTCATTATAGGTATTCAAAGTTTCGGTCCACACCATCTGGTACCTAAAAAGACGTTGGGGAGATAAACTTCATAGCTTGTATTGCATCTTACAAGCTGTTATTGAATGCAGGTCCCACAATTCGTCTGTGCTTCCTCCAAGTTTCTTTATCTGCCGCGACGATATTCATTCCCCAAAGTCTAAAGGAGATATGAGATGTAATACACAAAATGACCCCACAAAACTCACAAGAATGCTGCGCTTGACTCGGGCGTCTTATAGAAGCTACACTTGTGACCTCCGCCACTGACCTGACGTGCGACGTCGACATTGGTAGTATAGAAAGTAGGCGATCCGACCAAATAAGGTACAACGGATATGGTGTCGTTCGGGAACGGCTTATAGACTTGAACAAATCATTACAAGCTATCAAAGAATCAGAGACTGAAATCTTACATGAGTATCGCCATGTCCACGGAGAGTAGTAATTGGGGTTCCACGACGCCTTTGGCAGCAGGATCGCTGGTAACGAAAGTGGATGAAAGGGTATGCGAAACCCTGGCATGTAGCTCACAGCCTGGTGCCAATCTTGTCAGACTTCGCCTGGCCATTCCACAATCTCGTAATTTACATACCCGAAGGCCTTTGCGATACTTGACGACACGAGAAGTCACGAAAAGAGCTAGTAAAGCGAGTCCTACATTTGTCACCGTGAGTTGAGTGTGCTCGAGCCATTGTTGAAGGACACCAATCGCTGAGTGAATATAGTCAGTCATCGTAGGTGACTGAAGATTTACAGAGGAAAAAAGTGTGCAAAGGAAAAGAAAAGAAGCAGGCAACTGGAACCTTCACACCGCCATGGCATTCCAACTACATACCCATCCATCAGTCTCACAGGTGTAGAACACTGAGGGATACATGTTTGATGTCAAACATCGACAATCAAACAGATATATATTATGTAGGATATAGATGTTTGATGTCACGCAGATATTGTGTTTGACAACAAACAGGCTTCAAACATAAATTGTGTTTGAACTCTGTGTGACATCAAACACCAAATACGTTTGAGCACTGTTTGTTAAAAAATATTAGCCTGACATAATTCCTGTTATAAGGTTCTGTAAGAGATCAACCATATCTTAACTAACATGAATATCAAACATATTTTATGTAAGCATTCAAACAGAATATTTGTCCAAAATCCGACAGATTGCCAAACAGATATTTATGAACCAATCAGATGCGAGAAAAAATGTATGTTTGATATTAATAATTGTTTGATTTCGGGCAAATATTCTGTTTAAATCCTTACATAAAATATATTTAAGATACAGATTATATGGTTGATCTCTTACAGAACCTTATCATACAGCTATTCAAACAGGAATTATGTCAGGCTAATATTTTTTAACAAACAGTGCTCAAACGTATTTGGTGTTTGATGTCACACAGAGTTCAAACACAATTTATGTTTGAAGCCTGTTTGTTGTCAAACACAATATCTGCGTGACATCAAACATCTATATCCTACATAATATCTGTTTGATTGTCGATGTTTGACATCAAACATATTCTATCCTGAAGTAATGTCAATTACGAGATTGGGCCGGGAAGGCCGACATGTGCCTGATCTCAAACCGGTACCTTTAATTTATTTCTTATCTTATCAATTTCGTAACTGAAACTACATCATAGCCCTCTCGAGGGAGTCGTTCTTCATCATCGACAGAGCCCTCTCAAGGTCGTTTTTCATCGATTGCCATGTCCAGTCGTAACCTTTTGCAATTATTTTCCCAAGGGCTTCCAACCTCTCTTCAGAAACAGTTTCACCATCTCGAATATCCTCGTATCCGGGAGCATTGAACTCGTATCGTAGACCTTGACGTATAGTAGCCTCAACAACGAAGTTTCCGAAGGGCCGTCTAACCGCGTTATAGACTCTGGTTATCTTTTCGATACTGATTTTTTCTTTGGAAGTCAACTCCTTGGCCAGCATCATTGCCAGAAAATAGGCATCCTGAAAAAGATTCGTTACAATTCCAATAACTACAAAATATACGACAGCTCAACACTCACCTCAATGGCCTGGCCTGCACCGTTACCCAGGTGAGGAGGCATTGCATGAGCCTATGACACCAATTAATGATTGCTCATGCGAATATGCCTGAAGCAATAAACTGACAGCATCGCCTATAAGAAAAACGCCCCCAGATGCAAAGGCATCCAACGGCTTCGATGTTTGTATGGCCCATTTAGACGGCTTGGATGTTCGCTAAAACAATTACAAAAGCATGAAACTTGTGAAACAAATCAAACAAGAACAGCGTACATTAACCAAAATCTGGGCATCCTCCTCCCATCCCACAAATGGTGAAACAAAGTCATCCTGCGTATTTTCTACTACAGCAGGTCCATCCAAGTAAGTACCCTGTTTGCTTATGTCGCTCACGAAAAGAACAGAATTGATGAGTCTCCCTTGCGAAACAGGGTAGGCCACGATGTGCTAAAAGCCGTGTCGTTCAATCCCCCATTGACGTGGGCGAATGATGTAGGCGTACCTTGTTTTTGCCGCAGTACTGTTGAAGTATACAAAGCACGATAATCAGTAATTCGCCGTCTTTGACCCGAGAAATCTGGGTGAATTTGAGATACGTACCACAACAGGTAGCTTCAGAGCCTGATGGTTGGGATTGTCTCGCCGAATGAGGTCGCTGTCGATTAGGTTGCGATAAACGTAAGTCCCACTGAATACAGGTCTCGCGTTCCTAGTCTTTTCATCTTCAGACCAATCCTTTCCTTCCGAAATAAATGTTCGTCGCACAGCCGAGTTGATTCCATCGGCGCCTATGAGCAAATCACATACAGCTTTTTCTCCATTTGTGAATTCGAGTTCGATGATTCCTTTGTCATTTCTTTGATATCTTTTGAGTCTGTGAGAAAGATGGAATTGAATCAGGGGAGAAATGTGCTTCAAGAGAATATCTTGGAGGTCTGCCCGGTGGTACGAAATAGAGCCGCCTAAACATAATTTCCGTAAGAACCTTGCTCGTTTTGATACCAATAATAAAGCGCACCTGGTACCAGAATTGTAGTAATTGGAACGCCCACCTTTTGATCACTCTTACGGTACACAAAACCTATTTCTGTGCATCAAACAAAAATAGTAATAAAGAAACGGCTCTCCGAAGCCTCCAAATAACAAGGTTACAGTACTCACTGGGTACTCCTGTTGGAACTTCCTGATCAGGGGAGAGCCGTTCTACAAGGGAAGCTTCCAATCCCATGTTCTTCAGTATTTCCCAACCCCTGGGCCATATTGTTATTCCTGCGCCGACTTGTGTCAGCTTTGCAGTTGACTCGTATATGTCGACTTGGAAAACATTGTCCAACTTCAAGTTGCTCATAGCAACGCCTATAGCCATCCCTCCAATTCCACCCCCTCTATCATGTATTGTCAGCGAGGTATCGTATACTGGTGGCTTGGTAAAGGAACTCACACCACGGCTATACGAATTTTCCGACTGGATTCAGACATTAGAGTTATGAATCTGGGGGGTAAGAAATTCGTCTGTGTCGCTAACACGCTGGCATGCTATTTATCTCGTATGTTTTTAGATAGCACTACCAAACGGCGTAACATATGAGAATCCATAGACTTGTCTTTCAGTGACAGTTTGGCCAGCATCGATATTTCTGTCGTCTTTCTCATGAACAAAGAAAGCACTCATCATATCACAGGTTTGTTGGCATTCATTCCATGATACATCGAAATGCCTTGTGACATTACAAGGAACCATCATGTTAGAATACCAGAAAAAAAAGCTATTAGTTTTGCATTGGATGTGCAAGCGAAGTCAAATCTAATCTAATAAGGCATGGATACAGAATTTATTTGAATATTTGCAGTTCATGCTCCACTCACCTACTCTCTACCGCCCAACAACAAGACTCGACACTAATACTACCCAAAGTGTGTTTGTGGTTCCGCTCCACTACCTTCTAAATCAGTTTAGAAAATGCAGCCTACCCAAGCTGACTCCCTTATGATGTCACTGGAAAGGTCACCCATTTGGTCAAAGACTCAGACAGCGAATAAAAGACAGCAAAACATCTCCAAAACATCACCTAAACGATAACAAGAACCTCATACGAACAAATTTTTCAATTATGCAAGCTGCAGCCAACACCGCGCAAAACGTAAGAAATCTAGAATATTTTTCATAGACGGCAGTACTAGTCGAGCTCACTGGTGGCATTCCACTTTTAGTACCTCGGCCCTCTCGATACGACTGTTCATCCGGAATACAAGCATGCTGAAGATGGTTCAACAATGCGAGCATTGGCATGGTTTGGTAACAAGGATGTGCGGATGGTTGATGCCCCTATCCCAGCCATCACGGAACCGGACGACGTCATCGTGAAGGTGACGGGAACGACTATTTGCGGATCAGACCTTCATTTGTAGGCTTGTCATTTGCTGGTTTATACGTACCCTGATGTCCTTCGGATTAGATATCATGGGGAAATCATGACGATGCAGAAAGGAGACATTCTCGGCCATGAGGTTCGCTCAGCTCTTTTCAAGCCATGCAGTTCTAATGCTACTCTCCCAAAGTTCATGGGAATTGTCGATAAAGTAGGCCCCAATGTGACCCATCTCCGTCCCGGACAGCGAGTGGTTGCATCGTTCCAAATCGCTTGTGGCAAATGCGAATATTGCAAAAAGAGACTGTCATCGTTTTGCGACAGAACAAACAATTCGTCGTATGTCCTTTTGGCTATCGGTGATTCTCATGCGCTCATTCATTCCTTTCCAAGTCTACAAAACTACATGTACGGTCAGCGCGACGCCGGCTTTTTTGGTTACTCACACTTCACCGGAGGATTCCCGGGAGGGCAAGCAGAGTTTGTGCGCGTCCCTCTTGGAGAAGTGAATCTCTTGCCGATACCCGACAACGTCCCCGATGAGAAAGCCTTGTTCCTGTCAGACATTCTTCCGACAAGTTATCATGCTGTGGTAGATACTGGCGTTCATGACGGGGACGTAGTTGGAATTTGGGTGCGTGAATTTTCTCCAGCTTCATGAATACAACCTATTGGAATACCTTGTAGGGTTTGGGCCCCATTGGCATGTATGCTGCAAAATGGGCACAACTCAAAGGAGCCAGTCGCGTCATCGGAATTGATAAAGTACCGGAGCGCCTCGCATTTGCAAAGGAAAAACTCGGGATTGAGGTTATTGACTTTAGCAAATTCTCTGACATTCCGAAACGCATTTATGAGCTTGTTCCCCGGGGTCTCGATGTTGCACTTGACTGTGGCAAGTTTCCCAGACGCTTTCGTAATTCTCATCACTAAAGCCCAGTACAGGAACCTTCCACGAACCGAAGACCATGATGCACAAAGTTCAGAAGTTGATGATGCTAGAGACAGATTCTCCCGAGACCATTAACGAGATGATTGTCTCGGTCAGAAAGTTGGGAAGATGCGGCATCATTGCAGCATACGCTGGTTTTGCCAACGGCGTCAATATCGGTGCATTGATGGAAAAGGGCGTTCGGTATGTCAAGAGATCTGATCCGGAAAGTGTTTGCTTATCATCCGGGAATAGTTTGATTGGGAATGGTCAAGCGCCCGTTCACTTGTACTGGAAAGAGATTTTGCACGATTACATCATGACCGGAGAATTTGACCCCACGTTGTATGCATCAATTCCATTGTATGGGGCTTAATTTGCGACGATCTAACATTGTTTCTCCAAGTGTTATTACACACAGAGTACCTCTTGAAGACATGTCTAAGCTTTACAGTGCGTTTGACACTCGACAGTCCGGTGTCGAAAAGGTCTTTGTCGAGACCAAGTTCTCATCAAAGCCAAGCGTTGGCTGCCCCTCCGTTAGCAGGGTATCGGAGTGGAGTTCGATTAATTAAACATAAGATGTTGGATAGGAAGCATTACTTTTATAATACATGTAGTACGCACTTATATTCAGCGATACAAGTAATTGTGAGACATAAGATATTGTGGTCACTCGTGAGCAACACGAAGGGTCCGCACACTTGACTGCGGCTTGCAAATAGACTCCTGAGAGATTACCCCTATCGTTTTAACATTAACTGGTAACCCCTAACTCCGGTCCGTCCAGCCCACTCAGATGCCACATGTCAACAGGATGGCAGGCACGAGGCAACTCCAAGGCGACCTTTGGTTGTTGTTCCCAAAGGTGACATTGTACCTACTTCCAGGTGAGTCTGGGATATTTACTTTGCAGAAGCGCCCGTTCTCTGGTGATTGATCTACTAACGGTTTATCTGGTTCGAAGCAAGCTCGATTGTGATACCTAGTGCGCCTACCAATACGGAACTACTGAAAGCGTGTCTCCGTGCCTCCATTCTTCGATTCGTATCCTCCCATACACCACCTACTAGTGCAACCAAAGTCACCCTGCGATGTCTTCAATCATAAATCAGGTTTCGGAGACGAAAGACCCACGAGAACAGCTAGCCATCATTGAAGCTGAAGTGGCGCGTGTTTCCGCGACGTTGGTTGGCCTGATGAATGAAAGCATTTCTCTCAAAAGGACCGTCAACGACCAGTATAGCCCATTCCTACTCCATCTCCCTGTCGAGATTATTTCTGAAATTTTCAGCTTTTGTCTCCCTTCCTTCGACCCGAAGAACGACATGCCTAGTACGGGTGACCCTCCATTCACACCTTTCGTCTTCGGTGCAGTATGCGCCTCGTGGAGGCGAATAGCTTGGTCGACGCCGATGCTTTGGTCAAAATTGACCTTTCGCCTCATCTCTCCTCTCAATATCCATACCCAGGTTAACTTACTGGAAGAATGGCTTGCTCGTTCAGGCGAGCTCCCACTTTCCATCAGGCTCATGGCAGCCGATGACTTCTCCTGGACCGGGGTTAGCTCCGAAGGCGTCATACAAGCTATTCGAAAGTATGCCCACCGTTGGCACGATCTCATCATACATCTACCGTCTTCTTGCTACAGGTATCTACCCTCTACGGAAGAGGCCCGCGGCTTTCCCGTTCTAAACTCGTTCATTCTCAAGCCTCCGGGAGGACAAGGAGATCGCGTTCACAGAATTACTATACCGCTTTCACCGAATCTTCGCTATCTGTCATTATCATGCCTTTACCTTCGCTCCATCGTCTTCCATTTTGAAGTCTTGACTCACGTCGAATTAGAGTCTTTTTATATTGACGAAATACTGGAGATGCTCAGGCAGACGACAGCTTTGCACACTCTGACAGCTAAACGAATTCTGAGCGGAGACGATAGGCACGATCCTCCCGAGGAACCTATTATCCTTTCGAATCTTGAAGAGGTTTGTATCGTCAATGACAAAGGCACAGATATACAGCTACTATTTGACAAGATATCTACGCCCAAACTCAATACACTTTCATATACCGCCGAGGGGTTACAACCAGTACCTGCCCATGACATAGTCTCTCTGATCAAGCGGTCTGGTTGCCAATTGGAAACTCTGGACATCCTTCATGCTCCAATACGTGAAGAGCCTCTTCAGATTCTTCTGGCCGCACTTTCATCTCTCAAATCTCTCAAAATGGCTATGCCGACACTCACATCGATAAGACACGCACCACTAACCGACGCGGTACTGCAAACGCTGAACCCGGATTATGCACAAGCGAATAAAATAAGCTGCTCGCTTCCCGAATTGCAAAGTCTTTCTTACGCTGGCGCTCAAGGCTTCACATGGGAGGCTTTACTTACTGTTCTTGAGTCACGCTGCCCGCTCCCGCCACCGAAGGACCCTTCGCAATTAGCCCCTGTAATTTCCTCCCATAAACCTATGTCAAGTATAAAGGATGTCATGTTGGTTCTCAATTTTGCATCGCCGGATGAGCATTCTTCGACGCCTTCCCCGTGCCCTATCATGCTTGAATCTTTAGCGCATAGGGGAGTGTCAATATCTATCCGCTCTGATGTTAGGCCTGGGCTGCATGCATTGGTGGAAGAAGCTTAACGTCAGCCACTCTTCTGTAAGTCTTCCATTTCATTTTTTTGCGCTGGATCGTTTTCGCATTCTGAACTTCTTATTATAAGCTTCCAGTTTCGGCAGGCTGAGCCTGTAGAAACATCAAGATTCTCTTAATTGTATACTCTCTGTTAGCGTTTTACCCCGGACAGACGGAATTCTTGAATGTCAAATATCATGTACGAACTATCATCACCCCTCGTGCTCTATAGCACTACCCACTTCGTCGGATTTCTCCATGTAACATGTATACTAATCATACTGACCTTTTTGCAATACGAGACCTTTGTGCAAGATTCACCACGTTGACAGTGTTAGAGTTTCAAAAGCAGGTCGAAAGAAATGGGGAGCCTATGTATGATGCGCCATATGATTTGTGCAGCTCTAATGTGGTTTTAATTGTGCAAACTGAAATTTGACAGTTGTTACCGTGTAAGTCCGTCCATTGACGAGCTAAAAGAACTTAGAAGGAACACTACCAAATGCCGATCAAATTTCATACCACGGGCGAATATATAAGGTTGAAAAGTCGACGAGAATGAAGGTGCAATGTACCCAAATTTAGTACCAAATAATTCATCGCAGGCAACGCAGTAAGTGGGTACTACATGAGAAAGGCGAATAGTGTTTTGACGCCCTACTACTCCACAGAATGACTTGGCACCTCCTAGCGTTGGCTTTATGGGCCGTAGCAGCATTCGCTATGCCTGCGACCACAACAAACCATGACAGTGCCACTGCGCTTTTTGACCCTGGTAGCCTCGACGCCCTACTGATCAGAACTAATGAGTTCATCGACATTGGCGAACGAAGCGAAGCAGATGGCCCTGCTCCAAACGGATGCTACTGGCAAGGTCAAGCTCCAAAATGCAAGGACAACATTTGCCCTCCAGGGTATGCTGAGGAACTCAGGGGGCCCTGTGGAGACGGCCCATGCTGCGCAAAGAGAAATAAGGTGTTATGCTGCAGAAATGCTCAAGGATGCTAGCTTTGAACTTCTGACGGGACAGCAGCTGGGCTACGTTACGGAAGGAGTGTATGCACAGAATGAAATGAGTTGAAAGGTTCAACTGGTTATTTGTCAATACAAGGATGATAGAGGGTTTGAACAAATAAATTGACCACTGTCATCTTAGAATCGGTGGTTATTTCACTAGTCATCAGTCGCGATATTTACATACAAACGATGTAAGAGGTTATATATAGATGAAGCTACTGAAATTTATATTCGACAAAGGCGATGAAACGCACAGGTCTATCACTTCTTGGTATCGAAGTTTCGGGGTGTGACTTTAATAGTCGCCATGAATTTTTCAAAAGTCAAAAGTCCCCCGCCGGTCGTGAAATCATCTATATTGCCGCGTCTCCGAGCAGCTGCGCTGCATCGCAGCCCTTCCTCAAATAAAAGAAAGAGTGGCTCAATCCAGTCCGCCCAAAGGCCTTTCCACTCTGCGAGGGTACCTGTTTCCAATACTTCCATGAGCGGAATTGTTAATGCCTTTATTTGCACAGTGTTGAGCACGTTTGGGGTATTTGACCACCCTATCAGCGGCGAGCCCGGGAGAAGGCGCAACCTGCAGCCCTTTTTAAATCATAACGTGTGGCTGCCCAAACGAGGATGTAGAAAAACGACTCGAGGTCGTGGCGGTACAAATGATACGTCGGAACTGTAGGGTATTTCAATTGGAATTTCGCTCGATCTTCCGGTGTCATGAGAAGATCACCAGCCATGAAGGGTAGAGTGCCTGTGATGTGGTGATCTCCGGTGGAAGGTGTTGTAGGTTTGCCATCGGGACCTAGAACGACGGCCATATCGAAGTCGTTGAGAACTCCGCGAACTCGAGGTTCTGTGATTTCAACAGACTTCGACTCGGTCGCTGGACCAGAGGCTATCTTTTTGGTAGCAATTTCCGCATTATCGGCAACATCTTGTTCTTCCAGCTTGTCTGTCTTGCCAGGTAGATATATCATGAGGTTATTCTCGCTGATATCACGGTGAAGAACATTCCCAGTTTGAAAGGCATGGTAATGGCCTATGAGATATCAATTAAAAACTGTTCAAACGGCACAAACAATAACTTGCATTCCATACAGTCTATGAAAGCCTGCTTAAACTCTTCAATGTCACTGGCTTCCCAAAGGTGTTTGTAGCGGTTTGTTGCAATGACATGCAGATCGCGGTCGTCGATGTGATTGCTAGGGGGAGTGGCTGAGTCCTTCATCGCATTGTAGACATTGTATTTCGGCATGGCAAGTTCTTCCGCTGTAATCTTCGTATAGAATAAGGGGTCGGGAAGGTGATCATGCCAGTCAGGAAGCACTTTGCGAAGGTGACTGATGATTTCGCCTTCATGCTTACGATTTGGAAACTGCCAACTCATCTTGAGGACGTATAGATTAGGAGAGAACATTTCTCCTATGAGAGCATGGCGAACTTGTGCTGCCACCGTTCCACGACCGTTGATGCCTCTGTAGCGAGAGATATATCTGTGTATAGCAAACACATGTTCCTTGTTGCCCTCGGTGAATTTGTAGCAGAGGTCTTTCATCTTAGGCCACGGTTTGGTCAAGGGAATTACAGTGGAAGTCTGAATGGGCACGTCAAGCTTTCCAGCCAGGCAATAGATATAAGGGTTGAATCCAGCCTGCTTCATGTTGCTCTGACTAAGAGCGAACAGGACAGCTGCAAGATTGGCCGTGCCAGATGGCTGAGAAAAGTCATGAGAAACGGTACGCATTGGGCCCGAGTGATCGTAATACCAGAGTCTAAAGGTGACGCCGTTGATAAAAATGCCAGTCACGTAGTGTCGATTTCCGGCGTAAAGGCACTCAAGCGCATAATTAGCAAGTTTTAATTCATCTAGTGAAATGTTCCGGGTGGCCATGGTGCGTTGTTTCTTCGCGTCTCTAAGTTCTTTTGAGAGGGTTGGACTGCCTGGTCGCTTGTTTCTAGATTTTCCACTCTCCTGCGTGAAACCAGACGAGTTGCCCATCCCGTCAGTATTGAGCAAAGACGACACCTCGGTACCTACACCAGACCCTGTGCCCGTCTCTTTGCCTTCGTGAACGGTGTCGAGCTTGGGTGTGACCGTCTTCCTATCCTTCTTAAATTTGACCGGGGCACGCGCAAGAGCCCATGTTGGTATCTCTGCATTTGTGATAGAGTCTTCGTTGTCGGGATTCAAAGGATTGTTGTCATTATCTACCGGTATGCATACCTCCAGGAGGTCAGGCTTGAGCATGCCATGATGGGAACCCTTCTTTATTTTCACGACCATTGCTTGGGCATTGCTGCTCGATGTCTTTTTGAATTTGACACGAGATTCATGAGAGACATAAGTTGTGCCATTTCCATCCCAAAAGTATGTTTGGAGCACAGTGTGCGGAAGGTCAAAATGATCGCAGACGCTCTTGAGAAGTGCTCTAGAGATACCGCGAAATGGCTTGTGAAGTGTGAACTCCTGCTTGGTACTGTTGTTGAGAATATGCAGATATTCTTTCAGGAGGTCTTCTGGGAGCTGAAATTGTGTATCAAGAATTTTTGAAACCTTTGCAGGCCCTAATCCCCAGACATGCTCGACAAAATGGGCCACGGATACGTTGTCGAGGATGTGGTCATCAAGGTCCGATTTCAGGATGCTAGAACTGGCCGATTTCGTACGTGTACGACCGGACATTGAACAAGAATCTGGAGAGAGATGAACTCAGAGGGTACGGTGCAATGTGTTGCATGTGGGCTTACCGGATGAAGTAATGCTGTACCAATAACCGGATGCAGAGGATGAGGATTGGGAGTGACTCTCAAAAGATGGGGTCATTGTGAATCGCTGAAAAACTTCAGGGAGGTGATGGTTTGGAAAGACAGTGAAGGATGGGAGTAATTAGCAAAACAGCCGACGACCATTAATGCCCGTGATCGTGTTCATTGTTTCCCACAAGGGGGGTGGTCATATTAGACTTCAAGCTGTTAAGCCCATTGACATTCACAATTCACAAGTTTGAAGTACTATCATAGGAATGAGATTTATAGTAGAGTATAGGCTTGATCGCCTTTACTCAGAAATATGAAAAACTTATAAGTTGTGGCCTGGCAGACACAACGGCAACCATGAGCATCATCAGTGGCCGTGGAAATTACAAAGGCCATATTCGAGTCAATGA
Source organism: Psilocybe cubensis (assembly GCF_017499595.1). Lineage (NCBI taxonomy): Eukaryota > Fungi > Basidiomycota > Agaricomycetes > Agaricales > Agrocybaceae > Psilocybe > Psilocybe cubensis. Next base: position 2,219,246 of record NC_063006.1, on the reverse strand, counting down.
TAAAACAAGTATATTCGAATACCTTTTTCTTTTCTGGAAGTTTTAAGACTTTGGCCAACTGTTTATGTTTGGGTTTTCCATCCGCGTTGTGCAAGTTTTTATGCAAAATTGTTATGATTCAACACGCCGTTTATACACAAAGAATACTTGTGACATACAAACACAGGAAAAAAGGCAAACAAACATTATTTACCATTCGCGTTGAAATTCCAGGGTGCAACTTTAAGCTTTAATAGTTGCCATGAAGTTCTCGAAAGTCAACAATCCACCACCAGTCATGAATTCATCTGCGCCGTCATCCCTTTCCTCTACATCTTCGCTGAGACTTAAGCCTTCTTCAAAAAAGCTACAGAGCGGCTTAATCCATTCATTCCACACGTTAGTCCAATCAGAGCTGTTGCCTCAATGATACGAAGGTTGCGATAATCGCTGTGACTGCCGCCTGGCAGCGGCACGCTTTCAACTGAAACCTTAAAAAGCATTGTAGATTTTATATTTCTGCGTCTGGGACATGTGTTATATATAAAGAGTTAGCTTTGATATATCTCACTTGAAGTTTTTGCTCCCTAGAACAGTGAGGGTCTGACGGTCTGAGCTTTGAGAGTTAAACTTGGAGGCTCAACAGCCCATCAATACACGTGATCATGTTCATATGAGCCAATGACAGGACAGGATGAGAATTTCCATTTTCGTCCAATTTTCCCCCGGCTGGTCGTTGGACGCCGGGTGTTTTGTCCGTCACAAATTTCGAAAACATACCTTGAAGCTCGCCCGATGAACAGGCTGCTGCTCTTACGCCCCATATCGCGAGCGGCGGCTCGCACAAACGGTGCTGTAGCCCCGGCTCGCAGAGATCTTGCTCGGGCCTTCTCGACGACTTCATGTCAGAACATTCGCGCAACGCCTCCAGCGAACAAGAGGAAAAAAGGCATGACGGAAGTGGATGCTGAATTTTTTGGAGGACCTTTTGAAGCGGCGCCTGGGCAGTCAAAACAGCAGCAGCACTCAAAACAGCAGCCAAAGCAACAGCAACCGAAATCAGAGGGTGCGTTTGTCCTTGTTCTATGGTTGTCCAGTGGTGGAGCCCTAAAGTTCTATTGTAGCAAAACCTCAGCAGTTGAGGCCTTCGGTGGTTCATTCTGGTGCGTTCTGCAGAGGATTTCTGAGATTTTGGTAAACTTGTATAACTATGTCCTTGAACAGCACGTCCATCAAAGCAAACAACCGACTTCAAATCTAAGGAGGTTGTGCAAGCAGAACAAGGTGGGTGCGGGGTTTCTTCTGTTTTACCCAGCTGTTCAACTTTCTTTCAGTGGAATCGACGTCTGCACTCCCGCCGCAACTTGATGAGCAACTCTTCGCCGACCTTCTCTCGAATGAACCTATCAATATTGAAGAATATTACGCGTCATGGTTCTCCTTAGAGACGCGACAGGCATTAGAGCAGCTCCGTACGTGACGCCAGCTACTCTCCTTTTTATCTCCTGTGTTACCTTCTTCGTGTATTGACGTTATACTCAGGCATAGACAGATATGCATTTGTCTGCTCCATTTTGGAGACCGACCTTTGCTCATCTCTAATCAACGCCTTCGACCCCCAGACAGAAGAAGAATTCGAGAAACGCTTCCTGGCCTTTGAAATATCGGAAAAGAATGATGATACACCTCTTCTTCCCCTGCTCGAGTTCTTCCTTCGTGGAGGTTTGCAGCTGTTGCCGCCCAAACTTAATGCTATGCGCCCTGAGGAATGTATCCAGCTCGTCAAACAGTCTGTAGTCGAAGAAGCCTTCAACACGCAGCAAAAGGGTCCATGGCAGCTTAAAAGCGAGACTGTTCAAAGTATGTCTGCATAAATATTCATCATAAGAACACCTATTGAATTGTTGGTATCAAATTAAGACTACATCTCAAGCCCGGTGGAATATCCAGACCTCATGACTCCTGACAGCATCCTGGACCCACGCGAGGTATACGACTTCCCCGCGAGTAAAGAAACACCATTCCAGAACCAAGTTATTGTCCGAAACCACCGCTCCGTCTTTCACGAATACAACGAAGGTGAAGAGGAACTGCTAGGAGAAGAAGAGTCTGGTCCGCCCATTGAGGAGGATGAGGGTGGTGACTCGGTCATAAACGCACTCCCCGTCTCTGCTTCTTATTATCAAAACCTGTATCACTCTATCCTCATGCGCCGGCCCGTCGTACAGCAAACGGGCAAAGGCAAGATCAGGCGTGTGGCCTATATGGTGTTAGTGGGCGATGGCAAGGGCCTGGTCGGGTATGGCGAGGGCAAGCACAGCAACGCCGCCGTGGCGCTCAAGGCGGCGCGCATCGCGGCCGTGAAGAACATGGACTGGGTCGAACGCTTTGAACAGCGTACGATTTGGACGGAGATGCGCACCAAGCTCGGCGCGACGCAGCTCATCTTGCGCCCACGTCCGGTTGGGTTTGGGCTGAGGTGTAACCCCTTTTTGCATCAGATTCTAAGGGCAGCGGGTTTGAAGGATATTAGTGCCAAGGTATGGGGGAGCAGGAATAAGCTCAATGTTATCAAGGCAGCATTTAGGATGCTACACGCGGGTCATGCGCCCACGGGCATGGGCGATGGCGTGGGTGGAAAGGGGAAGAAGTTGAGCAAGGGCTCAGGAGTGAGGGGCAAGGCTGAGATTGAGCGCGCTAGGGGAAGGAAGTTGATCAGTCTCAGGCATTAGAATTCTATGTGTTTTTATTTTATCCTATTACCGCTGATACTAATGTCTACACCTGCCGTCAGTGGAAAAGTCAACATCCTACTTGCTTTGTTCGAAATTCAGATTCTGCCTCATATCTTCAGCTAACTTGCTACTTTTAGTCAAATGCGTCTCAAGTCGACAAGGTTATCCCTTCATGACAATGAAAGTCTCAGCATTTTGTCATTTTATGTCATGGCCATTCCATGTTCTGTTTTCAAATCTGACCCAAGCATGCGTTCACTGGCGAACCCTGCTTCAACACTCTGAGTATCCTTCTCGAACATTGCAATTAATAATTGGTATTAAATCCATACAATCTGACTTTGGAACTCTAAACTAATAAAATTTAAACAGCAACAGCCCTTAAGGCTCTCGACGCGGTCTATCTAGTACACAGCAGTGGGGTAATCATTATATCCGGTCCTCCAGTCACCCGAGTCCTTGTTGGTCTGCATGTGAGGCATGTCAGGGATGTTGTCGAGTGGCTTGCCATGCTGAACCCGCTCGACAAGATCTGGGTGGGTAATATAGTTGAAACCAATCGAGATGGCGTCTGCCTTGCCCGCCGCGACAAGCTCTTCGCCTTCTTCGGGGGTTACGCCCGAGTTGACGATGACTTTGGCGTTCTTGATGTAGGGCGAATAGGACGCGAGCACGTCGTGCTTGGTTGCGCGGCGGACGCCTGGTTGTTGGTGAATGAGTACCCGATATAAGAAGGGTTTGGAGGATAACTTACCGTCATATTCGACATCGAAAAACAGAGCGTAGCGGACAAGTGCGAAATAAGAAACGCCCAGTTTGTCAGCTTCGGTGATCACATAGGAGTAGGTGTCCAGAGTTTCCTGCAGAGGCATGCTGCAATAAAAAAACCTTCAGATAAATCAATCGATTGTGAGGCCGTACTGGAATCATACCCCATGTCATTGTACCCTCCTGCAGGACTGAGCTTGATGGCAACATTGCGGCCAAACACCTCCTGCGTTGCTTTGATTATCTCCAAGGCGAGACGTGCGCGGTTTTCGATGCTCCCACCCCATTCATCGGTGCGCTGATTGGAGGTGCTGTCCAAAAACTGGTGAATGATGTATCCATTTGCTCCATGCACTTCAGATCAATTGGTTAAATTTAGCTGACATTGAAGAGTGAAAAAAAAAGCTTACATTCGACACCATCAAATCCGGCCTTTTTGGCGTTGACGGCGGCACGTTTGAATAATGCGACGATCTTCCATGGATCATCAATGGCTGTTGGCTGTTGGCTCTGATTGAGCGACGCGCTTTTTTGACAATGATGAAACAGTGGGACGTACTGTGACGTATCCGGGCTGGCCAGGAAGGAGTCTGAACTTTCCTCCTCGAGCACCAATTGCAGAAGGGCCGTACACAGGCTAATGATAACTCTAATAAGCAACCAGTCTCAAAAAAATTAAAGAAACGTACTTCTCCTGCGAGCTTCTGCTGCTCCATGTCGGGATGCGCTACACGTCCGACTAGATACCGAAAACATTGTTAAAAAAATCTACAGGCTTAGTGGAGCGGGAAGGTGGCTCGTACCATGCCAAAGCTGAGAAAAACAACGATGATTTTTTTATCAGTGATGTGTGGGTAAATATGATTGAAGAGATGCGTACTTGTGCGTAGATAATGGAACCCGCCTCATGCACTGCGTCCACGATGCTCTTCCATCCTTCGACATGCTTGTCCTCCCACAGGCCTGGTGCATGGGGCCACTCCGTTCTAAAAAGGGCCAGAGGTTAACAATCGCGTACTGAATACCGATATGAAAATGCTTACCCCAGGCGCGTTACCAAAATAGCTTCAGTAACGATGAGGCCAGCACTGGCGCGTTGCACATAATGCTCTTTGATGAGGTCTGAAGGGTATGTATCCTTAGCACGATTCCTGGTGAGAGCGGCCATATGAATACGGTTCTTCACTGTAACATCGCCGATTTGAAGAGGTTGGAACAGGGCTTTGGTAGAGGACATTGCTGTGCTAATAGTTGGCTTGACTTATATCAGAGTGGAAAAGATTGGGATGTTTGTTAGATTGTTCAAAGCAAAGATATGAGTGCTTTTATAGTTATTGTAGACCTATTTTTCCACAGTGGCAGGTAGCAATAGTCATCAGTTTCGCGATTTGGTGAAGAAGCGATGATCATCATGTTACAAAGGACTTGAGAAGAAAGGGCTAGAAAATCTCATACCCTTGGCTCTGACATAAATCCGCTTACTCATCACACCTACCACCCTGATGGATTTGGTGGGCACTTTTTATCAAAGGAGATATATTAGGTTTCTTTCTTGACTTCCTACAGTTATTGAAAGCTTCAGAGTCAGCGCTTTGGAGCAATCTAAACCTGTAAATCTGTGTATCCTCGTGATTGGATAACCGCTAAGTATCCGTTTAGAATAATTGAAAGGCTATTCTATTACTACACGTATCCTTCGCGTATCTCTACTAATCTTATTGATTCAGTGAAGTAAGTTAGAAGGAAGTGCAAAAATTAACCGCTACTTTCACGAATCAGTGGTGTCGAGTTGTGGACAAGCTAAGTCCGTTTCATTATATTGATGATTAATCTACCAGCGCAACCTTTACTAACTTGGAATCATGGCATACGCATGCTCCTTACGTGTCGGTATAGTCATCATACTTGTTACTACGCACCTGAATGTTCTCTTCGAAAATGGGAAACATTGTATATGCCAGTATAAAGGTGCTTGCGTCATGGCACTATGATTTCTCCGACAATACTGGGGCGATTTATCTAGACCTGAGAATATGTGATACATATGTACACCCTAAGTAGTTCTCCTTTTTAATTGGGCGAAAAACCCCAATTCTCCAGCCACGATATGAAGTTGTTGGCCACCTTGGCCTGTCCAGCTGGCGTAGGATGAAGGCTGTCTGGGAAAACATCTTCCCAGGTGATCCATCCAGTAGTGTTTACCAAAAAGACATTGTTGTCGCCTAGGGCGTTCCTAATTATTTAAGAGCACATCAATAAATTGGAAGCATGAAAGATTAAGACGGGATTTTACCTAGCATCAAGAACTCTCTGATACTGGCCATCGTAATAGTAGTAGACATTGCCGTCAGAGGTTGGCCAACCCCACTAAAATTAGACCAACCGCGGTTAATGTGAGTTTGTCAGTTTACAATTTCTGCAAGACGAACCGGAGTGAAGAGGAAGAGCGGCTGAGACGAATAAAGCGCGCGGATCTTGACTAAAAAGTCGTTGTATACCTGGCATGTATTAAACCTCCTTAGATTACGCGGGTGAAATTTCAGAATGAGTTTACCTGAACAAACTGGTCGTTGGTAATCCCTTGGGCGTTGTCGTTAGCACTGTATTACGGACATTAGATAGGTCCGGAAATATTTTTGATATAGACACAGACCCTATGTGAATGACGACGTGAGAAGGTTTTGGATGGTCTCGGGCAAAATTCCAGTCGGTTGTGTAGTTGTGATCCGTGGTATAGTAATAGCTCGTATCCTCAGTCTAAAAGAAATCACCTAATTCAGGCCAAGCATGGTGTTTGAAGGATGGGAGAAATGACCTTAAAGAATTGGAACGACATTCCGTGTACATTTCCGTAGGAATATATGTCCTGAGGTTCCCAAAGACGTTCAGAATCGTAGAACACGCTGTATACAGCCGTGTTTCATACCGTTAGAGCAGCTCCGGCCTGCGCAATTATTCGATGCTCGGCTTTGTATTTCTCTCCGACGAGGAAGGCCCACGACTGATCTGCACCATTTGGCATAAGGTATCCCTGGCATGACCCCCATAAATGCGCGATACTAGCACATACAGCAATGACGTAGGCTTACAGACGTGAATGAATCACCAATAAACTCAAAGACGGTTTTCGATGGGATATATGGAACAACCAAGGCATCCTATGTCTCTGTTTAGAATAACTGCGGCACATGGTTAGTATGCTAAAGCTTACTCACAGAGTTTATTGTGATGCTATCAAACTGTAGACGATACGTCTCCCATCCCGCAGCGTTTATTCTGACAGTAGTGGGGCGCGATAGCGGTTGTTTCAACACTGCGGGGGGTATCGTTATCGTATTTGCCCCTGCCGAGGCATTCACAGGAATGAAGTCGGTGTCACCCACAGATACCCCTATGCTGGCATAGGGGTATGGGGTAAGTGGACCCAGGTTGAGGGTCAACGACTTGAGATTCAACACGTTGACTTTGAATCCAGAGCCCGGCCTTCTCGCTCACTTTCAGCGCTATGAGAGGTTTCGACGCTTATCATGTCTTACCACCAAGTACCTTGAGAGGCATCCCACCTTCCGTGATAGTATATGAGTGGGTTATTGTATTGGATGGTCTGATTTTTGGGCGCAAGAGGTTCGGGTGCGGCGGTGACAGCCACAGGAAGGAGACCCACGACGAGGCCTATAAGAATCAGTCGAAGCGACAGCATCCCTTATTCGATCTTAAGGATGGAAAACAAAGACTTGAACATTTTCAACTTGGTAGACAGCTTCTTAAGTATCGTCAGGGTGGGTGTCGGCTGCACTCAGACCGCTCCAGAAGTAAATGGCCAAGGATCACGAGTCGTCAAAAGTGCACCGCAATGTATGTGAGAAGAAGCTTGACCGGAAGCCGTTACATCGATGGCTTTGGGCTTGTGAGCAGAGTACCGATGATCCCCCGTGCGCGAAACTTCGTTGTGATGAGCGAAAGGCTTTAAGCCACCGGAAAAAGTTCGTGATAAATGTAGGATCAACTTCAAGACATCACCCAAAAGTGTGAGGTATCGTATTCAGTGGACTTGGTTATGCGTTTTGAGAAGCAGTGTAAGAAATTCATATCGTTAAGGTAAGCTAGAGGCCGAGGTACCAAGCTCTTGCAGTGGTCGAGGAAGTAGAGGACAAACTCGAACCGTGGATGTCAGTACGTGCTATGAAATGCATCGGACTGATCCGCGAGACCCCTGTCAATGTCAATAGGGGCTTCGAGACTTCAATGTTCAATTTTGAAGGTCAATGGACAAAAAGTTTCTGCCACACAGAAACGGGTTCCAAAGTGTTACATATATTTCATTGCTTCGCTTTTTTATCCATGTGGTACATATGTATATATGAGTGATTTAAGATAAATATGCATGTAAAAGTGATGGTACAACATGAAAAAAAAATGATTGTGGTTGGGGAATTGCTTGAATGTGACCCCATGCTCGACCGAAATGCGAAAAGATAATATACATAAATGCAGATGATGTGTGAGGACAATGCTATATGAGTGTAGTAAGTATGCAAATTGATGATTTCCGTTGTCAAAGTCCCCTATGATGACGAAAGAAGAAAAAAATATAATGATGACGAAAGAACAAAAAAGAAAAAAAGAGAATCGAAGGAGCGAAACATCAAGCCTTTTGCTGAATGGTGGATATGAATAAATATCCTCTATGTATCAAACATCGGAAGGGGAGAGGGTAGGTAACCATGTCGAATTAGTTCACCTCAGCAGATGTCCGGAACCGGCCAGGAAGGTACCAATGGCGGGTCGAGCGAAGGTGGTGGTGCTGTGGGGAAGAGCCACCGCCATGCTGAACCTCTTTGTCAGCGGTATGTCGGCCATCATGTTCTTGCTGAAAAGCAGATCCCGCCTTGTTTCCCGCTGCCACCGCAGAGTGGCCCCAGGCAGCCGCGTGAGGTGTCGGAGAAGGCGTTTGGCGGCGCGCAAAGGGTGAATGAGATGCTTCAGTTGCAGCGCGTCCACGTGAAACCGTCGAGTCCGATGTGCTTGATGGAGTCGACGGTGATGGCGACCGAGGGAAGAGCTTGATCGCGAGGCGGCTGAAGGTGCTGGACTTGTGGCCGCTAGCAGAGGAAGTGGGGGTACCACTGGCGAAGGTGGTGTTGACGGTAGCTGCGGCGCTGGCGGTGGGGTGCGCGTGCGGATGTTTGTTGAAAGCGAAAAGGAACGAGTGGTTGGGCCTTGAAGAATGAGGAAGAACGTCGGTTATTTGGGTTGACACGGATGGAGAGAGCTGACATTGTTGAGCTTGAAGAGACTGTACCTGAGCAGGGAACGATGTCCAATGGACGTCAGGTTCCGGAGAAGGTGTTCTTGAGCGCGCAAAACGTAGGTCCTCATCGGCGACAGAACTTGAGGTTGAGGAAGAGGAGTAGCTCGAGAGAGAGGATGTCTGAGTGGCAGAGGAGGCGGACCACACAGTAGGAGAGGTCATGTCTTTGTCTTCGCCCACGGCGGTAATTGCTGAGTCGGGCATGACTAGCACCTTACCGGGAGAAATAGGGCTGTTGATAAAGAACATGGATGAGTATGGATCATATTCGATGGCAGTCTGCATAATAGAGGTGCCCGTCGAGTAGGACGTCATGCTAGCACTGGCGTCATAAATACGCGGTCTTGGGATGTTAGTGTTGATCAACAACGTAGAGCGCAGCTCGGGCTTGGTGGCCTTCTGGCCAAAGGAGGTGTCGTGGTGATTGGGGGTAGGCGGGAGGGAGGTTTCTGCCGTCTGGACAGAGGATGGTGTCGAAGAGCGCTCGAAAACGTCCATGCGGAAGTGATCAGGCTCAGAGTCGGAGGAGACTGGGGATTCGTAGGCCCAAGTCGCTCCGCAGGATGAATAATTAGTCCATGGAATACCATAAGATGATTCCTGCGCCAAAGATTGAGTGGCGAATACAATATCGGAAGTGGAGTCCTTGCTCCAGTGCGAGCCTAGTTGCGGGTCGACCTCCTCGGGGAAGGCCTGGGCAGTAGGCGATTGGGGGCCAATGTCCTCGGGGTTGGTACCCGAAGACGCGCTGTCGATATCCATACCGGATTCCCATGGGCAGCGGGCCATACTTCCCTCGAAGACGACACCGTCTGAGTAGAAGTTATTGATTTCCTCAATGGCGTAGCGCACCTCACGCAGGGTGCTGCGCTCGCGCCAGTCAACGTCGAGCATCCTGACGAGGATCTCGTTGACTTCAGGGGAAATGGGGAGGACAGTCGGCAGGAAGCCCATGGGATCGCGCAAGTAGGCTTGGAAGGTGGGATCGCTGGGAGTCGCGGACTTCCAAGGGTTACGACCTGTCGCAAGGTTGAGCAGGATGATCCCGAGAGACCAGATGTCGTTGAACATGGGGGAATAGTTGCCTGTCGGTGCAAACTCTCCGCCTTGGCATTCTGCGAGATGAAAGGGGGATTAACTAAAGCTTAAAGCTTGAAACAAAGGGAAAGCGTACCTGGACTCATATGATAAACGCTTCCAGTGCGAAATTCGTCACTGAGCTTGTCAGTGGTAGCAAGACCGAAGTCGGTGATGGCGATGCGAAGGCCATCGTCAAAGCAGAGGATGTTCTCTGGCTTCAAGTCTCGGTGATAGATACCGAGATTGTGGCAATATTCAACTGCGTCGAGCAGCTGGAGAAAGACTTCCTTGATCAGAGCGTCGTCCCCAAGATAGCGACATTTGTGTAGAATCTGGGTGAACAGATCGTGGTCCGTCGCATAATCCATGATGATGTATGTATGGGTGCCCTGTTCGACTACTCGGTGAAGAGTGACTACGCCGGGATGCGCAGAAGCGAGCTGGTGCAGCGCAATTTCTCGGATATGGATCTGCCTTTGACGCGGAGTTTGGTGCCCTGAGGCTACGAGACATTTGACGGCGTATGATTTTTGGCCTCCGGGTTGGCGAGTGGTGTCGACTGCACGATAGACAACGCCATAGCCTCCGACGCCCAGCACTTCGACGAGTTCTAGAGAGCCTCCATCAATGAGCGTCCCGACAGGCGGGTGAAGCGGGGAAGTGACGGCGGGGGCAGCTTTCGAAGACATTGGGTTCAGGAAAGAGGACCGGGCAACGAATAAGAAACTGAGGAGAAGAGAAAAGGGAGGAGGAGGAGGTTTGTTAGCACCAGTGCAAACGAGGACTTCCAAGTGAAAAATCGAAGACGCAAAGGACTCTGTATAAATGGACAGAGAAGAGCACGAGTAGGGGTCAACGTGATTGACACCCCTGTTGTGCGTGTAGAACATGAGGTAGGAAAATTTGTATCAAGTCACTTACTCAAGGCGATTTCCACACGCTGATCCGCTTGGACAGGATGGTTTGCCGACGAGTGTTTCGTTTGGAAAGGCAAAATGCCGAAAGGATTCTATGAATCATAACTTGAGAAGTATTTAGCTGCTGGACAAAGCGGGGGCGGGGGCTCGGTCGACTACCGGATTGGGAAGGGAATGGTCAGCAATAATAGCCACGAGGCGGTCGTAGCCCATCTTGGGAGTCGGTCGCGGACTGAATGCAATGGATGGCCTCTTCATTCCATCGATCTGCACAGTACGGAGCCTTACGAGTCCAGTGACCGAGATCGAGAGGGTGATCGCATAGGAAGAGGTCCATATTTAGTGTCCTAACTCAGATTAACAAAACGGGCCCAAGAGTTCGAACTGGCCCAGTCGACGCGAGGCGTTCCGTCAGAGATATGAGTTAATCCATAAGGGTCCGGCAATTGTAAATCTGACAGAATGGGTCAGTATTACCTTTTACCTACTGTGTCTGAGTTTCTGAATGCAAACGCTGATGAACAGCCAATATACTCATCAGAGAATGTTAAGGACATAAAAATTACTTCGGCCACCCGGCGAAGTCAGACATTGCATCCAATAACAAAGGGTGACCGTTACAGGCAATTGCTTATCACAGGCGATATGTGATCGAACAGTTAATGCAATGCTTTCACTGGCCAGCAGCAATTAGAACATAACCCTAAGATAGGCACGGATTTAAGACGAGATAGACGCTGCATCTAACGAGTATAGATTGAGAGGCGTTGCGTCATCTCGGAAAAACATAGCCAATGAAAACATGTCCGCTCACCGCAGACAAAAGATGTAAAGATAGGTCTTCAATATCAATATTGTACGCACAACGGGCGATGAAATGATCATTGACGCCTTGAATGCGCGCGTTATGGATGATTCTGCATGCTTCGGAAGGCTCTGAGAAGAAAGAGTGACAAATGTTTGAGTTGTAAGCATGCCATCAAAGCAACAAGAACACGAAGACCCGAAGGATACTGGGGTCCATTTCATGCAACGTGTTTGTCGAAGTGAATGAGAAACATGATAAGCTAGAAACGAAGGTGAGAGTTCAAAGCAAAAAAGGATGGCACGCCGGCAATCATTCCCCTCACTCAGGGATCACCGGCAGAACTAGCCGGTACCAGTAGTCCTGTACTCGCAGAAGTAAGGTGGCGAAAGGACTGTAAAAAATAATAGAGAAATCTGTCATGAAGCTTCAAGAAATCTGACGAACATTGACAGTATCCGGTTTGTTTAAGATCCACGATAAGGTGCAATGAAGGGGTATATGTAAGAACAACACTGCTAGACCTTGACTAGTCAGCCAATTTGGCACGGAGAGCGAAGATACAGCGAAATGAAATGCCCCAGACATCTCTGATGACAACGAGGTTGAGACTACGTCAATGCGATGAGGGTCGGGCTACGAGGCACGCATCCCGGGAGGTCGGTATGTTTCACGTGGTTTCCGACGCGCCGTTATTCTTGTTATGCGCTGCACGTGACATATTCCTGTTTTAAGTTTAGGTTGGGCGAAAACGTTCAACTTGACCTTGTTCTTCTACTCTATCCAACCTCATAGAGTTCCCCCTCAACGGCGGTTGGCCATCAACTCTACCTCTCGGTATCGATTGGCAGCGTCTGTGATCACTACATTGGCTCTCGTAACCTTTTCTCGTTAATCTCCAGCTCACACTCGCCTCGTGTCGATCTCATTTGCCTACCAAGTACAAGCATGTCTCTTCGTAGCTTCACCGTTTTCCAAGACGATGCCCCAAGCAAAGATACCCAGCCCAAAGTATCTCGTCCGACGGCGATGACCACGCGCTCTGCAACGCGCAACATTTTGTCGGCCAAGAGTGCCACAGCTGCGGGCGAGTCGGCTCCTCTGGATAAGGAAAACTATAATCCGCTCACCGGCGAAAGGGCGGGTCCCTCTACCGCTGCGAAGAAACGTAAGACAGCAGTCCTCTCTGCAAAGCCTTTGCCCCCCGTAAAATCGAAGAAAGAGCAAGAGGGCCACTCGGAGCCGGAAAAGAAGAAGCGGAAACCCTCGGCCTCGGGTGTCACCAAACCTACCGTTTCATCTGCATCCAAAACTAAAGTCAAGAAGGATGTTAAGGGATCTGGGTCATTGAAGAAGAGTTCCAACAACCGTACTGGTTCGAGCAAGGTTTCTCCGTTGCCCAAGTTGGCGGAGGTAGAAGAAGCTGAAAAGGAGCAGTCCACGCAGGCAGATATCGATTCTCGCTGCTACGATTTGACTGTCAAGCCCCTGGCTGATGTCTCTCAGGCATACGAAGAGTCATCTATTTTTGATGGTTTTGCTAACGCCGTGGCTGGTGGCTCTGAGGAGAAAGTTAAATTTGACAAGGTCAAATTTGGCACAGCAAAGGTACCTCTCGTCTTCATCTTAAAATTTAACGAAGCCTCTAACCACTTCATTTCTACAGGCATCTTCCGTTGAACCTGAGATTCGTGACTACTTCCAGCCGTCTCAGGCGCTGTTCTGCCCTCCTGCCGCATCTCGTCTTCGAGCCTTTTCCGAACAGCCATCAGCGCCACGCACATTCTCTACTCCTGAACGGAAACAAATCTATGCGGCGTTCACCTTCTGCTCCCCTACATCCCTTACGTCCAAGGCCTCGCGTTCTGGGACTATCTCCCCTTCTGAAGGATTGTAAAGAATGTACATCCGATTGCCTCGCCTTCTCAGCGACACACACCTTGCGCGCAGCACACTTGCATAACCACCCTCGATATACTAACTCACCTACGGTATACCTCCGGCCATCAGCCCAGTTGGAACGCTTTCTGAATACGAACGCACAACACGTTGTTTCTTAATTTAAACTGCACGCATATCTTCGCCGATTTGTATCAGCAACGAGATACCTAGCATGGAATCCTCCGTCATTTTCTGGGTCTCTCTTCCGTATTTATCACCTAACCCTGCATGATGAAGCTTTTTTTCTCTTCCATCGATCTACTCCGTCATCTCTTCTTTCATTTTTGGGTTTATCACTTTTCATTTGTTACCTTCACCTATTCACAAGCATGCCTCGGATACTCTGTTTGCTCATTTCAAGCTATGCATCCATTCACTTTTTTCTTTTTATTCCCATCTTCATTTATCACCCACTGCACCTTTTTCAACACATTGCAATTTTCAATCATCATTCATACAATCCGACATATTTAAAATCACCATCTCAACCCAATCATCCTGGCTTGGTCATTTCTTCATCTTTCATCTCATTTATTTTATTTCTTGCCTCTATCTTCATTTCTTCCCATCGCTAACAGTTCCTCTTCTCGCCACAACCTTGATTTGTCTTCATCGCTGTCCGTGTAACTGCTATCATTTCTCATCTCTTTCTTTCTTCATCATCTATTTATATAAAAAACGATGTATATGTTGGAGGTCGCCTTTGATGACGAATGACACACGTTTTACATCATATACGACCTCGTATTCGACGTTATTTGCTGTGAAGACCATCGGTCGATTGATACTTCGGCCGTCCGAACAAAAAACACGAGGACCGGGAGGACTCAAGACCCAGGAGAAGATTCCAGGATAATATCACGTGGCCGCGATTAATATTGTTGATTCGGAAAGGTCCGACCAATGATGCACGTCCAGTTTGCACATCTTGACGGTACGTTTTCTTGGTCTTACCGTTCTCGAACTCCACTGTTCAAATTCAAGACTCTCCATGGCGTCAAATACGACGCTACTATATGTCAGAACATACCTTGGCCACTGTACGCAGCAGTACCCAGCATAGACCAGCTCTTTCTGGCCATCTCAAAAGCCGGTCGAGAGCCTAAACTTTTCTTCTAGTATCGAAAAACAAGTGGCAGAGTCGTCTCAAGGACTTGGCTTTCTACAGAACAATGTTCTGAGGTACGCTTTCTCCTACGCTGGACATACATTTGGTTACACTTTGACGATTCTCATAGGCCGTAGGGAACAGTTTGGTGGCGGCAATGTCGCTAAATATGGTTCTTATCTTATCACTCTGACGTTCGAGTCCTATTAGGAGACCAATGAGAACCGAACATGATTATCACCTGATGAAGTGATCCCCCAGGACTCTGGACGGTTCGTGGATATGACCAGACCATGATAAGATGGGTACTAAATATTCCTATCGTCATCTGTTTGCAATCTTTACATAGATATCAATTTGCAGATCGCCGTTTGGCATTTGTTGCCTGAAAATTGAATGTGGAGGTCAGGAGAGAATTTAGGAGCCCACTTTATCTTGAACTAGCGGCTAATGGGATGATGGTGGCTTATCTATTGACTATCTGACATTGGATTTCTTGCCATCCTCTCAATAAGACTTAGCGCCTTCGGCGCGGGATGATGTGCTTCGAAGGAGATAAGTGGGGGGCCTTAAGAAGGAGCACGGGTTGGAGCTTCTTTTTTCTCCAGAGGTCTGCCCTGTCCTGTCAACCTTCTCCTGTCCTCATTGCGCGCTGTGTCCCTGCCTGATCTTGTTGGGGTCTTACTTGCCTTAATTCGACGGTTCTATCGTGCTGCAAGCTAGTAGGCACTCAATATGGGAATTCTCGAGAAGCTTGAGGTGCCTCATGCACCTGGGTTGACGTACTCTCAGATGTTTTTGAGTGTCGGTGTGATCTTAATTTTCAGAAATTCTATTCTGATAACCTTCACAGAACAATGATTTGGTTCCGGTACCTCCAGAGGAGAGGAAATGGAAAGCCAGAAATTTTGTATCTTTGTACGTCATAACATTAACCTTCTAATGATCTGCATTGCTTAAGCATGCTCCTCAGCTGGATCGCTGATTCGTTTAATGTTAATACGTGAGTGCCGAATCTCGTAGCAAACGCTAATATTCTGATCCGTGCCCTCCAGTTGGATGATTGTTTCATCGATGGTTCAGTTAAAGCTGTCCTGGTGGCAAGCCTGGCTATGCGTATGGCTCGGCTACGGCATCGTTGCGCCTTTCATTGTGTTAAACGCCCGGCCTGGTGCAATCTTCCATGTCACGTTCCCTGTCGTTGCCCGCACGAGCTTTGGATTATATGGGAGTTTGTGGTGTACATTCAACCGCGGTGTCATGGCCTGGTCAGCGCCATATTTTTGTGCCGCCTTTTTATGGCAACTTACTTCCAGCGCAGTATCTGGTACGGTGTCCAGGCGAGTATCGGTGGAGACTGCGTCAAAGTGATGCTCCGGGCAATGTGGCCTAGTGTGAACGATATTCGTGAGTTTTCTTTCTGCACCCCATCGCATTTGCTCTTCGGTACACGATGCACCATTCTCACGAAACGTCGATGAAACCTTGTTTCTGTATTATGCTTGTCATATCTAGCCAACCACCTGCCTGCATCTTCTGGAACGACGACACGCGACTTTATGTGTTTTTTCCTGTTCTGGTTGATTTCATTGCCTGCTATTTGGTTCCCAATTCATCAAATGTGAGCACCCTCTTTCTTGCCTGTTGTCAACGATCACAGCCTGCCGGTCATGTTATCGCAGCACTATTTCTCGCTTAAATCTGTCAAACCGTTTCGCTTATTTATAAAACTTAATTTCCAGCCGCCACTTGTTCACTCTCAAATCGATTGTTACACCGATTGCAGGCATCACTTTCTTCATTTGGTGTATCGTGAAGGCGAAGGGCGTCGGTCCTATTATCTCTCGTCCTTCTGAAATCCATGGCTCGGAGCTGGGATGGGCGATGGTCGTCAGTCTCATGTCGTGCATCAGCAACATGGCTACTCTTGTCACGTGGGTATTACTTTCCTTCACATTCTTTTTAAGTTCCTTCATGGGGTATAATGTATTGACATCGGTGTACGGATGACAGCAATGCTCCCGATTTTGCGTCTCGTGCCACTACTCCATCGGCAGCGCTCTGGCCTCAGTTCTTTTCTGTGCCAATCTCGTTCTCGGTGGTCAGTTTCCTCGGAATTATCGTCAGTTCCTCCTCCGAGAACATTTATGGTGAAGCCATTTGGTCGCCCATTGACCTTCTTGGGAAATTTTTGGATGATGGTCCGTCCAGCGCAACACGCTTTGGTGTATGTTTCTTTTGAATTAATGCTCCGCTTAATTACTCAATGTTAACTTTAAATGATGCTTATTTTGTGTTAGGTCTGGTTCATCTCTTTTGCATTCATTATTGCGCAGTTGGGAACCAATATCTCTGCTAATTCGATCAGTGCTGGATGTGATTTGACATCTCTCTTGCCCCGTTTCATTGTAAGCAATATCAAAGCCTCGAGGTTTATTAGTTTTGACGAGAAGTTTTTTGGCGCCTGCTAAATAGAATATCCGCCGTGGTGGATACATCGCTGCTATTGTTGGACTTTGCATGCTTCCATGGAATCTTCTAAAGAGCAGCAGCAGCTTTACCTCGTACCTCTCTGCGTACTCTGTCTTCCTGAGCTCTATTGCTGGTGTCATGGTATGTGGATGGCCTCATCGTTCGTTCATCCCTTTCAGCTGACTGGACAACTATTTACAAAGATCACGGAATACTACGTGATCCGCCGTGGCCATTACAATGTCGCGGACCTCTACGACGCGCATAAGGGTGGATGGTATAAATATACCTATGGAATTAACTTCCGGTACAAACACTCGCAACCCATATGCTCGTTTTGTGTGCTAATCGCTTTGTAGTGCTTATGCAGCATATATCGCTGGCATTCTCATCAACGTCGTTGGCTTCGCCGGTGCTAGTAAGTGCTTTGACGTTATAAATCACGCTGGTAACTCATGGTCTGCGTATAGCCGGCAGAACCGTACCTTTGGCAGCTACACGGATCTACCAGATGTCCTTCTTCACAGGCTTTGGCGTGTCAGCGCTGATTTATATCATCCTCAACAAAATTTTCCCTGTGCCAGGGGTGTACACGAAATTCGAAGAAATTGACGTTTCCGGCATGGTATACGACGAACACAGTCCGGAACATGACTCTAGACAAAATGATTCCGAACACGACACTGCAAGTGCGAGCGAAATCGACTCGAAAGATAGTAAAAGCAAGATTTGATTGCAGTTATTATGTACTTGTATATTTAGATATCGTTACGAAGTAGCTATGATTTTGCTTTCCTGTATGACTTGTAATTTCCTTAATGATTGAATTTTTTTTTCTACTTGAGTAAATGAACAACCATGGGAGCAGGAATTCGAATTTACTGGACTTTGAGGACCCACTGCCCAGCAATAATTGAAATATTTACATTGAAGGTTTCACATTATACATTGTAAGTTCGATGTATAAAGGGATAGGACTATCCAAGAATTGAGAAATTTGCACAGAAGGCAGTGCAGTCCACATTCGACGTTACCTGAAATTGCAAGGAAGACCCCTGTTTGTCATTCTAAACACTCGAAACTATGATTTGATTTTTAGCTATTGTTAACAACTATCCGAATAGTCAAATATTTCTTCAACTGGGTTTGTTGGAGGGTCAACGCGAACTCTATGACCATCGGATGCGAAGCGCATCCGAAGGCCAGAAGCGTACAGGTAAGCGCTTGGTCCATCGTACTGCCTGTATGCGGACGCGGAACCGAGTTGCACGAAGGTGCTCTGGCCATCTGTGCTTACGGATGAACGGATCTCCAGCACCGATGCTTGGGTGATACTGGGCATGGGCGCTTGGTCCATGGGTACTGCTAGAAATTTCGGTACCGAGTGTGTGGGTCCCAATTTTTTTTTTTGATCGCTCGCGCGCTACATGATCATTTGGCCCTTCGGGATGAGACAGAGTAAGCGGCACCGAGATGTTGTCGATTGGGGTTAGTATCGATTTAGGTTGTTGTGGGTCCACTGACAGAGTAGTACGGGGATGTCGGGGATCCTGAATACATTTCAAAGGTCATTTCACTGCGTCAAGTAGAATGTGATTCAGTCTAGAAAATACATCACCAAAATAACGATGGCATCAAGCACGTCAATGCAAATGCCTTACAAAAACATTGGTTCACAAAGCATAGAACAGGTGGTATGCAAATCTGTTACTCACATGGCACATTTTGTATAGGTTTAGTGTGTACAAATAGGTTTGGTTTGCTATTATTCATAACAGAGATTCAACGCAAAAAAAAATTACGCTCCTAGATCTAACCGCACGACGTTAATCGTCGGCGTGTCTGGCACAAATGCCTTCTTCTCAACTACGGGCGTCTTGTCCACGTCGACACCTCCATTCTGCGCACCGGCCGCAAGCTCGTGCCCGTGTGCCTCCTCTACCGCGACCTTGCGCTTCCCCTTGGTACTCTCCGCGTAATTCTCATAAAAGTTGTTCGCGTCCTTACCGATATCGTGGTCGCCCTCCCCGCGGCGCCCTGGGCCGTCCCAGAAGTGGAACGCATGACTGTGCACGCCGTATGAGGCCGGCACGACTTCGAGCAGGTCGCCGCGCGCAATCTCGATGGCGGGAATTTCGGACGCGGGCAGCCCGATGAGGTACGCGAGCAGGCAGCGGATGACGGACGCGTGTCCAATGATGAGGAGATCTTCTTGTTCCCGCTCCAGCTCAATTAGTATAGGCTCTATTCTAACTGAAGAAATTTTGATGTTTAATACGTTAGCGGATGAATGACGGAGGCGAGGGTGACGAAGCATACCACTTAGATCGTGATAACTCTCTGCTCTTGGAGCTCTGTATGAATAGGGGTCTTTCGTGAATCTATCCCAATCCTCAGGATAATACTTCTTCGCCTGCTCAGGGCTCAGACCATCCCAAATCCCGGGATTGATCTCGAGCATCTGCGGCTTCTCGACAATCTTGATCTGAGAAGGCAAAGGTGGTGATTTCTTCACTGGAGCAGTAGTAGGCATCGGTGGTCCTCGGGAGAGAGGTTCGGATGGAAGGATCGAGTCGGGCGAGGTGGATAGGAGCTCTGGAGATTCTTTGAGCGTTTCAATAGTATCCACAGGAATGTGCGGCGGAATGGAAGACTGAGAAAGTTGAGAAGACGAGGAGGTCGAGGCGACGAAAGGCCATGCGGTGTGGTGTGCGCGTCTCCGTGTCGAGGTCCAGATCTATACCATCATGGCAAAGTGAGCAAAGCAGACATGCAGGACTCTCAGTCGTAGAGAGAGAGGAAACTGACCACTAATTTCCTCTCCGAAGGATCAATTCCTCTCTGTTCGAGGCTCTTTGCGCGTCGTTCGAGAACGAAGTCCTTAAGTCTTTCCGCGTACTCCCATCCAGCGGGCGAAAGGTCGGAGTCAGCTTTGTATGAATGTTCAATTAGAGATTGGCCAGACTAATAAATATCATGGTCAACTCAGATTGTTAGATACAGTAGTTGGCTAAGGAACTGACTCGTGCAAAGTAAATGGTACGGAATCTGTTGTGGATGTTCATGAGGAAGAAAACGATGCGCGACTACGAGAGATCGGAATTAGGTCATTGTCTTGTAATGTGTCTTGACGAGGAGAGGGTACGCACTTGAAGATATCCTTGGATGTCCTATAAAATCATTGGAAGAGTAAATAAGGTGGTTCATATGGCTTTAGGCATCTTACATTTAAGATGATCTTCTCTCCGACCTAAAATATATCATTTAGAGGATTGAAATTAGATAAGAAATGAGCTACTAACGTTGATAATCTTGATGTATGGCCAAGTGCGCTCTTCAACTGTCTCGTAGTATTCCTCGTGCCCGCGAATTCGTGTGTAGTAATCTTGGACAGCGAGATCTGGGTCCCAGCCTTTGTACTGGATAATGTGAATGCTTTACGGTAAGAAATATAAGCCGGAGATAGAAAGAAGGTCGACAGACATCTGGAGATGATATCTTCACATTCCGGATATTCGTCTCGATGATTTCCTTATTATCGCACAACGATTCTGCGACATGCGCCTCCCACCATGAATAAAGCAAAAAACTCAGATAGATATGGGCAGAACGCACCGAGCAATACAACGTGTATGCCTGCTTTGTCGAATTTCTCCGCAAGAGCATGACGCGCCGCTCTAGTGCCGTTATTCGCGTCGTAGATAACAACCTGTCCTCCGCTTTCAAAGTAATCCCAAATCAGCTTCTCGCACCCATTCTGAACCTTCTTCCTCAGCGCGTCCGTCTCAGGACTCTTCTCACCTGTATCATACCAACCTATCAGAAAGCAAATCTGGGAATTGGGACCGTGTATGCAAAAGATGACGCACCGTGCGTGAAGTAGTCGGGGGGCAGCTTCTGTGCGCCGCCAAGCGTCTTGCGTCGGTAGTCGCCCAGAGAGACGACCTGGGTTTTGACGCCCATCCAACGCAGGTACCGCTCGAGCGCGCGCGATATGTGGGTCTTTCCTCTTGCTGGAAGTCCGATGGTGATAACCAGGATCTTACCTGCGTGAAACAGGAGCCCAGAGGCGGTGGTGTAGAGAGGGGCGACCATCTATGATCCCTGGTAGTCGTGTAGGTTCTGCCTTCTGAATGTGTTGTAGAGGTTGTATGTCAGATATTCTACAGGAAATGGTGTGCAGGGAAGCGACGATGGCTGTCCGCGATTAAGAGATACGGAAGCCGTGCATGCAATAATCAAGACTCGAGGTCGTGCCGTAAGAGTGCGGGGTGAAGAAGATAATTACATAAGCTGAGATAAGATAAACCCAGTAGGGGCACTATACAGTTGAGCACAAACGTGGATATGAAAGTCAAGTATTGTACAAATGAAGAGTCAGCAATGGAATGAAGAAGAAAACACAAAATAACCCATATAATCCAGTCACGAAGACATAGCACAGCGAAGAGAGAAGGAACAGCGGCAGTTATTCCTCAAACCCTGGAGCGGCAGCTCGGTAATCCTCCATTTCTTTGTCGAGGTCATCCACCGTCACTACTCGCTTTTTCAACCGTTTGGGGCCTTTCTTCGTTTTCAACTTCCGTGGTGGTATCGGGATTGCTTTTGCGCTAGCTGCCTGGGCAATTGGAGGATTTGCCTTCTTGGTGGGACGCGGTCCGCTATAAAACGAAACCTTAGCATACAGTAAACCAAGCTGAGAAGGGATATAGTAGCATACGATGGGATAGACGCGGTGGTTTTCGGGTGTGAAGCAGCAGTGCCGTTCAGTTGGGCTTGCTGGACTGGAGAAGGGGGAGAAAGCCGATCAATGAGAGAGGGTGGAGAAGGTTTTGCCGCAGCTTGTGTTAGGTGCGAGCCATCTGTCAGGATCTCAATCCTGATAGGGCGACCTTGAGAATAATACATGATTTCAATAATGAGCATAGTCACGTCGAAGCACAGAAACTCACGTCCATCCACGAACTTCCCGTCGTATTTTGCACGAGCGACCATAGCATCTCCTGGACGCTGGAACGCGACTACAGCCATGCCTTTCGACCTCCCCTGAGAGTTGTACACCAGAAATGACTCTTTGAGAGGCCCCACAGTTATCCGGAAAAGCTCCTGAATAGCACGACCTTCATCAAGTTGGTTGGACTAGACTTGCAGTGACCGGGCGCCTACCTCGACCTCTTTTTCCCCGACATCAACCGGAAGCATGCTAATGAAGATTCTGCTCCCCGTTTCCGTCACAGACTTGGCTCTTGCTGGTCCACCGTTTATACCGTGTCCAGAAACGCTGGCTGCGTTTGCTTTCCAGGCCGGCGCTGTATGCCCGGCGCGATTCCCCAAAACTTGACGCTTGGGCGTGTGGTAAGATGCAACGCGACCGTTTTTGAAGCGCTCATCTTGGGCTGCCAACATTGTACTTGTAGGCTTAGAAGAGAGATCTGGAGGCGAATGTGGTGAGGACAAAGAACAAGGTTTCTATTTCATGTCGTCTGGTCACAGTAATTCCTTCATGGAAGCCGATGATAAACAAATGGCAACAATGAACTAGAATTGCTCGCGCGTCGGCAGACATGCTTCGTTTACAACCATTAGGTCAATGCAAAAAGTCCCAATATAATTGCTGCGACATCTTACACACATTCCGCCATTCAGGCTATATTGCATTTGAGACTGGCTAAAGGTAATGTTGCGATGCCGTGGTTCCAACCTACCAATCAAGCCCTGAGGGATTGGACAGATCGCCAAATCTCCCTCGTATCCATGTTCCACAGTTCAAAGGTGCGCATATATTCTCTAAAAGTTCCCCAATGCCCATGTTAAAATTTTGGCAGGAATAAATTGGCAATGACACAACGACAAACATCCATACATGACATTGAAATCCAACTGTAACAGAGACCTTTGAAGCGGAAATGATGGATTCGAGCACGAAGCCTTAAAATACAATGGCGTCACAAGGACTGTAAGGGGAGAGCGGGACGAATAACTGGTGATTGTCTTCTATTATGGTGTGATCCTCACTCAAACCGATGTTAACCATTCGTGACGAAAGAGGGAGGCAGCCTCAACAAGTTCAACTATAGAATGTTTATACTATGATCCACACGATGTTTGAACATGGATAATTATCCTTTCATGCAACATTTTTGGACATCTTGCTTGCTCCGTTTTACAAAAACGCGGCAGCGGTGCTCTACACGTCCCTCCTGGGAGAGGAGGCTCATTCTCTGAATAACTAGATGGTAGATCTCCCTTATCGGTTTCATACTCGGTCCTATATTCCCGTTTCGTTAAATCGCATGCAGCACACACCTCCCTAAATACTCATAGAATGTATTTGGCTACTCCCCGCCATTGGCGACCCTGGCGGTGGTGCGATAGATGCTATACCCAGCCTGCTGGCGCCGAAGCGTGGGTATAAAGCGTTGTTACCTTGTGAGTATTCTCATTTGTCATTTCCCTCAACCATTAAGTGTTACATTGACATAAACGTTCACAGTGCTTCGTTCTTAGGTAGACAGCAGGCCGATGCCGTCCGCATATCTTATCTCCTACGTACCTGCCAATGAGATTCTACTGGCTTCTCCTGGCTTTTGTTACGTCGCAGGTTGCAAGGTTGAAGGTCCGAACCAATCAGAACTCCTCGCAGATAACATACAACGGTCGAAAATTTTTCATGAAAGAAGTAACCAGTGCCATCATATCGGGAAAACGGCGCCGATGCCGCCCCTTCTGTATAACAGAGACATGGACATGTTGTGCTTGCGGCTTCTTCTAGGTTACTTATGGTGCAAAATAGGGCTTTCTGTCGGCCGTAACGTCGTCACGCGTAACCATTGGTTGAGTTGATATCTCCTTATCTGCGGCAGAGAGAAGTTAATGTCCACTTCAGATATCTTCCGGTTTCTCGTAAAAAGACTCGAAGTTCCCTGCAGGGAACGTAAACTTTCGCGACATGATTTTTTTCTGCTATCCCATGTCACTCAAAAAAATCCTACGGGGCACGAAGCTTAAACGCTTTTAGTGACTTTAAAGAACAAGACTGTCGATACCTGCTTTCGTCACCCACTTCCTAGAATTTGACAATGTCAAATATGTGTATAGAATCTACACATGAAAAGCGGACTTCTCCTCCCATGTGCCCTGGAACTCATCCTTCACCCCAAAATAGTGTCGATTCCACTGTCCCCGACTGCGACATCGTTCAAAACCTTGACGGGATCTCCGAACAAAAAGACGTAGAAGTTGGGTTATATCTTCCATCTCTCAGTCCGACTTTTGTCGACATAACAGAACTCTCAACTGCGGGCACCGAGTCTGAGAAAACCCTCACTGAAGCTTCCGAGTACACCTTGCAGAATTCCAGTGCCACTGGATCCGTCGAAAACGCTCATTATGCGTCCATCTACGACCTCCCTCCATTAGATTCTATAACGACGACAGGGAAGCTTTCAAAAATTCAAAAACGCAATGGCATGTTACAGTTTGCATCATTGTGCTATTGTATCTGGTTAGCAGGCTGGAACGATGGCACGACGGGGCCGCTCCTCCCCAGGCTGCAGGAGCATTACAATGTAAGTAGTCTCTCTTATGATAAAATGCTTTTTCTGATAGCTACCATTTGCTGGTAACAGGTAGGATTTTCGGTTGTGTCCATGATATTTGTTGGAGGCTGTTTCGTGAGCACTCTTGTTTCTATCTATTTGAATGCCTGTGTGAATTATCTCTGGGAAACAGGGATTCATAACTGGAGCTGCGCTGAACATTTGGCTTAACGACCGTCTGGGTCTCGGAAAGGTATTCCTTTCACTTATGCCATGGTTTATGATAAAGTTTCGTGGTCCTAATTAGATTTGAATCAATCCAGATACTTGTTCTGGGCTCATGTTGTCAACTTCTTGGCTACGCTATCATCGCTCCTGCCCCTCCGTTTCCTCTCTTAATATGCGCCTATTTCATTGTTGGCTTTGGTATGTCTTTTCAGGTTAGACGGTCTTACAGGTTATAGTGCACAGCTTTAACTTACTGCCATGTCGATTATAGAACGCTCAAGCTAATGGATTTGTCGGAAGCTTGGATAAGAACATGACAACCAAACTCGGAGTGATGCATGGCTCCTATGGTGGGCGTAAATACTTCAGTTTCTGAGAACCACGGCTAAATAATATGCGTCTGCTTTTCTGCTCTTTAGGACTGGGGGCGCTTACTTCACCATTTGCTTCTACGTATTTTTCAAGATTCCCAGATCACAGATGGGCTTACCAGTTCATTTTCTCCGCGGTATTTGCTACGATAAACGTTATTGCTGTGATCCTTGTTTTCAGGTTTCGGAGACAGGAAGGTAATGCTATCTCTTGAATACCAACTGAAGAAAAACAGTGGCCCTGACGTTCTCTTTACTAGAGGTACTTTTAGACGCTGGCCAAAAGTCTCCCACAAATTCCGAGTGCAATCCACAGCGACATGGAAATACGTACAGGCAGATTTTTACCTTGAAATGTGTTCCCCTTCTTGCTGCCTTTGCTGTGATATACATTGGAGTTGAAGTCACTTTTGGAGGTAAACGCAAACAGTGAACTAGTTATAACTGAAACACTAAATCACTTTCTAAAGGTTGGAGTGTAACGTTTGTCATTCATGAACGTGGAGGGGGACCAAGCTCTGGTTATATCTCGTCCGGATTTTTTGGTGGTATGTTTCTGCATCTTCTTGGTCTACCGTGACACTTATGCAAACACGCGTTCCCTTTGAAGGTCTAACGCTGGGCAGAGTTGGTTTGATGTGGCTCAACAAAATGGTCGGAGAGCATCGTGTGATTATTCTATACTCTTTAATTGCTATTGGGTAAGAGGTCACTAGGTTGATATGAATTATCTGTTCTAAATGGCTTTCGAATAAGCCTCGACCTGACAGTTTGGCTCGTCCCATCGATCTACGAAAACGCTGTGGCAGTATGCATACACTCACTTGGCTACAAATTCGTATCTGACTTTTGCATCTTTCAGGTTTCTCTCATTGGTCTCGTTCTCGGCCCCATGTTTCCCGTATTCGTGTCGCATATGACCCATATTCTTCCCCCCCATCTCCTCACGGCATGCATAGGGATCATCACGGGTATCGGTGTCGCAGGATCCGCCGCGTTACCTTTCATCACAGGTGTTCTGGCTTCAAAGTTTGGAATTGGTGCTTTGCAACCCCTGTGAGTCTCTGTCAAAGACTTTAGTGGTATAGGCATAGTTGGGACTGATTTATCCTTGTAGGATGATATCTATGATGGTAGTTATGGTTCTTCTATGGATATGTGTGCCCACCAGCGTTCGGCGGATGGAATCGGTGTGAACACATGTATTTTGGCGCTTCGAAATCATAGATACTAGAAGAGAATTTGGGTCAAAGGATTAATTCTCGGCGGCTCAGCTTAAACAATCTCCCTCGTTTTGTACGTATCCATTGTAGAATTTCTTTCATAGATATTGATTACACATTATAAATGCAAACAAGATTTTACCGCATTGAAACTAGAAAGAAATTCACAAAATGGAGTGATACTTGATAACTGGAAAATTCACTCCGTATACAGAGGACCATTTATCTCGCCCGGTACTGGGACTAAAGTCAACTCTAGGACACAACCAGAAGATTTACGCTATGGGCGAAGACAATCTCGCTATTGGCCCTTGAACACGATCGCGTGTAGTGATGGGCCATCGCGAGGCTGTTTAGTCGAGTCGGGGCCTCAAACCCAACTCCTCCTCACCTTTGATAGAGAAGAAAACTTCAATGAACATATCTCTCAGCTAACGCTATCTCGATAATCCATGTTCAAGACCCCGATAAAGGAAGTCTTCAATTCTTTCAGGATTTCTGTTTAAGAAGGCGTGCCCCCGAGCAATCACAGCGATGATCGCAACCTTTGTGTCATTGTAGCGAACCACTACAGGCCTCTCTGGGAGGCTCAGGACATTGAAGAGTTTAAGCAAGCTTTTGACGATTGCGTGGAATGTAAGCTTTTAGCGTTAAGCCGTTGTTCGACGCTTCTACGCAGGCACTAACCAACATACAAACCTGTTGTAGGCCATTTCCTTGCGTTTCATGCTACAAATAAACTCCACCGCTACATTAGCGGGAGATCCCTCATGATATGCAAGACATACAGCAGCGAGAATTTCAAGGCCATTGAATCGAAATCGATTGGAGTAAAAAAGTCACAAGTCTTCGGCATTCTTTTTGACTAGGACATAGCCGTTTCTCGAGGCTCAGATAGCAGACCCGCGAGGGACAATCTCTCACGTAACAACTTCATTGCAGACAACTTACCTTTTATGGTTCGCCATCTTCTCCTAATGCCAAAGGAAAGAAACCAATACCAAACGCTGTACCCCACAACTCCAACGTTCCATTTGTGCCGCCACGACCAGTCGAGTCGTTTTTCTACATCCTCATTTGGGCAGCGACGTGTTATGATCTAAGTGCCCACAAGGATTTAAAGCTGCCCAACTCTTCTCAGCTCATAGATTGGTCGGATACTAAAAACTTAGCGAGGGCAAGGCAAGCAAAAGAATTAGGTGAAGTGCTAATGATATCCGAGTCAATTCTCTCCGATTACAATACTATATCTGTGGAATACTGTGGGACTGGTTCCCTGAGACAGGCGTGAAGTCTGAACGTCCCCTTGTGGGAAACAATGGACGCAATCACGCGAATTGATGCATGACAGGAGTCATTGAGGTTGTCTTTTTACTAACATCACTTCTCTAGAGCATCCATCGAGCAGCATTGTCTGCCCGAGCGGGTACATCACATTTGGAACCATATTTCACTTGCTACATCCATATCCGTCCAACAACCCAGTGAGCACGGCCTTTGCTCAGTCACGGTTATAACACTGGGTAGCACCACTCATTGTTCCCGAAGCCATTTCGTGGGATCTCCAGGGCACTCATCGCAGTACCTCGAGCTCGCGGAGTTCTCAACGACTTTGATATGACCGTCATTCTAGGTTCCGATGGCAAACCTACAACACCTTCCACCGGAGATCACCACATCACAGGCACTCTACCCTTCATGGCTGGTGATCTTCTTAAGACACCGGAAGATAGAGCGACATTCCAATTGACATACCCTACAATTCCGACGTACCATTTGTACCGCCACGACCTCGAGTCGTTTTTCTACATCCTCGTTTGGGCAGCCACATGTTATGATTTAAAAACCGGCCGCAGGTTGTCCCTTCCCCCGAACTCGCCGCTGATAGACTGGTCGGATACCGCAAAACTGACGAGAGCTATGCTAATGAAGGCATTAACAATCAGGCTCATGGACCAATTGGAAAACGATATCCGCGCAGAGTGGAAAGGCCTTTGGGCGGACTGGATTGAGCCACTCTTTCTTTTATTTGAGGAAGGGCTGCGATGCAGCGCAGCTGCTCGGAGACGCGGCAATATAGATGATTTCACGACCGGCGGGGGACTTTTGACTTTTGAAAAATTCATGGCGACTATTAAAGTCACACCCCGAAACTTCGATACCAAGAAGTGATAGCCCTCTGTGTTTTCTCTTCTTTGTTTAATACCAAGTTCAGTAGCTTTGTCGATGCATATTATGCATGTCGTTTGTATGTAAATTGTGTGCCCCACGCTGATTTCGCCGTCGTCACAAGAACTCAAGTGTCTCGAAGTTTATATTTGAAAACATATACAGCTCTTTTGGTCTGAAGTAGCGATGTACCGACCGCACCTACGTGCCTAACAAGGCTACAAGTTTGAGAGGGAATGAGTTCAAATTTGTGGTTGATTCCAAGTCCGACCATCCTCCCTCGCTCGTAGGAAAGATGGACACGATCACGGGAATTGATGGGGTCGCGTGTTTTGCTAATTACTCTTGCCCGTCAGTGTCTTCTCAAACCATTCCCTCCCTAAAGCATCCATCGAGCTGCATTGTCTGCCCAAGACATCACATTTGGAACCATCTTTCACTTGGGATATCTATATCATATCTGTCCAACAATCCAGTAAGCACGGTCTTCGCTCGGTGGTTGTGATGCGTGGCACCACTCATACGTGGCACCACCTATTGTTGACCCAATTAGACACAGTTAGTTGATAACCCATCTATAAAAGCGAGAGCTTTTTCAGCGATTCACAATGACCCCCTCTTTCGAAAGCCACTCCCAATTCACATCCTCTTCATCCAGTTATTGGTACAGCACTTCATCTGGTAAACCCACCTGAGACACATTGCCCCGTACCCTCTGAGCTCACCCCTCTCCAGATTCTTGTTCAATGTCTGGTCATACTCCCATGAAGATCAAGTCGGCCAGTTCCGATATAAAAATCAATGCCGACGACATGAGGGACATCCTCAAATCGGACCTTGATGACCACGTCCTCAACAACGTCTCCGTGGCCCATTTTGTCGAGCACGTCTGGGGCCTAGAGCCTGCAAAGGTTTCGGAAATTCTTGATATGCAATTTCAGCTGCCAGACGACCTCCTGAAAGAATATCTGCATATTCTCAGCAATAAGCGGGAGCCCGCACTTCACAAGCCATTTCGCGGTATCTCTAGAGCACTTCTCAAGAGTGTTTGTGATCAATTCAACCTTCCGCACACTGTGCTCCAAACCTACTTCTGGGATGGAAATGGCACAACATATGTCTCTCGTGAATCTCGTGTCAAATCCACGAAGACATCGAGCCGCAACGCCCAAACAAAGGGCGTGAAAACGAAGAAGGGTTCCCATCATGGCATGCTCAAGCCTGACCTCCTGGAGGTATGCATACCGGTGGATAACGACAACAATCCTTTGAATCCCGACAATGAAGACTCTATCAAACATGTAGAGGTACCAACATGGGGTCTTGCTCGTGCCCCGGTCGAATTTAAGAAGGGTAGGAAGACGGTCACCCCCAAGCTTGACACCGTTCACGAAGGCAAAGAGACGGGCACAGGGTCTGGTGTAGGTACCGAGGTGTCTTCGCTCAATACTGCCGGGACGGGCAACTCGTCTGGTTTCACTCAGGACAGCGGAGAATCTAGAAACAAGCGACCGGGCAGTCCAACCCTGTCAAAGGAACATAGCGACGCGAAAAAACAACGTACCACCCGGAACATCCCATTACATGAATTACAACTCGCTAATTATGCGCTCGAGTGTCTTTCTGCCGGAAATCGACACTACGTGACTGGTATTTTTATCAACGGCGTCACCTTTAGACTCTGGTATTATGATCGCTCGGGCGCGATGCGTACCGTCTCTCATGACTTTTCTCAACCATCTGGCATGGCCAATCTTGCAGCTTCCCTGTTTGCTCTTAGTCAGAGCAACATGAAGCAGGCTGGATTTGACCCTTATATCTATCACCTGGCTGGAAAGCTTGATGAGCCCATTCAGACTTCCACTGTCGTTCCCTTGACCACGCCGTTGCCTCAGATGGAAAATGTCTGCTACAAATTTACCAAGGGCAACAAGGAACATGTGTTTGCTATACACAATTCTATCTCTCGCTACAGAGGTATTAACGGTCGCGGCACCGTGGCCGCAGATGTGCGCCATGGACTCATAGGAAAGACGTTCTCTCATAATCTATATGTCCTCAAGATGAGTTGGCAGTTTCCAATTCGTCAGCATGAAGGCGAGATCATCAGTCATCTTCGCACAGTGCTTCCCAACTGCTGGCATGATCACCTTCCCGACCCTGTATTCTATACGAAGATTACAGCAGAAGAACTTGCCATGCCAAAGTACAATGTCTACAATGCAATGAAGGACTCAGCCAACCCCCCTAGCAATCACAGTGACGACCGCAACCTTCATGTCATTGCAACAAACCGCTACAAACACCTTTGGGAAGCCACTGACATTGACGAGTTCAAGCAGGCTTATATCGACTGCGTGGAATGTAAGTTTTTCTGTGACATTTCAACAAATTTTAATTGATATCTCATAGGCCATTACCATGCCTTTCAAACTGGCAATGTTCTTCACCGTGATATCAGCGAGAATAACCTCATGATATATCTACCTGGCAAGACAGACAAGCTGGAAGAACAAGATGTTGCCGATAATGCGGAAATTGCTACCAAAAAGATAGCCTCTAGTCCAGCGACCGAGTCAAAGTCTGTTGAAATCACGGAACCTCGAGCTCGCGGAGTTCTCAACGACTTCGATATGGCAGTTATTCTAGGTTCCGATGGCAAACCTACAACACCTTCCACCGGAGATCACCACATCACAGGCACTATACCCTTCATGGCTGGTGATCTTCTCATGACACCGGAACAAAGAGCAAAATTCCAATTGAAATACCCTACAATTCCGACGTATCATTTGTACCGCCACGACCTCGAGTCGTTTTTCTACATCCTCGTTTGGGCAGCCACACGTTATGATTTAAAAAAGGGCTGCAGGTTGCACCTTCTCCCGGGCTCGCCGCTGATAGGGTGGTCAAATACCCCAAACGTGCTCAACCCTGTGCAAATAAAGGCATTAACAATTCCGCTCATGGAAGAATTGGAAACAGGTATCCTCGCAGAGTGGAAAGGCCTTTGGGCGGACTGGATTGAGCCACTCTTTCTTTTATTTGAGGAAGGGCTGCGATGCAGCGCAGCTGCTCGGAGACGCGGCAATATAGATGATTTCACGACCGGCGGGGGACTTTTGACTTTTGAAAAATTCATGGCGACTATTAAAGTCACACCCCGAAACTTCGATACCAAGAAGTGATAGCCCTCTGTGTTTTCTCTTCTTTGTTTAATACCAAGTTCAGTAGCTTTGTCGATGCATATTATGCATGTCGTTTGTATGTAAATTGTGTGCCCCACGCTGATTTCGCCGTCGTCATGAATACAGCTTGCACAAGAACTCAAGTGTCTCGAAGTTTATATTTGAAAACATATACAACTCTTTTGGTCATAAGTAGCTATGTACCGACCGCGCCTACGTGCCTACAAGGCTACAAGTTTGAGAGGGAATGAGTTCAAATTTGTGGTTGATTCCAAGTCCTCCCTCGCTCGTAGCTATAGGAAAGATGGACACGATCACGGGAATTGATGGGTGGCGCGTTTTGCTAATTACACT
Organism: Psilocybe cubensis; assembly: GCF_017499595.1. NCBI lineage: Eukaryota > Fungi > Basidiomycota > Agaricomycetes > Agaricales > Agrocybaceae > Psilocybe > Psilocybe cubensis. The sequence goes on along the minus strand of NC_063006.1, from coordinate 2,187,059 downwards.
CGCCCTTCATTGTCTTTTCAAACCATCCTCCCTATAGCATCCATCGAGCAGCATTGTCTGCCCAACCAGATCCATCACATTTGGGACCATCTTTCACTTGGGATATCCATATCCGTCCAACAATCCAGTAAGCACGGCCTTCGCTCGGTGGTTGTAACAGTCATTGTTGATCCAATTAGACACGTTTGGTTTATATAACCATCTATAAAAGCAAGAGCTTTTTCAGCGATAATTCAAAATGAACCCCTGTTTCGAGAGTCACTCCCAATCCTCATCCTCTGCATGCGGTTATTGGTACAGCAATATTTCATCTGGTAAATGTCCTTCACCGTGATATCAGCGAGAATAACCTCATGATATATCTACCTGGCAAGACAGACAAGCTGGAAGAACAAGATGTTGCCGATAATGTGGAAATTGCTACAAAAAAGATAGCCTCTGGTCCAGCGACCGAGTCGAAGTCTGTTGAAATCACAGAACCTCGAGTTCGCGGAGTTCTCAACGACTTCGATATGGCCGTCGTTCTAGGTCCCGATGGCAAACCTACAACACCTTCCACCGGAGATCACCACATCACAGGCACTCTACCCTTCATGGCTGGTGATCTTCTCATGACACCGGAAGATAGAGCGAAATTCCAATTGAAATACCCTACAATTCCGACGTATCATTTGTACCGCCACGACCTCGAGTCGTTTTTCTACATCCTCGTTTGGGCAGCCACACGTTATGATTTAAAAAAGGGCTGCAGGTTGCGCCTTCTCCCGGGCTCGCCGCTGATAGGGTGGTCAAATACCCCAAACGTGCTCAACACTGTGCAAATAAAGGCATTAACAATTCCGCTCATGGACCGATTGGAAAACGGTATCCTCGCAGAGTGGAAAGGCCTTTGGGTGGACTGGATTCAGCCACTCTTTCTCTTGTTCATGGAAGGACTACGATTCAGCCAAGCTGCTCAGACACACGGCAACATAGATGATTTCACGACCGGCGGGGGACTTTTGACTTTTGAAAAATTCATGGCAACTATTAAAGTCACACCCCGAAACTTCGATACCAAGAAGTGATAGCCCTCTGTGTTTTCTCTTCTTTGTCGAATATAAATTTCAGTAGCTTTATCTTGAATGTAAATTATGTGTGTCGTTTGTATGAAAATTGTGCTCCTCACCCTTACTTTGCCTGGAAATGAATACAATTTCAATGCACCAGAACTCGAATTCATAACACAAAATATATGAGTTTCCCTTCGCCAGAACCGGTACTTATTCTGCCAATCTTGCCTAGGGTTGACCGGTTGATCGACTCTAATATAATGCATTCCCCCGCATTTGTGACAATTTTTCCTTTTGCTGGAAACTCTTATATAACTCACAGATATTTACATTGTTATCTTTTCCGAAACCCAATCCAACCGCATGTCATGAATTATGGTTTCTACCGAAAGCGAAAGCAGATGATGCGAGGCGAGGTAAGTTTGGCTCAAAAAAGGAAATCACTCATCATCTCCACCGGTCAGTCCGTTCCAAACTTGCTTACTACCACCACAATGGCTTCAAACGAATCAGAAACCGCGAACAACTCCCTATCTTCTGACCTGGCTGGAACTGACGCGTCTAATTTGTTTCGGGTCATCGACAGAGACAAGTGAGCCATTCGCAACCTAGCTGCAAAAAAAGTTCAGGGCAATCCTCATCGTGTTGTGCTATCGAGTCAAGCGTACACGGCCTTAACCTCACCGTTCCTGAGGATGCAAAGGAAGTCATCAAACCATGGGATGAACGAGAGGAGACGACAAAGTTCATCGAGTCCAATGTAGACGATCAGGTGTGTATCTCATCGGCTTCAACCCAGTCGTCTGATCCAATCTTACTGCTACATTGCTACATAACCATCCAGCTTATCATCCACATTCCATTCACCCAAAATGTACGCATAAAATCGGTGCTCATCAAGCTTGGTATGTTTCAAGTCATTGACATACACGAAGTACAACGCTCAACTGATCAAGGCAGGGGTGAGGTGACGCCGCGTCACCTGCGCATCTACACCAACCACAACCACATCGTCGACTTTGCCGACACCGAGAACACCAAGCCCCAGCTCAACATCAGCCTGTTGGAGGGAGAGACGCGTGTCGTCGAGTACCCACTGCGCGTTGCGTCCTTCGTCAGCGTGCATTCACTATCGCTCTTCTTCGTAAGTCTGTCCCATGTTCCTGTGCAGTGCGCACGCTACCCCGGGTTTGGAGTTTCGTTCACGCAATCTAATGATGATGAATCCACACAGAGCGACTCGATAGGCGGCGACGTCTCCCGATTATACTACCTCGGCTTCAAAGGCGACATGCGCTCCGTCAAGCGCGAAGCAAACTCCCGTCTTGAGGTTCCCGCGCCCAACGCAGCAGACGCCCCGCTCACAGAACGCGCATCGCATAAAGCATCGGGAATGCAGACGACGGCGCGGTAGTCTTTCTTTATTGCTTTCTTTCATCTGCTGGTCAACGAAGATCATGTAACATCTAGATGCTACTTACTTTTCGTCTTTTAGTCTGTCACATAAAATCGAAATCGTTTATATCGCATTTGGTAGCATTCTGGCAGACCAGAGCGGCGAGAAAGGTTCTTCACCCAGTCAAGCAATGCGCGCTCACAAATCCAATGGTAATTTGCCTTCGCCACCTAATATGAGCGAAAGAGCAAATAACACTTCAACTTGAACATAACATCACCATCCATGATTCAATATTCAATCACCATCCTTCCAGTTCACAAACTGCACAAAAAACGAGTCATGAAAACCGATCAAACTATTTGTGTATTAAAAAAGGGGTAAAGGGTAAAGAAAATAACCCAAAGAGAGAGAAACAGAAAAATAAGGGTCCATAAAAGTACAACTGTAATTATGTCTTTTTTTGAATTCGTCATTCATCCAGGAGGGGTTCGATCTGAGAATGGGAGGGAGGAAAGGAGGGAAGGGGCGGGGGGACGTGATGTTCATGGTGTTGGTAATATGTCCATGGTGGTGCTTAACAAACGAGAGTTCTGAATGTCCTTGGTTCCGAGACGTGTGATCGGTTCGACAAAAGAGAGAGAGAGAGAGAAGTAAAAGTCTAAAAAGGTCCTAAACTGTCCCAGTGTATTTTCAACTTCATTACCACCAACCAACTCGTAATTTTCCATTCACAGCCAACTCTTTACTCGACAGTCACAGATTTTGCCCTAAAAAGTTGAAAAGCAGAAAAATAAGTCAGCACAACATATTCCTACCAAGAAACATAATATATGTATTCAGCACGCACAAGTTACGAGGGAAATCAACATCGCATCCATTCTTGACCGCCAAATGGTAGCTCAGAATCTGGAGCGGGATGATGTTCAAAAGGCCCTGCAAGCAATCCACGGTCTTGGGCACCCGGATAGTCTTCACACCGGCAGCAATACCCTCGTCACCCTCGTTGCACAGCACAATGGGTTGGGCCTTGCGTGCTGTGATCTGGGCAAACGCCGATTGTACCTTGGGGTAAAGCGAGTCTTGTGTCATGATGATGATCACGGGCATGTTTTCGTCAACGAGGGCGAGGGGACCGTGTTTCAGCTCGCCGGCAAGGATACCTGAATGGATGAAGATTATGATTAGCTCATTGACGCATCCCAATCGCATCAAGCTAAATGTATGCGCACCTTCCGAGTGCATGTAGCTGATTTCCTTGATCTTCAGGGCACCCTCGAGGCAGGTAGCATATCTGAAAGGCAAATCGTGACAGTTCAGGGGAAACGTCCCTCAAGGTTGATTAAAAGCACGCACTGATACCCTCTGCCCATGAGCAAGAGACTCTTGTTCTGGGCAACAGTGGCAGCGAGCTGCTGCAATGCGCCGTCAAGCTCAAGGACCTTCTTGATCTGACCAGGAAGAGCGTGGAGTCCGTCAATGATCTGGTTCCTGCGCTCAGTGAAGGAGATGCGATCCTCAGAGAGTTGGAGAGCGATCATCAAGAGGGCGACGTATTGAGAAGTGTAGGCCTACAAAATAAAGCATTAGTACAGATAACCATGAACAAAGAAAAATTCAAACCTTGGTAGAAGCAACACCGACTTCAGGTCCAGCGTTGATGTGGACACCACAGTGGGTCTCACGAGACAAAGTCGAGCCGACAGTGTTAACGACACCAACGCACAGGGCACCCCTGTCAACGCAGTATCTCAACGCAAGGATAGTATCCGCAGTCTCTCCGCTCTGGCTCAGGAACACCACGACATCGTCCCTGAAAATGGGAGTCTTGCGGTCCAAAAAGTCACTTGCAAGCTCAACGCTGACCGGGATTTCGGTAAGCTCCTCGAAGATAGCGCGGGTGGCCAAGCACGAGTGATAACTCGTTCCGCACGCAATGAACACCATACGCCTGCAGCGGCGCATGATGGGCAGATATGCGCGGAGTCCACCGAGGGTGATCTTGTTGGCATCAAAGTTGACACGACCACGCATTGTGTTGACCACGGACTCGGGCTGTTCATAGATCTCCTTCTGCATGAAGGTGTCGAATTTGCCTTTCATAATAGCAGCGATCTCGAGCTCGAGGGTCTCGATGGTACGGGTAGCGGCGATTTGGCTAGGGGTCTGGTCGCCATCCTCCTTGCGCCTCATGCGGTGGATGTGGAGTTCACCCTCGGCAATGTGGGCAATGTCATCATCTTCGAGGTAGAGGACGCGCTTGGTGTGCTCGACAATGGCAGCAGCGTCGGAGGCGATGAAGAATTCGATGGGTTGAGGGAGACCATCCTCGGACATGAATGCGCGACTCTGAGTGCGCAAAACCTTGGGGTTGGCATGAGGTACGGCGAGGAGAGAGTTGGTTTGCACTGTCAAAGATTTAAATTAGCACGCATATATGCCGAAAAAAAACCCGATGACGCACTTGATTCAATGTTCTCACTCTTGTCTTGACCAGCGAATTCAACATCAACGAAATCGACCTTCAGTTTCTTGTCGGTCTTAACACCGATCAAGAGGGGGGAACCGCGGCGAGCAGTTACCACCTCATTGGGGTAGTGACGCGACTTGAAGACGAAGGCAAAGGAACCCTCCAATTCCTTCAAGACAGCCTTGATCAGACCAGTGAAGGTCAGTTCCTTGTCGCTGTGCGAATCGTAAACGTATTTAGTGAGAATGGCGACTGCCTCGGTGTCGGTCTCGGTTTCGAATTTGTAGCCACGCTTTTGCAGAACAAGGCGCAGCTCAGCGCTGTTGGTAACGATGCCGTTGTGCACAACGACGAAATCAGAGTTGGGATCTGAGCGGACAGGGTGGCAGTTTCTCTCAGAGGGGATACCGTGGGTGGCCCATCGAGTGTGGGCAATAGAGACTTGAGAAATGAAGGTCTTGTTCATGTTCGTGTCGGAGGCAGCGATTTTCTTGCGGAGACCGGCGACCTTGCCGACTTCCTTGAAGTAGATGACATCTCCAGCCTTGTCACTGTCGATACAGAGACCAGCGGAGTCGTATCCACGGTATTCCTGGCGGGCGAGACCAGCTGCGAGGACCTCAAGAACCTCCTTGCGGCTCTAGACACAGGAGTGAGATGTCAGCAAATTGACAAGATAATCGATCTCATTGCGGTGGAGCGACAGCGGCAGGACGACAACCACGAGGTTTCCCGCCCAATGCCAACCACCGCCATGGACGAAAAGAAAGAAAAAAAGGATGCTGACCTTTTCCTTCAAGTAGCTGCAGTATCCAAAGATTCCACACATGTTGAGATTGGGAGGGGCGGGATGAGACTATGGAGCTCGTTAGACGCAGCGAGGACGAGGAAGAGACGCTGGAATACGATACCTAAAAGCGATTTAGAGGAGGGGAAGGAAAAAGACGCGTTGGTAAAGAAAAGAGAGGGATGGTTGTTGTGCAAGTTCAAGTTTTAGCACGACCTTGATATTGGATTTTAGGGGCCGCAAGCATGAACAAATAAAGCCGCCCTTCATCGCCTCCGATGTCTCTCTCTTGAACTGTACCGCCTCTTGTTGGAAATCCACTGGACTACCGGCTATTGAGCGCTCTGGCTGTACCTCCTGCACATATCCCGCAGACAATCAACTTCGATGCGCCCATGCTCTCTTCTCACCCCCGCTGGAGTCCAAACAGCGCTTCATCGTTTTTCACCATCCATAATCCGCAAAAATATCTCTGAAAAGCACGCTAGAAACAGCATAGTGTTTTATTTTTTAATATCTCTCCTGAGGCTGCCACCGATCACATTGACGAAAATTTTCTGGAAGAGTTGATTCATAACGGTGTCCATTAACACACCTCCGTGTCCGCACCCACACGGAAGTATATGCTCCTCAGCCTATTGGCGTCTCACTCTGCAGGCCATGGGATCAGCCTCCTTGTTCAAAGCTGACTCGGACAAGGAACATACATGAACCACACATAGGAGGCTTGTTTTGCTCTGCTAGGGTTAGAGTCGCGCCAAGAACTTTTCCGATTCTCGTCCGTGTCGTCATACCACCGTGGCACTGATAATCCCAAGACGGCATATGGCTCACCGCTCGGGCCAAAGGTCATATTAACCACCAGCAACCAGACTACGTGCGCTCCGGACCTCGATAAACGTCATGGATCATTTTTGGGTGTCCAACTCTATCCACCGACGGTGCACCTTGCCCGGACTTCCAATTAAAATTGACTCACGCACGCGATTCCACGCGTCGAGAGAAGCGCATCAAAGCCGCCGACACCGCTTTATGCGCATTGGCGCCTTGGGGACTTGTGGACATGTTGCCCATTACGAGCATGCGCCTATTTATACCCCTATCTGGGAGTAACAGAGTTAAATCGCCGTCTTGTAAAACATCTGTTGGCAATTCTCAGCATCGTCTCGGTGGGCTTCATAATGCACAGTTCCTCTGAACGAAGGAAAGCGACACCTCTGTTGATATATATGCCTTATCGGGTTCTACGGAAAAAGACTGGGTAAAGTCCGTTATTTAACCCATTCTACGCCCCAATGTATATTTTTGTAGCTCGCTTGCGCCGGGGTATGCCTTAATCAAGTCGAAATTCAACTGGAAACGGTATCCATAGTGGACACACAACAGTTTTACCCACACCATCAACCCACACCAGGCAACTTTTTACTCTGTGTGAAACTTCTTGCGTCAGTGACTTGGTAACCACCACGAATGCATAGCTCAGTTCGGGGGCGCAGTTTGCGAAACGAAAGAATTTCCTTTCAAACTTGGGGTCAGCAGTCCGGGGGGTAAAATTCCGTCTTCAAAACCTCAATCGAGCTGAAGAGAACATCAAGTAAGATCTTATTATCTTTTACAAAGCTGCATGATTTTTCTGATAAATTACGGATCAACTCATGATTGGATTGTAATGCCCATTTTTTTGCATCCAGATAGAAATAGAGAAATCAATGCTCTGCTCCGTAGGCGGAAAATATTAAAAATAATAAACTGAGATCTAACCTTCACTAGTCATTCCTTGATTGCAAGGCTATCTTCTATCATCGATGATCCGAGGAACGTTGCAGGAAGTGTAGATTCTGTTATAAAATACCATTGTCAACATCGACGCACATGGAAAGCATGTCGACGATGTGGATTAACTTTCGAGCTCGTATCTCATGAGTTTATATTGTATACAGATAAAGTATGTGTTATAACATGTAAAGTGACATTCACAACTCTGATGTACAGGATAAGCCAAGATCCGAAGAGGCACATGCACTGAGAAAGATATCTAAAAAAATGGACTGAGTATTCTCGTTTTCTACTGACAATACTATCGAACAACCCCGTCGGTAATTTCCAACTTGACGTTCTGCAGTTCTAAGGCTATCACAACCTTGGCAGCGCCACCTGAGATTTTCATATCCCTCATTCAGTCAGAGTATTCGCAGTGCTTTCAGATAAGAGAGTGGGCGCTAGATCCGTGGATGAAGGAAATCAAGTGAAATGGAGAGAAAGACATTGAGATAAAGTCTCGCGTTCAGTCCGACTCTCAGAGGTTTCTAAATTCGGAAGCAGGGGTGCGTGGGAGTCTAGATCACACACGTGCGCGATGGACCCGGCCACATTTGAGCCGTCGGATCGTTCCGAGTAGCCATCATTCTCGTTAGTCGGCTCGGCTCAAAGGCCAACATTTCTCCTCAACGTCAAACTCTCAACCTCGCTCCATTTCAAGGTGCTTCCTCCATCATCCAACAAAACACCATCGCCCTGCTCGTCCGAAAGTTCTCGCACATGTCAGGGTCTGTCAAGATTTTGCCACTTGTCTGTTCGACCCTTGGTATTTGCTACCACAGTCACTGGTAGTCGTGATATCTCAGTTCATCGTCAGGTTGATTTCTGTTGCAGTTTTTAGATATATCAACCGGATCAGGCGTTTATCTACTTTATATAAATCTGTGCGTCGCAGCAAGCGAGCTGTGCACCGCGTCGAAACTTATCTGGTTAGGCCAGGCTAGTTACTTAAAATCGGTCTACTGTCAAAGCATTATCCGCCACTGCAGACATAGCACGATCGCTTTCTTGGTACTTATGACGACGAAACAATCGGTGCGCAAGGGCGGCTATGGGAAGTGGGACACCCTGCCATGATTGCAGCGCAGCGCAAACTTAGCGCGGGTCCCTCCCCCTTGTTGTGCTCATCCAGTTTCATGTATTGTGATACTTGGAATGCACACTGAATGGAAAAATTTCCACTGCAGTATTGATGCACACTCTCGGTGCACACACGGCTCCGCGTGTAAATCCCTTATGAGGGAACCCAGAACAAACCGATAGAGCGCATGTGAGAGTCATCGCGCGTTATCCAACAAATACTGATGTAAAGGTGCTAATCACGGCTTACGGGCACATCTTTAGAGAGGGATGCTTCCAAAAATACGACCTCCACTGGCACGAGACGGCCGAAGCTGTGCGATTGGGTCTGGGTTGATGGCATCGCATTTGTGTTTTGGTCGGATCCTTCTCGCAAGTGTCGGTCGGAAACATGGACATGACGACGTGCCCGACCCCGTGTGCGATGTATAAGTACGTGGGATTCATTCCCCTGCCTGCTTTCCCTTGCACCTGCAGCCACCCCTCCTCCCCCTTTCTTGAGCTTGCGAGCTCTGTACACTAGCAAACCTAACTGACTGATTGCCATTTATTTACACGCTTTATAATATCAGGTGCGGTGCACAGTTGCATAGCATTTGTAAACTGCCTTGACTAATTTCTCTCTCTTTTAAAGCATCCTTTTTCCATCTTTCTCATATTTTATTCTACACATTTTTAAAATGGGTTTCCCTTCCACAATTTGTCGACTGCTCGTAGCACGCGCAGAGGGTAGCAGCCACGATCAAAAGACCACCGAGTCATACCAAAAATACCTCCAATCACTAGCGCAGCCTGATATCAACGATTTCGACGCGGTCATCGCACATTATCATGACGCATGCGATTTTCGCTACGAAACCGATCCTCTATATCTCACTACGACTCTGGGCCTCGTCATTGATGTGTGGAGATCTTTCGAAAAGGCAGAACAAACTGCAGCCGCGTTGCAGGAAGTCATTCGGGCACAGGAGGAGACGCTCAAGCACTGCGAGGCCGAAGAGAACAAGCCAGAGGGTTACACTCGGCTCCTCATTAACCTCGGAAAAGTTTATATCATACTCTCTGACACGAACGAAAAAGAACGTACGTTCTCACTGGTGAAGTCCTCCGAGTATCTCGAGCGGGCGCTAGCCTTTACCGCAGAGCACCCAGAATGTCGCGCGAGCGACGAGACTGAAGCCAGCCTTACGCTGGGCATCGCCTCCTGGAAACTGTGCGATATCGAAAGGCGTGATATCGCGCTGAATGCAGCCATCGCCAGGCTCTCCGGGGCGTATCAATGCCAGAACGAGTTTTTCAGCGATCCTCTCCCTGCCCCGCAGGATTTGGCAACTGCGGTACAATATCTCCACGAAGCCATCGATCGCAGTCCTCCCTCGGCGCAAATCCGCGATACATCTCTGCTCCACCTCTGCCAGGCACTTCTCTTGCGGTATGAGCTCAGCGAGGATCAAGAGAGCAAGTGCCATGATCTCATACGCGCCGAAGCGGTAGCGCGCACCGCGATGCCTATTGTATCTCAGGACGTGCACGGAAAGTTCAAGGATACGTTGATTGTGATCTCGGACTGGAAGGACCAGGCGGCGCAGGTTGACTCGATGCATGTCAAGCCGTCGCCCGTGGCGCCTGGTAGCTCCATGTTGGACGCTGGTCGTACCTTTTGCGGGTCCCGCGCATCGCGCGCTTTCCCGTGCCCGACGAGTCAAGTGATCTTCACAACCTGGGCCTTGTCGACTCACCCGAGTACTTGTGTCCAGAGGCCTACGAAAACTATTGCTTTTACACAATCTATTGGGCATCGAGTAACTCCTCCCAACCGGAAACCCAGGGGACCCCGTAAATGGTCGGTGTCCGGTAGGAATTTAATATCCGTCAGCCCGCAAAATCAGCTCTCTTTCGGTTCGAGCTACCACGCTATCACCACACACTCAAGGTCAAGAAGGATATAAGCATAAATTTTTTTGTCTCTTTTATGGCTGCGTCATTTTACATTTTGGACATCTTTTATGGTCCATCTATGGTCGTCCTTATTGGTCCGTAATTTATTCATTATGTTTTCCTATTTATTTTTTGGAGCTCTTTCTCTCCGTTATGCTCTTGTATTCTAGGCATTACTAGCTTATTTATTACGATTTTAAAATAGGAATTGTACCAGTATGTGGCTGGGTCATTAGGACCTGCTTTGAATTTCTAATAGTACTATACATACACGAACCTTGTAATTTTGGATACGCCCATTACTGTAACTCAGAACTACGTTTCTCCGCTGACGTTCGCCACCCGTTGACTTAACCAGATAAGTTTAGACCGGAGCGATGACGCCCCGGGCGTCTGATTCTTAGTTGATAAAGAAATCGATGACCTTGGGGAGTAGAAAGCTCGAACGAAAAGGAGAATGATACATGGACACAGAGATTTCTAGTGGTAATTGATGGTAATCCATCATCCAAAACTTTCTAGACAGAGTGAATGGAATATGAAAAAAGCAGTACCATTGTCCAGAGTTCGAACGTTGCGCCGCTGTCGTAGCATTCTAACGCCACAGTAAAGCAGTCGTTTCGTTCGTTTGCGCCTTTGAAAGGCTCATATGCTAAACGGTCACGTATTACTTGAATTATTTCAGTGTATTGCTCCCATTAGTAGATGCAATTCTTCTTACTGCTCTTGACGGCTAAACTCTGCAACTAGGTTTCTCGAAACCCAGTACATCTTCTTCGTCCTCGGAGGAATCAGATAGCCTATACAGTTCTAAATACTCAGGTCTTCAACTTGCTTGATGCATATAGCCAATCCAAATGAAAGCTAATACGCTAATGATTGGTCAATCATGAGACGTTTCTATTATTGAGGAACATGAAAAAATCGTGAATGAAGGAGATTATGTCATCTCGTCACTTTAATGGCTCACGAACTTCACGCTATCCGTCATGTAAAGCACCGTATTAATAGTGAGAATGAGAATAAAGACCCAAAAAAACCCAATGCTATGATAATCTGGAGAAATGTGAGTGATGGTGGAGTTAATCAGCATAGAAAAAGTACAAGGAAGCTGGGACCTATCAACAGTTCAACACGGTTGGGCGCTCGATGATAAGAAATTCATCGACAATGAATATAAACGACCAGCTTGTTCTCATCCTTCACCCTGGACGAATCTCCCGTGGCCAGCGGAAGCAAAAAAAACGGACTTCGCCTTCGTCTTTTCCAAGAGGCGTGATGGTGCGTTGATGAGATAAAAAAATCAGAAAGTGTGCACAGCTGATAGGATGCAATTTTTTTGATATCACAAATGCGGACATACCTGCGAACGATCTGCAAGTGGATTGAATGATCATAAAACATTGCTGCATCGCAGATGTCAAAAGCCTGGCTGTGGTTCTTGAGAGTTGGATGGTTTTTTGGTCAGACGGCGCTCTGTACAGGGCGGGAGACAGCTGCCGAAGTACTTAACCAAGTACGCACAAACAAAAAGGTCCGGCGGACGGGCCCGAGACACCGATGCGCCTAGTACAAACCGACATCTCTCAATCTGACCATTTCTGTGTGTCGCCCGTCCTGTTCCTCAGGGGTTCGGCTCGGTACGAGAGTTCCCTGGAGTAGTTCCTCGTAAGGCCTTACTCTAAAGTGAGACGTACATAACCTGTAAGTAATTGCAATTTTACCTTGTAGTTTTTCGGAGTCCATTGTGACCTCTTCTTAGTAGTAGCTACACTTGCAACCTTTCAACCTATTGATTGAAGAGTAAGGGTCTTTCCAGAGAATCTGGGCTTTGCGCTATGATGCAAGAGTCAAATCAGCTTGGCAAGCGGTGAACTGGAGCGGGCGGGGCTGCGCCATTAAGACGGTTCTATCATCAAACGGTTATTTCCTGGTATGTTAGCAAACTGATGATGTGACCTTACGCTAATGGATCTCAGCACAGGTCGGACTATGATCTATTTGGGGCTGGGGACCCAATCGTTAATATCGATTCTGAACGTAACTCGGTTACAAACTCACTCCTCTGCGGCCTCGAGGCGCGTTGGACTCTTTTTGAAAATGTGCAAGTTAATCGTGAACTCTCCAAGTCGCAAGGAGCATTGCTGAATTTAACCGTGCAAAAGGCGTGTATTTTTCACTAAAACTTCGCAGGTAATAGCATTATGCATGGATTCAAACTTAAAATATCCAAGAAGGACCTCTGAGCAAAGGTCCGTTGGCAGGGGACGGCAGGCAACTCAAATGGCTGCCGTAATATCTCCATCCAGGAAGATCTATACATAGATTAATCCCGACGTTAAAAAACCCCAAGAGTTGAAGGGTTGAATTTCTGAGCCTTACCTCCATCCTCTTCTCTGACCGCTCTCTCCAAGTTACTTGTTCATCCTCTTTTTCGTCACGATGCCTGATTGGAAGGACCCCGCTGAAATTCAGAAGGATGCAGTCGCCTTCACCAAGCTTATGCATGCTCTTTTGGGTCTCTACGCGTTCGTTCGTTTTACTCTCAATCCTTATGCGTGTTGAAGGGCTTTCGCAGTTACGAATTTTTCATATCCTTCGACTTTGAATGGGATTTCATTACGGGGAAGAAGAAATTTAAGTGGCCAATGGTGCGTCCCCTTCAACATCCTACGCCACAGCGATATCTGATACTGTAATGCTTCCATTAGGTGTTTTACTTCGCCAATCGGTATCTTCTACTCTTTGCGATGATTGGAATGTAAGTTAAGTCTCCTCCGTTGACGAAATGGTTCTGACCGGCTTTCTAGTGCCATTTCCTTGGATACGACAAGGTATTCTTCCGCGATATATTAGTTTATAGTGCGATTTCGCTTATACACTTCTTAAAAGTAAACTTGACTGCCAAACGCTATACACTTTCAATCAGGTATGGTTACCTGTGGATCACCTCTTTAGCACTAAATTGACGATGACTTGGAATAGTTGGCTGGAGATGCTGCGGTCGGTTTGGCTAGCATCAATCTTTCGATACGCGCGTAAGCTCACTCGAACCATGTGGATGAGTCGTTTGTCTCACTGATTTGTCTTTAGTATGGCAGTCTGGTCGCAAAATCGGTATATTATTGGTTTTCTGGTATTGTTGATTCTTGGTCACTGGTCGTTGATCCTTCAAGGTAATTCTTCCCCAGTAATATTCGGCGTTTTTAGACGCCGTGATTCAGAGGGTTGACACGTCTTAATTTAGGCGTTCAGCTGAGTGCAGTATGGGTTCCCGGCGTCGGATGTCAAATCACCAAGACCAACAACACAATTCTGGCTGCCATCTTCATATATTCGATGTGCTTCGACCTTATCGTTTTGTTGTTGATCACATACAAGCTGTTTGGAATTACCGGCAACAGAGGCTCTGAGGTCATGGGGAGGAGTCGTCTGACCCACATGATCTTCTCAGATGGTCTTATTTTCTTCATCATTGCGTATGTCTTCGGTTTGCTTGCTTCCTGGCTTAGGCATCATTATCACTTACTGACTCTCCTTACTATAGCTTCCTCGCCAACTTGGTAGCGACTGTTTTCATGCTCTTGAATCTCAATCAAATCATGTCTGTAATCTTCAACGTTCCCGCCGCCGTGTTCTCCACTGTACGTTGCCCCTTCCTCCTAACTTGTTTCCCTCACTAATTAATATTGACAGATCGTTGCAACCCGTGCTGTACGTCGATTAACGAACTTTACTAACAACGGTCCGGAAGTCTTGTACGTTAACGTTACGCACATTTTTTTTATTGCCTTGATCTAACCTTTCCAACAGCGCTGCTTCATCGACAACTGGGCAACGTGGAATCTCAGTGCCACCAACCCAAAGGAGTATAGTGCCGACTCTCACGTACAAGACTGGCTCGCGCGCTGGAGTGCACGTTCAGGTTAGCGTTGAAAATTTTAATTCTCCCCTTATATCTTTGCTGACGTTATTTGGCATCTCCGTAAATCCTCAACCAGATGGAAACGTTTACGCATGGCGAAGTACATCACGATGATATCTACACCAAAACGAAAGAAGGGAGTGAAACTGATATTGGAACTGACATCGAGGGGAAAGGCTCTCTCAGTCAGTAAAAAATGATGCACACCCAAGTTGACCTTGGATGCTATTACGATCACGAGTAAGTGGGACTCGCAAAAGACCTTCAAAAGGATCTTCAACCCTGCCTTCCTGTCATTTAACGCTTAGAATACTCAATACATACCAAGTCGCTAGTAAACCATATACCCTCATATACCACATAATCACGGACGTTTAATGTACAACATTTTGGCTGTATGGACGTCAATAGGAGGACACGTAATTCTTGACATGAGCTAGCGCCTTGAATTTGTTTCAGACTTCAGTGGTATTGAAATATTTGACTGTGGGATGTTCCTGTGTTCTGAGTGCTTCAAGGATTTATTTAAGTCTGCAGACTGTGAGAGACTGAGGCACTTGGGCCGCGTACTGAGGATCTTCCTGCACGCAATTTACTGACCGGTACTTTCTTAAGTGCCCTTCCCCGCACAAGCGATCGCGCAAGGGTTTGTCTCCACAATCTTTCATCAATATGGCTCAATTCTGCCTGAGGTGAGCCCACAAAATTAACAAAAAATTAACGTACTCGGATCGACGTCTGCGATCACTGAGTCTCTAAAATGCAGTTAATGAACGTTGAATTATAAGGGTCGTCGATTTCTCCCCATGCCTTGATATCCATCTTCAAATGGTCTACCAGAGTAATTGAGTTGAATTCTCTCTATCGCACGCTGCCCAGTGCTGTACTGGCTATAATATGATGCTTCTTTTTTTTGCTCTAGCGCCGGGTGACAGCCATGAGCACTGTGGATCCGTGGCACCTTTTTGCAAGGTACCCGTCGGCCCTACACTAGTACTACTACGATGTATATCATATATACACATCGTGGATTACTTACAAACACAACTGTGGCAAACATGTCGGCACCGCTGTCAGTGGCACTGCTTCTTCCAATTTCTTGGACAGCTTCCTTTTCACGACACGTCGATCTTTGAAATTCGCGTATCAACTGGAAAGATAGTCGGTTGCTTCACATTTTGAGTCTCAAGGTGGTCCATGCGCTCTAGCCTCTCAAAGTCGTTCGGAAAGGCTACACTGGTGTAGTATTAGGACTTGGTCATCCACCTCTTAAGCGGTACTGTCGCGTCCTGGTTTCTGATGCTGATGTAGAGTCCACGGCTAATGCTCGCAATATCATGAGCACATTCTAGACGATGGGCGACACCCTTAAAAAGTCTAAACGTACATTGATATTTTCATGAAATCCAGGGTTTTGATGGTCTCGTTATTAGACTGTACAAGCGAGCAGTCAAGTCAATCTTCCAACGTGGACACTGGAGCCAGAGGAGGTTATCGGCCATACTGGGACATAATCATTCATGAATGGCACTAGATGGGAAGGAGGGAAGGACCCTTACGCAATGATACCAAAATCATTCGCGTACTGTTTGGATTTGGTGGGAATCAGTGGCCGACAACTCCGTCGGCCCCCTTCTACGCTATTTGCTACCTGTGCATGCAAAGACTAACAGCTCCAAATCCACTCAACCTCCTCAACGCTGCGTTCAACTTTGACTACAGCTACATCTACAACGTACGTACAGAGGAACGAATGCTAGTCGACAGAAGTCAATCTTAAACCCGGACAACTCTCCTGCGGTAGCTCGCTCAAGTTGTTGCTCTTTTTTTCCCCCGAGGATCAGGCCGAAATATGTGATTCTGGATAATGAGCAACGTCCATTGGCGGGGTTCATGGTTCATACCTCACCCACCCCCAACTTCTCATGCTCTCCGGCCCACCGGACTCCAACGCCAGAACCCAGAAATGATATTCGTCTGGCTGTTTGGCTCGACCGAGTCGAAACCGTCCCCAAATCGGCAATAAAACGCCCGTCGATTCAGACTCCGAGTGAAAGTCTGCTGAGCAGATGGGACGGGAGGTGGCAGTACGTACCATGTACCTGCAGGGGTACGTGATTGGCGAAAACAACCATACATAGTCGATGCTTAATTGATTTTTGGACTAGACCAGTTCGTCTTTTTTTTTCTCTCGTTTTTGCTCTTTCTCTGATGGGTTTCGCAGTGTGTGCATGCCTAAATATGCGCTAGTGCGTACATACGCGCTCCATGTCGTCGAATGCTCGCTAAATCGCATGATCTTTCCCTTTCAGCTTAATTACTAATTGGTTCCTGCATACTTATTTCTTTTTCGAACAGAACGCGCTAGAAAGATCAGAGAGAGAAGCGCTGAAGAAGATGGAAGAGCTCATGGCCCCAACGACGGGATCTGTTCGCATCAACGCTACCGTTCAAGCGAGCGGGGCCTTTTCAGCGTTGCAAAAAAAAAAAAAAAGCGAACTCTGAGTCTCAGTCGAACACTTGGGCTTCTAAACGACAGTGGGATGTCAGTGCTTTCTTGTCTTGCGATCTTCCTCTTCGTCGTGATGATGTGATTGCCCCAACGCTCAAGCGCGAACTCGGCAATCCGAAACTTTTTTCTCTATTTTTTTCTGGCTTCTTCTTACCTGTGAGTGACGTGCTGGGAGAAAGTGATAGTGATATATTCGAAACTTGTGGTTGATTTATTTATTTCCCAAATATGGTCGTCGCTAACCGTGTGTGTTTCTAGTTCCAGAACTTGAATTCAAGGGTGTGCACCTGAATTTGCGATAATGGGAAAGGTAAGTGCATATTCGTATTTCCATGGCCTATCGGATACTGGCCATCGTGAGCTACTTATTTATGTTTATACCGCAACTTCCCAGTATGCATCTCTTCGTTCAGTTTGGATAATTACCTTCGTTTGGGTTTGAAGACATTTTAAATTTTTTGAAAACCTGTGCAGTTTCCCAGGTCATGCCACAAGTCTCGAGTCTCGAGCCTCCTTTGAATCGAGTGTAAAACCGCGTTTTAATGAACTCGATGGCGCGTTGGGAAGATGTTGCATTTTACGCGGAGTGCCGGTGGGTGGGTATGGTAAAGACGTTAGAACTAGGGACAGGAAGATCAGGGAATAGAGTTGCCTAGTTTTCCTCCTAAGAAGAAATCCCATATCCGGCCATGTGTTTACGACATAAACTGGTGGAAAAGGCAGTCGAGAAGCACGGTCCGCCGTACGTGCAGGGTCCATGAGCGCGTGGAACAGCAAGGACAAGATCTAGGGCGGTGTACGTAGCGTAGGCACGTATGTAAGGGTATTTCTCCGTCCGTCCAGTCCAATCTACGAGCAATTCATTCACCCCACAGCACCGTTGTGAAAAGAGCCACCTGCCCAGCATGCTCTGCGTGAAGGTTGGAGCAAAAAAGAGAACAAGGTATAATTGAGTGGACAACATGAACGGAAGTACCACCCCCGTTGTTAAGTCACGTATGTTTTTCTCACTTTTTTTCCTTATGTTTTGTGATCCGTGATCAAGGGCGTTGCGAGGGTTAAAGGGTTTAGCCGTGAAAAATCTTCACCGCAAACATACCTTCCGGCCGTCGACTGTTCAACATTGGCGCTCCAATGACATGGCTTCTGTCAGAAATAGAAGGTGTGCGAGATATACTTACAAAAATTAGACATGGAAGCTTTCTTTCCTTTCATTGGGGGAAATGAATGGTATAATTGTGAACCGTCGGTGGGAAAGGAAAGTCTAACATAGTGTTATTAAACGCGCATCGATGTCGCCTTTCATAGAATTTGGGTTTACAGTACACCCACTGATATAGATTATTATTGCCTGTGTGGAAGTAAGGCGGACGAAATTTGAGAGAGGAACGATAGAGATGGGTGATAAGGACTAGCCGTCGGAAAGATGATAGTGGTTTAGGACTCGGGGTGATGGGCTGATCTGATATCATAGATATCTGTCGGTGGTTGTCGCTGCGCTTGTCAGAAATACTGTACTTTCTCCGTTCGCCCAGGGGCATTATGTTGAATATCTTGGCTATATAAATCTTACCCTGGAGAAGATTGCCCTTCATCAGAAATTTTAACTATTCTGAGAATAAAAAATTGTTCTGCGTCAATGTACTATCCATGAATGGGTGCATACAGATATAGTGACGGCGGCTAGAGAACGAAAATTAGTTTATCGAGAATTAATGTTATTATCTTGAGCTAGAATCGGATTGAGGAAATGAATATGATGGACATTATCGAGTTCTGATTCTGGATTCATTTACGCGTTGTCGAATCAATATTACATCCCTACTGACCTGTGATAGCCCGGGGGATGTAGAGCACGACATCTGAATCCTTCAGGGACTGGCAGAAAACTTTGGCGAGACCGCAGAGACTACAAGACACACGGAAACGTCGGCGTCTTCTCCAGTCGTGCGAAGAGCGGGCATACGGACTGGTGGGTTTGGAGTCTACTGATTTGTCAGTTGTTGCGTGGAGACTCTTCCAGTATAGAGACTTCTGAGATGTGAGATTGAAAAAAGTCCGGAAAGTTTCATCAATTCACTTTGAACTTTTCTGGGCCGCAGTATGTGCCCCACAGACGGCATGATTTGTGTACACACAAGTTTGAATGGGTTTTCTGCAATGAAGTCCGGACTGAACAGTACACCCGACTTGCCTACTTTTGACATGGTTAATTTATGACTAAAATGAATTTTGCACGAAGACTAACCAAAAAACGGTGTTGAATCCACTGAAGGATCCTCAGGTGATTGTAGAAGAAGCGATGGTGAAGTGCTCTGTGTATTGTGGCTCAGGCAGCGGGCGACACAGTGTCCGTCATCTGTCAGGTACTTGTCAGACAGCACGGATCCCCCGAATCGACGATGATTATTTGGGGGACATTATTTCGCAAGGCCAGGTCGAATGGAGGAACTGCCAGTGAAAAAAGTCGGATCGCATGTGGCAGTGACCTGGCGGCCAGGCCGACGTCGGCTAGATAATTCCCAAATAAATGCAAATGATGGCCGGCTGCCGGAGCACGTGTCGGTGTTTGTGTCCGACTTCCAATCCATGTTCTGCCCCGAGCGGTCATGTCGAAGTCGGTCGCGAATCGTTTCATGGAAGCCGCCAAGATTGGGGAAACTACAAGCGAATATGCATCTGCAGAGAAAGAGTGCGCAGGATGATGCATGCAAGGATGAGCACACTGGTTTGGCTTAGCCGCTAAGGCCGGCAAGCGAATCGTTACGCCAACGCTGATGGGCGAAGCAGCAGCGTCTGTGAAAAAAGGGGCGGCCAAATGGGGCGAAAGGATATGTATGTCATATTTAGATCTAAGGGTTCTGGCAGAAAGAATCCTCAGCACGCCGTCACACAGTCTTCTCAGGCAGAAGCCTGCGAAGCAGGTGACTTTTACACTCCAACCCAAAAAACTTCCCCTTATAAGTACCTTGATTCTGTTTCATTTACTTTAGGATCGTCCTCCCTCTACTTCCCGCTGCCACTTGCCTCTCCGTCACTTATTCGCCATGGTTGACTGGATGTCCCCCGCTGAGATCGCGAAAGATGCTGGTGTGTTTACTTCTTCTCGTCTGTCTGTCGCGTCCTCATCGCCATGTCCCTTCAGTTGCCTTCGATAGGTTTATGCACGCTCTTCTGGGTCTATATATGTATGCGCTTCAACATACTTCATTGGCACCCGGAATGCTCTGACACGCATACAGGTGGGAGTTTGCCATCTCCATTCAGTTCGACTGGCAGTATATCTCCGGGAAGAAGACTTTCCGGTGGCCCATGGTATGTACCACGTCTTGCATATTGCAACTGAAACTTATCCCCGCCTAGATATTTTACTTCCTAAATCGTTATTGTCTACTGTTCGCGTTAATTGGAATGTGCGTGCCTCTAAATATTACGCGCCGTCCGACATTTTAACCATTCTCTTTTCCTAGTGCCATAGCGCTGAACGTGACTGAGTGAGCATATATTGCTTGAGCGCTAGGAAGCCTAAATTAACGAGATTCCAGGGAAGTAAACTGCCAAGGGTTGTACACCTTCAACCAGGTACTTGATATATGCGCGTTATTTTTTCAATTCTCGCTCAACATTTGTGTTAGTGCTTCGGAAATGCTGCCATTGGTCTTGCCAGCATCAATCTGTCGCTTAGAACGTATGTCTTCCGTAAATACCCCGCATATATGCGTATATTCAAAGTTCAATGCAGCATCGCTGTCTGGTCAAGGAAGTGGTACATTATTGCACCTCTTGTTCTGGTCATCCTAGGACATTGGTCGCTTCTTCTACACGGTACGTATCTGCGGACTTGGCGAAATCAATATCTTGCTCAATTATGTACCTACAGGTATTCTTTTGAAGGCAGCTTGGGTCCCCGGTCAAGGCTGTGTTATTACTCAGACTGATAACAAGCTTTTGGCCGCTACTTTCATCTATACCATGGTGTTCGATCTCTCCGTTCTGATCTTGACCGCGTTCAAGCTTTTCAGCCCTAAGAACGGGAAATCGAAGCTTGTTGGGCTTATCTTCAACGACGGCCTGATCTACTTCATGATCGCGTGAGTACTATTCGTACAAAATATCCTAGTCCTTTGCTTATCTTTTTGCGCCAGTTTCATGGCCAACTTGATCGCAACCGTATGCAGCTTCCGCTCCTTAACGTTCCCGGGATTGACTTAGTCTTTGATTAGATCTTCATGCTTCTGAACCTCAATCCTGTCATGTCTATTATTGCAAACGTTCCAGCTGCCATTGCATCAACAGTAAATATTTTTCCCCTTTCTTATTGCGTTTCTGATCTCATTTCCAATAAGATTGTGGCATGCCGTGTCGTCCGACGACTGAGCAATTATACCTCGCGAGGAGCAGAGATGTTCCCGTATGTTAATTTCTCTGACCAACTGTTGGTGAAGCTTACTAACGACACCCCAGAACTACTACACAGGGATCAACAATTGCCTTCCGCTCTAACATGTCCACTCATCGCCCTAAAGCCGCCACTAAGGTTAACACCAAGGTCTCTACAAAGTCCGAAGGAGTTCACGTTCAGGTGCGTAATCGTTGTCAGTTGTCAAGTAATTAATCTTACCTTTGCCCAGATGGAAACTTTTGAAAGCCCAACCGATAAGACTTCTTACGTCGAGTATGACGCCTCTGGAAAGATGGGCAGTGCAGACAGCTATGACCCAGAATCCCAAGTGATCAGCGGGGAATTCAAACGTCCCCCGTACTAGGGGCCTCATCGTACGTACAAAGGCTTCAGTCAGTTCGATTTTTTCCAAAACTATACCCGCCGTACCACCTTCATTCAGCCTTACGTCAAGGCCGTCTCGTTCCACTTTGCACAAAATCGATACCATCACACTCTTCCATTCGAAACGGATATCTATTTTCCCACATCCTCGCTGTCGTCGCTTTCTGTACTATTTCCTAGAACCTGTTCTCTTTAGGTCGGCCTTTTTCTCTGTTAGACGCATACCCCTACGCATCAACATGCCATCACTCCTTTTCGATCATCGGACTCTCTTCGTCATTCTTTGCGATCCTGGCGCTCTCCACGTGAAATATCAATTTTCGTTTCTCCACACGCATTCGCATTGAAAAGCCCTCAGGCATAACGAAGAGATCAAATGAAGAAATTTCTCTGGGCAAGTCGATTAGTATTGCTTGTCGACTTCTTTTCATTTCGGGGTGGTCAATTTTGCAACGCTACGTCCCGATAGGTTCTCCTGATCTGCCCCCACCCCCCTGGAACTTCTTTGGCTTCTTTATCCCTTTTCGTCTTCTTTCTATTGTCTATTTCGTCACCGTCACCGCCCTTCTTCGATCATGATTAGCGATAGCCCTTCTAGAACGTAGAAGGGAAATGAGTTTGCAGTTTAAACTTTCATAGGGCGGGCATTCTTTTCTTTTTCTCTGTTTCTTTTACACACCATTAAATTGTCATACATACATACTTAGCACAGTATAACACACGTACCACATCCAAAATATCAAAATTGTACTATATCGTTGATATATCTTTTTCATCATACAGGCAATAAATCTTGTTGTATATTGTGGAGACAATTTGTATTCGGCGAACTTTCTTTTGTTAAAGGTGGATCGTTTATTATGTGAATGATGTCGTTATTATGTACTTAGTTTTGTATATACGGAACTGCCATCGAGGAGTCGTTGACAAGACAGAGGCACTAGTGTATCCATCCATGTATGTTCTTACGTTCTGTCGATGAAAGTTAAGATTTGGATGTACTATACAGAATTCAGATTCCAGATTCATGGATGGATGTTGGATATTCAACGTCCCGACCCCACCGACTTGACTTGGCGTAAAAGTAACTTTGAGAGGTTTAGCGCGTCTAATGGCCGTCGATCCATGGTCTATTTTATTCTGTTCAAGGCCGTTTCGCACGGGACATTGCTGTTTTTATCCTTTGTTGGGTCGTTGGATCTTTTTTGACATTATTGATATGATGATCTTATCTTTTTTGTCTTTTGAGCCGAGTTGGCGCTCAAGGTGCCTGTATGTGCGAACTGCGAACTGTGAAGTGAGGATGGAAGATTGTAGATGGTCGCTTAAGTATGAGATAAGACTGATTAATAGAAATGATAAATCAACAGAATATAAATTCAGCAACGGAAAGGAATCGGAAACGGAAACGGGAGACATGGGACACGGAGGACAAATTGAAGCGGTTTATTTTTTAAATCTCTTTGACTCTGGACCTTCCCGACTCAGCATCGACATAGATATCCTATGCATGGACAGGTACTACGTTGATGCAACTTGTATCTGTTGCGAAAAAGATCGACGTGTGCGGGGGCCGCCAGGCCACAGGGGTGGTGCGATGCTGGACATGGTGGGAGAAAATGTACATGTATGATATGGACGATTCAATAGTTTTTCCCTACCCTGTCCATGGCCATGGCCATGGGCGCCGGCTGTATAGTAGAAAGATAGCAGTAGCGAATATCACGATAGACAGCTTATTCTGCTCTTTGGAATTGTTGAATTGATTAAGCTGAGATATGATATATGAGGGTCTAGAGCTAATCTTCATTACTCGCCGTTCAATTGTACTTTATGCAGCGCTATTTTTGAACATAGCACTAGTAATTTGGGAAGAGTGGTGCTTCGTGACTTGATTCATGAAGTGCTGCAGGTTGCCGTGGGTCTTCTGCTATTTATGCGGTATCGTTTCTGTCAGAAGTTCGTTCATTCATTTCGTTTGTGAGTGGATGTCAGCACTTAAATGAATAATGAAATCTGTGCGCGTGATAGGTTGTTACTGGATTGGCACTTTGAGTTTCCTCAGATGGGAAGTGATCGTGGTATTCGGAAATGGGACCTGCAATTTGGAGAGTAAAATTAATTACAGGTCGGTGTAGTAATGTCGCGGGGGGAAAGAAGTGAGAGTGAGGTAAGATAAGATAGATTATAGTTGAAATAACCTTGTCAATCAATCTCATTGCTCGAAATGGCTAAGCAGGGGGCCTTTTGAACTTGCCTTTTTGGAGGCAGCATCATTCGATGAAGAGAAAGACGTCGAGAGCGCATCCAATGTAGTGCTAAAAATAGATTCAATTGAAAGGATTAGATTAGACATGGATTAACGTTTGGGAAGAGTGGGGTCCATGTCTGTAGATTCCGCAAGCTGTGGATGCGAATAACGGAACATGTTTTGTAGACCACCGGCGGAGGACGGCACACATCCCAACAGCAGGGCAATCGAAATGTTCTTGTCCATTCGAATCGAGTTGCTCCTTGAAGATACACTCAACCTTGTTTTTTACATGTTCAATGGAGCTGTTTGTTCGTATCCAACTACCCCATAGGTTGACTGATATCGCCGCCCCACCTACAGAGTTGCCATATAGACGGCCAGGGTCGCAACCCAGCCTACAGCACCCAGAGTTAATCGAACGTAGTGGAGACGTTTCCACTTTCGTAGTAGCGTTTCGACCTCTTGTTCGTCCGAAAGGGTAAGGGACGAGTCTTTCTTTGTGGCCTTCTCTCGGAGGGCAAGAAGACGGAGGTTGGTGGGGAGCACTGGGTTTACTCAATGGTTAGTACTTGATGATTATCAGTAGTGTGGGGAAAATATGCTCACTAAACAACAAAGTGTGCACTCCATTGGCGAGATGAAGAGGTGCAAGAAGGAGGAGGTAGTTGCGGGGTGAGAATGGCAGTCCGGTAGGCGGCGTCTGGAACGCTGCGGCCAAGGCTGCGAAACCAGCTACAGCAGCTGATATCCCCATGTGTATCTGCACAAAAGACGCCCGCGTTAGTACTTTGGGAGTAAAGTGATATGTAGATGTGGCTGTAGCGTTGAACTCACGGCGCCCTTCTTATAACCCCATGCAAATATCTCGACGGCTTTCGAGGTATCAAGTGCAACCTTCTTGCGCTCCTCTGGGTAAATTGCGAGCGCGATGCTGCCCATGTTTTGTGAAGCGATGTTCCCCCAACAGTAGTATGAGATCATTCCAAACCCAAGTCCGAGAGTACAAGAATACGGCGAGTCCAAAGCTCGGGAAGCAAACGAGTTGATGATATGAGAAGACATTATTGCGCGAATTAGTTTTTGGTCTCGTTATTTAAAAACATTCAGTTCGTTGGGCGCCTTTATATGTTGTGGAATCCAACAGAGGTCTGGAGAAGTTCAGGGCAAGGTATGCTGATGTGTGAAGGCGTGAATGTCTTAGATTCAGAATGAACGGTTAGAGAGCGGATTGCCGAAAGGCGCGCCCCTGCGCGCCTGTGCCAAATGCATCTCACGATCACATGATCGGATGTGTTGATGCGCGTTTCGGCTAGATCCGGCTGTTGAGGTGTGCGCGAGTTCTTCAAGTTCACCGTTCACCCACGTACGACGCGCTTGAATATCTGGTCATTCTGATGACACTGTCTGGATCGATACTGCCGCTGAAAATCATGTTGCGAGACTGTGGCACGAAAGCGATTGTGTTCAATATATGTGCGCGATCGACTTGTTACGCATCCAATCCCGGTCGACGCTTTATTCTTCTATTCTTTTCAACAAGGCGCTTTCTTGTCAAGCGAAGGCTAGCACTCATCGCAAAGAATAGCTTGTCTTATTTTAACGCACTAATCTCGCTGTGTTGGAATGAGCATGAAGACTACATATGTGTCGACCTTCGGTTGATAGCGACTTCATGAATACTGGTTAAGCATCAACTTGCCAATATCCTCTTCGGATACTCATATCACCGCTTTCTACTAAGTATTTGCAAGCTTACTTGCTCCTATGACTCCATTGATTCATATTCGCGCATTTAGATCCGCGACTCCTCTACACTCTACCCTTTGCGGTTCCGCCCAAATCAAAAGCAGAGTCACGACCCTGGTCGAAATACGCAATCCACCACAAGTTCTATTTATAAAGGACGCACTACTGCTCCGCGCTGAGGTCAGTAGTTGACTCAGGGCGAGGAAGAGTTGAGATCCGTGATCATACGGACAGACCTGCGGGGACGGATTTGCTCAGGTAAGCATAGAATTCAGCTCTTGCAATACTCTTTCTGACTTCTCGATGTAGTTGAATGGCTTACAGGCCTCTGGGGCAACAAAACTTTCTCTCGAGCATGCAATCAGAAATACCATACTTATACTATATGAAAGGATATTATCGACGACGATGAAAGCATAAATGAAATCTTCCTTGGCCACAAAGCAGCATGATTTACCCTTGTAATCGTTCTTACCCATATTTCGACGATTCTATAATCAATCCTCTTACGACACTCCGATGTCGGATTTGGAGATGAATGGTATAGCTTTACGGTTCCGGGGAGCTGACTATCATGAATCGTCGCATGATATGCGTGGAGGCTGCACTCTGGATTCTCATAGAAGTCCACCTGTGCGCAACACTCGAGAAATAAATACCACGACTTCTGGTGGCTGACCCCGCACCTTTAAAATCCACTCCCAGCATGACATCTCAGAAACTTCGTATAGCCATTGTGTGAGTGCAATGTCTATGTTCGCAGCCATTTTGGTTTTATTCTAAAGGATCTATTGTCAGAGGTGGTGGTATTGGAGGGCTAACTTTGGCAGTAGCCCTCAGTCATTTAAATTTAGACAAACATATTCAGGTCGATATCTACGAATCTACCGCGAAGCTTACCCAGGTTGGGGCAGGAATCACGATTTGGCCCAGGGGGAGGGAGATACTCAAGAATATAGGTGTAGAGGCGTCCTTAGCGGAACGTTTGCCTGGTGATCAAGAATTACCTGCGCTCGGTGTCCCCAGTAAGTTGTTATTTTGTATGGAGTACCGTTTGGCACTTGTGCAACTTGTGATTTGTAGAACTTGCTTTTATTATTAGAAAGAGCGACAAGAAAATCGGCGAGGTTATTGCTGAAGTGATGTTGCGAGGTACATTGGAATATGATATGACTCGTTGACGATGGTTGATATTGACATGATCCCAGGTGGATCCATTTCAATACACCGCGCAGATGTGCAGGAAGTCCTTCTTAAACATATTTCACCTTCCGTTAAATTCCACCTCGCGCACCGACTAAACACTTACCGACGCACGAAGAATGGGATCGAACTCGAATTCAAAAATGGGGAAAGTGTAGTGTGTGATCTGCTCGTGGGCGCCGATGGGATCAACTCTGCTGTCCGACAGACGTTCATTTCTGAAGGGCAAGATTGGTCAGAGGAAGAGAGGATCAGGCAGGCGGCGCCTGTTTGGAGCGGGACGTACGTTTATAGAGATTTGATTGACAGTGAGGTCGTCAGACGGGTATACCCCACTCATAGTGCGCTTACAAAACCTATGGTGGTAAGAGATATTCCAAATTTAAGCGGGTAAGATGTGTTGATTTTCTCACTCATTCTTCATAGTATTGTGGTAAAGACAAGGTAATTTTTGAGCGCGCCGAATATTTAAAGTACTCATTCTGAATACAGCATATAGTCGCGTATCCCGTTCGTCAAGGGAAGTTTGTGAATATGGGTATCTTCTTGAGCTACCGAGATCAAGAAGGAACTTATCATAGCGGACCCACTGTCGTGGATAGTATGCCGGACGAGTGCATGCCACACTTCGAAGACTGGGAAGAAGAGGCCCGGGTGCTAGTCAAGGTGAGAGGAATGTACGTGTTGATTAATAAAGTCTAACCTTTCTGTCTGTTTAAGCTCTCTTCCAAACCTTCAAAATGGGCTGTACAGACCACCAAACCTCTAGACACATACGCGAAAGGGCGGGTCCTCCTGCTTGGTGATGCGGTAAGTTTGTGTCAGCTAACCAGGTAAACACTGTTCAATAATTTTTTTTTCTTTTAGGCGCATGCTATGACAGTTCACCTGGGGAATGGCGCTGGCCAAGCCATGGAGGTGAGATAATATATTACACTTCAATACCGTCTCAGAGCCTGAACCATTCTCTCCACCAGGACGCATATATCCTAGCTAATTTGATATCCAAGGCAACCCAGGAGAAACTAGATGCTGTGAAGATTGCAGAGGTGTACAGCGCTGTGAGACAGCCTTTTGTCAACTTTGTCGTACAGGCGTCTAGGAATCAGGGGTTGATCTATGAGCTTAATGCTCCTGGACTTGAGGATCTTAAAGATGGTGATGATGTTTCGAGGGAGGATCTGGATAAGCTCGCGGACCTGATTAGGAGTGCATGGGATTGGACAATAGAGTCGGCCGATGATGGTCTGCGCAAAGCCCTCGCGATGTTGTAGTTGCTCTACAACAGAACTGGATTAACTTTAATAAGACCTCCGAGCTTCTCTGTGCAAGGCTCGTCATTTAAATCAAAGAAAGTAATCTATCAGGCCCAGCAGACATGCGACTTTTGAAGAGAAGAGGATCGACTCCGGATTCACGTTCACATATTCAGGAAAATGGGGCAGAGACTGTCCAAGGTGATATTGTTGGTTCAACAAAAGAGAAATCTATCAAGAGGTGTTTATGTGTGGCTGAACTGTGCGGAAATGTAACGCTGCTCTCTGTCCGAACACAGCAGTGACACTCAAACCGGTAAGGTAAAAGAACCAATTAAGAAACGATATGTTTCTTAATCACGGACAGTATATATACAGCAGAAACGGTAGAGTAGTAAGGCAGCAGGCTTACAGGAAAAGTACTAATGATCGACTACAAGGTTCAAGTTTGAAACGTACATTGATCTATCTAAACTCCGCTTTAAATGTTGCAACAACCTCCTCAATCACCACAGCTAGTATTAAGAGGCTAATGGTCGGTTCGTATACTTATAGACCTTTATTATATCTACTAAATACTCCAACAAATCACACAGCACAAATTCAAAGCCTGAACGCAATGATGAACCATCATGATTTTGTAATTATGTGCCGTCTGAACTTGAAACGGCACTGTGACCTAATGTGACGTGACGACAGAAAATGGTGAATATTTCATTGGGTGCGACTGTCCTGATCATATGAAAACCTTTCATACTTAGACCCAAGTTGGTTGAATTCCGATATCCTACAATTTGGAATTTGGAATTCTTGGATGTGGAAAATTGAAGGGAAAACTTGCAGCGAGGCTGTGTTGTACAACCAATCGATCAATAATATTAAAAACGCGCTGGTTGGGTGGTATTTCGCGAATGCTTGCAAGGATTTGTTACGTGGCGAGGATCTCTCATAGCACAGATGTCTACGTATTCCTGGTCAAAATAGATTCACGGCGCGTTGGAAGCGTGCCATCGATGATGTGTAAATATATGTAACTCCTTGCAGCCTCAGCCAAGCAAAACAAAAGCTTGGCCTACTTATGCGGACCGAAAGCGAATAGCTCGTGATCTATCATCACAGAGAGGACACTCGTTCTGTCCTTTCCGATCTACCCTTCTCTTCACCACCAGATCCACCATGGATCCCTCTATATTGCCGACAGACTACTCGTCCTATGCTTCGTCGTCGTCGTCTTCGAATATGGCCACATCCCATTCGAACACGCCCACCACATCCGGGAACCCACAGAGCCCCAACGCGCTAGCTATGAACCTACTCCAAAACCTCATGCAGATCCAAGGGCTAGAAAATAATATCGTCCAGCAACAACTTTCCAGCTCAATCATCCCTGGGGCGGGTTCTGGACCGAACACTACGCAGGTGCCGCAAACGTTCACCAATAACTCGGCATTGCTGCTTGAACAGCAGATCAAGCTGTCACAACTCCAACAGCTGCAGCAGTTGCAGAACCAGATCTTTCAGCAGCAGGTGCGTGTTAACATTTCACCGTTGTGGATAAGGGTTTTGGAGCACAGGGGGATCGGGTTATGCTAATACCGCTACCACCTTTACAGATCGCTCTAATTAGTGGACAATCACCATCCATGCTCCCGTCGTCGCCCCATGTGGATCCTTCGAGACAATCAGCAGGCGGTAGCGATCAATACACTGGTCTTCCAACACCCGGTGCGCAACGTTTTCTGTCGTTATTTTTTTCACGTTCTGTTTCTCTCGCAACATCTCTTCATTTTTGACCCCCTTTGCCGGTTTTAACATGGAGCGTTTTTACCGTAATGCATTGGTGCGCTTATCAGAAAGGCTACAGTATATCTGGGTCTTATCTCACCCCTAATGTATGCGCGTTTTCATTAATGGCTTTAAGGCAGGGGATGACCTGATTGGGACTACATGTCTCCTCCTTTATTTCGATGTGATGCCTTACTTAGCCAAACGTCGTGGTTTTTGGCTGCGTTCTGAATGGGATTGACGAACGTTGGAATCGAGGCCTCTTCAACTTTAGCCATTGTGCATCTATTTCGTATGCGCAATCTTTATTTGTTATGTGTTCCTTTCCATACACTCCCTGGACGTTGGGATTCTTTTTATGTCTGTTTTTTTCTTAACATCGCGGCGATTCGTTCCCATTTTTCTCTCTATTCTTTCCTCCCGTGTTCCTCGTTGACGCATGCCTTCGCATCATTTGCGAAATGTATGCGCATTTTCTGCACGTTTATTTATGGTTCCTCGCCATCGAGAATAGCGAGTCTTACGTTTTTTAATTTATCTAGGACCATCCGCTGAAATTCGTCCACAAAGACCATCGATGTCTATGGATTTTGCTACCTTATCACCATCTGGCTCAGTTACGAATTACATTGAACCCCTTCCTCGTGCCCAAATTCCACTACCAGCTTCAGCAGCATCTTCATCGAATTCAAACTCGAATAATATCAACGAACATTCACAACACCAACTTTCACCTAATCCGAACATGATCCAGAGTCAGCATTTCAATCCACATCATTCTTCACCCTCCCACGTCCGGCATGGTTCGCTGGAGGGGACGAATTTGAACCCGAATCTACAAAGACAATTGCAGGCATTGTCAAGTTTGCACCATCAAGCGACGCAGAGACCACATCATCCTCTCCGTCAAGGTCGAACACCTAATTCTGCATCTCCGTCATTCGACTTTCAACATGACCAGGACGGAATGTCTTCTCCGATTTACCCGCCTACGTCTCCTATCCACCATCCAACCTCGCCTCACCATGAACAAGCGCATCGTAACCCAAATTACGAACATCATAGCCAAAATCACAATGCAAGGCATCATCACCACCACCATTTAGTTGCCCCGCATTCGGCCCCTGAAAGGGTGGCTTTCCAGATCTTCCAAGGGCCGTTTCCTGGAGGTGGCGGTGGGATTCCCGGCTTGACGCTGGGCCCTGCAGGGATACCGGTGGATGATGGCCAGGGCCAGGGGAGGAGGATGAGTTTGACCGAGTCCCCGCGGTATACACAGGGCCAGGGACCCGCAATTAGCCACATCAACCAAATGCAAATTTTGGACCAGGACATTTCGCCGCTTACGAGTCCTTGGCTGGGTGCGCATCCTACTGGCAGTGCGAATGCGAATCAATCCAACGCTTCGCCTAATGCAAGTAGTGGTCCCTCGAGTAGGAGCAGAAATGCGCATCGAACTTCGGCTTCTGCAAGTATGGGTGTGACATCATCATCATCGTCTGCGGGGAAGGCGGGGGGAGCGGGTAGCAAACGGACTGCTTCGAGTAGTGGAGATGAGGGTGGTGGAGGTAGTGGGCGATCGAGGAAGAAGCAGAGTCCTGCGATTAGGCCGACGCTTGGTCTGAGTATGAGTGCTGTTGTGTCTCCTGGGGAGCGGGAAAGGGGGTCGATTTCACCTTTTGGAGGGGCGAAGAGCGCAGGGGGTGATGTCGGGAACGATGGAGAGAAGGAAGAAGGTAAAGCTGTGGATAAGCGGAAGGAGGGTGTGGATAAAGAGCATATGCTTTCGTCCTCGTCGTCGTCCTCTGCGAGGTCGGGTTCTGTGTCGGGCTCTGTGTCCCCGGCTCCGGATCTCTCCACGCCTTTGGAGAGTACGGCTAATTCTGCGTCTGGTCCTCTTGCTGGTTCGAGCGCTCCGAACGCAAAGGCGAATACTCGTAGACCCTATCGTGGATCGCTCTCGACAAACTCGACGCCTTTGATGAGGGGTACCCCGAGTCTTGTTATGACACCAGCGTCTGCTGCTAATAGTCGAGCGAAAGAGAAATCGAGATCGAAAAGTCGTGGACGGAGCGGGTTGAGTGCCGGAGGTGCAGGTGCAGGCGGGGTGCAGGATACGCCGTCGCCTGTTGATCTGAATAATAACGAGGATGATTCTGCGCCTGGAGGGTCAGGCGGGAGAGTGGATAGGTCGATGCCACCGCCTCCTTTGCCTGCGTCTGTTGCCCGCGGAAATGGTGGAGGTGGAGGTGGCATGGAGTTGGATATGGGTGTGGAGCTGGGTATGGGTGTGGATGGGATGATGGGGATGAATAGGATGAGGAATGATCAAGGCGGAGAGAGTCTGGGGATGCATTTTGGAGAGATGATGAATTCGCATGTTGAGAATCATGAGCATGACCTTGGCCGGATGGACGGAATTGGGATGATGGGCATGGGTATGGGTATCAGTGGTATGGATATGAATATGAATAATTTGGGTGGGATGGAAGGTATGGGGATGGGGATGGGTCTGAGCGGCATGGGTGGTATGGATATGGACATGGATATGGGGATGGGGATCGGCTCGTTTGGCGGGATGGATATGATGGATATGGGGAACGGGGTGGAGTTTGGGTCCCATGGGTCATCGCAGCAGCAGCAAAGTCGAGAGCAAAATCAAAACCAAGGCTCGAATCAGCAGATGCAACCACCACCACCCTCGTCGCAGAATCAGTCTCAACGTTCGCAGCAGCAGCAGCAACAGCCTCTTGTGCCGGTCACCCCGGCTAGTATTATGAACCTTGGACGGTTGGGTATCAATAACGCTGCGGGTGGCAGTGGTAGGCTGGGTTCTGCGTCTGCGTCCGCGACCGTTGCGTCCGCTTCTAATTCTGGTAGCAACGCGGGTGCTTTGGGTTCAGCAACTATGGGTAAGCAAACGAAGACTGGGAAGAAGGAAGGAGCTGCTTCAGCGGCTGGAAAGGTGACTTCTGGCGCTGCGAGTGCATCTGCAACGGTGACGACTAGAAGCGGGAGAGTGTCGACGCGAAGGGCGGGTATGGGTAATATGGTCAGTCCTAGTTTGAAGCCTTTGCTTCCTGGTACGTATTTTCCTAGTTTTTACTCTACGCACGACTTTAATAATTGATTCGTACTAGCGGGTTCCATGACACCCAATATGGACCCAACTCTGCCTTCGCCCATGACAGTTTCTGCCCCGAATACGCCTCGCACGTTGCCCGTTGTCACTGGTGGCATGGGCGCACCGTCGTTTGCAGGCGGACCACCCATGCATGTGCGCAAGACGTCACATAAGGCGGCTGAGCAGAAGCGACGCGACTCGCTCAAAACCACGTTTGACGATCTGCGCAAGCTGCTCCCGCCCATTGCGCTGCCGACCGATGCGGAGGCTGGCGGGGAGGCAATGCTCACTTCACCCCTGTTCAACCCAACGACGCCGCTGCTGCCTGGTGCGCTACCTCCCCGCGGGCCACCCAAGGCTGGAGGCGAAGGCCCGAATAAAGGGGTGAGTAAGCTGCAGTTGCTGATTTGCGGGAACGAGTATATTAGGTTGTTGAAGGGCAGAGTGGAGAGGAGGGATGATGAGATTGGGAAGCTTAGGAGGGAGATTGGGAGGTTGAGGATGGTTGTTGAGGAGAAGGGGGGTGAAGGGGTGGTGGAGTCTGGGGAAGGTGAGGGTGAGGAGGCGTTGGATTTGGAGAAAGATCTCGACGCTGTTGAAAAGAATGCCATTGCGGGTGGCTCGCAGGCTAAAAATGGGCCGACCAACGACGCGGTCGGTGGGGACGATGCTATGGACGAAGGTGATGACGAAGGAGACGATTAAACGGACAAACATGTTGTCTTCTCTCTATGAAATAGGGTATAATTTATGCATTCGTGTCACTACTCTCGTGCGTCTTTTTTTTTCTTTTTCTCTTTATTTTATTTCATTTTTTTTTTCTTTCGCCTCTTCCTTTTCATTCTTTGGGGTGTTTTTTTTGGATATGTAGAGCTTTGTATCTAATGGTAACGTTCAACCGTATATACCCTTCTTTCTTTTTCAAACTCGCCACCACATTTTTAAATGTACCTCTCGCATGCTATTGCTAGTGTAATTGTACAAAATAATCTACTGACCAAAAAAAAATATCACACTTTTGTATTGTAGGAAGACTTTGAATGCTAATTGTAACTCTTTTCAATATGTTGTTCTTTGAAGGTTTCACTGAGAAGCTCTGAACACGCGATATGAATTTTTGAATGGATGAAGGTGGTAAGGCTGTTGAGATCTCGCATATTTTATTCACATTCACACAATGTACATTGTAATATTTAGCTACGTGATTAGGAGTTCCTTTGGCGGTAAATACTAAATATGATAGGCTGGCATTGTGGGGTAATCCAATCTGTGTTCTTGTTGCTTTTCTGGAGGTAATATTATTATAAGATGGCGAGCTATGAGATATTGAGAGGTAAAGTTCCAGTTATGTGGTGGTGGGCACCGATAGAATCAGCTGTAGGCGTGTCGTTTAGGCCTAGAATAGTTATCATGTTGAAGTCATCTTGTCGCTTGCGTTCTTTCCCTCCTCGCCATCATCCGGCTTGTCAGTTCGACCAAGGGGACTTATTATAACGTTGCTCTCGTCGAAATCGCGAAGGATGACTTTGCCAGTGTGGAACAAATTGAAATGGCTCATCATATATAGTGCTCTGGAGATATCGTCAAATGGCATGTGAAGTCCGGGATCAGACTTGTTATTCACAATATCCTGGTACGATTTCGAGAGGCCGTCCGGCTGCGCAAATTGTGAATCTAAAGTCGTGGTAGATTTTCCAGGCTCTAGCTCGCTGGCGGGCTCGACGAATTGGGCTGTAGATACATTATCGAGAATGTGGTTGTTGAGATCCAATTTCAAGGTGTTATTAACGTCATCGGCATGATTCAATGCATTAGAGTTTGCTGTGTCAATCTTCTGGTGTGTGTGATCACCCATTGAAGGAGAGTCTGGCCATGAATCAGTAATGCAAGTACTGGGAAGGGCGAGAGCAGGCTTACTAGACGTGGACAATGACGACTGGGAGTGGGTTTCAAAAGATGGGGCCATGTTGACTCAATGAAAAAGCTGTTGCTTTTATAGATGGAATTTATAGTAGGGGTCAACAATGAGTTGGTGCCACCTGTTACTCAACCACCGAACAAGGGCCGTGCTTACTGGATGGTTGGATGGATAACAATATACCAAGTAAAAGACGATTCCAGATAAAAGTATTGTGCAAATTTGATTGGTTAGGCTTGGGCAGACAATCCTCGATGGATGTTCTAGGGAAGTGACTGTGGTTGGAAAAGTCAGAAGGGCACTAGTCATTAAAGAAACACGCGACGGCCCATCAAATCCCGTGACCGTGTCAACTTTTTCTCACAAGGGGGCACCGTCGGACTTGGAAACAAAACGATAAATTAACGATAACAATTTTTAAAAGTTGGACCCTCTCATTCCTTGTCAAACGTATAGTCATTTAGGGTGGTATATCTGGTACCTTTAAAACTACAGGCAGGTATAACTCTGTATGAGCGTCTTACTGGCTGAGAGCGAGTCAAATTTACTATGTTAATGTTAATATTTGGTGTAAGGGCAAAACAAGTTGGAACAGAAAGTATGTAGAGATTGCAGCATGGGGGACGTTCTTGCTGCCAGTATTTGGGCGTTTTAATTAGTCAAATTTTTCTACCAAATATAATATGAGGGTTCTTGTGCGAATTCATTTTCATTTCAAGGCCAAATGAGCGCACGAATAACAGGCAATTGCATAGATGAAGCTGCTGGACTCTATATTCAACAAAATAGGAGAAACGCGTGGGTCTATCATTTCTTGGAATCCAAGTTTAAGGGTTCCCCTCTAATGCTGCGCATGAAGTTGTCAAAAGTCAAGCGCCCACCTCCCGTGATGAAATCATCGATGTTACCGCGTTTCTGAGCAGCTTCGCTGCATCGCAGCCCTTCCTCAAATAAGACAAAGAGCGGCATGATCCATTCCCTCCATACACCTTTCCACTCAGGAAGGATACCACGTCGCAGATTTTTCATTAGCGTATCTCCCAATTCTTTCGCAATCCTTGCCCTCCCCAAGTTTATGTTATTCGACCAATCTATGAGGTATGTGCCTTTGGGCAGCTTCAACTTCTTGTGGGCAGTGAGATCATAGCACGTTGCAACCCAAATAAGGATGTAGAAAAACGACTCGAGGTCATGGCGGTACAAATGGTACGTCGGAATTGTGGGGTAAAGCGATTGGTCTTCGTCTCTTTCCTCCGGCGTCTGGAGAAGGTGACGAGCCATGAAGGGTAAAGTGCCTGTAATGTGGTGGTTGCCGGTAGAGGGTGTTGTAGGCTTGCCATCAGGACCTAGAATGACTGCCATATCGAATTCATTGAGAACTCTGCGAGCTCGAGGTTCTGAGCCTTAAACAGACTGGATTGTTGGACGTATATGGATATACCAAGTGAAATACGGTCCCAATTGTGATGAGCCTGCTGGGACAGACAATGCTGCTCGATGGATGCTCTAGGGAAGTGATGATTTGAAAAGACAGTTACTGCGAAGACGGGAGTAATTAAAGAAACACGCGACGGCCCATCAATTCCCGTGATCGTGTCCATTCTTCCCATGGAGGGGACGGACGAACTTGGAATCAAAACGATAAATTTGCGATAAATCAACAAGAAAGGGTGAAAAATTAATATTCAACAAAGTATGGAGAATGTACAGGCCTATCATTTCTCGGAATTGAAGTCGCTGGATGAGACTTGAATTTTTTTCATGAAATTGTCAAAAGTCAAAAGTCCCCCTCCGGTTATGAAATCATCTATGTTTCCCTGTTTCTCAGCAACGTCGCTGCATAATAGCCCGTCGTGAAACAAAAAACAGAGGGGCTGGATCCATTCTTTCCATAGGCCATTCCACTCAGGGCGGATGTCCTGTTCCAAATCTGCTAGCAGCCCATGCCCCAACTGCTTGGCCTGCCTCGTCTTCTTCATGCTTTTGATATTCGACCACTCCTCAAGGTGCGAATCTTTGGGCATCTGTAATCTTTTGTGGGTGGTCAAATCGTAACACGTCGCAGCCCAGATAAGGATGTATAAAAAGGACTCAAGATCGTAGCGGTACAGATGGTATGTCGGCATTATCGGGTACATCGATCGTTGCAATTCTCTTTCTTCTGGTGTCCTCAGAAGATGGCGGGCCATGAAGGGTATAGTGCCTGTAATATGATGGTCGCAGATAGATGATACAGTGGGTTTGCCATCGGGGCCTAGAAGGACTGCCACATCGAAGTCGGTGAGGACTCTGCGGACTCGAGGTTCGTTGACTTCAACAGATTTGGACTCAGTCATTAGGAGTGAGGCTTTCCTCCTGCTTGCATTGTCCTCATACTCGGTGACATTTTCTTCTTCATTTCTGTCTGCCCTAACATGTTGATATATGATGAGGTTGTTTTCAACGATATTGCAGTGGAGGACACGTCCAGTTTGAAACGCACGGAAATGACCTATGATATATCGGTTAGCATCGGCCCAGAACTTTACGACAAATTGCAAAAAAGTTACAATTCACACCGTATATAAAAGCCCGTTTAAATTCCTCTATATCAGCGGCTTTCCAAAGGTTCCTGTAGCGGTACATTGCAATGGCACGAAGCTCGCGATCATTGCTGCGATTGCTAGGGGGAGGCTGCCTGTCTGATTTTTTGAGAGCATTGTATACTTCGCATTTCGGCATAGTGAGCTTTTCAATTGATTTATCAGTATAATATAAGGTCAGTTGTAAGTAGAGCACTGTTCGATGGGTGCTCTAGCGAAACGGTGATGATTTGAAACGACAATTGCATCGGCAAAAGTGACCAGACCCCCAAATGCCTTTGATGCCTTTTACGGTAGGTCAATGTTTCATGTGACACGATAATTTCCCACGAAACATTTGAACAAAATTTGGAGGCGCCGCAAACATTTGGAGGGCATTTTGAGACTCTACAAACATTTGTGAACCTCGAAATTTATTAAAAATAATTTCGTATGCTTAAAGTCAATTTTTAATCATTTATTTGCCATAAAACATTACAAAAAACATTGAACAACAATAGAAACAAAGCACAAAACCTTGAATTCAAATTTACATCCATCCAAATGATTACATGGATTGAAATACATGCCAAACGATTACAGGGATTGCAATTCACACAAAATGATTTTGCAAGGAGAAATTTTGCTGACCGTAGCATTATTACATGACGTCAAGTCGAGTCAATTTCCGCAAAACCACGCCAGTCCATGTACAAATTAAATCGGAGATTGAACCTCAGTTTTCTGTATAATAACTTGAGACATATTCACGACACGGCCCCCAGTCCCTTTCTTTCCACTTTCATTTCCACCGCTCTGATGACTGTACTTGCTAGTGCGAAACATACTTGCACACAGAGCAGAGCTTGAAGGTAAAGCACTATTGTTTACTTGTCTCATTAGGCAACTCCAACTAACCAAGTTCCATTTCCTCTACCAGTACCTTGAATGACTATACAGCCATTTCTGTTAACTTAAATGTGAGTATATGCGCATATATGTGCATTTGACACGCATATATTTTACATTTTGCTTACTATGATTCAATCGTTCTAGATCTTCTTCAATCAAATTATGCGAGTTATGGTAACCTTTTCACACGCTTGCCCGTTGGCTGTGTAGTCACAAATCATATTGTTTCTGTGTAGCCTCTGTTGTATTAGAATCCTATTCAATGAAATTTCTCGTTTGATTACTATTTATATTGTGTGATTGCCTGAAGTGGCTGCTAGGAATAAAATACGAGCATTAGTGTGTGAACCAATTAAAATTTTGGGTCTCTCAAATGTTGTCCAAATGTTTTCGGGACTCTCAAAGGTTATCCAAATGATTGGGTTATATTTAGAGCTACCTAAAACATTTGGTTTGAATCAAGGATTCGGAGTCTTTTAGACTTCCGAGTCTCTAATTAGTCAATATAAAAGGCCATTTGGGCCTTGGGGCCTTTGGACGCCTCCAAATGCCTTGGCAAGGCATTTGGGGATCTTGTCCTTTTTGCCGATGTGAAGGGCACGCGAGGTGATATGAGCCATGTTCACGTGATCGTTCTCACAAGGGGTGGACTAGTATTCGGAATCCTTTCTCAAGCTTTAGGCTGCCTTGTGAGGCGCGACTAAACCTAACTTATTAAAATATTCAGATGATACTAAACAAGCGACTTACTGGTTATCTATCAGTCTTAATAAATTTACTTCGCCCTTTCGACTAGTACACTTTGCTGTTAGGAATTATTCCTACTATTGACAACGTATACATTTGTTAAACATCTTATATTTCGTGATTAAACAATTAAGGATACAGGGCAGGGTACAGAATAAAGTTTACATACATAACATTCATAGGATACAAATATTGGAGCGAAACATAGTACTTTGTTGATCAGAATAGATAGATGTGCTGGTGCACCTTTTCTCAAGTCGTATGATACATCTCAGGATTGACTCATACTGTCAAAGTAAGCACTCCACTCTTGCGATAGCCTGTAAGTTGATATAATAAGCCTCTATTAATTTGAACTGATGAGAAATGCTCACCATTGGGAAGAATTAGAGTGCCCGTTCCATAGTCCAGCTATACTGGCTTCAGGACTGATATGTGGTACACCGCTAACACCGCTTGCAACTCCTGCGTGGGCGAATTGGTCGGCATAACCAGTCGAAACGGGGATTTCTTCAATACCCTCCATGATATTTCCCGGTAAATATCCCATCTCTGACAGCAGTAGTCTTTGGAGGTCCCAGCCCTTCATTGTTGACCCATTATTGTCTTCGAATATATAAGCGTTGTCTTTGACAGTTGGTTGGGGCACCTTGTCCAAGTTTAGGTTCGACATGGGAATCTGAGGTATAGATATGTCATCTGCCTCTGACATGTCACGTCTTTGAGACGGCTTGTACTCGGTCATTGACGCCGCTTCATTCAGCATATCACTATTGGTCCGGTTGAAAAGATGTATGAGTACCATATAATAGTGCTCAGCAGTAAGGGCCTCACCATAATCTGCCAGAACAATGCCATCTAAAAGGGCCTTAATACCACCACGTTAAAATTTGATAAGTGAGCTAACCTGTCTTCTGTTCCTTTCAAGACGTTGGCGCACTTATGCAGACATTCTGTATCCTCTTCAGCATTTCCAACATAACCTAGAGAAGGACCACCCCATAGTCCTAGAATTATGACGACTCCTGCTGTAAAAGTCGAAACCTACGCATTATGGAATAATGGATGTCAGGAAACTCGAAGATGGTAATGGAAAATGCATGTTGACGTACCAATGTACAAGGCAGGATTCGCAGGCCTCTTCGAAGGCCTGCCTCAACGACACGAGCGCACGATCGGGCAGCAATTGAGCACATGGTTAGGGAAGAGAACCCCAATGGAGATTTTTTCAAAAGGGCAGGGCGGTGAATCTGCATCTGAACATAATGATACATACAGTGAAGATTCACGGATTGATGGAAGAAGTCGGCATCCTTTCTATCGGGATCCCATTGCACTTCGACAATAAGTCAGTTTTAGCTCGAGAAATGAATGATTTTGAACGCACAGTGATCAGGTAAATTGTTCTTCCACTTGTTCATAGACGAGTCAAGTTCTGTAATTACCTTTTCCTCCCACTCTTTCCCAACAAAGCTTGGAAGAAATTTCGACTTTTTCTCTGAGTAAAGGGTCTTGAGCACATTCCCCATGATTTCGCAGATCTTGATAAAGTGAATAAAGGCAGTAACCAAAGAAGGTTTCCCTTCAGGCTGACGGAATGGCTCCTCAGCGTCCCAGTATTCATCATCACATTCAATAGGGTATTCCACGTCGATCCTGCAAAACGAAAGCAAACTCGAACGTAAGAAAAGAAATGCTATCCGACTGTAATGGCATGCCTACGTTTCATCTGGAAACCCAAGCGGACGTCCAAAGAATGCGCTTCCGACACGATCAAGGCAAATAAGACCCCTTTTTGCTTCGATTAGTCTATCACAGGTACTGGTCGAATAAAAATGGAATTGTACCAAAAGGCTCTTTTTTGCAACTCAGTCTCGGCTGATGGACTTCGGTTTGCTCCATGACGACGGTGTGCACCTTTCTCCACCGCCAATCTGAGGCCCACACCCACCAGAATCCAGCCTACATGGGGGATGCCAGTTCCTAGCAGATATATGGGCGCAAGCTGAGAAGAGTTAAAAAGATATCGATGGTTCATAAATAGCACCAACGTACGCAGTAGTATTGTAAATCGTGAATTGTTGTTCTGAAGAGCATCATTTTCCGATGCACCGGAACCTGGGAGAAGTACTGCCAGCCAGCTGACAGGCCAGAATCATCATCAGGGACCGCTACGCGAGGATCCCGTGAGTATCTCGCTCCAATGGCACAAACCAAAAGAACAATCATTCCAAAAGATGGGTCCCATCGATGCTGTCCCACTGAAAGTAATTTCATGAAGGAGGGTCGATGTAGCACGGGAATAAGGGTGTTGGTTTTCTCAAAATATAGTGCCACTAATTCTTGAAGAAGGTCATCATCAGGAAAAACGTAACAAGTTTCCAATTCCGATGAAGTAACAAAGGACATTTCCCACTGAAATTCGTTCATTGTAAACCCGAGATTGATGAAAATGTAGGGACTTACTGATCTAGCTTCCCAATAAATATGCCTTCTGTATTTTTTCGGATCTGGACCTGTGAAGTTCTCGCCTGTGATTTGACTTCTAATAATCGTAACGTGTCTCAAAAACATGAAAGCGCTACGTATCATATGGTTAGTCCTAGATCCAGAAGGTAATCCAAGCGAATGGTAAGTTGAGAGAACAGACCTAGCTGGCCCAAAATATCGATTGACTGTAGCGAGCGAATGAAGTTTCTTCAGATCCTCGGCTAGAGCTATATGGGAGAGATCCTCTGGCTCTGATTCGTCTGAACATTCTGAAGGTGTTGACTCCATCCCAGTCGCGAAGGTGGATTGAGGCAGCTTTGACCCCGAGGATTGGAAGCGCCCATTGATCCGATATTCGTCAAAGGGTGGAATAGCGCTGATCAGGCTGTCGATATCGACGTTCTCGCCTGGGTGCATCTCGAGTAGACACTTATATAAGCAGGTTGGAAACGATGAAGATACCCGCTTATCAATACCTGCATGATGTAGCCCTCTAGCTTTTTGATTCTAGTCTCTAGACATTGTACGTATCTGTCGATGTTCTTGTTAGTTTGCTCGTACCCAAACAACAGTAAAGATGACTACGCAGAGCCTCCTTGTTGCAACTCCTTCTTCTATTGAGCAATATCCGGTTGGTTTGAGTTCTGAGAGAATTATAACAACCTACCTTGCGATGATTTGGTAAATCATGGGTACATCGAAGATTGGCAACTATGCAATTAGTGCAGACGTTCCCCGGCATTGCAGCGCTATCACCTGCATAGTGTCATTATTTGTCACTAGAACAGGAGTGCAGTACTCACATTTTGCTGAAGAAGAAAGTGCAGAAATAGGACGGTTCACAAATAAACGCAAGATGTCAAATGGCGTTCTTTATCGTGAACGTTTGGCCAACTCACTCTTTCTAAGGCGGCATTTGTCACAAGCTCCCCTGAGCCTCCTTCGTTTCTCTTTTGGAGGATTTTGAGAAGATCCCGAAGTTTCTGACTCAGCTGAAGGCTTTCGAGGAGGCATGGTTTTGAAGGGAGAAGAAGAGGACAAAGCCGGACCTTCTTGATCGCTACTTATACTAATAGTGAAGACGTCTAAGGTTAGAAATCGTCGTGGGAATAATCAAATTCTACAACGCTCAGAACACACACTACTTGCCTATCTGAAGCAAACCATGTTATACTACGTAACACCTAAGCCTATATCCCACCTCAACGAGTAGCCGCGAGTAGCTAGGAGCCATGATGGCCGTTGAGAATCTGGAGATAGTGTGGGGCCCAGGGTATGGCTATATTTGGGCTGGTACAATTTTCGTGAATACCATCGCGAAAACCGCCAAAAACAAGCATTGCCTTTGTGTCCTTTTAAGGTAAGTCCGGAATTAGGTGACCTAACCTAGCCAATCAAAATATTCATTGACCTTGGATTGCCTTTGAAAGGTCAGCCAATCATTTGTTGACCTTTGAGTGCCATTTTAATATTAATTCTCATTTGAAAAAATGGTAAAAAATTGATCATACATATGGTGTAAAAGAATTATATGCTTTGCTTTCTTTTCTATGACTATTATATGTCTTGTCATGCATTCAGACCCAAAGCATTAGTGTAAAATTTTCTTGTTTATCAAGCCTTACTTGAAAATTAAAAAGCGAACAAACATTTAGACAAGTGTTGTAGAGTGATCAA
This sequence comes from Psilocybe cubensis, assembly GCF_017499595.1. Classification (NCBI taxonomy): domain Eukaryota; kingdom Fungi; phylum Basidiomycota; class Agaricomycetes; order Agaricales; family Agrocybaceae; genus Psilocybe; species Psilocybe cubensis. Next base: position 2,143,622 of record NC_063006.1, on the reverse strand, counting down.
CAAATTTGTGGACAATTCATTGACCATCAAATATTTAGAATAAGCTTGCATTGTCGAAGCAACTTTTTACAGCATCGTCACACATTAAAAATACAAAATTGGTCGCTCCTCAAGATGAAGTCCGTCAGTGATCACATGATACCAAAGTCAGACATTGGGGTCCCTGAAATTGGGGACGTTGACTTTAAAGACGCTCGCACGAATTTCAAGCACTCAATCAACTCCTTTCCACTTACTCCCACCTGCTCTTGCCTTTGACTTTCTAATGCTGGCACAGAAATAGTAAGTTTCTTTTCAAACAAACCTTCAAGCTTCAAGAATCACTGATGTTATTGTGACGAGTCCATTGTCGGTTCTAGGTTTTAGAGTACCTCACCCCAACACGAGTCGGAAGATCTCACTGGCTTTCACTCACTCTGACAACGACCTCCGCCATCCTGAACCCGTGTTTGGTGTATGTTTGTACGTGATTTCATAATGTCACCTCTCATGATCAGTCAGTGTGACCAATATTCGGTTGTTGTAAATAAATTATATTTGTAATGCTACCGTTGATTCAAAATACATATTTTTTATTGCTATTTTATTAATCAATGTCCGAAGAAATCGAAGAGCAAATCAGGAAACCGGTCAAAGAGGAAGCTTCTTCAAAATGTTAAATAATTTTTGCCCTGCCTTCCAAGGTCTACTAAGGGCAACTAAGGATGACCGAATCTACTAAGGATTACCAAAAATACTAATCATAACATGTCCTTACTTGTAAGTGCTTACAAGTAAGGCTATTTATTATCTTAGCGGCCTTAGTGTCCTTAGCTGCCTTTACTAACAATATATTATCTGGCAAGGTTTTGGCGGTTTTGGCGATGACTTTACGCCCCCTTCTATCCCGAAACATAAGCTTACAATACACAACCTTCAGAAACTTGACCATTAGTCATGAGTTTCGCCTACAGTTCTTCCAATTTTACAGAACCCATTTTGCTTTTAACGAACAATTCAACTCTTGGGTTGTCCCAGGCGCCTTTCCATCCGGCCCTGCCGGCATTTATCATTGTTACTTGGCAAAAACCTCAGAAACAATCTGCCACAGCTCATGGCAGGTGCACAGTCTGAGATACTACGACGATCTACTTGGTACGTGATACGATAACTCTAGTGCCAAAAACGGTGCGTTTTGCAAGGATTTCGTTCAAGACAACATAAATAGATCTGTTACTTAACGCCGTATTGAAGAATGAACCCTTAGACACTACAGAGAATATGATTATTATTTATACACTGTTCATGCACAGGTGGATGGTATAAAAGTATTTTAATTTAAAGTAACCAAGTGTATCGAAATCGTGATATCATGACGCGGCCGGCTGCTATCCCCTTGAGACATGAGATTTACTCTGGAAATCAGGATCGCTGGTCCTACTGCTATACTTCGTCGCCTAGGCGACCTCTCAGCATTCAGAGTTTGATCTACTGATATCATCCACGAAGGTTACAGATGCAAGTACCGATATATACTGAATGCTCATGGAAGAGACTGACTCATACTAGTGGCAAGATATGCATCCAAGTTATCGATGCTAAGGAAGTAATCAGCTATCAGCCTTCAAGCTTCAGGGTTAAGGGAACAAGCCATACTTGCTTGATGCAGAGACTAGCTCCAACCACATCCCAAACATGTCTGCTCCCAGCGTCAAATCATCAGAAGGTGGAATGTTGCATGAGTTGTCGGTTGTATCGCTATTCAAGTCTGCGCAGTCTTGCACACCTTCCTTGAAGTCTCCTGGTACATAACCCATTTCAGCAAGCATCAAGTTTTGAAGGTCCGAATCATATGGTAGCATTTCTTCACTACAAGTCGACGTTGACGATGAGGTATCCGGAGTGACGTGCTGCGGATGATTTGAAGTCCCAGCTGAAGAGATAGATGGCTGTGCTGAGAATTCTGCATCAAATAAGTGACGACGGCGCTTCCGATTCGAAGCTGCGGGAACGGGGAAATATTGATTCAAAGTGCCAACCTCATTCAATATATCACTATGTCGCGCGTGTAAGCACATCACAAACTAATCAATAGTCAGACACCTTACCGCAGTCGGCCTGCTGGGTGCCACCTACCAACGCAGAGCGTGAATATCGCGCCGGGGTCAAGGAAACATACTTACCTTCTTTCACACTCCTTGAGAACATTAACACACTTGTTGTAGATGCTTTTTTCCTCTTCGGGATTGCTAATGTATTCAGTTTCTGCACATTGACCACCGTAGAAAGCGAGTACCATGAGCACTCCCGCAGTAAAGGCGGCAATCTGGACGAACCACGGTTCAGTTCGACACATGAAATGCTGTGAGTCAACAAAAGTAGGCGAACACACCATCGTGTTCGGCAGCACACGAAGACCCCTAGTCATTCCTGCCTCTAAAACACGGGCACATGCTCTTGCAGCATTCGAGCACATAGCCAATGAAGTGAAAGTAATTGAATTTTTCTTGGTTAAGAACTGACGATGCATCTGCATTTGTACATAGTAGTACGTCGCGTGCAGGTTTACTGACTGATGAAAGAAAAGAGAATTCGGCCTGTCAGGGTCCCAATGTACTAATAATGTTTAATCAGTAAAACCGTAGTAAAAATAAGAAATTGGCATACGGTAGTCAGGGAGGGAATCTTTCCATTCGTTCATGGCCGAATCTAAAGCAGCAACCATGCGTCCCTCCCAATCATTACCAACGAAGCCCGAAAGAAGCCTCGATTTTTTATTGGAATACAGGGTTCGAAGTACAAACCCAAGGATTTCACATAGTTTGATCAAACAAACGAAACCGGTGATAGAACATGGCTTTCCTGCTGGCTGTTGGAATGCCAGCGCTGGATCGTCCGTCTCCCAATATTCATCATCGCATTCCACGGGATACTCAACATCAAATCTATCCACGAAGAGGTAAGATGAAGTGACAATTTGTGCACTACATATAATCTTTCAGAAAACGCACGTTTCATGGGGGAAAGCACACGGGCGACCTAGAAATGAGCTTCCAATTCGATCAAGGCAGACTATGGCCCTAAAACGTAGCGTTGGTATCCTTCAGCAAAAAAAGGAGTAACCCAAACCAGAAGGCTCTCTTTCGCAATTCGTTTTCGGCGGAGCGTGTTTGATTTTGACCTTTACGACGGTGTGCACCCTGCTCCAGAGCGTATCGTAAGCCGATTCCTAAGACGTCCCAAGACGCTTGTGGCATTGATGTGCTCATAAGGTATTGTGCAGCAAGCTGTTATCTCGTTAATTTCGAGGTTGCGAACAGTGGATAAAAAGGGTGTCCACTTACACTGAAATATTGTAAGTCATAAACAGTCGTCTTTACTAGCATGACTTTCCGATGTATAGGAACTTGACTGAAGTATTTCCAGCCAGATGATAGCCCAGAGGAATCGTCAGGTTCATTTACGCGTGGGTCCTGTGAGTACTTCGAACCAAGCGCACAAACCAAAAGAACTATCATTCCAAATGATGGATCCCAATGGTGCTGTCGAAGACATAGAGATTTCATAAAAGTTGGCCGATGAAGAACCGGGATCATGCTATTTGTTTTCTCGAAGTAAAGTTCCACAAGGTTAAGCAACAAGTCTTCCTCAGGATAAACATAATGTTCTTCCGACGCAGTGACAAAAGATACCTCCCACTCAAAGAAAATGATGATTAGCTTAACAGTCGTGAATATAGAAGAGTAGAAAGAAGTCAAGCGACGTACAGGCCTAGTGTCCCAAAAAGTGAGTCTACGATGTTGTTTAGGATCTAGGCCTGCGTTATCTCCAGTGACAGACTCTCTGACAATGTATACATCCCTGGCGAACATGAAAACACTGTGGAAAAAATTATAGATCGCCGCACAAGTAATAACATGGAGAACCAACCTGGCTTGTCCAAAAAATCGATCTGTACTTCCTGGACTCATGGATAATTTCGTCATGTCTTGAGCAAGTGCAACATGAGCAAGGTCACCAGTTTCAGGAATTTCAGTTTCCTCTGCCAATGTGGCCGAGGAAACACCGTTATCAAAGGGAACAGACTGAATTTGTGGGTCTTGTGCGTATAAACAGCTTAGAGCGGCATCTGGCCCCTGAGTTGCAGTAGGTGAAGGATTAGTATCTGGAGATGTGGTACAAGATTCTTTATTTGCGTCGCGCCGCAACTGTAAAAATGATAAATTCCAATTTCAATATCACATTAAGCCGGCAGACCTTTTCAATGCATTCCTCCAGAGCCTGTATCCTCCCCTCGAGGATCTGAATGTATCTTGAAGCACAGTTCAAAACAACAGGTGTCAGAAGTGGCTTATGATCAAACGTACGCAGCTTGCTGCATCTCCGTTTTCTCATAACAGATTCGATTAGCAAAAGCTTAAGATTAACTGTGCGGGGAATACCTTATGATGATGAGGTAGGTCGTGACTACACTGAACATCTGACAGTTGACAGTTAGTACACCCCTTTTCACCCATTTCTGCGCTGTCGCCTGCGATAGTACGTGGGTTCTTTACACCTCATCTTCATAAATGAAGAGATAAACATACATTTGACTAGTGAGAGGATATCTCTGAGTCGCAATTGAATATGCGTCTGACTAAAAATGGCACACCTTTCTTGATTCGACATTTATCACAAGCACCACGCAATCGTCGCCTCCGTTTCTGAAGTTGTTTCGGAACCTCTAAGGCTGATTCATTGATTTTTGGAGGTTGTGCATCCATGGGAATGTTACTGAGCGATAGAGTTGTTAAAGCACAATTTCAGTCGTATTATTAGGACGGTTTGAAGAGCATTGGTAAGTACTTAACACGGATTGATCAACAATGTAAACGTTGACTTGCCCGCCGTCCAACTCGCAAGCTGACTAACGATGACTAACCATTGAAGGACACGTGAGAATGAGTAGATTAGATAAAATATATAGTAGTAAGCCGATCCACACGTCGCAACAACATGGTTAGGCTTGCATTTGCACTTCTTCCTTGGTGCTCAGCGTTAAACTGCGATAAGATGAAGAAGTCCGAGAAGTTATATGGCTTCCAATAGGACAAGCTGGACTTTGAAGTTTTGTTGAGTAGAGCACAGTGAGATTGGCATGGGATTCAAGTTTGGCAGTAAAACGATATTGGACTGACACTCTGATATAAAGATTTTTAATTGTGGACCTTTACTAGTCTGCTGCATGTATTTCTATGGATTTAGACAGTCGGGATGCCACAACTATTACTGCCCATTAGACCAACACTACCTTTGCTACGACCAGTCGACCGCAGCTAAAAATAGTAAGCTATAATGACTCAGTACGGAATTGATCCAGCACGGCTGTTGACCGAGATCACTCATGTTCTTTGACTATATACAATGTTTTATAGAGATATTGACCATTTAGAGCGTCATCTACGCAACAATCCCCGTAGTTTAAGCCTATATGGGAATATGTACTGCGACAATAGCTACTGCGCCAGACATTCTACCTCATTACTTTACAAGCGCGGTGTCCTTATTTGCCGAAAAGGGCTCCAGTAAATCCCTACATAAAGGTCAGTTTCATACATCTTCTCAACATCTATTTTTTTCTCCTTCTCGTTCTCTTTTCCTTCCTTCAGTTCATCTCATATATTCATTGTTTGTTCTCACTTTAAGCTACAATGTCACTAACTGGTAATGGAACAGGTCTGTCATCCATTTCAAACATGTATAGATTGTGACTTTGTTTAACAATCTCAACAGTGGTAGACCACATCGACGGCAACGATTCGGATAACCCTTATGGTTATGTCCCGTCTAGAACCGTTGCCATAATATTTCTGTCTCTCTTCACGGCGTCTACAGGTAAGCGTAGTCTTTCACCAGCCTGGCCTTTATTTACTCGGCTAACTTTATATTGTCGAACCAGTCATTCATGGTTGGCAAGCAAGCCACTACCGTAAATGGTGGCTCCTGTATACCGCTTGTTTGTGTGGAGTTATAGAGCTTGCAGGATGGTCAGGACGCCTGTGGTCATCTTTCTCCCCTCTCTTAGACTCCCCATTTCAGATGCAGTGAGTTTACATGCAGTCCAATGGATTCTTCTCAGCTGACGCTAGCGGCTGTTAAGAATAACCTGCACTATCATTGCACCCACTCCCCTTTTGGCCGCTAGTTTCATCATCTTTGGCGATATTATCAAAATTCTCGGGCCTATGTACAGTCGCCTGAACCCTAGATTATGTATGCACCTTCTTTTACAGCTCTTTACAGCTATCTCTGATTCTCCTTTCCAGACACAATCATATTTACGTCTTGTGTAAGTTTCCTCTAAGTATTCCTTGCATCACTTGACCAAAGGCTCATATGTCACTTAGGACGTTGTTTCGCTAGTGGTTCAGGGTGTGGGAGGTGGGTTGGCAGCGTCCTCGGATGGCCCGGATGGCGCTGAAATGGCGAGTATTTAATTATCTAAACGCTCTTATTTCATTCATAGTTAATCGTTATATGACAGGGTGCACATATCATGCTTGGAGGAATTATATTTCAATTAGGTATTCATCTACACTTTATCATTATACGATATGATTGATTAACCTGCTTCTCCAGTCATTATATTGGTCTTCTGCGCTTGCGCAATTGAATTTGGTTACCGATACACGTACGGAATCCCCTTTCCTGCTGGGATACGATCTCCAAGAAATATATTCCGCACGGGACACTCCATTGGGCGTGGAGACTTGACAATCAGAATTCAACTCATGTGCTATGCGCTAGTCTTTAGCACTACGGTCTTATTTATTCGGTACGTAAACTCGCAAATAAAAGAGTGTATCTAACACTCGCATTAGAGCTATCTATCGAATCATTGAGCTCACTGATGGTTGGAATGGGAGAATTATTCAAACAGAGCTTTACTTCAGTGGGTTTTAATTCCCCAAGATTGAATGAAAATTCTGACACTGTATCCAGATGTCCTCGATGGAGCAATGGTAGTCTTAGCCATTTATACCCTCAATATTTTCCATCCCGGAATGATGCTTTCTGAGCAATTTGTATCAGAGAAGGGCGGCTCTGAAATGGAGAGGCTCGAGACACAGTAAATCATTGTCTACGGTTTGCTATTGCGGGGCTCAAATAGTAGTTTATAAAACAGTCATTAACATTTATATGTATTGGATAGATTTTGAGTAGAGATAGGATTCACCGTCGTGTTCGGTTGACCTCGGACAACTTCGAGTATTACTATATTAATTTTATTTGATCATTGTCAACTTAAACCGTCATTGTGGTAGAATGTATATCATACACGGAGATTTTATGTCTTCATGTATTCGCATAAAATCGAATCAAACCAAAGTTTCAATTTTGAAGTGCGTTGCCGAACGGCTGTATCTGGCTGGGTTTAAACTTAGATTCAAAGGTCACATGCGCAATCACGTCGCCCCTATTTGATCGTGTTGGGAAGTGCAGTGAGCCAACACATCACTGTATTGAATTGTTAGAAACACTGATCTGTAGAAATACTAGAATAAATATAGAGGTCTGTGCATGCTTATTTTAGGTCGTTTATATTTAATCCTCGTGAATCCCACGGTGTCGCTCATATTCTCCTGCTATCACGCGTGACGAACGATGGAGTCGGTGTGATAGCATGGCTACGCGGGTCTGGTTCGCTCGTCATTGACATATCAAGGGATCAAACAACAAGAATCCATTGATTCAAAATTAACAACAAATAGAAGACACAAGAAAACGAAGAGGTATGCTAGAGTAAGAGTGGTATTGTAACTTAACAGTGCGGCAGAGGTATTATAGGGTATTGTGCCGAAAGGTGTATCAGACGTAGGTATAGCACAGAGGCTCGCTGTGAATATCCATAACATCACGTATAGGGCGCGTCTCTCCAAGATTACCCATGAGTAGTGTATAGTCAAGGGTAACGTTTTTGAATGGCGGTGTGGTTGTTGACCGGCCGGAGATTTCATACAGGCGTTGAGGTAATGCCTGTTGCCAATTCCACCACACGCGGTCCAAGTTGGAGTGATGAAGGTAGAAGACAGGGTCTGAACAAATGCGCGATCAGGTGGATGGCCGAAAGTCGAGACTTAGTGGGGCTTACCTCCAGGGCTAGAGTAAAAGTTGCTCATTTCTCCTCCGATGGCAATGTGTCCACCGTCATGGATTCCATGGTCAGGTGTGAGTGGTTCTCCTTCAAGTTGAACATGGAAAAGTTCAAAAGTAGGAAGGCGCGTGGCGAGAGCTACCGCTGCGGCGCTGAGATACTTCGAACTATATGTGTTATTTATACCGCGAGTAAGGCAATGATCAGTGACAAGTTTCCCGGGTCCGATGCTGAGGGGATATTGTGCAAAAGGGCCATTCTGGACGCATCCTACAAACATATGAGGGTCATATATCTTGGAATCATTTCCATAGGGTGGAAGGGTGTATGTCCCGGGAACACCATCACCACCAAATCCAGTAACAGGGTCAAAAACAGGAGATTGTGCAAACCTGAGGTTTTCTTTAGTATTGAAGAATAGTTAAGAGACACTGTTTAGGACTTACTCAGCAGCATCCTGTGACCAGTCCCAGTAGCTATATGACACACATGCGTCAGCATGATGTATGTCGATGTGGCTAACCTGCCTACGGATTGGCGCCTTTGTAACCACACTCTTCGCGAAGTGCAGTTTCGTACGATTTCACAAATAATCTGTGCCACGGAAGAAATTGGCCCTGTTATACTGCAATTTAATGTTCCGGTTCTTCAAAATAATTTGGTGAGCATACCACTAGGTGAACCGTGTCGGCAATTGCAATGTGATAGGCTTGGAATTCATCGAATCGGGTCTTCGCTTCCTTGATGACTGGCTGGAGAGCGGGCTTGCTCTGCAGGCATTTGATGGCCTTGATATAATCGGATTTTTGGTTGTCAGTGAGGGTCCTCCTATATTAAATGCACGTATGGTCAGTGATCAGGGCATTGTTTAATCATTTAAGTTAATACCATTCACTGCGCTCCAGTAGTGTTCCGCACGGCCTACGCCCGCCAATGTTGGCATCAGACTCGTCATCAGCACTTCCATTCGTATCTTCACTACCCAACACAGAGACTTGAAGGAAGGTAGAGACAAATAGGACTGCAACGAAGATGGAGGAGATGGAAGGCATTGCGAGGAACAGGGGTAGCGGGACCTTGGAGAGGGAGATGTTTACGCGCCATTTTATATGTATTTGGACTAAAAATGGCTCGGAAAGAAACAAGGCGTCCGGTCACCTTTACGATGGGATCGTTGTCTGGTATCGGCTGGAATTGTAATCGATACGATTAAGGCAGGACCAGAAGTTCTATTCAAGGTCGGGCCGGCGTTAAAGAAGTACATAAGTGGTTCTATAAAAAAACCACCCCGCGGCGCTTCCAGATGGAGCCGCAGTGCGCCGCAAGAATCAGTGTAATGAAGGTTAATAGCACACCCACTAATCAGACTCCACAAAGCAGAACCTGTAGATTCTGTGCCTTGATCCTAAGAACAAAATGGACTCTTTTCAACGCGTGTACAAAGAGATGGACTCACCGATGATAGATACGAACTTCGAAAATGGCTTCGGTGACAGATACACAAGATTGAAGAGAAGCAATCCATCGTTAGGCATTGAGAATATCCTAACCTCACCATACACGCGTCCATCGGAGAATTGGTTCTATTTCCTCTGCATTCCAAAGATAAAGTTATTTAATTATATATCGCACCTCAGCCGATGGGTGGTGTTCATTCATTGTCATGACTTTGGTCATTTCCTTTCAACAGCACATTTACTGACACTGCGACAGACAGTCTGTTCGGGATAATCAGACGTTGCAACAGTCAAGTTTCAAGAAGTTTGAGCGCTGGCCAGGATTTCCGTATGGTTGATTTCGGAGATTGGTGGATCATGAGATGTAAAAAAAGCTGAATTCAATTGACAGTGCTACCTACGTTTACTGACAAAGATTATGAGTTCAGTGACTAGAAAAACCGTCTTAGTTACCCTAGCCTAAACCGTGATAGAACATGGGTCATACTCTGTTTTTGTTGTCAGCTTCATCGTTTACGGCAGCGGGGCGAACTCTTATCTGTGACTGTTTAAGCGCAAAGGTAGTAAGGATCACTTCAGTTATGCTTTTGCGAGAATCCTGCATCAAGAACAAGTCAACTTCAGGGAAACTTGAAGTGAAGAGTGAAGGAAAAGCGGGCTACGGTTTGGCTACGGTTTCAAACGGCGTCACGGAAATGTCCGGGACTGATCAGACATCGGACATCTGGCAATTGCCGACTTTCAAATTGGACCAAACGCAGTCAGTTTTTACAACATACTGCCTTGCCATGCAATTAACGGTCAACTTATGGTGTTTTTATTATCCTCTGCGAGATCATACGGTATCCCAACCCCAGCCCTACAAAATTACCGTACACGTACAACAACTGTACTCCTGATATCTTGATATGCCATTCGATTGATGTACGTTGACCTTACCACATAATTGGCAAAGGGCATGCGGCTGAATGATGTAGGTTGCTTACCCATTTACCCAGCAAGCACAAGGTGAGGTTCTCTAGCGGGCTACCCAGGAGTCAGAGGAATGGAGGCTGAGAGCCCGATAGCGGTAAATTGGCAACAGCCCGCCACAGTGCAATCAATATATGTAGCCCAGCCGGGACAAAACGTGCTTCCATACGCAGAGTTTTCAAGTCTACGCAAGGTGGCGCCAACAGGTCTAGGTCTGATATTGTAACTTATTGGCTCACCATGCCGTATCAGGCATTTCGAATCGCAATCAGAAACCCTTCTTCATGCCAGGGAGATTTTATTCCGCTCACTGCTCTATGCAATCTTGGGTTACACTCGCTCGTAAGGACCTTTGAGGCAGTGCCAAAATTTGGGGCCAGAGGTAATTAAATTTCTGCTTTGGAAAATGGGATGGGGCGAATGGCAGTCCCATGTTCATGTCCATTCCCTCCCGACTTGTCGACCAGCTTCTATACAATCACCAACGCTGACACCACCGACTCCAGCACCCACAACAGCCAAATGTGCTTTCCAACCCCCAGAATCTCTATCAAATGAACCCGGTGTCGACGAAAGTCCCAACTGGGCCCTCATTTCCTCCATTCGTTCAAGATGACCAGGAAGAAGCGTTGGGATGCAAGCTTCATTATTCCATATCCGCCAATAAACGGGGTCAGGCAACTCTTTTCCTAACTGCGTCTTTAGTTGGTCAAGAAGATTACGTATGAAAGGGGGCATGACGTCCGTTTCGGATGAACTAAGGTGTGGCGGAAGAGGTGGTTTGGAATAAGGACCTCCGGTCATCATAGTCAACTTCGTATGCGAGGCATTGTTGTAATAATTTTCTGTTCGAGGGAAATCCTGTTCATATAGAGAGCACGAATCGAAGACAGTCCCAAGAACACCTGAAGCAGATGGATTCGATGCGTCGGGGTAGCCATCAGGTGGGCGTGGAATGAGGTATCCGAATCCTTCAGGATGGATATCTTTCGGGGGCAATGGGAATACCATGTTGACGACATGCACGGTGGAATATGGATTTTTGTTCAAATTGGGGACCAACAGTGTATTGTTGCGGTCATGTATGAGATTGTATAGCACCTGGAGGGGCAAGGCAGACACAACATGACTTGCTATCAAGGGCGTTCCTTGGGAGTGTGCGACCTAAAAGAATGTATTTATCAAAAGAATTGAAATAATAGGGGAAATCATACCTCCACTTCCTGGTCCTCCAGTAGCTTAAGGCTGGATACATGCGCATTTTTTGTGATGCCGACGTTGGGTGTGGTCTCCAGATTACGTTCCATGGCCTTGGTCAACGTCTCCATGCCATCTCTAAAAGAATATACGGATATTCCGCGCATGATTTCGGGGACGTCACCTAAATCGTACGTTTCCTCCTCAGCCAAATCTTTCTTTTTCTTGGGTGTAAGAAATCCCCGTACAATACTTCCCCGCCCTCGCTCTTCCGCTTCCCATATAGAGGGGAAAGCGGCACGAACGCTCAGCTTTCGAGAGTCTGTAGCATATATTCCGTGTACCAGCGCACTTCCAAAAACTCGAGCAAAGGTTTCCCCGAGCCGGCGGGTGAAGAAGGAATCCACGCTCTCATCACGGATGTTACTAGGTCGATTGTAACGTTTGAAGGGTTCGAATAGAACGGCTGGTAGCATCACTGATGCCAATGGGGAGGAAAGCATGGAAAAGATGGATGACGGTATACGCTGCAGGCCAGAGGGTCCTGAATAGCCATTGGACTTCGGGATATATAGGAAACGAGCCTTTGCAGGAGGGGCGGTTTTTGGAACTGTGATGACTTCGTCCTGCAGTTTCAGTAGATTTATCTACCTATTGGGTTCAGCTGACGATGAATTTTAAGAAGCAAAAGATGACTGACCAGTTCAAGGACCGATTTGCCGTTAGGTCGCAATGACCTTGGTCCCCCCTCCAGCAATACAGATGCACCAATTTGCGGCAAATCCACGCGTTCTGAGCGAACCCATCCGCCTAGTCTACCCTGCTTCTCCAGAAGTGTGATCTTCGATGTCGGAAACCGTCGAGCGAGATGTATAGCAGACGACAGTCCGGTGAGACCCCCACCCAGCACTGCGATATGTGTCGGAGGCATCGTGTCTCTTCCGACGCGACTTTGAGGACGTGAGCTATGTAAAGGACGAACGAAACCTCTTCAAGTACGTGTGGTCGATATTTTGCCGTATAGCATAGCTCCGAGTCATGGGAAACGAGTGTGTTGGAGGCTAGAACAAAAGCCGGTGGTCGCTGTGCCTTTGCATTTGTTTACAGCCAAAGGACACGCTTCGAGGACGTTGATGGCATTTGGCAGAAACTGCAATCCACGACGCTGATTCCAACTCATCTGACTTGCTAACTGACTTTACTCGTCACTTCACCGATTTCAATGAAGTCAGCACGAAACTACAAGCCGTAAATCTAATGGTCGTGCAGATCGGTGGCGACACTCATGAATATTTTCCAATCTCTTCTGATCCTCACCACAAAACAGTGTAGTGCTACACGGACTTCAGAGACCAGCTTGCTGTCATCTTTAATGCTAGAACTTCTTGAGCACGGAGCCTGACTGCCTTTCTTTTGGTGAAAAACTCCTTCCTTTACTGGACTCCTGATTATGTGTTGACTTTGTCGTCAACTTCTGGTTTCAAAACACACCTTCTGCATCCTTATATGACACATCTTGGGCAACGTATCTCTTTTGGGAAAGCTGGGATTTGTCTTTAAGAACATGGAATGATGTTTTCTTTGACGAGGTCGCTGGATGCCATCTACCAGAATATTCCGAGTTTCTGGTCAATGACTACCAAGCGGAGAGCCTTTTTTACTACTCAAAAAGACCAATCGCCATCTAGTAAACCTGATCGGCTGGCTTATACTCTCCAAATTTAATAGCGGCTTTTCGCCTTTGGACGGTAGTTCTGTTCAAAATGCACTTGACGATTTTTTTCTGTGGCTGACGTCATTAATGATAATCCTCAGTTGCTGGTATTTAAAGCTCAAATTTCAAAGGTCATCTCTTCTATATTCCACATCCACACTATCATGAGCGCCCCTTCAAACCGAAACGTTCCTGCGGAGGGTATCCCATACTTCACCCCAGCTCAAGTGCCGCCAGCTGGAACAGCCGAACCTGACGGCGCGCAGACGCTCCCCATTCTATTTCAACCACTGCAAATTCGCGGGGTACGGTTCCCTAACAGAATATGGGTGCGCCTGTCTGCCAAAAAATAAGAGAGATATTTTATATCTAATTATCATTTTTACAGCTGTCTCCTCTCTGCCAGTATTCTGCCCAGAACGGTCTCCTCACCCCATGGCACCTCGCTCATCGTAAGTTAGTCTACAATCACAGTCCCATTACTCAAATGTGACGATATGACAGTTGGAGGAATATTTACCAGAGGTCCTGGCCATACTATGGTCGAAGCCACCGCCGTTCTGGCCAACGGACGAATCACCCCAGAAGACTCCGGCATCTGGTCAGATGAGCACATCGCGCCGCTCGCCAAGATCGTCACATTTGCTCACTCACAGGGGCAGAAGATTGGCATCCAGCTCGCACACGCCGGACGAAAGGCGTCGACGGTGGCGCCCTGGATATCGGGCGACCCGACTGCATCGAGAGAGGTTGGTGGTTGGCCCGACGATGTCTGGGCGCCATCTGCAATTCCATACCAGGATAATTACCCTCACCCCAAAGCCCTGACAAAGGAGGGTATAAAGGAAGTTGTGGATGCTTTCGAAGCTGCGGCGAAGCGCTCACTGAAAGCTGGGTTTGACGTTATTGAAATACATGCTGCTCATGGATACTTGCTGAGCGAGTTTCTGAGTCCTATGAGCAACAAAAGGACAGATGAATATGGTGGAAGCTGGGAGAACCGAGTCCGCATTGTTCTGGAGATCGTTGACAGGGTCAGAGCCATGATTCCGGAAAGCATGCCACTGTTTTTGAGGTGAGTTCTGTCCTTCGGTGTGATCTTGAAGTCCACTCAAGACGTACATCTAATTTGTATGTTCTTAGAATATCTGGGACTGAATGGTTGGAAACTGTCTTCCCAGATGAACCTTCTTGGAGATCAGAAGATACAGCACGTTTGGCGCCTATACTGTTTGAACACGGCGTCGACTTACTTGACGTCTCGTCGGGTGGGAATCACCCGAAGCAAAATATAATCAGCTCAGCAGGGTATCAATCCAACCTCGCAAAAGACGTCATGCGCGCTATCGGGGCTACATGCGCATACCCTTCAGGAGAGTCGGACGCCGCCGCCACCGATACGAGCAAACTGTCGCGCCTGATTGTCGGGACAGTTGGCACAATCACTTCTGGAACACAAGCAGAAACTTTGCTTCAGGGGGGCTTTGCGGATGTCGCGATTGTTGGGCGACAATTTTTGAGGAATCCGGGAACGGTTTGGGCATGGGCGGATGAACTTGGAGTTGTTGATGTACGACTTGCTAACCAAATCGGGTGGGGATTTAAGGGAAGAGGTAAGAAGACGCACGTTGGGAAAGAGGATCACGGCGTAGACACGGGGAAGAAAGATTTGAAAAACTAAGTATCGTCCTACATAAATATGTTTGTTTGATTCATGGACACCAATAACATATAGTACGTTTCCAGCCATCTTCGTATCTGTCCCTCTTGCAAATGGACAGCTATATCTCACCCTTATTTCCTCCGAAAACGGCCAGGGTCTTCTCAGCATCGTCTCGAATATGAATGAATAATGCACCTGCCGAACCCGTACCATTCCTGATCATATATTCTTCGACAGCATCTATCACCGTTTTCACGAGGTCAGATACTTCGTCCGTTTGCTTTTTGACGATGTGCACGCGGAACAGAAGATTCGGTCCTGAAAGGGTGTCCACAAGTTCTTTTTTGTAACCGATATGTTTCAACAAATGGGAAAACGCTAGCAAAATACTTTGCCATGACTGAGGATTACTACCAGAAGCTGTAGGTAAGCTGCGTACAGGTCAAAAATTACGTTACCTACCTGATCGAGCGTTTTGTATCGTCCCAAGGTCGAACCATAAAATTCATCAGCACCTCAGCGACTGTAGATATTTTTGACTGGTCAAGATACCATGACTTTGACCTCGATGAATCGAAAAAGAAGTTCAATAAAAGCTGTCGGTATTCGTCGTCTGGAGTCCACGAATTATGCTGCGAGTCATTTTCGCGCAAGTAGTATAGAAATTGTCCAAGAGAGTAGGCATCTTGGTAGGTCTTTGGATAAGTAATGGCAGACAGATGTCTTATGATGTTCAAAGGGTTCACGACTCTCCATTTAGTCGCCACCAGCGATATGCAAAAGGTTACTGCAAAATCTGGTGATAGCTTTTCCAGACGACTAAGAAGACTTTGATCCCATATATCTCGCTGACGCCTGTACGCATCGTCATGGAACTTCTGTTACGCCAGAAATCAATTAGGTGTGCAGCTTGAGCGATATACGAAGTGTCAGATTCAACCTTACCCTGTTCAATGCTTTCCAGAAAGCGCATAATAGCTTTGTAGAAGATGTTCCACTGTGGATAGTCGACATCCCATTTATCAGAGATTCGACATATGGGACTTCAGATATGGTCGACCGAAATTCCTGATCATAAGAAGCTGAATTAAGTATATGCTCGCTTATGTTGTTGATGGAGTATTCTACAGCAGCCGTATATCCAATAGATGGACACCCTATGTATCATATTAGACATGCATACTAGATGAGTCAGTCGTCGGTGAAAGTACCTGGTTGGTGAAACCTTTTGATGTGTCGAATGCAGAGATATACGAACTCTTCATGTACAGACTCGGCGCCTCTGTATGACATTGAACTGCCCGTGAGCATATCGGGAAACGAAGGGTGCCTGAATTTGATAGCAGTCTCATCGTCTACAATCTCCAACAATGGATCTAAATCAAGCATTAGGCGTCGTACGTCCCCTGGATTCAGGAAAAGGTATTCCTCCATATTTCTAGGGCTCCAGATAAAATTCTTGCCGATGGCGATGAAGTTCAATATCCGATGTATTTCGTGATTGTCAGGTGCCTCATGAAGAATCAACATACACAACGATTTGATCTTCTCGGAAGATTCCTTGTCATTGAGTACAGTGTTAAGACGGTCGGCTGGAGAGTGTCGGGAGGAAGATACATAGCGCATGACTGTCATGGGATAGACGAATCTTCCTAACGCTGAATTGACCAACGTCTGTATCTGCTGGCCTTGGGGCCATTCTCCGATGCTAAGAGTCTTTCTTTTCGGGTGTGCCTCCTTGATCTTGCGAAAGCAGTCAACCAGGTAATCTTCAATAATATTCCTTGTAACACCCAATTGGAATATACGGTTCGCCTCCTCGAGTTCTTTGGACATTAGATTTCGTATATCTAAAGGATATTCATCGATGAATTAGCACAACAATAACTTATGCATCAAATGACTGTGGATGCGGAAGCTAACCGGGTGAAATGGTGGAAGAGTTTATGGAATAACTCCAAGATGATTCAAGTTCAGGCGTGTCGTCAAAAATTAAGTATTCAAAAGATTCATTGTCGCTGTAGTATGTTTCGGGCCTGCGTGCGGGAATCATTATCACATCGGCTGCCACTAAACATGATATGGGTTAGAAATCCACAGACCATATATCCAAAGCTAAAAATGCAGACATACATTGTGTATCGTTGTTATTGGAGATGTTTCTTTTAGGTACAGTCAACTGTACGCGATCAATGTTGCTTTGAGCTTCAATGAGCTTGATTAGCGCAATAAGATCATCGACTTTGTGCGTTAATAGCAGTCGCCAGTAATGAGAGGAGCAAAGACCGAGCAATGCCTCTACTTGTTGGTATGACTGGATTGGGGACCACGATGTGTAAGCCTCCTCATAGTAGAAAATGGCCTGGTCAAGATCATCGCTTTGATGGAGATTCAGATACCTATTTAGTAGAGAATTTGCCAGTTTTAGCAGCAGGGAAATCTGACTTTCCACTACAAATGATGTGGAATACGTGTGAAACCTGTCTCGAAGGTCCTGTATTGTTTCAAGAGGGGCAAGTTGAATCGGGAGACTGGTGGCTCTGGAGACCTTGATGGACCGTATAATGTCGTCAAGACATAGATAACTTCGCGGATGCACCTCTAGGAAGGCCCGATGGGATGCATCATTCGTCTGCCATCGTAGTTCAACTTCGGGTTCCATAGTAGATATCTCTTCAAGGAGGTTTTGCAGGGCATCAGCAAAATTATTGTGAGATTCATATAGCATGCCTTCAAGCTGTTTCCGAAGTGTACCCATATCTCCATCTCCATCAATAACAAAGTTCTCTAAAATCTTCAATCCAAGCTCTTTGACGATTTTGTGACGCATTTGAAGCCTCCCAGATCTGCCGAATAGGTAATCTAAGAGTGGAATTGACCCGTCTATCAATTCATTGACCAAAGATACCGTCTCAGGACTGAGACTCTCCAAATTTTGTCCTTTCGGCTCGAGATATACAACACCTAAAAACGAGTCTTAAAAAAAGCAGATGAAGTCATATAATCATTGGCTGACCATCAGACACATAGATGTCATTTGTTTTGCGAATTTCGGATAATAGGAGGCCGGATTGGGACTCGCGGAGTGACTGCAAATTTACATTCGAGGATAGAATGGAATACCAATCCTTGTCATTGACTATGGCAACCTTGGCTTCAGGTTTCTATGATTCATGTTGATATCAGTAGGAAAAATCGAGCTGACAGGAACACATCTTCACCTCTTTCAACAGAAACTCGTTGACTACTTTTGCCAAATGAACCGTGGGCTGGTAAGAGGTTCTCGATTAGGTCATTCTTTTAGAGTGGACCATGTCAATAGCTCACAGAAGACGGTGTTGAAGGTTGTATAATAACATTATCCGCGTTCTGAATGGCCAAAGAAGTCGACTGATTGCTGTGATTTCGCGATCCTTGTATTTCTCTTCTCAGATAAGATGTATCTTGGGTGGATACCGCAGGGGATGGTTTTTGAGTTTGCGAAGTACTCCCCGATGATGGCTCAGATTCATCCACCTTGACATCAACTCCGAGGCTACGTTGTACACCATGCCAAAGATCCTCAGAAAGGGTGACTGTGAGGGTTCGCAAGAAAAGGCATTGGTTTAGGAGAGGACCTTGGCCAGGTTCGCTCAGTATGTCGTCGTTCTCTTCACGATCAGGTCCAACTCGGACTTCCGCCCCTCCATTATGTTCCCAACTGTAAGTCTTGTCCGGAATCCGACGCCCATCGGCCCCCTGTCGAGCAACGTAGTGCAATCGCAGGTTCTTCTGCTGGACAACGTCGTAAAAGGTCGCGATTCCCCAATACGTCGTTTTATCACATCCAATCACCAGCCGCAAGTCGCCATTCTGGATTTCGCGACCGCAAGGCCCGTTCGCGAATCTATACCAGCTCTCTGCGTGGATTGCAATGTGGTTGCGGAATTTTGATATGTTGTTGAGCTCTTCTTTATACGCGCCTTCCGGCATCGTTAATACAGAGCCTTCCGAGGCCGAAGATTCGAATGAGAATCCGCTGAAAGGGACGTCAATATTTGTACTTGAAATTGACATAGAAGAATCATCAATATTTACTTGCCTGCGTTGTGTGAGGACCTTTTGTATCGTGGAGCTAGCCAGGTAGCTTCCATTTGTAAATTCCTTGTACGCCCGAGTATCCTTTACGCCTAACGGCGGGTCTACCGGAACAAACCCCGCTGGAAGCTGGCCTGAGTGGATTGGATCCGTCGCAGACAGACATATGTTGAACAAAAAGTCGAAAGCGCCATCCGAAGTGATGATCCCAACATCACCGATGCACACACCTTTTACTCGGTAAGGCGTTGGAAGATGTATATTGGGCTGCGGTATCCAAAGAGGATGCCCTCGTCCCTTCTGAAGCAGGTGTTGTTCGTAGACTTGGTTGCTCCTTTGAACACACCGAATACGCGGCTCAACTGATTGATGGTGACGAACGCCTATTGGTTCTTCCTCCTGAGGAGGCTAAAGAAGATATTAGACCCGGAATTGCATAATTGAGATGCACTCACAATGGGAGGTAGGGGATGATCTCGCGGCGAACGCGCGCGTCGGGGACGCCCACCTGTCTGATGCCTCTGAGCCTCACTTCCTAACGGAGTCTGAGGTCCATCTACTCAAATCAGCAAGGCCAAAAAAGAAAAAAGAAAAAGAAAACGGCATACTGTGTATATTGACAACAAAAGATGCTTGAGGCCCATGATGAGCAGTAAACGTTCCACCATGAACTTGCGTATTCTCCGCCGATCCAAACATGGCAGCTGTAGCAATCGCGCTGATCATGCACAACGTCAAAGTGTTAAGCGGGGGCTGGATAGCAAAGAACGTCTTACTGATCGCCTTGAGGAGGTCCCGGGATCCTCATCTCCGGCTGTAGCTGCCGCTGCCTCCGCCGCTGGTGCTGTTGTTGCGTCGAGTCCATTGACACCATTGCACCAGCGTCGGCCTGGCGCTCGCGATGACCAGTATGGGCGCCTGGCGCGATCATCATCTCCGACGGAAGCTCTCTCTGTCTCTCTCGCTGCTGCTGCCTCTGCTGCTGTTGTCTCGAGTATTCCATTGATTCCATATCCACAGCATTGTCCCGGCGCTCACGACGACCCTGAGTGTGACCCGCCAATCCTTGATCTCGTGCTTTGTCTTGCTCACTAGTAGTAGCACCTCGAGACGACGACGCGCGATTACCCATCTGCCCAAGTCTAGATCAAAATACAGCTGGAAACTGGCCTCTGTTCGCCGAATTGTGAGGAGGTTGAAAGTCAACGATTCAATGATGCAGCTGCAGGCTCGTGGGGGCAGGAGACATGAGGCGCCTATAGGCTATTTCGGACCACAGAAGTTAAAACGTAGCAGTTAATTTTTACAGTGCTGAGTGCTATGCAGGAATCACGCCGGGTGAGCCCGTGGCGAGCGCTGCGCTGCCGATCTATTTCACGAAATTGCACGATTTTCTGGTTGGTAAATTAACACTGGTGGCACCCCTTTGTCAAAATAAAATCGATCGAAATAGCACTATAGTGCTCACCATGACATCTTGTAGTAGTAGATATTTGCACTAAAGTTTCAATCGTGTGGTTTGTATACAACCTGAGACACATCCAAGTCATACATGATCAAAAGAGAAAAAAAGAATCACAAGAGAGAAAAAAGAGCCGCGCCAAACTCGAAATTTCAACACATCAAATTTTAAGTCGGAGACAGAAAACGACGCGTCCCCACAAATGAAAAGTTTAAAAGCACAGTACGCAAATGCAAATGCAGTAGTATATACTCAGTAATCTACATACATACATACATACATACATACATATTACACATATAAGTACTACACACGTTTAACACGTACAGACGCAGACAAAAGTCAAAAGTCAAAAGTCAAAGGCAAACGCAAAGGCAAACGCAAAGGGCAAAGGCAAAGATAGGGGCAAAAGTAGAGGCAAAGGCATAGACGAAGGTGAAGGTGAAGGCATAGACGAAGACGAAGATCAATCGAATATCGATTTAATGATCATTGATTGGGTAATGGAAAGAAAAGGAAAGAAAAGGAGGTAAAATTTAATGGGATAGGATCTGAATGGGAAAGGGGAAAGAGAAAAAAACGCACGCTCGACGCAACTCGACACGACACTACACGAGACGACAACGAGCGTATTAAAGTTCAAAGGACAAAATAAATAAAAACAGAGAAGACAAATAAATAAAGTCAAAGACATCCGAAACAGAACTGAGAGGAGAGGAGAAAAGGTTGCATATGTAGATACCGCTCACACCACCACCACACTACACACCACGACTACAACAAAAACCACGACTACCACCGTCAACCCAAACCGACCTCTCCAAAACCACCACCACCACTACCTCCTCCACCACCACCCCAACTCCCCTCAACTCAACCCACAACTACACCAAAACACCATACAAATACAATACAATACAATACACTCTGCAATCAAATTATGGCTCGAAACACAACACCGACAGTGGGGGCTAGAGAAAGAGATCTCCAAAAAAACAGAAAGCACAAGGGATTCCCTCCTCTCCTCAGCCCACGACACCTTCAAGCCACGATTCAACACAAAGTCGTAGAGGTGCGCGTGCGCGCGTGTGTGTGTGCACGCGCACATATGTTAAATAGGATAACGGGACTGCAAAGACGAAACGAAACGAAACTCGAAAGTCGGAAGACGAAAGACAAAACTCGGAGCAAAGGGAAAGAAAATTCGGATCAAAGGGAAAGAAAAAGAGATCACAAAAAGAAAAAAGAAAAAAAAAAAGAAAACAATATAAAAGAAGAAATGAAACACGTCAAAAAAAAAATTCCGAAGGTCATTTGACACAAGCGTTTTCTTTCTTCAATGGCCGACAAGTAGGTCCGATATCAGCACCCAGTGGGAACATGGAGAATGGAATATGGGATATGGGATGAGACTGCCCGTGCCGTGTTAGGGCGGCAGGGGGGCGGGACTGAGGGGGAAAGGGGTGAGAGGGTGAGTGTATACTGAAATTACATATCGTACGTCGCTGCTGTGATTTGCTGTTATATCGGTATGTTTGGTGTGATAGGTGTGATTGTGTGTTGTGGTTCTGTTGATGATGTTGTTGTTTGGTGCGATTGCGATTGTGATTGTGACTGCGAATTTTCTTCCCTACACGAAAACGATGCGAATGCGAATGCGATGCAACGATATACGGGCCCAATTGAAGGTCAAAAAGCCACCGGACAACCCCTTTGGTGAGCGGGGTTTTATGGGGGGAAATTTTGCGGAATTTGCGGAATTGTGGAATTGTGAATTGTGGGTGAAAGTAGGAAGTAGAAGAAAGAGAAAAAGTAAAAGAGAAGAAGTTGAAGTAGAAGAGAAAAGGAAAGAAATAGAATGAAAAAAATGAAAAATGAGAAGAGGAAAACATAGAAAAGAAAAAAGACGACACAACTATCCCTCCCTCTCGACGACGACGACGATAGGGTACCAAACGACATTCGCCAGAATTAAAGAGTTACACGCTGATGGCGAGGTTGAGACTAAGGTTGACGGTGAAGTTGATTGTGAAGTTGAGCGTTGAGGGTGAAATTGAGCGTTAAATGACGTTGATGGTTCATTCTTCATTCTTCCTTCTCCACAGCGACAGGAACATCAACAATCACACATCAGCCCCAGGGAAGGACGACAAAAAAGCACGGTTGATAGTGGTAATGGTAGTGATAGTTGGAAGAGTAGACAGGAGAGTAGACAGAGAGAGTAGACAGAGACAGAGAGACGAAACAATGAGGTGAGACGGCGACGAAAAACGCTGACGGCCACGACGACGACGGACGACAAGACAAAAAAACTGCTATTAAAATAAACCATATAAGAAAAATTATATCCAAAAACAGCATAACATAAAAAAAAGGACAGTCAAGGAATCAAGGAATCAAGGAAGTAAAAAAAGAAAAAAAAAGCAAAAAAAGAACACACCATGAACAAGCAAATGTGTAAAACATCACATCGCTCGAAAAAACCTCAAGCAGATTTATCATTATCATCACTACCACTATCACTGCTGCTCTCCCCACTCGCACTGCTCGCATGGTCATGGTCCATCAACGGCGACGACGAAGACGAGGACGCAATAGCAGCGCTAGGGGGCGGAACAATGACAGCTGCGACAGGTGATTCAGCTGCATCGTTGTCTTTCTCATTATCCGCGCCGGTGTTGGTGTTCACGGCAGGTGCAGTGGAGGTCGAGGTCGAAGCTACGGCACTGGTAGATGCCTCGGCGGCATTCCCATTCACACCACCACCAGTCTTCGCCTTCTTCTGCTTAGGCTCGCCGCCTCTCGACGCCCGCGCTCGCTTCTTACTTCCACCACCTCCATTGGTCTCAACAACACCATTACGCTCTGCAGCAGCAGCAGCAGCGGGGGGTGCATCGTCAACTTTGCGTGCCGTATCGGACGGATTCACCGTCTGTGGTGGCGTAGACTCATTCGGCCCGCCAGGAGCCGCGACGGGGGGTGGAGCTTGCGCCTGGGCCTGGACCTGGGCCTGGGAGTGAGGATGGGGAGGAGCAGATGAAGGCGGCGGGGCACCTGGGGGGTAGATGGCGGGGTAATGCGGGAAGGGGGGATACGTGCCCGGATGGATGTAATAAGGCATAGGATGGGGCGGAGAGCCATCCGGACCTGGTTGGCCATCATGTGGATGGGGGATAAAGCCGGGAGGAGGGTAGTAGACGGGATAATATCCCTCTGGTGCATACTGGGCGACAGCGTGGATAGCAGCAGCGGAGGTAGTGGCTGGAGGCGGTTGCGTACCCGGGGGCCAATCACCTAGATTAATATTCAGAGAATATTTCGAAATGGAACAAGTCACACACCAGTATAGCTAGGGCTCTCTGACTCGCCTTTGGATTTGCGCTTATAGGGCCCACGCTTGATACCCTTTTTTCTCTCCTTCCTCTGGCCATCGACGCATGAATCTGCGATTCCGTACTTGACGCAGCGTTCGCAGGGCCGACTTTCGTCACAGCGTTTACACGCCCCGGCACAATTAGTGCACTGTTGATTTGAATCAGTCAGAGAGTGTCACGTCAGCAAAACAAGACAAGGGAAACATTCTTACAGCCATTTTGACCTGTTTGCGCTTAGGACGCAGGGCAGGCGGAGAAGCGGAAGTTGCTGGGGGAGGTCCGAACGCTACGTGAGAAATGAGCGGCGATAGACAGCAGATAGTGAAATGGACATACCTTGGGCCTGTGGGTGGTGGGGATAAGCGTACATGACGCCTGGGGGGAGGCCAATCATGTATGGACCTGGAGGGCCGCCGTTGGGGGCACCCTCTGGATGGCTGCCGTCTGGCGGGGGTGGCGGGTAGGCAAAAAAGGGAGGCATGTATGCGCCTGGGGGACCTGGAGGTGGATATGGCCCGTTATAAGGCTGGTGAGGATACGAGACCATTGGGGGTGGTGGATATGGATGCTGCTCCTGGGGCGCAGGGGCGGTCTTTTGGGGCTCTGCCATGGTTGGTGGCACTGAGAGACTGCGGGAGAAAACGGAGGCGGGCGGTGTGAGCGGTGAGAGAGCTAGGAGACATGGCGGGGAGGAGTGGAGAGGGAGGAGAAAGAGAGAGAGAAAGAGTCAGGGGGGTTGTTGATGTTCAGAGGGAGAAGGAAAAAAGCTCACTCCGACTCAAAGATTCCGAGCTCAGACTCAAATGTCGGCTGTGGGTTCAAGTTCAGCTGGCTGGGTCCCAATGGATAACAAGACTTGCTGGGGCTCAGATGGGCGCTGCTGCTGTTCTGGCTGGCTGTGTGGCAAGCTGGATGGGGGCAAGTTGAAAGAATGCGCAGACTACTCTTGCCACCCGTGTGAACTATTCCTTGCTTACTGTCATTTTTAGGCCCGTGCGCTCCTCCCCTCTGCCTCCCGGCCCCCGGCGCGCGGCTGCCTCTATCCTCACCTCACACTCCGCTCCTCTCCCTGCTCTGCTCACACATCCCCAGCTGCGTTTCAATTACTCTTCCAACATTCTCTCTTCTGGCTATTACTTCCCTCCACAGTTATGTCGATCAACTGTCATCGAACCTGATGGAACAGGACCACTCCCCATGACTGTGTATCAATTAGCACCCAAAAGTGTACACAGTGATATACTATAGTCATTTAGTAAATAACTAAACTCCCACATCGCAAGCAAAATACACCTTTCTTTCAAGGGTAATAAGACGTGACAGTCTATAACTATATACATAATTTCACTCAACATAACAATAATATATTATAATACATCAAACAACCTCCACCCTCCCACTGACATGACTACGATGAGAAGACCGCCTCTCCAACGACATCCTCGTCCCCGTCCCCGTCCCCATACTCCCCCTCTTATCCACATCGCACCTATCCGCATCGCACACCGGCTCAGGCATAGCAGGCCCAACACCCACATCAATATTAATATCAACATCACCATCACCATCACCCATAGAATCCACCCTCACACTCCCAACCCCCATCCCAATCCCACTAATCGAAAACTCTCCCGAGTCATTCAAACTCAAACTCGCATTCTGTCTCTGGAACTGCTCGCGCATCTGGAGGAGCGCGCGGCTCGCGAGCATCGCGTGCAGGCAGCGCGAGAGTCTGTGGAATGTTAATACGGGATACGGGATATGGGATATGGGATATGCGGTTGGGGGTTGTTGTAAATAATATAATGTATCGTTAGCGTGTTTGGTAAGGGAGAGGAGGCCGGAAGTGCGTACGAGCTACCAATAACGCGGAACGACACCTACATCAATTAAAAGACATTAGTTTAGTTATGAATATTTTACGATATAACTTGGAGATTAAAAGTTGGTTGTACGTACCGGAAACGTCCAGTATGAAATTACATTCACGATGGAACATACTACACAGACCAATCAATCAATCAGCCTCCTCTTCTCTTCGACGCCTGAACCTGAACGCCAGAGTCGTAGTACAGAGAAATCGTCGAACACTCACGAAATAGACATAAATAAAACAGAATCCCTACATTTCAAAGAAGAAAAGAATGATTGCATTAATAAAGGAATGTAAAGCTAAACCACACCAAACCCAAGAGAAAAACGTACCATCGCGATAAATAATAAGCGACAACGGCATTCTCGACGCCATACCCAACCGCCCTACATCGAGATCAATATAACACCACATCAGAATCCAGACCATGAGTCATCATAGGTTGAGTATATCAGAGCATAGACATAGTACTTACGGAATTGTATCGCGGGCTTGAGAACTAGCGCCATACACACTACACCATAACCACCAACAAAAAAAAATAAGTAAGTAAGTAATAAGTATACAAGATTTGGATTTGGCTTCCAATACAGGTAACAGAACACATGAACCGACGACTTACACGTATCCCAAATACACAACGATAACCACCACCATTTTATACTCGTCGCTGGTCTATTCGGAAAACACCCATGGAACCCTTTGTAGATCGGTTTCGGCGGTGCTACAAGGTGAGTGCAAATAGAAGGTGAGTACAAGATCAAGGTGAGTACGAGGTCAAGGTAAGTGCAAGTAGAAGGTGAGTGCAAGGTCAAGGTGAGTACAAGATCAAGGTAAGTGCAAGATGAGTGAAAGTGAAAGGTGAGGGACAATGACAAGGCGGATGGAATTGGATATCCAAATTAGCAACATCTCAAAGCATAAAGTTCAAGCTTAAATCTCAAAGCTCAAGCTCGAAACTCGATGTATCGGCAGGATAAAAAAAAGGTCGACGAGATAAAAAAAAAAAAGTCGACGAGATTAAAAAAAAGTCGACGAGATTAAAAAAAAGTCGACGGAATAACAAAACAAGTCGATGGGATAAAAAACAAGTCCACGGGGTAAAAAACCAAAAAACCAAAAAAAGAAAAAAAGCAAGCCAAACACGCACCTTTAACAGTAACAAAAAACCTATAAAGCCCCACAACCCCAGGGACCCAAATGACCACTCCCAACGCGCAGAGAACGGTCAGGAGGCGGGTGGTCCGGTTCCAGAGTGCCCATACGCGCGCGGTGAGGATTACTGGTCGGTATCGGTATCGGTATCGGTATCGGTATCAAAGTCAAAGAGTTGGGGAGAGGGAGTGGGGAGTGGGGAGGGTGTATCGTCAGCCCTTTTTTATTTTTTGCAAAAAGACAGTGGTGATATGATGATCCCAGTCTCACCTTCAGATGATAATGTGCCTAGCACCATCACAGCTGCAGCAGCAGGATCCGGATCCGAGTTAATTTATTGATTTTATGGTCAGTTACCTGATTTCCTCGCAAAGATAATTGATGACGCTGCTGCTCACCTGCGACTATCCATTTCACGCGATCGCATTTGACGTCCGTCATATCGCTCCCCGTCTGCCCTATCAAACATAAACATTAACATAAACATTCAATTCAATTTGAAATTCGAGTTCGAGTTTGAGTTCAAGTTGGAACATAACATCAGCATTTCAATTAAAGTTATAAGTTACAATTTTATACCGCGAATTCGAATGAATGAATAAATGAAGGACACGCACGATAAATAGCCAAAACACACGCATCCAGTACAACAGCGTACCGCTGGAACAGGTACACTATCTCGATAAAGTCCCATTTTTTAAGCCAGACTTGGTTGATCTCCATGTCGAGCGTTAGCGCCCAGTCGTAGGTGTACATCGCTAGCGCTGCATCTGTGCGTGTGTGTGGGAGGGGGAGGGCAATATAATCAGTTTAGGGCGGGCGTTGATTGTAGGAGTGTGCAAGCTTACAGTTGAAATACTGGTAAAACGACACGACAAGACGATGTGGCACAATGCTAATTAGCGACGCCGGAAATAGGAAATAGCAGATGAAGATGGGGATGGGTGGATGGAGGAGAACGAAATGCAAATGCGTACTGGTACTGTAGCCATCCCATGGATGATTTTAAGGATTGTGGGTGTTATAACCGAGGGCTGCGGCTGCTCCATCCTTCTCTCCTTCTCTATCCGCAAGCGCAAGGAACAGGGAGGAGCAAAAAGTTTGAAGCTTGAAGCTTGAAGGAGCAAGGGCAAGGTCAAGGGAAAAAGAGAACAGTGAGATAGTAGAGGTATGGTATAGTATCGCTCCAGTCGAGAGTCGAAAGTCCAGACCGCGAACGTTTAATATAAACAAGCGTTTACGTTTTAGTTTAAGGGACGCAGAATTGCGGGATTTTCTCCCTAGCTCCTAGCGCCTCCAACGTAATGGTGTCTGATGTCTGACAGTCCGTTTATGTTTACAGGGCTCTTTAGTGTTAATTCTCATTCAACCCATTCAATCAACCAAGTCTAAGTCTGCCGCAGATTTGGTTGATTGAATGGGTTGACAGAGCCATCAGCACAGCCAGTTTCCAGTTTCCAGTTCCAGTTCCAGTTCATATTGACTTTTTTAAATTGTACTTGAGAGAGAGAGAGAGAGATGCTGGGAAGATCCACCCTGCCAGCTTTCAGGAATCAGGCTTGCTTCAGGCCCCACTAGCCTGGTAGTCTAAGGGCCAAAGCCTTCAATTGACAATTGACAATTAGATTGTGATTTCGGTTGATGGGCATGTCGTTAGTGTTACGCAGCTGGTTACCCCTGAGTCCTGGGGGGGCCGGTGTTGTGCGGGTCGAACAAAAACAGCTGATAGATCGTGGATTCGTGGTTCATGACCACGGCAGACCCACTGCGGCACCGTGACGCTGAAAAGATCTGAGTTCCAATTTGCAACTCAAATGCCGAAGACAGCCGAAGACCCACCTCGACCAAAAATCCAAATTGGCAAGAATCTCCTTTTCCGGAACCCCATCATCCCAAACCCAAACCGAGAAGTCGACGGCGAATTGAAGGACCTCGAAGGCAACTTTGACCAACACCACTAAGCACACGAACACACGAATACGAATATACCACACGCCCGAGCGCCGATACATATATACCTGACTCGACTCGACTCGATCTTTGCATTAAACGACATGGAAGAAGGCACGAAGACGAAGAAGACGGTGTTTGTGGGTGGGATAAGCGACGATACGGATGAGACGGCGCTATATGAGAGTTTCTCGACTTTCGGTGCGTATTCTCTGCCAGATTTTATGGAGACGTTTGTGCTAATGCATCAGCATCACTTTTGCTATATCTTCCTACATTCTACATTCTGCATTCTACCATTGCGTTTATACGATTCTTGATATGTGATACTCCCTTCCCCTCCCCGACTTTCCATGCGATGCGGCGATGCAGGTGATATCCTCGAAGTCCAGATCCCTCCGCCTGCGAATCAACACCAGAACCCAGCTCCAGATGGTCAGTAGACACACGTCCCTTTTCCCAATCCAACATACTGAAATCCGCACATACATCCCCATTCTTCACTCGATCTCGCATGCACACCGTACCCTCTTCTGCTCAACCTGCCAACTGCGCATCCACCCACCCACCCATCCACACCCACCTACCTACCTACACACTCCCCTCAAAAAACCACCCGCCACCCGCCACTCTCCTCTCCATTCACCATTCACCATTCGCCTTCACTTCAATATAACACACCACAACACAGCCCCCAAACACCGCGGGTTCGCCTTCGTCACCTACACATCCACCGCCGACGCACAAGACGCGATCGACAACATGGACATGAACGAGCTCAAAGGCCGCGTGCTCAAAGTCAACCTCGCGCGCCCGATGAAGACAGCCGCTGCGAACCTGAACGGCAATCGCGCTAGTACGTTTTTTTGTTCTTGTCTATTCACTATACACTATGCACTATACACTCAAACACTCAAACACTCAAACACTCAACACGATGCGGTGTATTTCCTCTTTACGTTTTTCATCTGTCGATGATGTACTGATGGACCGTTTCTTTGTATTTCATAGTTTGGGAGTCGGAGGAGTGGTTGAAGGAACACATCAAGCCATTAGCCCAATCTGGCGGTGCGTAATTCCCAGTTCTTCCAATCTTCTTCTCCGAATGACGGTTCTGTTCCGTTCCGTTCTGCTCGTTCAGGTGTCCAAGGTCGTCACGCCCAGCCAATACCAGAGGAATCAGAAGAAAAAGCAAAAAGCGACGATGGAGATGCTATGGAAGAGTAAACGAGAAAAAAAAACCAAAACTTTAGAGAACCAACAGCGGGTTGCAGTCAAATTCTCCAAGGACCACCTACGAAGTCACTGTCATTCATTTGCAAACCAGTGCTAGCAGTTCAACACGATCTCAGACGAAAAGGTGTATGGTGGTTAGCTCTACATTCAACGCCGATCTATTTCTGCTCTATGGAAGTATAGATATAGCATTATCAACGCACGGTTGTACTCTGTCTGGTTCGCCAAACACTAGTAGCACTTCCGTCTTCGAGAACCCGATTGTATGCATTTGTAGGATTAGCCGGAAGTGGGAACGGAACGACTTCTGAATGACATGGCTTGATACATGACAGGATTGTCAAAGTGTGAGCCTGCCATTGCTCGGTCTGAGTTTGCTCGACGTGGTGAAAAGGGGCAGATTGGGTGAACAGGAACAGCGTTAATGGACGAGGCTGAGGCGGATCCCTGTATGATCTTGATAGCGCCTACGTTGTACCTGATGTGCAACATTCCTGCGGTAGCATCAATCAAGTGGCAATGTCCCATTGGAAAGGTAACATGCAATCTGCACGTCTCGGAAAAAGTAACCACACGAACATCGTGTAGAATCGTGGAGAATCTGACTTGAGGAGGGGAAAGTTAAATGGCTTTGGGATTTTGAATGTCGTCGTCGAACTGTGCTCTTGCCCGCTTGATGTCTTCTTGCATGAAGAGCAGCTCTTCCATTCTAGCGAGCTTTTTGGCGTCGGCTGGGCGAGACAACGCGCGGCGGAGGTCGTCGATGGAAAGACGGGATTTTTTGGAGGGGCCCGTGGCTTGCTGGCACTAGAAAGAAAAATAATATAGGTGTAAGAAAGACTGGGCAGAGTCTCACGATGGGTTCTGAGGAACATACGATGTCTGTGATGTATTCGATGAGGATTTCTTCCATCACGTTCACAGTGTCCATGGCAGGGTTTCGGTCGTCTCCAAAGCCATACATCAGGTTCTTGACTGAGAACAAGTTTAACGACCAGGCGAAGCAGAAGAATAGGATAGCGATAGCATATACACACGTTCTTTCGTAAAGAGTCCTTTCAAATTGGACTGTCTCCTCCCGCCTCTTCCACCAGTGCTAAATGACGACGCGGCCTCCCTCGTATAACTAGGTGTATACGCAGAAAACGTCGTAGAGCGCGCTAGAGGCGTCGGCGCCGAATACGGCACATGCGTAGTAGGCGCTGGCGCCGGCCTCACGATCTGCGGCTGCTGGAGCTGGGGCTGCGGTTGAACAACCTGCGTCTGCGCCTGTGCCTGATGCTGCTGCTGCTGCTGCTGTTGTTGTTGTTGTTGGGTTTGCAGGAGATGTTGCTGGTGCTGTTGATGTTGCTGGACGATGGCTGCTGCGGCGATGGCTGCCTGCTGGGTGGGGTGGGTTACATAGCTGTAGGGGTAGGACCACCCGTAGCTGGTGACGCCCGTCTGGTATGCGCCTGGAGGATATGTGTAGGCGCCTGGGGTGGTGGGATGTCCGTATGCTGAGGGATGGTATGCGCCATATGGATACGCTGTGGGCGTCTGTGGTACCGAACCGGGAGGTGGGGGCGTAGGCGAGTATCCAGGGTATGACATTGATATTTGGAGGTAAGTACGTGAAGTCAAGTCAAATGAGTGACGCTAGCCGTGGTTTCCAGATTGTTTGTTCTTCATGTGCTAACCAAACAACCACTTTTTCGACGCACCCGAACCGAACGTAAACCATATTCACCAAAACCATGCTGGCAATAACACAAAAAAGATGCGTGCCCACTCTACAACTACGGGCATCATATATACCCACACCGCAACCCTGCCGCTCGATATCCAATTCTCCCTATGGCCGCACGCACGTCTGGAAGCGACGACCCCCAGTCCTACCGAACCCCGTCGTTCCTAAATTTCCGCAGAAAGTCATCCGCTCAGACGGGACTTCCTTTACCCACTGGACGACGTCGCCGAAATCGCTAGCGCGTTTGACGCGAGATACCACCAACAACCCGCTTTGGAACACGGGGAACCCCAACGACCGCTCGCTCGAAGACGAGAGCAATGCTGCTGGCCGTATGGGCAGGTTTAGTAGGAGGTTCGAGGTTCTTGGCTCGGATTTGAGTGATTCGGATTGGATGGAGGAGATGTCGACTGTTATGAAGCGTGAGGTTCTTGTTGAGAAGGAGAAACCTAAGCCAAAGTCGAAGAAGTAAACGACGCGGTACGCCTTTTACTAGCACATATAAGACAATCCGTTTTACCTTTTGCTCTTAGTCTTTTTTAGCTATTCACTTAATGCAACGCGCCATGTTCATAAACATGTGTGATTAAGTTATGTCATTCGATGATTTTCGACTATACGGGCATGGCCTTCTTTATGCTCTATCGTAAACTATTTTAAAGAGAGAAGGCTCTAGTATGATGCGGTACAAGTTCCCCCCCCTGATTCTCGAATGAAGCTTGCCGCCGCCCCAACGATAATACCTGCAGAAGCTTGATCACCAAATGTCTCTTCCACCGCGCAGCGCGCAATAGGTTTAAAAGCGGGTCACGCATCAACAATTATTGACCATGGGAAAATTTGCTCTCCATGGTCAATCGAGCCATGTTCATTCTTCGTCTCCTTCATCATCACTTCACCATCTGTTTTTCTGATTTCCTGATTTTTCTGTTTTATGCATTTTTGTATGATGACCCTTCTGATCATTCTCATAAGATACGAATACCTCGGGTCAAAATATACAGGACACTTGACTCCAGGAGTCAAGTTCTAGCCTTGGACGAACGATATTTCGAGTTGCTTCACTGCACGTTTTTACCCTGCAAATTCTTTTTACGAGTGACTCCCCGCGGAGATTTGCTACTCGAAGACGAATCTATCAGTACAAGTTATCGCCGGGCATCTATCGGTCGTCTGAGAGAATCAATGGCGGCAGCAGTGGCCTCAGTGTTCGACA
Source organism: Psilocybe cubensis (assembly GCF_017499595.1). Lineage (NCBI taxonomy): Eukaryota > Fungi > Basidiomycota > Agaricomycetes > Agaricales > Agrocybaceae > Psilocybe > Psilocybe cubensis. The sequence goes on along the minus strand of NC_063006.1, from coordinate 2,110,431 downwards.
GCTATAAATACCGCTGCTGAAAGGATTTAAATCAGTCGGTCTTTGACAGAACACTGCCGCCTTTTGTTATCTTTTCTCCAGCGATGAATATCAGCTCTAATATCGGCGTCGACTACAAGGCATCCAGCCTTGATCTCGGGGTCATTCACCCAAGCTCCTTGCAAGGCTCTGACATCAGTTTGTCTTTTCGTCTCTTTTTCATCGATAGATAATCTTACCTCCAACCCTCTCTCCTCCAGAATTCATTCGCTTGCAATGGCTTGACTATACAAATATGGTCAAATTCCGTATCATGCCGGTGTCCTACTTCCAAAAGCTCCTGGCATCTCAGCGGCCGGGCGTCAACCTCGCCAAACCCTCGCTAGGACTCGTTGGGCTCGGATTGGCAGAGGGATTCCCTATCATGGGCGAATACTATCTTACTCCTGACGTTCGCACTTTGAGGAGGTGTCCGTATGAACCCGGCCATGCGAGCTTGATGAGTTGGTTCGAAGAAAAGGCTCCTGTTGAGCTTCCGGATGGTTCTTCGAGTGTTGCAGTTCCTCTCTGTCCTAGGACCACACTAAAACGAATTGTTGAGTAAGCTTTCCATGACTATTTCATTTTAAAGAATGCTGAAGTTGTTTAGTTGCGCAGAAAACGAATCGCATGTTAAATTTCTTGTTGGCTTTGAAAGCGAGTTTGTGTTGTTAAAGAGTACTGATCCCATCGAGGCTGTAAATATCCATGAGTTTTCAAGCTCAGATTCTATGCGTCCCGGAGCCATTGAAACAACTGTCATGAATGAAATAGCCAAATCTGTCCAAGAATCGGGTATTGAACTCCAACTGTATCACGCTGAAGCTGGTGCTGGACAGGTGAACCTCATTGAACAATTCAACATATACTTTAATTGACACAAGATAGTATGAGGTCGTGACGGGCCCACTCCCACCTCTCGAATCAGCCGACGCACTAGTCCACACCCGGGAAATCATCTACAACACAGCTGCCCGCTACGGGCTCCGTGCAACCTTCACCCCCCGTCTACCCACAAGCGCAATCGGCAGCGCCGCCCATATGCACTTATCCATCCACTCAACCGTTCGTACCCCTTCTCCCAAGCACCCGCTTCACACCCCAAAGGCGCCCAATGTCCTCTCTCCTCTGGAATCTACCTTCCTCGCCGGGCTGCTTGCGCACCTCCCAGCTTTACCAGCGCTAACACTGCCCACCGCGGCCTCGTACCAAAGGGTAGGCGACGGGCGGTGGTCCGGTGGCACGTACGTTTGCTGGGGCACCGAGAACCGCGAGGCGCCCGTGCGCCTCACCAACCCAGCGTCGCCTTCGAGCCGCCGGTTCGAGCTGCGGTTCATGGACGGCACGGCGAACCCGTACCTCGCGCTTGCCGGTATCATAGGCGCCGGACACGCGGGGGTGCGCGCTGGCTTGAAATTGGAGGTGCAGGATAATCCGGGACCTCAGAGCGCAGCGCAGATGTCGCCGGAGGAGAGAGCGGCTCTGGGTATCGTAAGACGCATGCCGCTCAGTTGGGAGGAAGGACGGAAGAATATTCAGAGCGATCGAGAGCTTGTAGTGATTCTGGGGGAAGAGTTGGTGGAGAAGTATTTGTCGGTGAATAAAGTGCGTATGGGCTTTCGTGATTCCTTTAGGAAATTCTTTCCCTGAAACTGATTCTAACTGTATATGTAGCTTGTCGACAGCACCATTAACAATCCAGAAGCAAGTGAAAGTGAAAGAATTCAATCTCTCATTAAATTCTATTAATAACCCTCCCGCCACCTTTTTCAAGGATTTCTATCTAACACCGCATTGAGTTCTTGCTGTAATATTCTTAACCGCTCTAACAATACATTGCTTTGGAGCGAACTATCAAATTACAAGCATTGCACTCCACCAACCACAGGATAACTGAATGCTTCCCCCCTCCACTTGGCGCGAAAGTTCAACTCGAGCATTCCTGAAAGTTGAGGGTGTCATAATACTTAAACGCTATCAAACGGGGGCTAATAGGTAGAAACAACATCAGCACCCGCCGCACATCACCACGCTGATGACGCTGCAATTCGCATCTGATACGCTGGTGGTCTCCAATTAATGCTGTTATTTCGACTTATGTGCGTGAAAGGTCTTAGGCTTGTTCTGTTACCTGACAGTGAAAGTAGTGGCTGAGATTATACAAAGCCATGCTTCTTCCCCTTTTAGCCGGTACTTCTTTCATGTTTCTCATCGCGCATCAATTTTCTAATCATTCTCCGCCGTTCTTCTCCTGACATGAATTCGAATTCTACCTAGAGCTGCCGTGGCTGTTTCCCTCGCCGTTATCTTCATTTTGATTAGAATTTAGCCTTCACAAGCATTGTATACCCAGAGTGAGCCGCAACTAATGGCGAAATTGGGCCATTTTTTCCGGGAATGAGTAGGACAATGGAAACAAGTGTACAACGAACAAGGACGGCGGAAACTCGCTTTTGTTGCAGGTCTGGTGGATGTCTATTTAGGTAATGCCAGTAGGTATTCTCTGGCTCAATTATCCCCTAATAATTTATTGACATGACTGATATAGCTCCGATACGCTCCCTCCACCAGAAATTTCTAGGGCGGCTTCATTAGAACCCACGACACAGGTCCATGGTATACCAAGGTCCGTGCTATTTTGATCGAAAAACTGGGTTCCTTCTTGTTCATTCACTCAAAAGTACAAATTATGGTGTACAAAAGGGTGCAAACCCTGCCAACACAACCCCACACCCTAGATGCTAAACGATTCTGGGGTGCGTTCTAGAGTATATCTACCTCTTTGACCGACTCCGACGTAATATTCTCTCTTTCGATTGCTATCAACCACTCAAAATTCAAGTAATATTTGAACTTGGGATGAACGAGTTTTTCATGGGACTTACGCTTCACCCCGAACAGCGAGCTGACGACAAACCCTTTGTCCAATCCGTGTGTAAATCTTGAGGGAAAAGTAACCCTGATTCGACAGTAGATAATGCTGACTTTCCATGAATCTTTCTCTGAGAACAAACCCTTACTACGTCTGAGAATTAACCCCTCCTTCGTTTCATTTTTTCAACATATTAATACTTCCATCTTAATCTATTAAACAGGGACGGTCGATAGAGTGGAGCCTGACCAATTCTCTGTCATACAATTCTGACCATCGATGACAACAATGGAGCATATGACCGTGCGGTATGGTGCATTTACTATGAAGCTCGCACGTTCTCACAAATCGATTGGAAAACGAAGATAAAAGAACTATAATTAAACCCTGCACCTGGTTTGAAATTGAATAGCATCTTTAATTTTTCACTCGTCCGACCTTCCATAGCCATAGTTCGGACCTCTGTTTCTTGTGGTAGCTGTGTTCTATTCGGTACTTGACCAAAATATGACTCAAGAGATGCAGGGGAGTCATCTCCAGCCTCTCCAAGTGCACTTCAAAGTTCATTACCTCATATTTGTGGATTCTCTTCGGGTCCACATAGAATTTTCGTACACCTTACCTAAATTTGGCCTACTTCGACAACGACATCTGATTATTTCGGCTCAAGTTGAGACATGGAACCTCATGGAACCATAGGAATACTGAAAACGAGAATAAGATACAAACATTGATTTGGAATTTGTTGACCAGAGAGATGCTAGATAGTTTTGCAATTTTAACATACATTTGCCAATAGCGCTTTGGTTTCTTAGAGTCAAATAAATTCGCGGTGATTAGCATCAGAGAAAGTCCATGTTTTGGAAATTCACGGTTGAAGATCACTTCGCGAACTAGATCTCTGTAGCAGCTAGCTTCAAGTCTGTGAACGGAACTGAAGTCCGTACCGAACAAACCCTTTATCATAATTGGTCGACGACTATGCGTAAAACGCGTGGAGGGATTACTTGTTTCGATCTATGCCCTTGAAGGAAACTTGGGGGCGTCATATTTAGTATAAAGGCCCAGCAAAGCTACACAAAACTTCAGACAATCACCCACCTCATCTACCAACTCAAACAAGTAAGCCTCGCTCTGCTATCTACAAACTGCAAGATAGTCTAAAGCCAGAACCCACTTTCATCATATTTTTTCTACAGGTCAATCTCAATCAATAATGTCCACCACTGCTCAAGGATCAATATCCGCAACCAGCAGCACACGTTTCACAGCGACCTTTGTCCTCCCCGGAAGTGGTCTGCAGGCTAACTTCGCTGGAGACTTCAGCTCCAGTGTCCAGACGTTCAACAGCGCCAATGCGGTCGTGACCTACAACAAAGAGAGCGATCTCACCGGCACCCGCGAATTCAGCGGCCAAATTGGCGTCACCAACATCAAGCTCACGCTCACCAATGGTGTGACCATTCAAGGTATATTGGACATGCCCATTTCCCCTGCCGACAGTGTCTCAGGAAGCGGAGTCTGGGATCAGAACTAGGTATGAGCTCGATGATTACCTGGGAAGATTATGGTCTGACTGCATTTTGAAAAAAATCTTTTGATTCTCCAATTCCAGATATACTCAGATGTTCATTTGCTAGCAGCAGGATGCGGAGGAAAATAAGCTATATATCGTGTTTGGTGGTGTATGAACACTTTGGCTTCTGTGAACTTCAGCTTCGCCGAAGTATGTCGTATCATTTTAAATGATAATATGCCGTGCCGTGTTTTGTGCTTCTTGCAATCTGTACTAAATAAGCGAAGAAAAAAGGTGGATTCATTAGTTACTAGTTGAAGATTTTACCAAAAATTGCAAATCATCCTCGAAAAATTCCTTGTATGCATATATACCCTGACCCTCTCTTTGTGCAAGGGACCTGCGTTTTTTATGACGTCGGGAAATGCGAAGACGCAAAGGCTATCAGTCTGGTGGCAAAGGCCGAACCGGTTCCGGTTTCCAAGATTGCCGGTGCCAACCTTTAAACGCGTCGTATAAACGGACGTAACGCCCCTGATCTTGACGCACAACTTTCGCTGCCAGCGTCTCCCGTAAACCACCTTCAGCACCAGTAACAAAACGTTTAACCTTGAGTTAGGGCTTCCGCTGTCAACATGAACATAACACTTTCCTCTCCGCGACTATCCTCAGGCCAAGATCCAGACAATCCTTCTCTCGTCGCCTCTCACATACCTAATGACATACCCACAAACCATGTTTTGATAAAAGTGGATAGGTTTGGATTCTCCGCCAACAATGTGACCTACCAAGCTTTGGGAGAACATCCACATTTTCGGTGAGTCAACGTTCGGTCTGCGGCATCAAAAGCATTTTCTCATCGTCAGAAAACCCCGCTGTCGATAGATACTTCGATTTCCATCCTGCGCCAGAGTCGGACGATGGAAAAAGCTCCTCTAAGACGCACGGATTAATCCCTGTCTGGGGATTTGGGACCGTTGTCAAGTCGAGTCACCCTAAAATCAAGAACGGGGAACGAGTGTACGGGTATCTAGCCCCAACTCGCTACCTGCTTTTGCCGGTGTCACCATCTGATGTGAACAAGTTTGCGTTTTATGTGCCACGTCCTCACTTACCGGCAGGTAATCGCAATACTACGTTTCCACATGACGCGCTCCCCTCTCTAACTTCATCTCAGATAGAAGACCATACAACCAAATCCTGAGGTGCGAAGCAGACCCGCATTACATTCCTACTCCGGATGCCGAGGATCTTACCATGCTTTATCGACCCCTTTTCTGGACATCCTACTGGTGCGAAGACTGGCTGCACTCTTCCAGATACAAAGGGGGCGCTTCTACAATTCTGATATCATCTGCGTCTTCCAAAACAGCCTTTTGCCTTGCCTATGCGATATCGAAGCGCATTAGGAAAGGTGAAGCAGATCCGAACACGCGAGTTATAGGTCTTACTTCAAGAAGAAACGTCAACTTTACGAAGAAGTTGGGTCTCTATCACGAGGTACTTGACTATGGCTCTTTCACCTCGGCTGCATCTTTACAAGGTCATCGTGACGAGAGGTGGATCTACATTGACGTTGCGGGAAGCGACGATCTGAATAAGGTTATAAATTCTCATTTTGCTTCTCCATACACCCCTCAGTTAGCAGCGATGGTTTCACTTGGAATGACGAACCTTTCCCCATCTTCTGCGGAGGGCTCGTCAATGCAATGGGAAGAAAACACATTCGACACCTCCAACAACTACGATTCCAATACTCGCACATCCTCTTTTTGGCCAAAAGTGGAGAAATTCTTCATGCCGGAGTGGCTAGACATCCGCCGGCGCCAAATACCAATACTAGAAATCTTTAGCCGACAGAATGAAGCTTGGAAGGCGCTTATGGACGATTGCCAGGATTGGGTGAAGTTGGAGCGGGTATATGGACCCGCCAACGTTAGAGACGCATATCTGAAGCTGGTTAAAGAGGGCCTTGGACCAGATAAGGGCCTCATATGGAGCCTTTGGGACAGTGATGACAAGGCAAGTCCGGTAAATTTGGCCAAACTGTAAGACCAGAATGTGCAGTACATTGTATGCTCTAATCTAAAGATCTAATGTGGATTGTATGAGTGTATTATACATGCTGAAGCGGCTTTGTATATCATATTACAACAAACGTGGAGTAGTACTACAGGAAAGCCAGGTATCTAGTCTGTGGACAAAGGGTATCTATTATAATCAAATTAAGTGCATTAATAATTAATATATTTAAGACGCTTCGTGTTTCATAGACGCCTTCGAGAAGGACTGAGTTGTCAGTGACCTATTGTCTACCAAGATAACCAGTTAGCGAGTTGTTTTCCGTAAAGCTGATGTACTAACTAAGAGCGGTGGTAAGTACTGCTTGGGCGTTCATTCGTATACTTGATGAATCATGTGGATGAGGTGCTAGAACGAACATAGCCCAGAGTCAGTCAGGTATTGGGTAGAGAGCGCATGAAGTGGACCTTTCAACCCATCCTGTGGAATAGATAACATCGTTTGCTTATCGGAGGCATTCGACTTGCTTTGAGGTTGTTGGTACTTCTCAACATGTTCAGCAAACTTGCGGCCTTTGTCGATAACACGAGACAACACGTCGAAGAATTCGGAAGGGCCAACAGGTTCTGACAATGAATTATCTCTTTGTAGTGGATATTGTTTTGTTACTGGGGAGGACATCATCGCATCTTCTTGGATCTTCGCTGCCTTAACGAATTCGTCGACAATACGAGCGGCTCTGTCGTCGAGCTGCAATTGTCCATCCACGTAAACAAGCCCAGCTTGACCCAAAGCCAACTTCAATGCCTCATGCTCTGCCCTGAGTGCCTCCAATTCTCCCGCGATATCGGTATTATACGATTGTGCCTGCACCAGACTGGCAGTCAAGTCCTGAATGCGTTGCCCTTGTTCCTGCTGTTTGTGCTCAGCAGCAGCCATCTGCGCATCATGTTGATCTTGTGCTTTCTTCAGGTGGAGCTCCAACCCTCTCAAAGCGCCATGGTACAGGTGAGCTATCTGTTGTTTCTCCTGCTCCAAAAGTTCGACGAGAAGATCAGCGCCTCTATTAATCGCGGCCGATTGCAGAGGCGGAGGGGTAGTTGATGTTGTCGCCTGATCTGGCCTTGACGCCATCGGCGCCGTAATCCGGTGGTTCTGATAAGCGTTGTAAAGGGGCTCGAGACTATCTGCAGTTTATGATAATGGCAATTGGATAGGTTGGGATTCAATCAATTCCAACTCCAAAAGTTTGAGGGAATAGCGAATGGGGAAACTCTGGCGATAATTGTGTGTACATTAGAGGGTGATGCATGCTGACACAAATAAGAAAATGGCCGGAAATTCGGCCCGTGTAGTGTGCCACCAAAGGTTGACCAAAGGCAATACTATCAAGCTTCAAGCTCAAGCTTCATGCCTCAGGAGGTAAAGTGTTTACTTAAATAGGCCTGCATGTTAATGTTGTCAACACAATTGAAGAGTTGGCGACCGTGATGTTCAAGAAAGCGTAATTATCTCAGCTGATTACTTCAACGAGGTTTGTATGCCAGCGCTGGCGCCCACTGCAACGACGTGTTGCTATACTTCCATTCAGTTATGCACTTTTGTCGCAAGAAACAGTTCCCCCAGCCTTGCCGCTATGATTTATATCGTAATGATGATAGATACAGAATGTATTCAGCATGATTGTCACTGATTGACATCAGGTCAAATGGTCAACGCACTACAGAAAAAAAGCACTGCAACACGAGATATCTGTCAAGAGGCAGTGCTGTATGAGCTGAATGTATAAACACATCCAGGCACAACACTTTACATATGTATTGATTCGACGCACAAGCATCCGTCCGCCATCCGCTTATGATACAATTTAATGTCTGTCAATCCGCCAATCCGCCGCGCAAGCTAAAAATAATCATTTGCGTGTTCATACAGTGGGGCCAGGAGACAAATATCAAAGCGCCTGACATTTAAAAGGACAGGCGTGCACTAACAGGACTCTTCAGCTGGTCTCATTACGTTTTTACGAGCGACTGTGTCGCTATACTTCGCAAACACACCAAACCTTCTTCGCTTTATATTTTTTAACTACTTTTTATCATGGTTTATATCTCAACGGTTCAGGCAACATTCCTTATTTTAGCTGCAGCTTCATCCCTCGCTGCCCCTATTGCCACTGACAGCTCGATTCAGTCGTAAGATTCTCATTTATCTTTTCGTATATCTTAACTAATGAAATTGAAGGCGTGGTGTGACACTTGAAGCTCGTACACCGAACTTTGGCTCTTTCTTCCGTAAAGTCCGAAAGGCTGCCACTCCCTCACGCATTAAAAAGATTGCACACATTGCCGAACTTGCATTGCGGGAGAATGAGGATGAGCAAATAGTAACCCGAAGGGAGTTGGAGTACCTCGAAGACCTTGTACTTCGTGAACCTAGCATCGGATCCTTCTTCAGAAAAGTCAAGAATTTTTTCACCCCCCATAATATCGACAAGGCTTCCAATGCGGCAAAGGAGGCATCGAAACTAGCTGGCATGCTCAAACGAGAGGCCTCGGAAGATTTATCCGCGAGATCCCTTGAAGCCTTTGTTGATCAGCTTACCGAAAGAGAATTCGAAGACATTCAAGAACTCGCAGCACGCGAACCACGATTTGGATCTTTCTTCAAGAAATTTATCAACATGAAGAACATCAAAAAGGCGGCGAGCGTGGCTAGTCTGGTCATTAGGGAGGATGACGAACCCTTTTACATGTTTGAGAGGGAAGCCTTGGAAGCAGACGTCGATAACCTGGATTGACACGTACAGGATCCATGACAAACACTAATGATAATACTTCCTTAGCCATTTGTACGTTGTCATATTGTAGTTAAGTTCAAGCCTGACAGTTTATGATTTGTTTGCAAATGGGTCCTTTGAGGACACACTCCCCCTCCGCGAAGCGCGAAGATTCTTCTTGAATTATGCAGCTCATTGCCGAAGGGATTCATAAATAATAATATATCTTTATGTTTTTACGTCAAGGAAACTTGAGGCGTGAGTTGGGCGTTCGGAATTGTATCCTGAACATCATCATGATCTGTTGAAGTGTTTTTGGCACCACCAATTCGGATAATGCCGAGCATATCGTGAGAAATACGCGATTAGCACGATAAGACTATATAAGCGCCCACTGGCCCTTTATTAACACATCTTGCCGAAGTCGCATCTTAACTCTCATCCTTCATCTATCTTTTTTTTTTGTATGACACACCTGCCAGCAATATGTATAGGTGAGTTAATCATCTGTCCTCCCTAGTAAACCAGTAGACCATTCGCATTCAATGGTCCCTATCGGTGCCGCGGCGTCTGCAGACGTGTCAAGATCGTATTTGATCTTGAATTTTATCAACGACTCTCGGGTCAGCTGAAATGTAGGTTTGGGCATATGAAATGGATGGCGAGTTGATGTGGCGCGAAGTTGTCTGCCTGTATGAGGGTGGGTAAACCACCCTTGTGATGGGCACGCGATTTTGTTGCATCATGCACTTGCACTCAATGTTTTGTGTCCAAGCTATGTGAATAGCGGTTTACTGGCTCCTGGAATCTTTCTGTGGTGGCAAGCTGTATGGATCAGATAGCTCTTACGAGATCTCATGATCCATACATGGGAGTTTCTCCCAACGTTACAAAAAAGCAGTAATTCCATGAGAAAAGAGAGGGTCAGATATGGCATACGAGGGGATTAATTACGATAATTTTTATCTATTCTCTGATGTTTATAATGCGGTTGATAACTGACTAACCCATTTGCAAATAGGAAATTTATCTGAGATCAGCCTGACCATCTCGTCCTTTCATCATTGATTTGTCGTATATCTCTCACTTGTGCGTTCTTCATCTCATTGACACCAATGGATATAAACAATGAACAAAGCATATAATCATTCAAGGAGATATGTTATACTTTGGTGATGCTGCTATATGATTTGTATCGTAGAGATAGATTCAGCTTGAAAGCTCAAATATCTCTGGAATTCAAAAACAAAATTATGAGTTCCATTCTGTGTTCTCCCGAGAAAATGTGGGCCTCATACCTTATTCGATAACCCAGACACCAGCTCCCGAGGCACTGATGGGGGGGGAGATAGGCGTGTTTAATACACCCTCTATTATAACACCATTATTCATTGTGAACTTGACATTGTTGACACCGAGTTGGGCTTCGAATTGGCGGGCGGCTGTGAGATCGCGGGGATTGTTGTAGGTCAATGTCGCATCATCGCAGGTGAGCGACGGGACACTGGAGTAGAAGTTTCCAAGGAAGGTGGCCGCCCTATCACTTCCGGGGAGGATGAACATCGCTGTGAAACGTTCGCCATTGCCTCCGGTAATTCTTCCTTTAGCAGTAGTGGACATTATTGATTGAGATTAACCTGTGGAAAAGATGCGGGAAAGTTGATTTGTGTCATTAAGCTATCTTGGAGTCTGAGAGCAACATACTGAGGATTACTTCCTTTGAGTTGGTGAGGTGAGTGGTTCAAGGTTGTCTGAAGTTTTGGATAACTTTACAGGTCTTTTATACTAAATTTGATCCCGCCGGTTATCCCTCCAGGGCTTAGATCCAAAGAAGAATCAAAAACGTACTCGCTCCACGCATACAATTGATGAATCCAACTGTCAACTGAAGCATAATGGCCTGGTCGGCACGGACTTTGCGAACTTCAATGACGAAATGACCTACAACTGTGGACTCCAACTTCCAAGAAATGGAACTTTTTTCGACATTTTGGGGCGTAGCAAGCCAAGTATATTTGGTTCCATGGACTCCAGGCGTTATTGGCATCAAGACCGGCCTGTAACACGATGACGCTGGTCAACAAATGCCGGAGATATGTTTCTACATTATTGATCGTTTGTCGCGGCTCGACGGAGAACCGAGAAGTATGCGAATAAGATACCCTCGTTGAGCCCATTCAGTAGCTAGAATACCAAGTTAGGTTATATAAGGCTATTATTCGGACCTGGAGACAACTGATAGAGGAGCGCGTTGAGGGTCATGTTAGAGTCGCATTCTCGCTACCGAACAGAATCCAATTCATGTATCTGTATCTTCTCAAAAATGAAAGGTCGTAAATCAAGGCTTCATAGTGAGAACAAGTGAAAAAATGAACTTCCCAATCCATTTTTTTAAGTTTCGAGCCAACCTCCCTTTTGATTTGATACGCTACACATAATCAATAACCATCCTGCAATCGTATTCTGAGTACAAGATTTCGTGACGTTGCAACCTGTGCTATATATAGTCCACTTTTCTTCGAGTCGTCGTGAGATGGTGCGAGACTCATAGGGATTCTCTGACCGAACCGGATAGTGATTCAAAAAGATAGATACAATGAAAACGTTAATTTTACGAATGAATCAAGCGAGGGAAGGATTATTCTCAGAGAAATACTCATGAGAGTCGGCGTTATCTACGGCCGAGTCAGGGTTGCTCTTCGCAAGTGACTTGCAAGCTGACTGGCCATAAGCGTTATCGTCAGTTCCGCCGTTTGAGGTGAAGTGGGAAGACTCGTGAATGATGGTTCCGCCCTAGGTCATGAGAGAGTTATACTTGAACTTATAATGAACTGGAGTGGTTGAAAGAGTGAATATCACCTTTGAATCGGTTCCAGTGGTGGGTGCACTCCAAAACGCACCACATAGGTATACATGTCCAAATCTAAGAAAATTAATAAAAAGGTTAGTCGACAAAAATCACTTCCTTGAGGACATTGAAACACTTACGTATCGGGGTACACATACGCATACGTGCCAGAATCGGTGCATGTGCAATCAAATGTGAACGACGAGAACGTGTTCGAGTTTATCTTGGTGTACTGCGATAGGACAGTGGAATAACGGGCAGCAGTGTAAGTCCCGAACCATGTCGTGTACCGCGTTGTCGCGGACGTGTGCGACTTGAGGTAGGACAGCGAGCTTGCGGCATAGCTTTGCGCTGCTGATGCGGCGGAGACGAGCGCGGACTGCTGCGAGGAGCTGCAGCCAGTGTAGCTTGCGCGTTTGGAGAGGGCGCCAGCACCGGGTCGGGTTACCGCCAGCTTTCCAGAGATATGGGCGCGGTGCGACGAGGCATGGTCTGCGTAAATAGGGGAGACAGAGTTGTCGGGTTTGACGATGTAGAAGAGGTTATTGGCCTGGATGTCGTATGCGCCAGCCCCTGGTGCGGTAAAGTTATACGCCTCACCGACTGCGTTAAGATTAATATGATTTTAATTTTAGAAAGGCTGAACTTTAGCAAACTTACGGTTATGCGAGACTTTGATGGATTCGCCAGGGGATAAGGTGGTGTATGCGCCAATAGAAGCGGCAGTCTTTGGCACATACTTGACTTTGATCCCAGTAAAAGCAGGTTTAGCGCCTGTGGAATCAGTAATGGTGAAGGTATCAGTGGGGAGCTTGGACAGAGGGCCTCGGGGATCATTGAGAATTTTGATTGCCTCGTCTCCTGTGTTGGTGATAGTGGCCATAACGTTGAGGCTCTCCACCGTCTGAACCTGATCAGGACCTGAAGTAACATCGTAAGTTTATCAACTATGATACGTTCTAGATCATCGAACGCACCTGCTATTTCCAGCGAAAGGGAAGAAGCAGCGGAAGCAGCGACGGCTAGAGTGGTCAGAGCGATGAGAGCATTTCGCATAGCAAAAGAGAACATCGCTATCAGGATTAATATATAAAGGTGAAGGATATCAGTTGGAACTCTTGATGAGGGATAAAACTCCATTCATTTCACTCGATTTTATACCAACTGGTAGCCCATGTTCCAAAAGGTTCCATATCATTGAACTAAGCAATACCATGGCGCCTTTTGGAAACAAGATAAGCAAACCGCGCTGATACTTGGAATGAATAGAATGAACTCGTCTCCGGCAAGTGAATCCCCTGCCCATAAATTTAATAGCATGCGCTGAAGCAACATCCACCACAAGAAAATTTGATCAGGAAGCGGGCGCTAAAAATAGACTGGCCAAGACCAGCGTGGTTACGCCTTGAAATGGCGACGACGATCTCGAGATAACTTTCCGATGATCTCCATGCGAGGAGGCTAGTCATTCTAAGGTCTCCGAAGCACGAGGAAACAGGTAGACACCTTGTGATAATTCCCGTTAAAGCTGGTAGAAATTTAAACGTCGCGAATTGATAGTGTTATAGATAGAAGAAACGAAGAGATGCTTATGAAATTGTGGATAAACTTGCTGATTGGAATGCTTTCTTGCAAGATTTTGATTTTATTCAGGCTATTCGAGCCGTGATCTGTTTCACTGATTTTGCTTCAAGAGGTTTGGTAGTCGTTATAGGAAAAATGATGTTGGAAGGTCGGTAATTGTTGTAGTGGTAGATCCTGGTAGATCGATGATTCCTTGGTAGCACAGTTACACCGTTGAAGATGTGAGAGGATGGAGCGTTGCACCAAATGGAAAACGACGAAATGGAATTCGAGTTGCCGAACACGTCTTATGACGCGGAGTCATATGGAACCCTATTCACTGACCCAATCGTCGCCGGCATAGATAAGAAATTTGACCATGCAACTTCTCGGTTGGATACTGGAGTTGCACCTCAAGTTCGAGGACATAACGTCCGTACCGAGGTTAGTAGGCTTGACAAATTTTAGATGGGCTGATATCACCCTCGAGTCTAGTGGCGCAGGCAACAAAAGGAATACGCGAAATTTCTTCAAGAAGCTCTGGAAGAACGATTTGAGCAGGAAAACATTCAAAAGGAAATGAGTGTCAAACGTACTGCTCCTTTGTCTACATAAACATTAATACGTTTAGCACAAGGCCCTCTGCTCTGAAGTTATGAATCTTTACCACAAAACAACAATCTCGACTCTGGGCTAAAATTGTTTCAGTTTTGTCCAGCGACTATGGCTATGAGATAACCACGCCGCTGTAACAAGTGCTAATGCAACCTCAATCACGGTTACGACGCCTCTTCCGAACATAGCGTATTCAGAATTCTGATTATGTGCGGTGATTTGAGGTGTATATAACGTCGCAGAATGAATAACGAGAGCTAGGAGAGAAGATCAATGGAGATAGGTGTCACACTATCCTTGAAGTCTGAAGTTTTTCATATAGCGCTGGATGTCATGACTCGAAGGTCTTCTAGCCGTTCAATTTTCTCGCAATGTTCTCCAAGTCTTTTACAGAGCTCGAGCACATAGTCAAAGATTGTTGAAGAGCGATGGCGGTCGGAGAGCGCGAGGAATCAACCAGCGTAAAGGTAAACAGGAAAGCTGAAGTGAAATCCTTCTAGCTCTTCATGGTATCGAGGCTTGGGTTAAATGAAAGATGACAGGGAAGATGTTGATGCGCAGTCATGTGACTGTGAGAAGGGAGTCGCGGTTGAGTTGAGGCCCATGAGGCGACGAATGCCTCTTAGTCTTTTTATCCAGGACCCAAACCACGGCCTTTCATAGGCTCTCCAGGTCATGGCTTCATCTGGAGCGCCTGTTTTGCCACCCATGCCCGATTTTTTATCAGCAGATGACCCCTTTTCCACCGCTGGCGACATGAAATTCCACCTTCAGAACCTCCTCGACAGCAAGGAGAAACAACTTCAGCAGGCAGGCAGTCTTGGGCAGCGGGTTCTTGCCCAGCAGATGGAGCTGGAGGAGCGAATCAGGCAGTTGCAGGAATTAGAGGCAGATAAGGGAGAGGACGATGAGATCGACAATGAGGCTCGCGAGCGATATCGTGAGCTTGCAGAGACTATCGTGGCATGGGACACGGAGAATGCGCAGCTTTCCAGCACTTTTGGAAGCTCAAAGGTGTGTGGTCCTTTGCAACGTGCTGGGTTAAAGTAATTCTGGGTTACTAATCTCATTTCCTGCTCAGCGTTTTCTTAATGGCACCCATTCTCCTGCAGTTCCATACGCAGACTTGCCCCGCGAGGAACCAGAGCGCGCAAAGGCATCTGCTGGAACATCAGCCGCTCAATCCAGGCGCGCAAAAAATGCGGCCCATCGTGCTGATGATGTCGGTCAGTCTTATGTCCCAATTACGTCCATCGAAAGGCTACGATTCACATCATTTTCCTTTCTATAGAATTTGCTTTTGAAATTGGCAGTGGCTTGCTTACAGAGGTCCGTCGTCTTCAGAGTCTCCTCGGAGAAAGGGACAAGGCTATCCAGGACATGAAAGAGGAGAAGGATGATCTTGAAAAAACAGTGGAGGCTCTGAGGACTGCTCTCAGGCAGCAAGAACAAAATGCAGGTATGTACTCTTTTCTTATTCCTTTGGGTTATGGTCTTAACACGTAGATAGACAAATTCAAGGAGGAAAACTGGAACCTTGAGGTGACTTTACAAGAAATCCGGACACAATTAGGGGACTCGCAATCTTCCGTGCAGCGCTTAGAGTCCGAACATAAGCGTCTGACAAAGGCTCTTTCAAACGCCCGTGATGCCGCCGACCAACACAAGAATGAGGGAGAACGCCTCCAAAGCGTTGTCGCTGAAATGAAATCTAAACACGAAACCGATATTGCACAGGCTCGCAAGCACGCAGCTGGGCTGGCTCGCGACAAATCCGACCTCCAACAAGCAGTGGACACCTTGAAGGCAGAAGTTGCTCGTGCCGGACGGATGCTTCCTCGGTTCGGTTCTCCACTTACACCGGGCGGAGCCGATACCAAAGATTTCCTCACTCCGGCGGGGCGTGATGACGATGGCGATGTTTTCGGAACCACAGGTCGTGGTTCTACAAACCGCAGGAATCTGGATGTTTCGGGCTTATTCCCGCCTGATGATCTGGGCTCAGACTTTCCTGACTCTCCTGATCCATCTCCCCTCCGCAGGCCTTTCTTGTCGTCTAATCACCCCACGAATGAGATCGAGGCCTTGCAGCAGCGGCTTGCACACGCACAGCGGCAGATTAATACTCTCAAAGGATCGTTGAATCGTGAGAAGCAGCTCCGGATCAAATTAGAACAAGCTGCCAGCGCCTCTGCTGATGCAGACGAGGCCGGTCCTGATGATGGAGAAGAGTATGCTGACGAAAATACTGCTGTTGTTGAAAACAAGCGCGTTGCGAAGAGGTCGACTACTCCTTTCAAGGTTGGCGGTAATCGCGGCGGTCGTGGTCGTGGCCGTGGCCGCGGTCGGGGAGGAATCACTCTCATCCAAAGACTCGGTATGGCTTCGAGCAGTCCCGCCTCGGATTTCAACGACGACGATCATGCAGAGCGCGATATGTCCGAATCTCCACCGCCGCCTGTGCCTCCCATTCCTATCAACTTCGACCAAGGAGATGAAGAGGACGAGGTTTCTCAATTCTTTGGCAGCAGTGGAGATCATGAACAGACCGATGAGGTGGAGGAATCTCAAGACCACCCTTCGCGCTCGCGCTCGCCTTCTCCATCACCTGCCGAACCCAGCTCGAACCGGACCAGCATTGATGGAATGGACCCTGCCTTCGCTAATGTTCTCCGCCGCATCCCTTCAAATGGCTCGTCTTACACTCGGAGCCCATTGCGCCAAGCTGTGCTTGGTCGTTCTTCGAAGAGTGGCGTTATTGGGCGTAGGCCGAGAGGTGGTGTGCCGTACAGAGAAGCGAGACCACCTTCTATTGTCAAAGCTCCAGAGGTACTTTCTGCTGAGCTCGGCGAAGTTGACGCATCGCCAGTCAAGAGCTATAGAAATTCGTTGTTGAATGACGCCGAGATTCCTGAAGAAGATGGGGAATACATTAGGGTGAAGAAGGTTGAGAAAGTTGAGTTTGGTTGTCAGACAGAGGTTGTTGAAGAGGAAAAGACTGTGGTACTGCCCGAACCACCCGTGGTCGTCGACATCCCTGTGGTGCCAGTTCCTCCTCCAGTCGAGCACGCAGAAATGGGAACGCAGTCTGACCCAGAGCCTGAACCAATTCCTCCTCCACAGATTACAACGTCGGAAATGTCTCTGCAGACGGAACCCGAGCCGGTTGTTGTTCCTCCTCAGAAGTCCGAAATGGGCATTCAGCATTTCACACCAGAACCAGTGCCTGTTATTCCCACTCCTCCAGTGTTGATCGACAGCGGTGTTGGTACAGACCCTATTCCCGAGCCAGTACCTGTTGGAAGGGGTTTGCCACCGCTTGTCATTGGAGATTCAAGCCGCAGATCAACGCTTACACAGTCGGATGTCTCCAGGGCGAGCACAAGTGCTGGTGAGACGACCATCACACGATCCTTCTTGGTTGGACGTAATGTGGAGGAAGAGGAAGAAGAGGACGAAGGAGAGGAGACTGAAACAGGAGCTGATACAGAGGACGATTACCACGACGCCAGGCAAAGCATTGGCCTGTCAACTCCTTCCGAAGACTTCCATTCTATTCGTACTGTTACAGACAATGATTATTCTGACTCTGAAGATGGCGCAGAGACAGAAGATGACACTGAGAGCATCAAGGCCTCTCACTTTTCGAGCATACGCGATCCCTCGTCCAGCTCATTGGTGCGGCCCACGACATCATCCTCTTACTATCCTCAGCAAATTCCCAAGGAGATTCTGTACGAAAGCGTTGCTGTCAGCGCCGATTTATACGAACCTCCTTCTCCCGTGATCATCGAGGCGCCACCACCGCCCAAACCTGAGGTGAAAGAGATGTCCATCCAAACTGACGAGTGGAAACCACCGACGCCGCCGCCGGCAGCACCTGTGCCAGTAGCCGCTCCCACTCCTGCTGCACCACCATCCAAGCCAGCAGGTCTCTTCCGCGTAGGATCTTCCTCTCATCAATTCCAGTTCATTCCTCCACCTCCACCGTCTTCTAATGGAAACACCTTTTCGGTCCATGGTCCTGTGTTTACTCCTCCTTCTCCTGTGCCCACACCAAAGTCCAGTGTGTTCCGTGAACCATCTGGTACTCTAGTTCGTCGCGCAACGTCTAACTCAGAGCGACGACAATCCATAGAATCTCTCATTTCGTCGACTAACGGTGGTGCAGATGACCCAGCCAGTCGATCGCGTGTACCGTCGTCGTCGGGCAACGCACTCCTTACTTCTGTCGATAAGACGAGACCACCCGTTATGTCACTTCCACCACCACCGAAACAACCGCCTCCGCCCAACAGCATGCCTCCTCCCAATTTCATTCCCGAGCGCAAGGTTCTTGCAAGCTTGAATGGATCGCATCACGATGGTCCTCCTCCAAGACCATCGTCGCCACCTCCTGCTGAGCTCATCCAGCGGGCGACCACACCACTTGGTTCCATTCTTGTGCCTCCAGGTAAATATGGAAGCACGAGATTGCATGGTTCGAGTCTGCCGCCATCGCAGGCCAACCTGCGGCAGCCACCGTCGACGAGCAGCTTCAGGTCGACATCCGTCGCTGGAATGCACACACAAGCGTCGATGCCTCCTTCGCACACGCTATCGTCTTACAGTGTCAGAGAACGAGAACGCAACCAAAGGTCGACGTCGTCTCTTCCTTCGGAAAACAGCCTCGCCTCGCCTCGATCGTCCATGTCGTCTGAGAGGCACCTCTACCAATCTGTGAACGAGCCGTCAACGCCAAACAAGACGGCTGATGTTACCCCTCGGGCTAATAACACGATGATGGCCACAGATCCTGCTATCATCCACGCTATTACACAGACCATGATTGGAGAATTCTTGTACAAATATACCCGTCGGACGATTGGGAAGGGGGTTGGAGAGAAGCGGCATAAGCGGTTCTTCTGGGTTCATCCGTATACCAAGACGTTGTACTGGAGCTCGGCGGACCCTGGCTCGTCCAATGTGTCGGAGTCGAGCGCAAAAAGTGCATATATTGATGGAGTGCGCTCTGTGCTCGATCCTAACCCTATGCCTCCTGGTTTGCATCAGTACAGTGTAATCGTGTCTACTCCTCAGCGCGAGATGAAGATCACTGCTCCCACGAAAGAACGACATGATATTTGGTTGAACGTACGAGTTGATTTTAAATCTATTTGTGAATATTTTCTGACACAATTTGCTATCACAGGCTCTGAAATACCTCCTTGCCCGGCCGAGCAATGCAGGGGTGACTTCTCCTGCCAACAACACTCTTCTTCCTCAACCCCAGACGCCTGAAAATCTGGAACAAGGACGACGCCCTCCTCTTCTCAGCCCACAAAGTCAGCGTAGCACAAGAAGTGCTGTTGCAGGTGAGACGTGGAACACTACACCTCGTGGGCAGCGGAGTCGCTCTCAAGTTTCCATTGGCGGTTCGGTAGGCAAACGTTCAGGTACACCGGCCATGGAGTATATGCGATGGAATGCCCCCGAGAGCCCGTACAGTCCCGACCGTTCGTTTGTTGACGTGCCCGGACAAGATTCCGACGAACTTGACTTCGAGCTTCATGAAGAGAATATGTCTGATGAGGGCTTCGAAGGGCTGGAGAACGTGCGAGCATGCTGCGATGGCCGGCACACCGTTGGCCCTTCAGGCAAAGTGCACCACCACCACCATCATCATCACCAGCAACCCAACCAAGGGACAATAACCAGCCGGAAGAGCACAGATAACCAACACTTGGATGTAAACCCGCACTTGCAGGACCAGGCGCGACCATCGTCGCCTGCATGGTCGTTCCGCTCGCGGACGGGGAGTGCACAGTCTCATGAAGCTGGCGGAGGCATCTTTGGCTGGGGCCGAGGAGACGACGGCAAAATTCGATTCGGATCAAGGCGGTCAACAAAATCATCTGTTCCTGTACAGGACTAATACCAGTCATCCATCATCATCATCGTTTTCAACCCCCATGCACCATACCACCCGTTATCATCACCACATAGCTCCGATAAATTCGTTTTAGTACCCATTCTGCAGTGATTTGGTTCTTCTGCATTTTATTCCCTGCCGTTTTTATCAGCTATTCCCCTTTGTTTCGCCTCAGTAAATACCAATATGCCACTTCTCCGGTCCTGTTTCCTTCATCTTTTCGGCACTTCGCTTATGCTTTTTATGTTTGACTCGCCAACTAGTTTCCATTGTTCCGTGACTACTCTAGCTTATGTATTGTTTGGACGATTCGGTTACATATCTACGCTCTTTCATCTTTTTTTTTCTTTCTTCCTTTTTACCGAAGTACCTCGTATCATTTCACGTTCGAAGCTTGATTCCGATTGTCTTCTTTTTTTCTGGTCTTGCAGATTACCTTGTGCCATTAAATACACAAACAATACCACTCCTTTGCTTAATTCCACTACTATATTTGTTTATGATCTGACCTTTAGACTTTTTATAGTTTTCAATTATACGATGAAAGAGGATGAAAGGTGAGGCATGCTATGGCCTTTTTTTATTAATACCTAGTTTATTCTCCGTTTTGGCGAACCATATGTCAGAGAGTAGTACGGTACGGACGTATAAACTACAGAAAAAGGCTGACGCGGAAGCACCATGTGCAACGGAATGCTATGGCTTTACCAGGAAGTACAAGAGTATAAGGGCAGAGTGTGTTGAATAGATAATTTGGATATCAATACATTTGAATGAAAATCAAAAGTTTTATGACAGTCAGATAAAGATAGGGGCGAAAGGTACCGATACTTTGTGCGATGAGATAAGCCACATAAACCACTGAGACCAAAAAATGTAAGAAAAGAGAGGGTAAAAACATGATACAGTGTTGTGGAAAGAGTCGAACTGGAACTGGATATCAATGTGGGCAAGAATCAAGAGTCAAGGAGAGAGGAGGTTGAATGGTAACTAGTACATAACTGCATGTAACTAACGCAGATGAATGTGAAAGAATTGAAAAAACGAATATAATGTGAAACAAACGGTCACAGACGGTATTTTTTGGGGGGATGTGGTATCAAGAAGAACGAACAAACACAAAAATAGATAGATAGAGAAGAAAAAATTGTTGTCAATGTAGATGTTCATGAGAGATGAAAGAAAATGGAGGAAGAGAGGAAAAAAAGAACGAATGAAAATCCAAGCAGGTCAGTCCAGTGATTTGAATAAACTGGGGAGTATATATGCATTGTTGTTGGTAACATGTGCTGAGCATGGTTGTTGGTGGCGATGTATATATGTCTTCAAGCAGCCTATGTCAATGCTAAATTTGCGACGATGAAAATTTGTTGTGAAAGATCCATAGAAGTCTGATAGAGCATAGGGTGAGTTTCATAGAGTTGAGAAAATGTTGTTGGCAGAACCACAAATGAGTAATCGGAATGGAACACGAGCTGTTCTGGTCGGTTTTCGCGGGCAGCTGGGCAAGTCGAAATGATGAAGGTGGAATGAGTCCATCTCGCTGTTTGCATCACGTCTGATACAAGGTCGCGTGACAGCCTGCGCTTACAGCCTCTCTTGCAACTCTCATCGCATCGAATCCAATCTAATCCAACTCACAAGCCCTTTACGGCTCCCATTCAGGAGGCAAGGAAGGTGCCGCGAGGAGCCCCCAGACCCAATCCAATGGAAGCAACGGATACACCCGTCCTGCATAATTAAAAAAAATCTGACGTTCGGTGCCCCCTGATCTCCCCTCTCCCTCGATCGAAGCGGAGTGGGATCTCGCAAGCGTCGACCCGACATGAAATCGCCTCGACCCTCGCCCATCTGCCTGCCTGAGCTATGTTAAGAGCAAACATAAACATAGCGCTGTCGTGGTCCTTCGCAGCCTCTCCCTCTCCATGTGGTCACCGTGTCACCTTTGCCCACGCCACGCCACGCCCGTGTCTCTTGGCCACTGGCCACTACGGCTAAACGCGCAGCGAGATCTGATATCAGAACACAGGTGATAATAGCAGCGCCAGAGCAAAAGTCCCAGATGCCAGACGAACAGCCGCGAGCGTGTGTGTGTGAGCGTGTGTGAGGTACATAGGCAATTAAAGCTATTTGTGTTGTTGAAATGGTGGATTGAAGGAAACAAAAATGAGGGTTGGGATTGGACGAGGTTGGATGTAAGATCCTGGGATGGAATAACCGCAAAAAATTTTGAGTATGCGTGTGAGTGTATGAAAAGGGCCAGGTTGATTGATTTCTTGGTTGCCGTTCATTAACAACCATTGACGGGCTCCATATGCGCGCATACCCGGGCCGCAAATTCGAATGTGAATATCAACCAACGAATATCGAAGGACGCAGAGTGGATAACAACTCCTGAGTCGGCAGTTTTGGCTGGCGTCGAGTCAAATCATGCCAGGTTGAGGATAAAGACAGATAGTGCCAAACAAGCTGAGCTGCGCGCGGCGTGCAGGTACAGGTAAACTTACAACCGTGGAATTGGGGTCCTTGGCTTCACCCAGCATGCAGCAGCAGCAGCAGCTGACGCTGACGCTGACAGCGACCGTCCTGCAAGCGATTGCACGTATCCCACACCCACACCAAGATATCCCCCGCCGCGTCGTCCAAGCCCAATTCCAAGACACAGCCTATTTGATAGACGCAAAGAACCTGAAATAGAACCCCAAGAAAAAGACAAAGAAAGAAAGTGAGAAGTGAGAAAGAAAGAGAGGGGCGGTGCAAATAACACACAACGGGTGCAAAGGGAGACTTGATAGATGGGAGTGCTCGATGGAAGGACGAAGTAATTGAGTTGCTCTGTGTAGAAGAGATTTGACAGTTAAAGCTGTACTGATGTTGCTGGTCGCGGTCGTAGTCGTAGTAGAATAATAGTGGTGATAGCGGTGGTGGTGTATAATAGCGTTACCGAAGTGCATGCGAGAGCGTTACCCGAACGCAGAACGAGAAACGAGATATGGGTGACAAAATAACATACAGGGTCAGTCAAAGAGCCTTTCCCTTCATCCTATTCGACGCAATCACGGCGAGACCTGCAGCTTCATGGCCTTCAACGGAAGCGGCTTCAGGGCACCCCCAGCCGTCCCCACCCCGACGTTCGGAGGCGCAGACGAAGGTGGCGGTCCGCTCCCATTGACGTCTTTTTCACTGTCCTTGTCCTCGTCACTCCCTGCATTCGAAATCTCGCTGCCATTCGCGGTGGCATGTGCATTTCCATCCACGCTTGAGCCAACATTGGTAAATCCAAAGAAAACATTTCCAAACCCGACACCACTTGTCCCTGCACACCACGAGTTCCTTGCCGCTCTGACATTGGTACGCGTCTTGGCCTTAATCTTACGCCCAACCGTAGCGAATTTATCGACCAAAGGTGGTGGTAGGGGCTCGTTCGCTTTCCCGTCCTCAATGACTCCATTCGCCAATCCATGTCCGTTAACATTTTCATCGCCACCGCCACCACCACCATTAACCCCAACAAACCGCATACTCATCGTCAAGTTCTCAAGCGCATGTGCATGCGCGTGCGCACTCGCATTCAAATTCATCTGGCTACGCTTCCGCATCGACCCAGCCTTACTCGCAGCACGCAACGCCCGTGCCGCCGCTTGTGCAGTCACCGCTGCCGACTGCTTGCTATGGCCATATCCTCCATTTACGGCGAGACTGCCGCCGAGAGCATGCACACTCAGAGGCGGAATCTGCGTAGGCGTCGACCCACCCGCAGCTCGCGTGGCAAATGACCCCGAGGTCTCGCTCAAAGGCGAGAAGGGCACAGATGCGGCCTCGGACGCGTCATCCGAGACTGAGAACGAAGGAGATGAAGGTGGAATCGGGATGGTCAACAACGCGTCTTCCACACCCACACCATTTACCCGCGCCTTTTCTGAGCCCACGGATGAGCTTGCCGACGATGACGAGCGGGATGAAGAGGGATAAGAAGAGTACGCGGTAGATGAGACGACCGACAGCGCGAGCGCAGGGGGGTGGTGTGTGGGCAGCGTCAGTGGGAACGCGGACGTGAATCCGGGTATACGCGGCGAGCCGGGTGTCATGATCAGCTGTGGCGGTGGTGGCGGGAGGTAACTTTGGTTGTGGGTGAGTGGCAACGGGGTCGGTGTCGGTGTCGTTCCTGCTGCCGAGCCGCCTGACGCGTTCACGGCAGCGACAGCGGCTTGCAGGGACACAGGCACAGCGGTGGGCTGCATGCCCGGTGTCGAAGGAATGCTCGACGGTACACTCGAAACCGCACTGGGGCTCGCACTTGTCCCGGTACCCATACTGCCGTCATCTGCGTCTGTCTCCAGACCCCTATTTCTTCGCCGCCTCTCCTCCCTCTCGCGCGCCTTCTCTTCCCTCTCTTGCTCCTCCTTTTCCTCTTTTTCCACACCTCTCTTTCGTTGCTCCCATTCCTTCAAATTCTTCCTGCACCACTCCCTATACATGCGCATCTCTGGGACAGCCTTCTCCGTCAATTCCAAGAGCGGCTTGGCGTAGCGCGAAATGAAGAAAATCTGTGAGGCTGCAAGTGCGCGGGGAGAAGCGGAGAATGGTTGAACGGTTGGCGTGAGGTGGTAAGACGACTCGAGAGATGCTTGAGCAGACCACTCATGCGAGAGCAAGGAGGCCCAGTGTTTGGATACGAGGAAGGGGCGAGTCTAGTTACATTTTCGTTGTGGAATAGAAAGGACCGATGGTAACACATAAAACAGAACATAAAAAGAAAAACATTTTATGTCTTAAGAACCTGCAAAACACTACAATAAAAAATGCCAAAAGGTCACTCACCGGGTTGCTAATATCCGCATTCTTCAAAATTGCCTGGCACAACACAATCTGGCGGTGACACAAGCTGCCCTTACCACCTTCAACACAGTTCCTTAGCGTTTCCATGAACGCATCGTGTACCCCCATGTCCGTTGCCAGCACACTCTGCACGAGCACCTTCCGCAGGTGCGCGCCGTCTGCGGGGCTGTCGAGCAGCACGGACGCCAGCCCGTGCGCGCGCATGACTCGCAGCAGAAGCTGGATGTGCAGATGCTCGAGCGCAGAGCCAGATGGGTAGAGCTGCGCGAGAGGCGTATGTGCGTTTTTCTGTGAGATTTTCAAAAGATAGGATCAGCGTCTATCCTTTCCAACACCATCCAATCTGATCCAAAACAAAATCCTACAAAATGCACCACTCACCATAAAATGGTTAGAAAACCCTGGATGCCCCACATCGTGCCCAATCGCGGCGACATACAGCATGAACAGCTCTCTCCTTCCCAGACTCGCGATCAAGGTCCCGCCACCGTCGTTCAAGCCCTTGCGAGGGGTCCATCGGCGGCCAGGTGCCTCAAGGAGGAAAGACGGGGGAGGTACAACGCCGGCCGACTTGAGATACGATTGTGTAGCTTGCAGAACATCGAGTGCGTGTTCAAAGTTGTGGTATGTGTTTTCGTAGCGGTAGATGCGCCGCAAATGGTGGATGAAGGAGGTTATTTGTTCTGTGAGTGCGAACGTAGGAGGGTTGGGAGGTTGGATAGGTTAGTTTAGAATACGACAAAAGCAAACGAAAAGACCATGGGTGGAATGGTCTAGGTAAACCAAAAGCACACTCACGCATGGACACTGGGACGGCCTCCTGCATACCCTCAACTCGGAAGAGCGCCTCGAAGATCAGGATGGTGCATGCAATCACCTCGTCCTCTTCGAGCAGGTGAGGCTCGAAGTGCCAGCGGTCAAGCGCCCAGATGAGCTTGGTACGCTTCGAGTCGGAAATGGACGGCGGGAGGCTATGGGGGCACATTTAGCACAAGAAAAGGGTTATAAAAAGGAGAACGCACGTCTCGACATTATTATCATTCACAGAGCTCATTGTCTGCGTATACATGTCGCTGAGCAGCTCTGCGTACTCCGTCCTGTACAAGACAAGCATAGGCACAAGCACAAGCACAAGCGCATACAATCAACACAAGCGCACAAACTCAGAGCAAACCGGGACTCACGCAATCTCTCCCGGCTCGCCTCCCATCCATCCCTGGCCCTGCACACCCGCACCCCACTCCTCCTCGCCATGCACACCACCCATCGCACCGCCAAACCCACTCAGCTCGTCGTCCTCCCCCATACCACCCCCGTTCATACTCACAGCAGCACTCGCAAGCGCACGCGCGAGCCCACCTACATCTGCACTACGCCTGCGCCAGTCGCGGGGGTACGCATGAGTATGTGCAAGAACGGCGGGAGACTGCTTTTGCACGGGCGATGGGGCTTGCGCTTGGGCAGCCTCCAAATGGATCGCACGGCACATCTAGCACACGATCGAAGACCACGACAACGACCGCTGAAAACCTACTCGCAGCTCGCAGCTCGACTCAAAACAGGGTATCTGGTGTTCACGTCCAGCAGGCGGCGATAAAGAGCGACGATAGGATGCGATAGGATACGATACCAAGGACGTCGGCAAAGACGAACCCCAACTCGAGGAGAGAGAAGCGAAAACGAAAGAGAGTGAGAACAGAAAAAAGCGCAAAAAATAAAAAAGGACGGTGAGAAAGAAGTATGGACTGGTGCGTGTGGTCAGTAAGGAAACGTTAGGTGAGGTGAGTTGGGGGATAACAGAACCAGATCAGTTTAGAACCGAGCCAAGAACGCCGATTCCTCTCGTGGCATGCGCGTGCGACTCGACGGACCCCGGAACCACTCTTACATACTGCGCCAAAAAATGCGTCACCTGAGCGATTCGAACACTCGCGGGCAAAGCCCAACCGCTGTTCAGCTACTTGCATAGCAGGCGATCCCGTTAACCACTCCGGCAAAGTGACTGTGGTCGTCGTCCACAGCTTGACACAATCCGGTTGGAAAAAAGAAGGGGAGGAACCAAAAAAGCGTCACCTGAGCGATTCGAACACTCGCGGGCAAAGCCCAACCGCTAACCAGTATACCGAAGTATAGCAGGCGATCCCGTTAACCACTCCGGCAAAGTGACTTGGAAAATCGAGGGCAATGTAGTCTACCCATCATCAATTCGCAAGTCCCAGAGATCTAATCAGATTCCCCGGCCTTTGTATCCAGACTCCTTTTCCCAGCACATCCCAACCACACTCTTTCTTTCATTCATTAAGCTCTGCCGTCAGAGTCCCCGGGGGCCTCCCCATCCACCCCCACACGGAGCCACGGACGGATGCATTCAATCTCCGCAAGGCACCAAAAACATATCTGTCCCGCGCCCCGATCGTCCCTTTCTCCCAACTTCTTCCCTGTGTCTCCACACCATGAACGCATGAGCGCTCCCACACTCGGGCCCACGGGCGCGAATTGCACATATGTGTGTTATGCTTATGACGACTCGGCCTCCGCCTCCGCTATTTTGAGCGTTCCTGAACTTTTAATGGATTTGCTTCCGCTGCTGTTTACCCAACGGATGCAAAAGACTATAAGCGCACACAGGCTAAAGCGATATCCCAGATGTGCGGTGCTGCTCGCGCCTTATTGCATTCCCCGCAAGGTCACTGTCTGCCATCCAGGACACGTTCGGAGACTCGGTGTAATCAGTAAGCACAATCTAACCACTTAAACGACTGAATGAATTCAAATGTCATTGATGTACTTATAGCACTATTTTATGTATTGATCATCGATGTCTTTTGAAGACCGAATCCGGGTCCGAATTGAACGCGACCCTCTACACGAACAATATAGTAATTTTTCACTGTCTTGTGCCTGCAAAAAAAATAAATTTCACCACATCAAATATCACAAATGCAGTGAGTCCTAACGGGGGCGCTTGCGTTTTCTCTACGGCAACGGCAAGATTTAATACACCACAATAACCCTTTTCTTACCCCGACTGACCCCCGAGCCCACAGCTTTCAGATTTAGCTGACACTGGCAGGCTGGCACCCGGAACACATCTCGGATACCTCGGATAGCCCAAGCCCAAGCCTAATCAGCAGATAGGGTGGGTCATTATCATTGTCAATGATAGCACCACCAGCTCTAGCCCAGTCTAACCGCACCAAGAGTAGTTTTGAGCGAGTCCTCGGCTGAGGCACTGCAGATATCGTCATCCAACTTCTTGATAGCAAACTAGAACTCGCGCCCGATCCGAGTCCACGCGAGAGCCTAGAGGCTGGAGGTATGTTTGCCTTTACGCAGCCAATGGCATCTTCCCCGCTTATTGCTCCTTACCTCGATCATCTATCTGCATCAACGGGGGCGGACCGCCACCTGGCTCTAAAACTCTCTATCTATCAATTCCCCGCCTTTCCAACTGAGAGCCAGAGCCACCATGGCCAACTAACTAAAATGCTAAGCGCTTCAAATATCCTTGTACGGTTTCTTCCACTGCAAAATTACACTCCTAACTCCTTTTTCATCTGGCATATGCTCATTATAAAGCGAACAATCGTGCGCATGAGCCCCAATCTCCAGTCCCCGCCGGCCCTCCGGTCCGCATCTGTGGCCCGACGACGCGCTCATATTGACTGGTATCATTCAGATGCGTCGAACTCCTCCGAGTCAACGCCACTGGATAGACACAGGACATTGTCACACTCCATCGAAGCTCAGACTATTTCTGTGCAAGTCAAGTCAAGTCAGTTCAGGTCAGAATCAGCTACCTGTCAGTACGCTCAACCCGGATATAACTTGCAAGTGAGTAAGTAAGTATCTTAATGACATTGACACAATGCTTCGGATAGCCTCTGCTTTTTCCTCTTTGGTATGTTTGTCTGTCTGTTTGATCACTGAGTACGATCATGATCATGATGAGTTACCGTGGGCTTGGTGTACTATAATATACTCATTATCAGTCGTGTGGAGAGCGGCGAGTGCGTTTGTGGCTCGTGTTTCGAGCATCGAACTGACTCTCAGTGGCTGCAACACAGTGGAATTGAAGGGGTTTAGTGAGGTGGTAAACAAGTATTATTATTGCTATCACTACCTCTCGCATTCCTTGTGACTTTGACTGTTGCTAGTTTTTCTGGTGGCGCATGTATTCAAAGAGACTTCAAAAATATTCATGTACCTATATACGTGATCCGGGTCACTGCAGAGAAAAATTATAGAAACTCGTTGCATTTTGTGGTACCACGCGCTCAGTGTCTGTCAATAGTGTTACTCGGCACCCACTGCACCTACGCCCACACCAATCTCAGTATTAAAATTACAAGTACTCATGCACATCCGACAGCGACACATTTCTCACAATACCTATGCATGAGTCTGCGCTTGCACATACATACATAACATTGACAAGTACGTACATAACACAATATCACATGAAATAAAAGAAAGCTCTATACAAAACAGCCCAATTCAAAGCAGCACCCACAGGCGCGCACCCCGTAGCCTATATATTCATTATATTGATATTGGATCACTAAGCGGTTGACATTTTGCTTCACATAACCTCTGCAGCTTCCTTTTATGTCCTCGCTCCCTCCGGCGCGTGGGTGGGTGGGGGTGGGGCGGGTGTCATGTTCAGGTGTGAATTAAATAAACAAATATTCAGGGATATTCAGGGATAATCTTGTGGATATTGGATAGATGACGGTATGCTTAGTCGGGGTCCCTGGCCGGCCCCACTGGCAAAGTGTCCTAAGGTTGTATGTATACTCGGACAGACATTACCGGATTAAATAAACTCATGTTGAATCACCGTCGTTGTCGAGCTTGGAGGCGTCTTTTTTTTTCCTTTTTGTTTTTCGTTCCGATCCAATTATAATCTGGGGGTCTTCCATGTTCCACCAAAAACTGAAAGAAAGAAAGAAGAAAAAACACGTACGACGACGCGGTACACACCCCAGCCTACCCCGGCAGTGAGAACGTTTGTGCAATTCAAATAATTACCATACGTATATACGTACTTACATCCACTGTTACAACCACAGTCACAGTACCAAGAGATTAATCCACGCGCGTACAGGCCAAATAAACTCGTTCCACCCCACGCGTGTACGTACAATTGGAAGCCATGTTAATTGACGTTGTAGAGTGCGGTTCTGGAATCCTTGACGCATTGACGCGCCCACAGGGCGCGCCACCATCAGAATTCTTTTAGAATATGTAGAAGCCATGCCACTGGCGATATAATATACTTAAGCAGTATCTGTACAGAGTCTGGCAGTGCTACGTAGACAGGCAGTCTGAAGTTTCTCGTGCGACGATGTCTGGTTGCTCGTCTGTCCGTCGTCCGAGCGGGAATCCAGCCCCACAGCGCGTGGAATTAATTTATTTTGCCTTATTGCTGGCGACTTCTCGGAGTAAATTTGGATTGGTGATTGAAATTCAAGTGATTGGCGGAGCCTAAGAGCTAGCTGCTACAGGCTCAACTTCTCAAGCGGCCGCTCACGATATTGCAATCATGCAACTGAGGTTTCTAGATTTTTCTCTCGTCGTGGATGAATTCAATTATGCTTTAATAGCGGTGACACTTCGGCCGGATTGTGGATGCTATTGCGATACCTACGATACGGTAGATTAATCTTCAAGCTTCAGTTATGATGGTCACGTCATTTTAGCGCTGTGCGTCTTGTGGCTCTTTTTCCAGGACTCTAGTTCAAAATAAGGCGTATCCCCAGTACTCATGTGCCTGTGGGATTTTTTTTAGCTGTTTCTATTTGATAGAAAAAACTTTGAAGCGAATTGTTGAAAGCGCGTTGAAGCTTGAAGCTCGACGTCTCAGCCTTTAATACACAGAGCGTCATATTTTATCCCTTTAAATTCAATTCGTTTGTACACATATTGCGTACCTACAGCACATTAGATCTTTTGCACAACTCCGCTACTACCAACTCGGGTATTTGAAGAACATCTTTGCTACGGCTTACCTAGTACAGGTTAATGCTACCAAAAAATCATACCATGCCGCTACCCAGTAATCCATGATTTAACTCTTTTTTTGGTTACCTTGCATCAGAGTACCGCTCGTCAAATGCTAATTCTCGTTTATTTCTTAACAGACTTCTCCACTTACCATTGCTACCCTTTCTCATGGCCAAAGTCTGGGTTACTTACGTGTTTTTTCTATTTATTTAAAAACTCTAGTAACTGATACGTATACCCGACTCGCGATCGATGCCCACCCGCCCTAGAAATTACGAGAACGGGAACGGCGAACACACAAATAGCATAACATGTGTTGGCACAATTCAGCCCTAAGTCTCCTTAAGAGCTGTACACCCCAGAGATGAGAAAAGAACGGCCCGTCAAGCAATGTGCAGGGATCCCTCCTTCGCTTACAGTCTTATTCCATTTAGAATATCTTCCAAATCAAGTCTTCGACGGGGTACTGTGTTAAGCGCAGGATGAGCGTGTCTTGGCCTGGATTAGTATTATTTAACTTTGGAGTATACCTCAGTGGTTGAAAAAACGCGTTGTGTTGTTCACCGCCTCATCCAATTGCTCCACTTTGACGTGGGAGCGGACCGAAGGAAAGAATCGCCTCGACAATCGAGAACATCGTCGTTTAATTGACCTAGAACACTCGTCGTTACCTCTGTTTTCTTTTCTCATTAGAACACGTACTGGTAGGTACTAGCAGCCCATTATGATACACGGGGGCATTATTCTCAGCGGTGCCAGGAGGCCTTTCACCCACGCCTCTTTATTGCAGGTCGCTCGAATTTAAAGCCGGTGGTAGTTTTCCAGTAATTAATCAAGGATGCTTTAGTGTTTTTGAATAGTCTCTATGTGAATATCTATTTTACGCAGAAGAGTCAAATCCACACGTGCCTTAGAAACATATCTACCTATCAGATGCTAGGCGGACATAAACTGTCGTTCATCTTTCGCTGAACTTCATCCGACTCCACTTTTTGATATCAGGGCCCGTTTGTTATCGATCTTACCCCGCACTATAGGCTCCAATAAGGCAACCGAGGTTGCCACTCATGGTAATATATCTCGACTACACGATGTCATGGCAGAACATCCGTGGAAAAAGCACGCAAGTGTAGAGGCCTAGAGTACTAATTTCTCTCTCACAGAACAGTGCCATTTTCAACTACGTATTTGGTGTGCCTCGGATTGGCCAAGAACACGATTGCGCGATGTATTTCTCCGCGGGCGTAGAGTTTATCTTCTGTGTTATTTCCCTCGACGTGGGGCGGTGCTAAGATAGTTATGGGAAACCCGCCTTTTGCGGGGAGCAAAACCTAAAACTTGTTTCAAGCTTTTCCGTGTTTTACGAAGAAACAGGTAGGATAGATGTCGCTCAACCTTTACTAACGTATACCATCTCCATGAGCTTTCTAACATAAACACAATACATTGGGTGATTTTATCCCAGCACCCCAGAAGCTTTGCTCCAAGCCAGGCCTTACTAGGAGAATGTCCTCACACGCTTGTTAATTAGGGTCAAAAATGTTAATACCACCGCTTGCAACGCGTTGAATGTCGCAATGTGCGGCCGCCATGATTATTATCCCTCGTCTCACAGGAAGCTCGCATAATGTCGGTATCATCGCTCTTGCCGGCACCCTACTTGTCGTAAGGTGATTTGCTGGTAGGCAACCTCATCCACTACCCCACAAGCTTGACTAATGTCAATTTCTCCGCGTTATGGCACATCCGGAGTCCGTGGATGCATGTTTGATAATCTAAAATTATTTAGTGCTACAGTATACTACAAATTGTCGTTTGAAATCTAGTCTTATTTAATATACCTTTTGACTGATTTACCATTAGATTTACTTTGTATTTTTCTCACAACTAAAAACCAAATTCTGCTCACTCACGCATTGATCCTCAGAAATATCATTACTTGGCAGACAATACCTGCTGTCGTTCATGTTGACAACGGCATATAGGGGCTCCTAATTATATAATAAGCGCCCACAACGCTCCACAACGCGGCTGCAAGGCATATGCCGGATGATTTGATGCGCCACCACATTTGCTCTCTGCTTCGTCATCGACTTGTTTGCCATGACCTTTTAATCAAAGTTTGTTTGATGACACTGTCTTTTTGGATGTTAGTATACGAGCTTCGAAAGTTGACTGTCTCGATGCTACGGCGAGCAAATGGGTTCTGGAATTCATCGGACCCGTGATTCCTTAGCATGACGTGTGATTGTGGGCGAAGAGAGATATAGAATGTCCACATTGGTCGATTTCTGAGGAGAGATGGGTATAGTTCCCTTGTATTTGGTAAAGAAAAAATGCACATATTTAGCAGCCAGGTGGTTCTAAGTACCGACTATTTAAATGGACATCGGAAATCAAACTTATACACCCTAAATCTTTAGGCATCTGTTTTCTATTTAGTTTGAGACTCAATAGTGCTAACTTCTTTCTCCGAGGGCCTTTTCCCTCAGGAGCTCTGTGGGACTCTCATCCCTACCCTTTGGCTATAAATACACTCTTTAAAGTATGGTGCAAGTTTCGAAGGCTAAACCGTCCCTCGTCATCTTAGATATTCATATAGCTCGGGGCTTACTTGCAAGCCTACCAACCAATTTAGAATGTTTCGATGATCAGCCTTGAGAAATAGGGACTTTCTCAATCATCATGCGCACCATGGACCTTTTAAACAGGATCAGTCTTAATCAGGCTTGTAGTCCTGTCATGGATCTCAGCCCGCCCTTCGGTATCGCATGACTGGTTGAGCCGGAGTCATAGTGCGACTAATGTATAGTGCAAAGGCTTCTCCGGCTCCTCTAACCCGTAGTCTATGGACCTCAGGCTCCCTGCGTTCGCGAAGACCTCCATGGGTTCTGCATGACAGGTTCGTTGATCTCGGACAGGCTCTTTACAGGATTAGCGGGGCTATTCTATTGGTCCTCCGGAGGGGCTGATCAACTTCCGCGCAACGTACGCTAACACACTCACTAATGTATGGCAGTTGAGCGTCATCTATCGAACACTTGATATCCGCTTCAGAACTCAGGAGCTTCGGTTCATCTTTCTCCAAGTTTCAGAGCTGCGCATCTGTGTAGTCCATGCACGCCAGTTGCATTAGCGTGTCCGGAAAAACCACTGGTGTGCTGTGATCAAAAAAATCGGACGAGATACAGGCGAGAGAAGGCCACAAGGCTCGCATTTCACAAGTCACATCTTAACGATCTTGGGGTGACCTGCCACCTTGCTCGTAGCACCATCGATGGGTGATGGTCGCGCAGTGGTATGGGTGTGTCCCCTCGAGATCCTCGAGGGAACGCTCATTTGCTATTATGCTTTAATCAGATATCGAAACAAATATGTGTTCACAATGGACGAGAATCATAAGACCTTCTGTAGATCAGTCTGCGAACCGTCGCCTGGGGGTAGTACTCCTGAACAATCGAGCTCGATAACTCCATAGGATGCATTGTGCGAGGATTTTGAGGTAGGGTGGTCTGCGATTTCCACCTGCGATTGGATTGGATTCAACAAAAAACAGGGGGCGTCTCTTCGGCGGCCGGGTCCCGGTAATAGTAAAACTATACAGCTGTTAATATTGACATAAGATTGTACCAGTTTCCCACCTACCTGGACGCGAAGAAATAAGGGTCCGTGCCCTTTATGGTGCTGTGCCTCTGAGTGTCTGTGCCTCGAGGCCATTTAGGTTTTCTGCACTAGACCACAAAACAATGGACTCTAACCGTCTTATTTTTGGACTGGTTATTTATCCTTTTTGGCTTCTGAGAGACATCATCCGGTATGAGTGTGTATCTGTACGTCTGATGAATTTTAGTGGTTCAGGGATTCAGTGATGATTGAATTAGATGAATGTGTGAAGGTATTAATTTCTGCTGATAAGCTGTCAATCTTATCGTATTGACATAACAAATCATTCGGCCTTTCGGCTTGTCTCTCCCATTGTTCGTGGAATGAGGCACGACTCACACAATGTTTTTCAGGAGGTGAGCAAGTACTGCCACTAGTCTGGTCTGGGGAGACAATATATTACACGTGTATGTAATTCCGTCAACTCATGTCGTGTACGTGATTTATTACGAACAAAAGTCACCCTTTTTATAAACTCTCTTTCGGTTGCGATTTTGTGATAACTTGCGATTGTCATAAGGCAGAATATAGATTATTTGTATATGATGCCATACACTCGTCAGACTCGTTAGAGGTGCGTGTATATGTGTGGCGCGTGCACTGCATCCGTCGTGTGCCAATTCGCCTACACCAACAGCTTCTAAAGCAGCTCGAATCGCACTGGCAGCACGAGGTCCAGACCCATTGTTCCTCAAGTGATCTTTCCATCTATTCAGATAACTCAATAAGCGGCGTATCTTTGAAATGTTAGAGGTTAGATGTCCCATGAGACTTCTCTGTCAGAAGTCAAATCTGTGAGTACTCTGGATCTGTTCACTGGACATGGGTGCTGATTTGAAGGGTCTTTATCAGTCTGCGTAATCTGTAAAATCCGTTCTCCGTTCTCCGTTCTCCTCCGCTTCGACATGTTCTGACAGGTATGTTGCATCAAAATCAAGTTGGATTATTCGTGAATATATCTATAGTGCCCTCTCATCGTCTCCTACAGCTGAACTCTACACCTCCATCTATACCAGTGGACCTAAGCGGAGAAAACCAAAGCTAATAAAGGTATGCAAACTTTGACATCTCCCAATACAATCAATCAATCACTGCACATCGACGTCTAATTCGAAACGACCCAACAACCGACCCTGCAATCACAAAAATAAGATTACACACAACGAGGCCAGCCGGGTGCATGCCCTGGGCATCCCCTGATCATCTGTCATCTGTTTTTATCGAGAAGAAAGACACACACTCTCGGCCTATCACCTTGAACAGTTGCTCGCCAAAAAAAAAGAGGGACGATCTTGGCGATTTAGGGGTGTCTTTCTATTTATAATTATAGTGACATTTCCAATGACGGGATTATTTCGCGGGTTCGCATTTCGAGGGGAGGAGGACGGGTGGACGGGGAAAGGGACAGGGTACGGAGTCAGCTGCCTATACATACTTTGGATGGGACTCTAGACGTGAATTTAACCCAGAAAGATAGTGATCCCCGATTTTATGATGATAATCGCTGAATATGCCACCTATTGATGTTTGGTTTTGGCGTTTTTCGAGTATATACTGATGGAACCTTTACTGGCAGCATTATCGTTCATATGATCATGATCGAGACAGAGTATACAGGCCGTGCAGCGCTTCAAAATGAGAAGGCTGCACTCAAACGCGCTGTCTGCTCAGTAATGCGAATCCCCACGAAATATGAATCCCATGACACTCAGCATCATCCTGAGGCTGTGGTCTCCCAATTCTCCTAACCGTATATTCTCTCAGAAGTACCTCGGCCCCGACCCCGGTGACCATTGTCAATTAATCATGTCAAGAGAACTGGGGTCGAAAGTTGTAGAATTATGAAGAACAATACTAGTAGTGATTAATACGTAAAAAAACATACGTGAATTCCGATCGCGAGAGCGTGAAGAAACACAATTTTTGTGTCGATTTTGATAGTGGGCACTGCCATGCTGGGTTGAAAGGGGCAACAAGAAATGTCAGTGCATGTAAGTGCATGTAAGTGCACGTCGGCACTGACATGCGCTGACAATATAATGTCTATGCACTGACATGCACTGACATCACTTAGGATTTGTGAAAAAGTTGAAGTCTGTACTTATATAAAATGAAACTGTGTTCAGTGCAGGATTACTTAGACGGATTTTGAATGTATTATAAGCGTCTAGAAATCTACTATCCTCCTAGAATTATCTCTATACTGAATACCAAGAGTTGATGCACTGACACATGCACTGACCGCCAAGCAATTGCACTGACTTTGCACTGACATGCACTGACGGTGCACTCACATGCACTGACATACACTGACCTTCATTAATGGTGCACTGACGATGCACTGACATAGTTTTTACCTTATAATCATGTTATCTTTTATTTCAAATGAAGAACACAATTTTAGGTAAGTAGACTGTATGAGTTTCCTCTGGTCCATCAGCTGTTCCCAAGACCCGCTTGACTAGGGTGCTTCAATGGGACTTTGTAATTCCCTTTCCCTTTCAGCTGTGACATGGGGACATCGAAATACTTACTAGAAATCCGCACCCCAAGCCAAGGCCAATACCAAAGCATTGTTGCGCCTGCAGCCAAGGATGATCCCAAATCATTGTCAAACAGGATCAGTTATACACTGGAATACTCTGAGGCGCCTATTTAATGATTCCAATACAATTCATTCATTCTTCCCACATCTATGCTTGATTTAGTACACCAGATTGTTACTTGAAAATGTAGAGAATATATATTTACTTCTATATCTTGTTATTTAGCTATGCCTGACCCAGAAACTCCGAGACCATATGCTTTAATCATCCCCAAGTTAACTTTCTCACGGCCCCAATTTAACAAGTTCAAATTTTGCCACCACACCATCACGATGAACTAACCAATGCACTAACATAACCCTGCACGCACAGGCATGTACTGACACACCATGACCAACTTATAGATTATTGGAAACATGCACTGACATTGCACTGACATTGCACTGACATTACTGTGGTATGCACTGACATGCACTGACCGCACTGACATTGCACTGACATTTTCCAGTGCCCGGTTGAAAGACTTGAGAACTTAAAACTTCGAAAACAAGCAAAGGATATAAAACGGGCGTGTGAAGCAAAACCTTTATAACCTTGCTGTCTGTCCGAACATAGCAAATACACCAATACTGGCAAGGTAAAAGAGACAATTAACTTGAAGACCATCAACTCAGAAAGCATCGATAGGTAGATACGGTGACTCCGAGGATGGATGGATGGATGATAGACGCGTGATGCATGTCAATGCGCGTGCACATGCGCAGTGGGATGTGGATATAAAAAACGTAACAGAAAATATGAGATGAAGAAAAGAGCGTTGAACGGTGCGTTGAGGCCAGCCTGGGTTTACATGTACATGCACACGTTACACGCTCGCATGCGCGCCGCGGCGTGTGGTCGACGCGTCCAATCGTCCAACCAATCGCTCAATCGCTCACTTTATGAGGCAAATCAGACAAAGCGCAAGTGCGAGTGCGAGTGCAAGTACAAGTGAAGTGAACGGTGCCAACCGCGCGAAACAGCGCATCGACGTCTTACGCCCAGAGTTTATACAGTAAACCCCTTAATTAGAGTTTAAAGTTTAAAGTTTAAAAATCTCGGTCACACAAAACGTTGAAAAACAATCAAAAAACCGGAAGAAAATTTGAAAAAATCAATAAATAAAAAAGTACAGAAATATGGAAATATGGAAATACAGAAATATTGAATATCGAAATAGAGAGATATGTGACAACTGGAATATTACAAATTAACGACGCCGGAGGAATGCAATTTGTAATTTGCAAAAGGGGCCATTGCCCATGTGGCACGAGAATGAGATTGTGGGTCCGGCAATTCACCTTCCGCTTCTGGAAATTTCTAATTTCTAATTTCTGGTGGACAATGCGATGCAATGTCAACCAGCTTTACGCTTCTGTGTTACCCAAAGAAACAGAAAAAAACGATTGAAAGATGTACGTGTAGATCATAGTATAACGCAGCTACTTTCCCTCAGCAACTCATCATGCATCAAGTACAACTCAAAACTCAAAATCTAAACTCAAACCCAAATTCCATCCCACCAACAAAAAGGAGGCTCAAAAATTTTTATGTTACGCAGTGTCGGTACACCAAAAAAAAAATTTAAAATTATGTCTACATGTATAACTGTAACTTTAAGTGTACATGTATAAGTGTAAGTGTATATGTATGTGTATGTATGTGACAAATTACAATACAATGTGCGATACAATGCGATAACAAAACTCCTGTTTTCTCTTCCCTTCCTCCTTCCCTCTTCCCGCTTACACTCCCGCACCTACCCGCCCACATGCACGCACGTCCACGCCCACGCCCACGCAGCTCCTCCACAGACACCGACACCGACACGGATACTGAAACATCTACACCCGACTCCCCTATACACCATATCTCACTGTATCCCATATCCCATATCCTATACACCCCACCTCCAAAAAAAACAAAAAAAAAAAACAAAAAAATGCAAAATCAAAAGACAAACACAAAGCAGAATCAAAACAACGACAACGACGACGACAACAGCGACAAAAGCAAAAGCAAAAGCAAAAAAAAACCCAACACCCCAACCCCCAACACGCAAAAACCAACAAGCTAACTGCTCAAAAACGACGCGACATTCCCGCCACCACTCCCATTCCCATTCCCATGCCCACCAGCACCTCCTCCTCCAGCACCGCTTCCCAAACCCACACCCACACCCACTAAACCCAGCCCTAGACCTAGATTCAAACCCAAACCCAGACCTAAACCCATCCCGCCATGTCCCACACCCTCAACGATCCCTACTCCAGCGCCCACTCCAGCGCCCACACCCCCGCCTGAACCCGAACCTATGCCTGTGTCGGGTAACGACCACCGTCTATACACGCTTCCATGCTGCGTATTCGCATGCTGATGTGTATGAGGATGTGTATGTGTATGTGCGTATGTGTGATTGAGGTGCGGGTTATGCTGCTGCTGCTGCTGATGCGGATGAGGATGGTGCTGGTGCGGATGCTGGTGCTGGTGGTGCTGGTGCGGATGAGGATGAGGATGCTGGTGCGGATGGTGCAGGTGAAATTGCTGCACAGAAGTCAACGGCAAACCCATATGGATCGTCTAGTGAATGAATGAATGAAGGGATGGGAATGAGAATGCGAACGGGTTGGAAACGGTCAAAGTCGAACGTCGAAGGAGAAAGGAGACAGAAAAGCAAACGGAAAAGAAAGAGAAAGCAAACGGAAATGCAAAAAAAACATCCCGTCAGTTTCAATTTCATTTCAATCTTTACTCCAAACAACTCATCTCATCCCCAAGGGATAAAGAAAAAAGAAAAAGCAAAAAGTTGGGCTTACCTCTGCTGTTCCTGATGTTCCCGCTCCTCCTCCTCCTCCTCCTCCTCCTCCTCCTCCTGCTGCTGTTCCCGTTGTTGCTGCTGACCCTGTTCCAGCTGACCCCGTCCCCGTTCCTCCTCCCGCTGATCCCGTCCCCGCCCCTGTTCCTCCTCCCGCTGCCCCTATCCCAGCCCCCGTCATTCCAGTCGTCGAACTCGTCGAAGTCGCAACCGTCGAACCGGTCGAATACGCACTACCATCACCGCCCGCCCCCACACCCACACTAGCGCTGACACCGACACCGGCGCTGACACTAGGACTAGCCGAACCAGCATTACTCGCGTTACTCGGCGTGTACACCCTCAGCGGTAACCCCGCCTGGGAAGGTAACACCGACTGCGAAGCCAAACCAGACTGTGAAGCCAACCCCAACGAAAGCGGCATCTGCACCTGCGAAGGTAGCTGCGAAGGCAACTGCAACTGCAGCCCGAGAGATCCCAACGACGGCTCTTCGTACTCGTACCCGTTCTCATACCCGTCCTCAAACTCCTGACTCTGGCTCTGGCTCTGGGTGTGGGCCTGACTCTCGCTCTGGCTCTCCCCGCGCATACGCCTGATGTATCTGAACGGCTGCGACTGCGACTGCGACTGCCCACCTCCGCCGTTGACATTGGAGTCCGAGCTAAATATATGCTGGTGCTGCTGCTGCTGAGAATGAGAATGCTGATGATGATGATGTAGATGCTGGGAATGCTGCTGGTGCTGGGAATGCTGCTGGTGCTGGGAATGCTGCTGCTGGTGGTGTTGCGCGAACTCCTGACTTGGACTCTGGCTCTGGTTGTGCTGCTGCTGTGTATGGCTAGGACTCGGACTCTGGCTCTGGCTCTGGCTTTGGATCGGACTCTGACTCTGACCCTGGCACTGGATCTGCTGCTGCTGCTGTGCATACGAAAGCGAAACACCATGCCCATGCCCATGCGTCTGCTGATAATGATGCAAACTCTTCCTCAAATACGGATGCGACGCGGCTGTAAACCGTGAAAAAAAAAATCCATGAAAAGATAGTCAGCTAGCTGCTCGTATGCGAAAAACAAGAAACGAAACCAAAAAAAAAACCAAAAAAAAAAAAAACAAGGAAAGAGAACAAAAAAAAAATAAATTGCGGAAGTACGAAAAATAGGCTTACTGGTGTGGAGTCTTTGGATACGCATCGGTGTCAGCGTTACATTCGTCTGGTGCGCGTTTTGGTGGTGCGCGTTTTGGTGTTGGTGTGCGTGCGCATGCGCATGAGGATGTGCATTTTGGTGGGCGTGCGCGTACTCTATCCCGAGCATTGGTACGACACCGGCGCCTGCGCT
The DNA here is from genome assembly GCF_017499595.1 of Psilocybe cubensis. Classification (NCBI taxonomy): domain Eukaryota; kingdom Fungi; phylum Basidiomycota; class Agaricomycetes; order Agaricales; family Agrocybaceae; genus Psilocybe; species Psilocybe cubensis. The sequence continues at coordinate 2,069,044 of NC_063006.1, read as the reverse complement.
GCCTGTGGAAAATGCTTGATGCTGGTTGTCGACAAACATGCTATGCTGCTGCTGATACTGCTCGTGCATGGCGGAGGCGGAGGAGACGGATGAGTGCGAGGCTGTAGAGGAGTGCGAGGTGGAGGCCGAGGCCGAGGCATCCCAAGGCGACGCGGGAGAGCTCGAGCTCGAGATTGGTCCCTTGTACCTCTCGTGCTTTCGCTCCGACTCGTGCTCGTATTCGTACTCGCGCTTGAGCTTGTACTCATACCTGTGCTCGCGCTCATACTCGTACTCAAGTTCCAACTCGCGCTCGTGCTTGTGCCCGTGCCCCAATTCGCGCTCGCGCTCGTGCCCCAAGTCGTGCTCGTGCTCGTAGACACCATGCGCGCGCAGCGGGCTGTCGGTGCATGATGGTGTGTGCACGGAGCGCGTCGTTGAGGTGCTTATTCCTGTGCTCGCGCTGGTGGCTTCGCGTTCGTGGTCATCCTCATGCAGCTCGTCTCTCCCTCCCTCCCTACCCCGCTCGGGGTACCCTGCGTCGGAACCACGCGCGACAGACCTTCGTCTCCTATCGCACCTGGACAAAGAGATGTCGCGGTCGCGGTCGTCGTCGTCGTACAGATCGTCGTACGGATCGTCGGGGTGCAAGGAGAAGCTGGGGGAGAAGCTGCGCAGTTGCAGGTGGTCTGTGAGGGTGAGTGTGAGGTCCGGCGTCTCGCGGAGGTGGAACGGGGCGTGGACGGGGATGGGGATGGGGCCGGGGAGGAGGAGGTCGTGTTTGCGCTCGGTGAGTGCGGAGGAGGGCGTGGTGATGGTGTCCTCTGTCGCTGCATCTCCATCCTGAGCTGGGCCGGTGATATCGAGCTGGAACTCGAACATCAACGGCTCCTCCTCGAGCGGGTGGGCTTCGCCGCCCCATGCCGCGTTGGTGTGTTTGGTGCCATCTGAACCAACAGGGCTCTCGCTCCCTTCCGTCGAGTTGGAGTTGACGCTGAGACTGTGCATGGAGAAGGGGTTGAGCCGGAATACACCCATCATCTCGCGCATCTCTTTGCTTGCTTGGGTGGCGCGCAGGGGGACCTCTGTGGGTGGGGCGAGGGTGTGCAGGGAGGAGCATGGTTGTTGGTGGTTGTGTTGATGTTGGTAGGGGGATGCAGGGTGGGAGAGGGGGAGGGAGGGGGAGGGGGAGGGGTAGAGGGAGGAGAGCTCGATGATGAAGCGGGTGTCTGGGTCGTCGGGTTCGATTTTGACTGCTGGATGGGAGACGGGCACGGGGGCGGGCACAGAGGCGGAGGTGGGAGATGTGGATGGAGCGGGGTCGGAGGCATAGTCTGATGCAGGGGATGGGTCGCGATTGGGAGAAGTGCGAAAGGCGTAGGAGGGTGGAAAGTAGAGTGGCCAGGGGGAGTTGTGCTCGTTGTGATAGAAGGGCTGCTGCGAAAAGACATGGGACATGGAGGGAGGGGGTTCACACAAGATATCATTTACCGGGATTTAAAGAGAACAGAGAACAGTGTACAATGTATATTCCAAACCTCCTACTCTTTTTTTTTTCTTTTCTTCTTCTCTCGCACCGAGGATCATTGTCTCTTTCAGGATTTAACAAGACAGATCTGCGATTTACGATTGCGATTGCGATTGCGATTTAAACTGGCAAGGCAAGTATTTGAGGACATGCGACTCACCCCCTCCCTCCCTCATCCGCATTTGGGTTCACCGCAAGGTAGGGATCCACAACATACGCCACCGCGTGATCTTTCAATCTCCGCTATCCCCCTCTTCCCGTTCTTTGGCGCACCCCTTCGTCCCATCCTATCCCACCCCGGGATCTTAGACGAGCCCGCGTACAGCTAGGATTTCATCCGTTTACCGTCTGTTGTCTGTTGTCCTTTTGCTCCGGACTTGAGCTTGATCGTCCCACTCCCAGTGTGAGTTCGTGAGATAGTATAGATACTAGATAATCGAGTGCACCAACTAGCCCCTTTGTGTATGACTATCACTATCACTATCACTATGATGGACTTGTTAGATAGATCTGCTCTTTTAATGTGCACTGCTTTTTGGGTTTGGGTTTGGGTTTTGATTTGTGTTTCTCACTCTCACTGGAATCTGACGGCTTGGGATTGGGGATTGGTGGTGCTCCCGCTATGTATCATCGAATATTTCTCTCGTCGCCTCCTCCTCCTCCTCCCCCTCCTCTCCCTTCTGCTGCTGATGCTGGTGCTGGTGGCGCTGCTGGTGGTGGAAGGACAGAAGCGGGAGCGGAAGAATGACAGTAGTCAATATTGCTCTGTCGTCGTGTCCGAGTAGGAAAATTATCGGTCGCATTCACATTTACATTTGGATTTACATTTTCCTTTGCCTTTACTTATTTTTTGCGTTTGCTTCTGCGTTTGCGTGTGCGTTTGTTTTTGCTTAAATTTGCTTTTGTCTTTGAACCGAATATCAAGGTGAATTAACGGTGCTAATCATAGCATAGCATAGTAACAAGGGAGAAGGAGGTGGGTTGAGCCATTGTGGCAGGCAGGCGGGCGGGAGTGGGTGTCCGTTGTGTGGGTGTGTGCGTAAGGTGTGTGGATAGATGTGTGAGTAGGCGTGTGGATAGATGTGGGTGTGTGGGTGAATAAATGGGTGTGGTTGAGTGTGGATGGGTGTAGGTGGGTACATGGGTTTATTATGAGTCGATATGATAACATCATTTATCCTCCCAGCACCATTACCAGCACAGCCTGACAGAGTGAGATGAGACGAGACGAGACGAGACGAACCTGAGCTCTCACTGTGTCAGTGGGTGTGGGATGGGAAGGGAGGGTATTTAATAATTAGAGTTTAACCGTATCTCCGTCTCTTTTCTCCTTTTTCTCCTTTTTCTTCAAGTTCTTTTCCTTCCTTTTTCTTCTTTTTCGCTCCTTTTTGTGGTGTTATTTTTGCATTTTTGGCAATATGTCATTATGTTACAGTTACAGTTACAGTTACACCTATTGACCCCGCAGGACATGATCATGACGCGGACGCGGACTGGATTGTGTGCCTGGATATTGAGCTGGAGTTGAATATCTGAATTACCAGCTCAGAGGGACACGGACATAAACACGGAAAGGAACACGGACACGGACAGAAACCTGCCCACGCCGCTCATTCCGACGTGCGCGCTGCTGCTGCTAACCTAGCTGTTAGCTGCTCTTTAAACCTTTTCAAGTTACGGGTTACATGAAGATACAAGGTAAAGAGGCTTTTTGAGTGTATCCGTAGCGAACTACAATTACGATTACAATTACGATTAGAGTTGAAAGCAATTGGCGTTAGAGTTTGGATCGAGGTGATGTACTGCTGTACTGTACTGTAGAATTATACCGGATAGATTAGTGTAGGGTAGGATAGGATAGGATAGGGATATGATAAACTACCCGGAAATTTTACTATATACTGCGATTTCACTCTAGTCATATCCATATCATCCATTGTCATTGCTACTAGTATGCCGGTTTAAAAATTTAATATTTAATGCCTGCTCTGTAGAACCACCAGATTACTGGCCCAAGTCCAACTTCGAGTGCAGCTCCAAGTCCACGTCGATCTCCAAGTGCAGGTGCAAATCCAAGTGCAAGTTTAAGGTTCAAAACTAATAAAACCACTAGTACAAACTACCAAACGGTAAACGGTAAACGGTAAACCGCAATCCAGGTCCTTGTCCTCTCCTCTCCTCTCCTCTCCTGTCATGTCCTGTCCGGTCCTGTCATGTCATGTCCAGAAACCAGGACTATGACCAGAAACCAGGACCGCGACAAGTACCAGTAGTCGACACTCAAGCACTCCAAGCTATTTCAAATTTAACCATGCCATGCAGTAGGCTGGAATCTGGAGACTCTGGGGCTGATTGGAAGTGACTTATTTAGACCTGGTTTAGGTTTGGTTTTGGTTTTGATTTAGAACTTGGGATAGAGGAAACTGGGAACTTGGAATTAGAATGAGATACAGTTTTTAAGTAGCCGTGTCAATGGGCGTGTCAATGGGCGTGGTCGTGGCTGTGGCCGTGGTACGGGAATTTGGGGCGGGTTGATCTTTGGATTGGATTTGTGTTGTGTTTGGATTTGGATTCGGGGTTGGTTTAGGGATTAAGGACACTCTGATTATTTCTTTCTTTTATTTTCTTTTTTGTATTTTTTTGTGAAGAAGGAACGGAAAAGCCAGCCAGTTGCACTGTGAGCCATACCACAACTATATCACTCAACTATAAATAAGCGCTCATTAACACTTGGGATCTTATCCTACTCATACTCATATTAATTGATTGGATACAGTACACTCTTCCCCGAACCTTTCGTTTCCAATTTCACAGCATCGGCGTTGGCATTGGCATTGGCATTGCGGTGACATCCGAATTAAAAAATTCAGACTCGCATTCAGACTTAGACTCGCACTCAACAAATTGGCGAGTTGCGTTGTGTATCATGATCACGTCTCGGAATCGTCGGATCAACCCAACCCAACCTTGCTTTTAAGTTTTCGACCTTCGCCTTCGCCTTCGTCTTCGTGGATCCGATGGAGTCGTAATTAAAATTAAAAGAAAGAAAGAAAAAAGAGCAGCCGAACCTGAACGTTTAACGATTAGCAATTAACTACGCAATGTCCGGTGTACACGGTGTTGTCGCTGTCTTCTCCCATCCCATCCTTCTCCCATCCTTCTCTTCTGTTTCTCTTCTATTCTCTGATTTCTCTTCTCTTCTCTACTCTTCTATTCTCCTTTATGGTGCAGTTTGAAGTCCGACTTGCAGAGTTACCGACTCGGAAACGGATACCTTGCTTGCTTGTCATAGCTTGTCATATCTGCGCCGGGAGATGTCAGTGAGATGCCAGTGAGAGTGAGAGTGATGTCTTGTTGTGTGTGGTGTGTGGTGTGTGGTGTGTGGTGTCAGACGCCGCCCACGTTCTCCCTCCCATTCCCGTCTCCGTCTCCGTTGCAGTCTCCGTTCCGGCGGTAAAGTAGGTACGTAGTGTGCTAAGTTGGCTGGCTGGTACGTTGGTACGTTGGTACGTTGGTTGGTTGCTGTGAAGTTAGCTCAATGGGTGATGGAGCATGCATATGGATCATAGAACATGGAAGGTTTTGATCCCTGAAGAAGCGTTTAATTTGACGATTTAGCGCTCGACTCGGATGATTTGATTTTCATTTGAGAGTGAATTGTCTGGTGCCAGTTCCGTGCTGAAAGTGAAGATCGGTTGATATCAGTCTATGGAACTGAGAGTGAGAGCGAGAGTGTATTGTCTTGTAAATCAAATTCAAATTCAAATTCATCTCTCGACGCTCGACCCTGACGTTCGACACTGACACTCGTGCTGACCCTGGAGTCTGAGTCTGAGGCACGCGTCTAAATGTAAGAAAGTTATATTAAACCAACCGTATCAACTCAGAGCACGTCTATTCGGATTAATCCTCTACTTCACACTTCACGCTTCATTGGACCATCAGTTTAAATCTCTTCAAGCATCATTGACAAGCTTCAATAATAATAATAATAATATAATCACCGTCTGTCGGGCCCAAGTTCGGATACGCCACAGAACCACTGCACCGACCGAGCCACAAAACTCAAAAACAGAGCGTTGTGGGGGAGAAAGGAAGTATGACAGTTGTACTAAGTTTAATGTCATTGTCATTTTCATTGTAATTGTTGTTGTAAATGGATGTATTGGATGTTTCAAGTGGAAGTTTAAATTTTGGCTGGATTCGTGATTCTGGTTCTTGTCGTATAGACGCAGTAAGCTTGTGCTGTGATATAAAAATAAAGTGCCGCGTATACCACTACTACTTGTATTTGGTTAGTACATGAAGGAACTCAAAAATGATGGTTGGGACTAACAGTCTAAATTGACTTGCAAGTAGCAGTGCGTCTGGACAGGGAACCTGTTTGAGACCAAGAGGCTGGTTTTTGGACTCGATGGGCGGACTACTAGACACTTTCGGGAAATTAGTTCAGTTCTGGATGAATTCAATGCGGGTTTGATCGACGTAGAAACATAGTACGCTCATCCAAGGAGCCTCAAACGGGCGTGTGTAGCCATTGAAAACCAGGAGTAAGGCTCTGTTATGTACTCAGTAACCTTGGGCTCGGTTTGGAGCACGAAAAGAGCCTGAACATCTCATAAGAGCGTGTGTATACAAGCCCAGATCAACCAGGGTCGAAGGTCTATTCCTGAGAGAATGTCGTCGTAGGTTTTTCGGTTTTCCACCGTCGACCTGAGAGCGCACGCAGTGAGATAGTACACGACATTCTCGTCACCTGCGGAAACACAAAAAAAGAGTTCTGGGGTACACATACCACAGGTCGCCTACGGCACCTTATTAATATCCTCGAAGGCTGAGACTGAGCAAGAGGGGCACACATCACAAATTGTCCAGGTGTGAGTCATGATACACTTGTGACTTAACCTTGCTGTCTGTTGCGACAAGAAGGGGCGGCTTCCAATTGGTGGGGTTGAGCCTAATCCGCGCTGAAATGCCCGGACAAAAATAGGTGTGATATAAGCTTTTTCATACAGTCTGCAAGGGCACTCGCCGTCCAGCGTGAACAACGCGCGGGGGGCTCGATATAAGACCCTCCCTATTGAAACTCGTATCGCTATTATAATAATGTACGTCGAGGGTACGGCCCTCTTCCATTCAGCTTGGTATAAACCGTCAACTTGGCGGGATCTGGGGTTGGTTGGTTGGTGGGGGAGAAAAATAGGGCACCATGGGCGTTTTTGCAAGGTGTCTGACCAGTCGACCGAAAGAGTCGCTTTTTTGACTTGTCGTTTCCGGCATGGACATGGACGTTTGATATACATGCGAGTTTCTGCGATCGATGTAGTGTACGCCGATAACGTGCATAAAGGTAGCTGTCAAATCTGTTCATTTAACCATTTACCGCCGGCATTCTAGGCATACAGCGGCTCTGAACCTCGGGACGCAAGGTTGCGAATAACGTTGGTAAATCTTTTTTTCTTGTGTGTGTCCGGGATATCAAGTGTAAGAGAAAAGGCACTGTATATGCCCTTTCGAGCGCATTAACAGCGGTCAGCTGAGCCATTTGTGATGACCGTCGCGAGTTGTGTGACAGATGTCCATCAAGCTCGTCTATGTGTATAAAACCAGGCCACAAAAACCTGACTAGAAGCCAACGGCGATCAAGATTTCAGGTGTATGTATAGCTACCATTGAAACAAAAAATACAACCAGGGCCCATTTCATATGTGTTTAAAGCATGGTCTATAGTTTCTTTCTGTGAAAAGAAGGGTGATAGTTTTCATGAACTAAAAAAAAAGACATTGGGTCATCTATCTTCTAAGGCGTTTTTCTATTTGGCAGAATAGACGGCGAGCAGTTCAGACGTTTTTTAGGTATGCCTGAATGTGCTTTGTTATGTTACAACAGAGATAGTGGCGTGTTTGTACCCTCGGGTCCAACCTCATCAATACCCCCTCGCACCCACTCGCAGTTTAACTCAATAGGCATACCGTAATTGATCATCATGAGACACTGTGTTTTGAGCGGTTTTAACCTCTCAGAGGACCGGGGACTCCGATAAATTGCATTGGCGTGGTGCTCGTCTCATGACAAAGAAAAGCAAATGGTGAATAATTTGAAGTTCAAAACGGAGATGAAATGATTTAAGCTCAGATTGAACTTCGTTATCCCGCGTGGCGCATCACCTATGGCACTGTCCATACCTTTATCACGGAGATAGTGTCAAATTGCTCCAATACTATGTACCCCTCTTGTTTAATCAAGTCTCCAAAATGCTTCGTAGGAGCTCAGATTTTAATCTGTATCGCTATTTAGTGGCAATGACTAGATAAAAGCTGCCTGGCATCCCCTATGTTCCCATCTGGAATTATCTCGTGAGGTGGGTTCCAGTACCTCTAAAGCACATGTAGTAGTAGCAGCGCATAGTTCCTCTGGTATCTTCATTAGTTAATTATACAACTTGACTTTTTATCCAGTCATACGTGCTAGTGTAGTTCTAAACCTTCGGGAGAAGAACCAGGGTAGTCAGCAAGCGCATCCTCTTGTCAAACCAGTATCATAAGCAAATCCTAGTCATATTTAAGACTCCTGTTGGGCTTACAGGTAATTAGGATGCTCTCTAGGAAATGAGGCTAACCAAGTGACTATAGGGTTAGTAAATCATAAATATCGACTTAACCTTGAATACAAACGACTACATCACCACACGGGTGGTTCTTGCTAAAGGCTCTTTGCCAGAACCCATCTATACCCCAGTGGTCTCTGCTAGTGTATCAGCGTTGAAAGTTAGCATATAGAAAGGAGGCGCTTAGGGGTCACCTCCGGTCAAAAAATCGGATCTATAGATGAATCTCAGATTGTTTATCAGGCCAATACGAGAACAATGCGTTCTCATAGGGGTGCACTTAAAATACTTGCTAGGTTGTCAGTATGTATAAGATGTAATCCGTGAATTACTTTACCTTCCACTCTCTGAAATTATTGTACCTGGTTGTTGACGTCATATCCCATCGGAGCATGAGAGGATGGACAACCTTCACCCGGTGTCAACTCTTCCATTGACTACAAATAGTGTCATAAAAGCGGTTTAATTCAATATAACAGTCATAATTTCTGTTCAAGTATTTCATATGGAGATGGAAGAATGTGCTCATGCGTGTCCGTATCAGATTTCTGGTATGACTTGACAGACAGAGGGCGGATCATGTTGCGAATGCAACGCATCTACCAGATCTGATGTCATTTCAAGTGAGCCGTTAAAAATTCATTAAATTCTAGAGCCCGAGAGGACAGGGATTCCATGAGGTTCGTCAAAGATTCTCCAGCCGCTGCGAATGGCGGGTGACCCGTTGGGTGTCAGTGATCCCGGAGTAGAAGCCATATTAAACCCCGAATTTTCTATACAACAACCACTGTATATAGTGTAAATCTTAGAGAATTAGGTATTTCAACCGGTTAAATGTATATTGGCGCTCTCCGAGTCCTGATTACTAGTTTTGACTTAAGAATTGGTTCCAGTTGAAGTTCCAAACGTTGACGGCGAAAGCCGAACATATCTACTATTTGGTTTGAAAGCAAAACCCAAACACCGGCTCATTGATTGCCGAAAGTCCGAGACCTGCAAAGTTTTCAACGCTGGCAATCTCAGGTTTGTTGAACTACTTCAGATTCGAAAACGCGAAAATTTCTCCCTGTACAATCCGCACAACTCGTTGGATTAAACCTATATTCAAATGCTACTATCTACAGTGCAGCCTTCTATCATCTCTCTCTTCTCATCCACAAGCTCCGACCCATTGACTCTGTTCAGTTCAGCTACCGATCAGACTCTGCTTGCTGATTCTTTCATCCACTTTCTTCACGACCGGCTTTCTTCCCCGCTTCCTGAATCCCCAAGGGTGCTTCTTAAACTGCCAACAGTCAGTGACGCAACAGAACAGGAAGATTCTCCAGATCATGGTGTGCAGCTTGACCAAACCGTTCTTCATATTCAATCACCAACGATCCGAACTACGTACATTCAATGCCCACCAATTCTTGCTCCTTATGGTGACATTGGGAAGCATGACCGACCTGGTGGCTTGGGGATCAGACATCCTTGGATGCACCTCCAGGTACGCAACTTGGCAAGGGAATGGTCTGTCGAAGTTGGCATCGTGGATCATGCAGGGCGGTCCGGTACCATCCGTTTGTCTACTTTTCAGGTGAACATTGAATATTGAATATTGAATATTGAACACGCTATGCACGAAAAGTCTTCAGTATCACCTACTTCTCCTTGTATTCTCTGCGATTTTTTGCGAAAGAGAAGAAAACAAACTGAAATGGACACGTATCTGGCTCCTAGAATGATTGTTGTTTGTTCCTGCAGATCTGGCAATACCTTTGATCCTCCATGGTTCTTTTGCGATTCTCCTATATGACTACTGGTGTCACTTCTTTACAACAACACTCTTATCTTGATTGATATCAAGAGACGTACTTTCAAAATTTTATGGTCTATTTTTTGCGTTTCAAAAAAGTCTAACTGAGATGTCCTTGCAGAACAAACCGTGTCTAAAAATCGACCAACATTCACGATCACCACCCTTGCTTCTGCTTCCCCTGTCATTTCCCCCTGATTCGACGCATCTTTTAACTCTATGGAGCACCATCGACATCCACTTCCCTTCCCTTCTTCCGTATTTCTCCTCGCCCGCCCTTCGCTCCATGCAAGATATTGATCAAGAAGACACTGAGGAAGACACGAAGTCCCATGAGTGGGCTTCGAGTTCGCGTCCGAACACTACCGCACCGGCCTCTATCCCTAGCGGGACCTATTCACACGTCTCATACGTTCGTGTGTACGCGAACTGTCGTCTTCGGAGGATCTGGTTCGGAGAAGGCGGGCCAAGTCAAAAGGGTCCTTGGGAATTTGAACTCTACTCCAGTGATTGAGTCGTATGACTGTATCCTTCCAGATCAACACGGGTGTGCGGTGCGTCCTATTTATTTGCATCTGCACATCATCTGTCGACTGAATTCGTCCAAAATTACAGGTACAATGGCTGTCTGGTGTTCATTCATTTTATCCCCGTCAAATCGTAGACCTTCAGCTGAGAGTTGCATCCGGCCCTCATCAGACAGATAGGGCAAGTCGGGCTTGATGACTAAAGAAAATTTAGGTCAGTGTTGAATTTATGTACAGCCCTTAGGGGATCATGCGTTCTCCCTATCTGTCGTTTTTGCGGTTCATACCACCCTAACTTGTGCTCTTTGTTGCCGAACGTTTAAGCACGTTGAAGGGTGTTTAGTGGTAACATGCGGGACATGATCAAAAACGAATATATGGCACCGATACTGTTTTCCAACCACTCGAAGTAAACCATTAGGCTTATTGAGCAGACTTACCAAAATCTGACCTGGTCAACTCTTAAAATCGGAGATGTACCGACTTCAATATGTAGTCATTTTCTGCGGAGAAAAGTCGACAAATATCACAGCTTGGTCTCAGAGCAATGTTAATGTCCCAGGTTTGATTTCATCTGGCAAGTGGATTATGGTCTACGTCCATTTCGAGCCTCGACTGATAGGCTGTTCCTCACGTGTACTGCTTCTAGTAGCTAACTTTTCACAGCTTGAAGCTTGAAGGGCCACCAGCGTCATGTATCTGCAAAACTGTAGGCTATCGCATTGACATCTCCTCTACTTGTATCATAAGTTGCGTCCCTCCAGTGAAACATGTCGAACTGCGTTCTTTGCAATGGATCTGGAGACTTGGGCACTTCCAACACGCGCAAAATCTGTGAAATATCACCAGAGCATCCTTGTGCTCTATGTCACGAATATATTTATCTCGAAACACAGATACAGGCCATGAAAACAAGTTTACCTCTCCTACTGGGTCGTCAAAACAAGCTGTGTACATAAATCAACCGTTTCCATGACCCAATTACGCGACAGCTGCCTCTAGATCTTGTCTGCGTCATATTCAAATTCTACGCCCTAAATTGTATTCTGAAGCCATAGGATGACGAAGACGATGAAAATTACGCATGATGGGATGTCCACAAAACCAATTGTTCTCTCTTGATTCTTGAAGCCGTGTGTCAATCCTGGCGTCAAATCTCATAGTCGGAACCTCGTCTATCGACGCACATTAGAGTATCTATGACTCACCTTCCAGACCATTCGAATGAATTGGAAATTCTCCAACAATGGCTTGATCTGTCGCATCAATTTTCACTATCCATTCACTTGTCCCTTCTTCAATACGACCCCTGGATTGACTGGATTGAAGATGACCCTAGAGAAGAATTCTTACGTTTCAGTTCTCTGATAAATCAACAATCGAGTCGTTGGATGAACCTGAGAATCTTCTGCTCTCCTGTACTACTGCCATTCATTAAAGGAGACGGACATGGACATTGAGCTTACAAGTTACATGGAACAAGAAGGATATGCTACAAGCTTCAATGGCCTATCACAATCTGAGTTGAAAGGATTAAAATCATTACAGCTCTATTTCTTTATATGGTATTGCCGACACCCTCCACGATCATATTGATTTCACAGAAAACGAGTTAGAACATGGGTTCTTAACATTTACGGCGTTTGAGGCGCGCTCCCCTGAGGAGTAACTGGTGGTTGGGATTAAAGTACCGCTGTGACGTGACTAAACAATTCACATTTGGAGGTACATAGTCAGGTGATGTGACCAGATGTTGTATAAGTAGGTTTAACACCACTAGCGCTCATACATATTTTCAAAGAAAATAAGACCCAGTAATTATGTTTCCTACATTTTTTTGACGTATTTTATTGGAATATAGGCTTCGGTCTTCCCTAATTGGGTAACCCCGGACTCTATATACAAGAAAAATGCGTCAAAAACCAACAGGAAACATAATTACCGATACATATTTTTCTATCAAATATGTATCAGCGCCAGCAGTGTAATTTCAAGCTAAAGCTGCGTTTGGTTCAAACTTGAGTACAAACATTCAAACAGTCACATTTTACTCTCGTTTTCCAACCGTCAAAACTACTTGGAGTGCCAAAGCTCAACGAAACATGCACTGCATTCTCTGTAGAAATCAGACATCCGACGCAGATGCTACCTTGGAACTTCAAACTGCCAGTACTGTGGAATCTCTTCATCAGTTGGACGGGAAACATTGCGAGCCTTGTCAAGCATTTATCGATTTGGAGAAAAGAATATCGGCTGCCAAAGAATCCCTTTCATCCATGATGTCCTGTCGGAATACACTGCTCACGGAAATCAACCGACGTCACGATCCACTCACACGTCGACTGCCTCCTGAAATTCTATGCAGAATATTCAAGTTCTACACTAGCATCAATGAAGAAAAAGAAACTTGGTCTTCTTTATCTTATCTTCTCCCAAACAATAAATGTCTGACACTGCTTCTTGGCGCTGTATGTCGGGATTGGCGATGGCTTGCATGGTCGACGCCCAAACTATGGCGCAGCATTCGTATCAATTTTAAACGAGCGGACGACTGGAACTGCGTGGATATAGTCAAGCAATGCCTCGATCGGTCTGGAAAGCGTCCTCTATTCATCCAACTAACCTGTTGTCTGTCCAGCATCGAAGGCACATGGGACCATCAGGGTGCACTTCAAGGTCTCATTTCTGTAGTCAATTCTTTTTCCGACCGCTGGCAAAGCTTAGAAATGCACTGCGCACCCGAAATTCTTCCCTTGATATGTGGAAACACGCACGGAGCACCGACCTTGCGTAGATTATTCATAAAGCTTCGCGATTCAGATGATTTATTACCACCTCCCCAAGGATACATTTTTAGTTTGACAGGCATGAATTCGCCTGTGTACCTCGAAGCGAGAGGCATCAATTTTCAATCACTGGCGATCAATTGGAGTCAAGTTACCAGAATAACTTTTGAGACAGCTATGCCGCTTTACGAGGGAGCGCAACTTTTACGACATGCCCCGCAATTGGTACATTGCACTCTGACTGACATTTGTGACTCCAAAGTAGGATATTCGCAAGCGGAGGCTGGTACTCCTTTTGTGCACCGTCAACTCCAAAACCTGTCCATCGATAATTACTATGGAAAGAAACTCAATCTTTTTTTCAATAATTTTCTTTTCCCAGCACTAAAACAATTCGGCCTTTTTAATTGCCCACATTACGAATTGGATGTCATTACCGATCTTTTTCAAAGATCGTCTTGCAGTTTAGAGAGCTTGATGCTTAGCGATGCTATATGCACCACTGAGCAGCTACGCAGGCTGCTCGACACCTCGCCATCCCTTCACAAGCTTGAGTTGGCATCTTGTGATGCAGTCGTTGAACCTGACCCGATGGAAATTTTGCGTTTTCTTGCCGCCACTGCTGACGGAACAATGTCCCTTCTTCCAAATTTACAGCACCTCCATTACTTTACTGACAGTTATACATGGACCGCCGAGCTTTGGGCACTTACTCCTAAAGTGCTAGGAATTCAGGACATCCACAGTCCCAACCGGCGCCAGCTTAAAACCTTGAGTTTCGACATCTCAGGTGACATAGGCGACAAGGAACTTGGGGACCTTATTTGCAAAGACAAAAATGTAGTAATGCGCCTTGCTGATGCTGTACGCTCCGGGACGGAGATCGAACTCCTTCACTACTCAAGCAGGGATGTGCTGAAACTATCACTTGCACATCATCAGCTTACTTTAAGCTAATAGAAGCTAATACGATAACTGGATGACAATTGGGTGTGCTGGGAGTTTGGTGAATATCGACGGAGTCTGTGCAACTCGGAGAATAACTTGCTGGAAATGCATCAGTTTAGTTTTATCGCTCTGCATTTGCACATACATAGTTAGAATGGAAAATACATGGTCTATTAATGAGAACAGGATTTGGCAAATTTCATTGAAATTTTGGCCCGGTCACGGCTTTGACCCCTAGAAATAAGTTGAAGCCGAAGCTGGAATCCCCGGGGCCCTGGCCGCAACTTACACTTGAATCCCACCGAGGCCCCAGAACCGACCAACAAATGGACACCACTCCCAAGTTCAATACCACTCCAATTACCCGGCTCTTCTGCTTTGGATTCATGAATTCATGACGGACCTGAAACACATGGTCACAGAATGGCCGACGGGCTGTTAGCATTGCCACACTGTACGAGACAATCCCACTCCTCGTTCTTTCTTCCGAGTTACCTCCTAACACAATTCGCCTCTGTCGAAACCCACCAACATCAACAAACCAATACTACTCCATGGATCTACTTCATGATTCCCAAGAGGATTTGGAAGGCATGCAAGTTTACGAAAACTGCAAAATCTCTGATGGGCAACCCTGCCTCTCCTGTCGCCGATACGTAGAATTCGAGAAACAAGTGGTTTCTTTGAAAATGTCCTTCATGCAGCAACTCCAGAAGATGCGAGATCAGCAGCGTCGCCTCCGCACCAAGATAAATCGTGGACACGATCCCCTCGTTCGTGTACTCCCATCGGAAGTCATGGCAAGCGTCTTCGAATGTTACGTCGACTCGCAGAATTCTGTCGAGAAAAGTTGCCAACAGGTTTACAACTGCTGTGCTCCATTGATTCTTGGAGCCGTTTCTCAATCGTGGCGCCGTATCGCGTGGTCCTCTCCTCAGCTCTGGACCCATATCAGCATCAATCCTAGGGGTTATGAACATTGGACCTGCCTGGAAGTGGCACAGGAGTGTCTCAGCAGGTCAGGTCAGCTGCCGCTATCCATCGAGGTGTCCCTCTACCACCCAGACCTAAACCACCAAATTCGCAATCGTCAAGGGATATTTCGTCAAGTCATTGATCTCGTCAATCGATATTCAAGTCGCTGGCAAGACCTCAGAGTTATTTGCAGGTCCGAGATACTGCCCCTTTTCACTGGAAATGCACAAGGAACACCTATCATCCGAAAACTTCTCTTAGAATATCCCTTCGACACTTATAATCGGGTGGAAGGTGATGCCAAATTCAAGGTTGAAGGCTTGAAACCACGACCTACGCATGTCTCGCTGTCAAATTTTGGGTTCCAGTCATTGGATATCGATTGGCTTCGAGTCACCAATGTACAGTTTCACAAGACCAAGATCACCCTTGACCAGTTTTTCCAGCTTTTACAACAAGCCCCTGAGTTGATGGACTGTCAACTCTCGTGTATCTCCGATTCGGAGCGATCATTCAGATATCCCATGAACGAAATTCCCATCGTACACCACGCACTCAGGTCCCTCGAAATTGGGAAATATCAAGGCAAAGAACTGGGCCTCTTTTTCTCATTCCCTGAATTAACACATCTTACAATCGAACACATAACCGATCCCGAGTCCAGAGTGCTTTTGAACTCCATCGTGCCCCTCATCGAAAGATCTTCATGCCAGCTAACGTACCTGCGGCTTCACAATGTGCTCTGCAACCGCGAATCATTCATCGGGCTGTTACGAACGACACCGTCTCTTCACCGATTAGAGTTGTCTATCTGCAAAGCAAGCCTTGATGTCTTACAATTCCTGGCTGATACGTCCGTGGCACAATTCAGTGGAGAAGATGCCTGTCACCAGAATTCATTTCTTCCCAACCTCCAATCCATTCATTACTCCGACGTTCGCCCTGTATGGGATCCTGCATTCTGGGCACTGATCCCCACCATCCCTGGTTTACCATCAGAATTCCACAATCCCCAAAGGCGGCCCCTTACGAAGGTAGAATTCGCCTGTCGTCAGGCTCGTTGGAGTGACCCTAAACCACTATCCATGGTTTGCAAGGATCAAAATGTCGTTGCTCGTTTTATAGAGCTTATGAAACTAGGGATTTCTTTTCACCTCACACACGCCAATGTCGACATGCTCAAGAATTCGATAATACATCATGGATTCGACATTCATGAAGCGGTGGAATAAGATGAGTTGTGAATAAATTGTGGCCCCGGTCGATCTGTTTTCAGGGGAGAACATGTTCTTACGCTACTGTACTATCCCAAATGCAAGTTGTGCACTGTCCATCCCAGATTGTTATATAATTAGCACTTGCACCTGTAGCGAAGTCACGGAAGGGTAAAGTCAGATAAGTGATGCAATGTTAGGTATGTACAATAGGAACATCTTGTAGCAATATGTACAGTTATAAAAGTAGCAAATAGGTATTTATAGGTATATTATGAACAAAGCAAATTATAGAGCGGTGTACGGAATGCAATAACAATGAACACAAATCACTTGCGCGAACAGGCATTTAGGATTTCGCCAAATACCGGCGAACGATATCTTTCATGCGGACAAGAACCTCCTTCCTTCGTATGCGATCTTCAGGAAGTTGTGTTTCGCCAGTACCGAGCTTATACAAATAAGCAAAGTCGGCCTGTGCAACCAGGGGTATCTTGGCGGATGCATGCTGCTCTTGCTTGATTTGCAACTTCTCTTTGAACTGTTTCGCAAAATCCTTGGATATCACATCTGCTCGATCGACCACAGGACGTGGCACGCCGGCCAAGTTGGCGACATGAGTACCGAACGACGATTCGGCGACGCCATCAATAAGTTTATACAAGAACACGAGCTAGGAAATATAATGTCAATATATGCGCGAAAACAGTACCTGAAAAGGCATACTTCATGTTTTTCATCGTCCACAAGGGTTGACATATACATCCTTCGAATATTTGGATGGTAGGCATGGTCATCGGTTAGTGAGCCGTAATGGGTCGCAAAAAATGACAAAGGCAGGGTATGTGTGGCGAGTTCATGTAACACCGCCTATGGTTTCAAGTCAGCAAGCAAAAAGAAATAAGACATCAGATTAACATACACTAGCGATTGCCATTCCATCCTAGAGCAAAGAAATTGTTTAATAGAAATTCGGCAGTTGAAGGTTAAATAGAACTCACAAAAGTAGAGGTTCCTCTACCAAGTTCTAGATATTATGTAAATAAAGATGAAGTAGACGAGATACCAAAAGATTACCTACCATCCAAGATGACAAGTGACTTCGGGGTAGCGTTACGCAGGATTTTACAGCTGGTGACGGTGTTAAGTAAGGTTTATCGGCATACAAAGCTGCACTTACCATTCATCAAGTTCCACCTTGAAAGTACTGGCGTTTGAGAACATGTTGTCATATGCGCCCATGCGAGTGATGATCATGTCGACAGCACTCAGTCTAAGCAGACAGAGGATTTAAGAAGGATGAAAGATTTGCATGTGCGTATATGCCTACCTGGCTTGAGTGGCGGGTACTAACATCCCAAGTTGCGCCATGATGACCCCGGTCGCAGTCATTCTCATAACCTTAAGGATGCTGTTAGATACCGATACCAAGGAAGTAAAAACATACACACCGTAGATTTCCCACTTCAGATGATAGGCCAACCTCAGTAAGATATGATGGATGGAATATAAAAGCAACTTACGCCATGTTCGGGCCTGCATTAGAAATTGAATTACAAAATGTCAAAACCCACAGCAACGACACGTACCTGTTAACAACACAATTTTTCCGACATCACCTCCCATTTTAACGTCGTTCGGGATAAAGTTCTTCAAAGTCGTACTCATGCAAAGTGTAGGATGCCTGAGCTCTTCGAAATCAAGGACAGCTTCATCTCCATCTACAAAAGCAGGTCTGCAAGCTGGTTCTCCAAGTGCCGCCGATGACTTTGCCAAACTGAACAAACAATCTAGTTCAGCAAATACACGGATCGCACGTAACCACAAAGCACGCTCGACGTCGAACTCAGTGAACAGGCGGAACTTGAACGCTTTGATTGCAGCTGTACGGTTTTCCTGTGCCTCCTTCAACTGTCGAACACGTTTTTGGAGTGATCCTACAACGTAGCGGTTCTTGGCCTAGAACACCTACTCGTTAGAATAAGGGAAAATACTGATGCTGAAATCGCAACCTTTGTGCCAGACGATTTCGTCCAGTCATTCGGCAGCTTCTTCTTGTCAACGCTGGTTGAAACTTCTATGAGATAGATATCCTAACGTGTTTTTAGTGGCACATTTTCGATCGATGAAGGATTATGACTTACCTTGTTTCCGACGGCGCTATGCCAATATGCAAGCTTGATACTGTTGATAATTGATCGTCAGGCATCGAAACAAATTTAAAGGGTTACACGTACCCCAATGACTTTTCAAATTTGGTCAAGTCAGCGTTGAGGCTCTTCTCAAGTTCGTTGATCTCTGCAACAACCTCATCGTATCTTTCATCCTTGCCATCTCTTGGTACCAACTCGTCGATTTCTATGAAACAATGTTTGTAATAAGATCAGCTGGATTCCAAACGATTAGTTAACATACTATCGTCGTCATCTTTGGCTGGTTGAAACAAGCTTCGAACGTTACGCAAGTGCGGTGTGAGATCCGGTGCCCCTCTGAGGAGGCCAAGAATAGTCGTGCTCTTGAAAGATGCAGCTTCATCTGCAAGGTTGGTAATGCCCTTGTTCAATCTCTCAAAAGCCTTTAAAGAGCCAAATGTTAGGATGGAGACCAGTTTGCAATAATATTAGCCAGAAACTACCTTAAGAACCTTGAGGAAGTCTTTAACTCTGCAACTTTTAGCGTGTATACGCGAGACAATCCTCTCCAGGTCCGGTATCCCTTTTGCTACATCTGTGAATGTTGCCTCGAATGTTGGATGATCTAAGATATCTTGAACTGCATCCAATCTTCAAAAGAACATTAGCTGAGGGCTAAAATTTAGCAAAAAGGTACTGCAATAAACTTACCGTGCATTGATGTCCCCGATATCTCGCAGGGGCATACAAAGCCATATCCTGAACAAACGTTTTCCAAAAGGGGTGATACAACGACTGAGGAGTTTCAGTAAGGATCCCTCGTCTGAACCTTCATTGTTTTGAAGAATCTATCCTCAAGGAAAATGAATGCGTCGTTCAATATGGACGCCTAAAAATGCACATTGTTTCCTACCTCAAGATGTGCCAAAGTCTGTCCGTCCAAGGTCAGCCCCATGCCCTTCTTCATTGGATCATATATGTTGAAATTTTTCATGCTCAGAATATCCTTGTCAATGTTCAGCTGGCGTAGGTACCAGATCATCGAACCCAATGCTTCAATTGCCAGTGTCTCGCGAGCCATTTCTCGAATAGGGGCTGGAACGCTATCTGGAAGTATCGAGTATGAAGGATCATCCTGATCCATCTCGACGTCTTCACCTGTTTCGGTAGGGTATATTTTCTTCAATTCTTCAAGAGTTTCCTCATATTTGAATCCTTCAACAGGTCGCAGAGAGGTCCATAAGCATCCCGCAGGAAGAACAGATTTTAGGAGACTAAGCGTGTGCTTAGATAAAGTCCCCTAAATGGATGTGCGCATGAGATAGAGATGTCAACTATGCAAAAGTTATTTACCTTCTTGTACAATATCTCCTTAGGGCAAATTTGCCTCATTAGCGTCTCCATTCGAGTGCGGCAAACATCATCCTCAAAATAGCTCAGATTGAACTCTGATGTAGAGCAATCCAATACGCATACACCAAATTTGCGTTCTGATTCAGGTTCTACATCGTCGTTGGCTTCGTCACCCTGAGTAGTAGCTTCACAAACACATATACAATGCCCTGCTTGATCGTCTGTCAAAAATTCTTGGTCAACCAGAGTTCCAGAGGTATAGACTTTATTCAATTCTCTAGTATTATTGTTAGGGAAATGTGTTCGAATGAGATGTGCAAAAACATCGTACCTTCGGACGATTTTATCTTGGCCTGAGGATCCTTTGGCTTTAGTTTTTCCTGAACTTTTTTCAGCTGCCATACGCATCTCTGCTCCGAGAGCTGTTTCTGCCTGCTCAACACGTCCAACTTTGTATCCTGAAGTTCGGTAAAATAGGCTATCCCACATTCCGAAGTTGAAGATGCAAACCTTTGGCAAGGAATTTTCTACCGAAGATAAAAAATCACCTTAGCCGCCTTCTTCAAGAAAGAAAAAATGAGACTCACGATGCCCACATATTGAACGACATCTCGGGAACACCAACCTGTACTCGTTGAATTAATACCCTTCTTCAAAATTTAAAACAGTGCACTTACCATGCACATCTTCACTCTGTTTGTCAACTTCAAGTCAAACACCTGATGGCCGATGCGGGCATCATCTTCATATAACTGATTACAGCCATCGATATAAATAGCTGACTCTACATAGATAACGTCATCTCACCTCAAAAAACTTCCTGTATGCGCGTCGCAAATGAGAGAACGTACAACCGTATTGGGTTAGTTACGCACCCTTTCTGAAAAAAGAGAATCTAGTGAGAGAAAAGAAGGGAGTCAGCGCGATGAAGACCTTAGGACGATAGGAAACATACAGTATCGTAGTGGTTTTGTTTGATCTTTGAAAGTCGATGTATCAATTATCTATTGAATCTCAAAAATTTTTAAAAAAATGCAGACCTCCCAAAACTAGATAGCCAGTTAGACACTTCGGCAGCTTGTAGTCCAAATTTAACTTACCTGCTTTTCAAACGGCGTAAACGTTGCCCATGCCTTCTTAGGCACCAGTAAGGTTCTGGGGTCATATCCCTCCTCACCCGGCCTTTTCCCGTCTTTCTATTGTGATATAATTGGTATATGCTCTTAGATTTCGAAGCTGAATAAGAGCTTACGTCTCTAACATCCATTAGGAAGTCATAAGGAGACTCAGCTGCCTTCTTGTCATCCTTCTTTTCTTGTTCGCGTTGTTCGGCTGCAGTGAGAAGTGAAAACGTTCCGTTTCCTACCCCGTCTCCAGACGGCTTAGCCGCAGAACTCTTACTCGAGGTTGACTTTCCTGAAGATTTAGTTTTTGTTTTCGCCTTGGATTTCTTGGGAGCTTCGTCTTCTTCAAGGTCATCATCGTCAAAGTGATCTTCGTCTTCAGAAGACGCAGCTGAAGTGCGGGACGAAGTGGAAGAACGACGCGACGAGCTCGACTTGTGTGATTTGATAGAGTGTGAATCTTCATCCGAATCGTCCGGCACAATGAAGTCTTCGTCATCTGAAGACGCCCTTGATTTGGAATTGCCTAATATAATGTGTCCCGACCTACTTCACAAAAGTAGATAGTGAACGCCTACCTTTCTTCACAGGAGATTTTTTGAAACGCGAAAGGCGCTGCGAAAGCGATGCCTTCAGGTCTTCCTCGTCCTCTTCCTCGTCATCCTCAATAACAACAGTGGACAAACGAGGTCGTTTTGTCTGACCTAATTGATTTCTTAAGCAGCGTCGTAAAAGAAAAAGAGCAATAACAAACTTCTTATAGCTTCAGTAGGAGATGAGCTCCGTATGGATGCTTTCCTCCTTCCATTACTCGCCAGCGGGGCGTCCTCAGCTTCTTCGTCCGAATCGTCTAGAATGACTTTTCGTTTCGAACGGCTTTGGGTGGTCTGCTTTGGATTTTTATAGGACATTTTCAAGAATCAGGTAAAAGAAATACTTACAGACTTCGTGGACGATGGCATGCTTTTAGCATCATCAGTATTGTCCAACATATCTACATCTATGGGGTCACTGCTGGGCGGTGGCGAAGTACCGTTTCGCGTCGACGGGACTGAGCTACGCCCAGAGGTGGAGAATCCCGTGTGCCGTGTTTCTGGCGTCTTCGGTTCATGAGGAGATGAGGGAGGTAGAGATTTAAGCGCGTTATTAGACGAGCTCGACTTCCGCTCCTGCACTGGCTCTTTCGCTTTCACTGCTTCTGTTTTGGGTTTTGCAACGGGTTTTGAGGAGGACTTCGAGGTTGAGCCAGCCGGAGTGGTGCTTGCGGCGGGACCCTTGGCGAAAAATGAGGTTAAGCTTTTTTGTTTCAGTTGTTCTGTAGAAGGCTTGGGTGCCATACTGGTAGCGGGTGAGTAAAAAGGTGTCGCGGGGTCAAAGTATCAGAAACGCGTTGGTACTTGTTTGGTTCTACCCCTAAGCCACACGAAGAAATTACGTACAGGACTCAACCAACCACATCGATCTTTACATTCAAGGAATTGATCAATGTATTGATTCTATGTATATGATTTTTAAATATGCTTTCTCCAACGCATAGAGTGTGCATTGTGTCTCAATTGGTATAATTTCAGACGCGCCGTTGACGCGCTGCCATTATTATAATCAAAAGACTATGTTTACCCGATCCAAACAAATGATGGACATCCGCGAAATTCAGCGCTGGACACGACGACAGAGTTTAGACATGTACACTCATTCAAATCATATCCCCCAACCCCCACATTCAGCTGGTCTTCAGTATAAAGGTGCTTAACATCAGATTTTATCCCAAAATTACAAATCTCACTGTAGCTTAGGTCTGCGTCCACGCATCGACCCAGCCCAGGTTCCATCTCCTATTGATGCTATTGAGAGAGACCGACGGGTATGGGAATCAAAGACACATACAACGCTACCAGGAACCCATGCACCGCTCTGTACTTCTGATTTTGTTGCTGTTGATCAGGGTGCGCGTTTGGGCCGCATACAATCTGAATACTACGTGATGCTTATCTTCGTACAGGCAATTCATCTCCCAAATTTGTTCGCGTGTCGACATGGAATATGCCCAGTACCTCTAAACTCGTTTCAGACTGCCATGTTCCAGTAGCTGCCATATTTCAACCTTTTGCAGAACAAAGTCCTGCCGAAGAGCCAGTACCTGTTATTCAAACGGGGCCTTCGGGTCCACCTCGATGCGCTCGATGTAGGTCATACATCAACCCATGGTGTAGATGGATGTCAGGCGGTATCCGATGGAAATGTAATCTTTGTGGACACGAAACAGAAGGTACGCGACAATATTTTTACATATACTGTGCTCTATATCTCACATCCACTAATTCCAGTGACTCCTGAATACTTCTGCAATTTGGACGCCAATTTTCTGAGACTAGACCATATGCAGCGCCCGGAATTGAACAAGGGAACGGTGGACTTCGAAGTTACCTCGTCTAAAGAATATTGGGCACAGAATCCTCCGGCTCACATAGCTCAGCCATTCTACTCTGTTGAGACTGTGCAACCAGGCCCACGGGACCCGTGTTCCTTGACGTACATTTTCGCATTTGACGTATCAATTGACGCGATCTCTTCGGGATTTCTTCATGCCTCTTGCGTCGCGTTGAAAACTATTCTTTACGGAAACCCCGACCTTGGGATTGAGCCTAGCTACCCGACTTCCAGCAGACTCGCGATCACTACTTTCGATAGCTCGTTGCACTTTTACGACCTCGCTGTGCGTTCTTCAAATTATCACGAGCCTGAATGCGCATTAACTTCGGGGTGGAAATCGTCGTAGTCAGAGATAACTCAGATGCTTGTTGTTGCAGACCTTGATGAGGTGTTCTTACCAAAACTTGGGTTATTTGTAGATCCTATGGAGCGAAGGTAAGCCTTTGACTTTAATACTAGAATGTCAAGTAACACCCACGTCGAAGATCTGCTGTAGAATCTCTAATTGACAGTTTACCTTCGCAATTTGCCGGTGCAACGTCTAGCGACTCGTGTTTGGGTTCTATGATTCGCGGCAGTCTCGCCGCGCTGGTACATGTCTTTTCTTTTTCTTCATATAGCATACCTGACTATATTCTTTTACAAGGCCGGCAGAGGTGGACATCTGGTTCTTTTCCATTCAGCGCTACCTACTGTTGGTGCAGGCGAGCTACCTCTTACACCTCCGGCCGAGACAGCTCTGTATGACACCGATAAAGAAAAAACATTACATTCTCCACGTTCTGGCACTTGGATATCGATTGCTGAAGAGTGTGCTGAGCATGGTGTTGCGGTGAGCATGGTGCTGGCGCCAAGCAAATATATGGATACAGGGAGTGTTTGTATTGTTGCGACCCGCACAGGCGGCGATGTATTTTGGCATCCGCGTTTCGTTCCGGAGAGAGATGGGCCCGTCGTACAAGGTCAGCTGCGAAGGCTTGTATCAAGAGGCCAAGGATATAATTGTATGGCGCGTGTACGGACTTCCTATGGTACGTTAATTTCTTTCGTGATGTGTGTATGCATCCAAACTACCTGTCTATATGTAACCTAACTAAACTTAACAGGTCTGCAAGTCAAAGCTCACTATGGTGCTTTCTATACATCTGCACCAAATGAGCTCGCATTCGCCAACATGTCCTCCGACGCGGCGTTCTCCGTTGAACTTGAACACACACGCACCCTGTCACCTCGAGAGCATGCCTTTCTACAATGCGCCGTTTTATATACGAGTGTCGAAGGACAAAGAAGGGTCAGAGTGATAAACCTTGCAATGGACGTTGTGGAACTTGCCGGCAGCCTTTTCCAATATGCAGATCTAGAGAGCGTCCTATCTCATTTCGCGAAAGAAGGTACATATCCAAACGCTCCCTGCATGGTTACAATTAATGTTTTCGGTAGCCATGTCGACAATGTCCCAACAGAGGACTCTTATCATCAGGGAAGAGCTTACAGAAAAGTGTGCTTCACTACTTTTGGGTTATCGAACTCAGTGTGCGGCAGCTACGCGGTCTACTCAGGTATCTAATGACTTTGTGACACCTTCCACCCCCTGCTAATTGCACAATTGTTCAGCTAATTATTCCGGAGGCATTCCGTGCCCTTCCGGCTTTCACGCTCGCGCTTCAGAAGACCAAACCACTCAAAGGTAGGCAGTTGTCAGTTCATCACAAACTCTCGACAATTAAAACAATTACTGTTTACTGCAGCTCGTCAGGTGTCATCTGACGTTCGCAACTACCACGTACACCATATCCTCTCCATGTCTCCCAGGGCACTTATGCACTATCTCTATCCCCGTTTACTCGCTCTACACGACCTAGATGATCATATTGCACTACCACAAGTTGTCACAGAAGAGGATGGAACCAAAACTGAAAAGACTCTCATGCCATTCTGCATGCGCAACAGCTACTTCTTCATGGAAGCAGGAGGCATCTACCTTATAGGCATGTTTTGCGCTTGACATCATGCTGGAGGCCTTAGTTTTTAACCAACATCCTGCAGATAATGATGATATCATGATCCTTTGGGTTGGATCGAGTGCATCTCCTCAACTTCTGAATGACCTTTTTAGTGTGGATGACGTCCACTCTATAGATCCACATATGGTAGGGTCTTTTTCATCACCTCGTATACTCCTTACACAAAGCTTATTTTGATACTCAGCATACACTTCCTGTGCTCAATACGACTCTATCGACTCAGGTTCATAACATACTTTCCAATCGATTTGCCGAAAAGGGGCGAGCAAGCAAGCTTTTTATCGCCCGGCAAAACCTAGACGCCTCTGAAATCGAATTTAGCGATATGCTTGTAGAAGATCAAAATAATGGTGCAATGTCATATTTAGACTGTGAGTCAAAGTAACCATAGGCGTCTCGACATTCTAATGGTTGATCATGGTTTCATAGACTTGGCGCTCGTTCACAAACAAATCACTCAAGTGGTCAGGCAATTTTAATTGTCATCAAACGTGTCAATATCATTAATTCTGCGCGTAAATAGCTAACCAACGGAGGATCTTTGACAGGAAGCTCGAGTATCCGTGGCTCGCCTTGGTAGTTGTCCATTTAACATTATCTGCACCGCCTCCCAGAACGTTCTCGGATTTGATGTCCAGCATCCAGCATCAACCTATTCTTATTAAACCTGTTTGTACTATGAACATACTTACCTTATCTTCTCTTTCTCAACGACATCGATCATCAAAGCTTAGAATCATGGGATTTCTATCGGTTAAATCATCTGGATTTCACGACTTGAAGACCATTCTACCAATAAACTAGATCCATATCTCAAAGGCGAACCTGCACCTCTATTGGAGATCCAATGAATGGCAGTCTCTGCCCTAGGAACTCAAAGTATACTTTGTGCTCTTCTGCAGTCATATGGCCCAGGTTTTTCAGTCCTATTCCGCAATATGGAGATGTTCCAAAATGTTGGCGGTCTGATGGAAGGCGTCGTCGGATGGATAGTGACTTCAGCTGCTTCAGAACCTCTTGGGTTTTGACTTCCTTGACTGGGAATACCACCACGCCACCACCCAGTGCAACGATGAACTGTCTCTGAATCTTCTTAACGTCTTGCACGGAATAGGAGGTCCGTTTCGCCCAGTATTCGTTGGACATGAGCACCGCCGCTGTTACACCGTCCCTTTCGAATGTTGGTTCCTCAGATTCCGAGTGCATGATCAAACGACATATGTCGAGGCCCAGTCGAAAGTGGGTATATTGCTTGGCAGCGACGATGTACGCCCCTGTGAATAGCTGATACGGCGAAAAGTGCTTCCGTAGCTCAAATACCTCATCAGGTAACCGCGTGTATAGGCGCTGTAGCAGAATGATCGACGCAACAGTGACACGGAACGGAAGCTTAGTCGCGCTTAGCAGACTCTCGACATAATCTGAGAAATCTGTTTGAGCGTTGATGTCGGAATCTGAGGCCTTGAACCGACAGCCAAATGTTTCGGAAAGGAGATGAGATACAACGTTTCCGATGTTTGAAGGATGGTACGCCGGGTCCATGGGTGCATCTCTGATGCAGTTGGTGTAGTGTACGACATGGGCGCGCGCTCTAGATGCTGAACCGTGGCCAGACGGAATGAACGCGTTTGAGTACATTCTACCTTTCTCCGCAAGATCTCAACGCAAACTAACAGAAGAAAATCTCGGTGAGACAAAGTGTGTCCGACTTTATCTATCAAACTTCAAGATGAGTAGGTTGGTCAACTTAAAAATCTGCCTGGCCAGTCTTTGATAGACTGCAAGTATTTGGAAAACGTCCTTTTTACTCCGAAATCCCATGCTCTGAGCTTTTGAAAGTAATCGTGTGGGAAGAAATAATATAAGCCTACACTAATTTTGCGGGCGCTTGTACGTCAACTTTCCTACACATTGTCAAAACAGCAAGACGGAAGGATAATGATGATACTCACCGTTTCTCCACGTTCGCGTCACCACAGGCATTTGCAGTTGTTCAGGAGTTAGGTTGTTGTAAATTTCTAGGAAACGGAACAGAGCCTGGGGAGCTGTAAATTGTGTATCGTCCATCATGCTCTTTAGATTTTCGAAAAATGGGCCGAGTTCAGGGATGATATTTTCGATATGCTGTTTAAACTAGCTTTAGTACATATAACGCATGGTCCTACTAATGATATTTACCCTGACTTTGTATTCCAGCTCCGCTCCCAAGAATGCAATATCGGCTTTGAATGGATTGTATGCGCCGTCTATCTTAGGGAGATCGCGCAGCCAATAATTAAGAGGACGAGTTGCAATGACGTTTTCTATAATAGTATCCTCAGGAAACACTATAGCGTTACCGAAGTCTATTAGAGCATATCGGACTTCCCCAGGGCGCCGCAGGCCTCTTTGTGTAATGGGTTCACGATCGTCCAAAATGACATTCATTGAGGTATTTTGGCCGAGGAAATCCAGATGTACTATCCTATTTCTGTGCAAAAACACGAATGCCTGATAGTTAATTAGCCTAATGGTTATCCCACAAATGATTAAACGAATCAATACCTCGAGGCAGACCTTCGTCATTTCTAACAACTCTTCCACAACCTCAAACTCTGGCTCAAAAGCACCATTCCATCTGGATAGAAGATAAGGTTAATCATAGATGTACGGACAAGGCGTTACCTGGGCATGACAACAAAAACCAGATTGTCAAAAGTTAAAAAGTCTAGAACAGGAATGGTGTGATTCAAGGGATCGGAGCGAAGATCTTTCGAATTTAATCGTTGTAAGGCTCTCAACTCTTGAGACGGACAAGAAACATCGGAAATCATCCTGTGGTGTATTGACGTTATAGAACGTATTTAGTATGGTCATTATGTCTTACTTTATCACGACATCTCGTCCGAGCTTATCTCGTGCAGCCCATAATGATGGGGCCTTAAGCAGACATATGAGAATGATGAGCAAGAGGGGATTTCAAAAAAACACTTACTCCCCAAAAAAAGTCGTTATATTTACCAGGAATAAATCGAGCAAATGGGTACGTAGTATCCTCTGGGTGCTTCAAGTCTGGGACTGGAAGCAGATAATCTGATTTTGGGTCCTTGGTATGAGGATTGTAACCTCTTGAAGCAAAGAAAGATGCAAGAAACTCCCACGTGCGTACTGCCTTGAAGTATGACTCCCGGTTGACATCTGCGCAAGATATCTCTCGGTGAGACACAGGGAAGGCTTCTTTCCTATATATGTGTCGCAATGTCCAGAGTAGTTTTTCGAATGGCGAGTCCATTTGAATGATTCTTGGGATTGCGAGTAAATACATGACAATTATCGATAACAAATGCAAGATAGTGTGAACCAACTCGAAATTAAACAACGCTTGTGTTTACTGGGATGATAGGATCGAACTGTCGGAGACTGAATGCCGAATGCAATCGGCAACGATGCCGAGAGTGCCCGAGTAATTGAACCAACAACGACTTGACAACGAGCCGAGCGCAGAGCTGGAACAAATCCCTGCTGGTCAGGTACTCCACCAGCGGAGGCAAAAAATTCATACATTATGATTCCCAGGAGGTAGTTCATGTGTTACGGTCAATCCTGAGTGGTCCGCGGCAAAATTTAATAAGACTGCTACTTACAACTGTCGACAATCAAACTTAACCACTGGCAAAACTTACCCGTCGCGTCTTATCAGTCTTTCATACACACTAAAACTTAGACGACATATTTTAAAAGACCAACTGCGCAGCACTACAGTCATTCAAATCGATGAAAGTACTGCATTACGTCAAAAAAAGTACAGAATCAGAACTAGCGGTACTAGGGCCATGGTGTCTTGTATATCAATTCTCCTGCGTCGAATGTATCAAATCAGAAATACTGAGGAAACAAGGAAACCACCGGGTGCTCACCATTTTTCCAGGCTTTGGTCACCAAAGGTGTTTGAAGCTGTTCTGGTGTTAAGCTTTCGTAGATTTCCAGAAAACGGGACAACGCCTGAAGCGCCGTAAATTGTGTGTCGTCCATCATACCCTTTAAATTGTCAAAAAATGGGCCAATTTCAGGAATAATATTTTCGATATGCTGTAACTAGTTATTAGTAGAGATAAAGAATGATTTCTCAAGAAACTAGTTACCCTGACTTTGTATTCCATCTGTGATCCCAAGAAGGCGATATCGGCTTTGAATGGATTGTATGGACCTTCTATCTCTGGGAGGCTGCGCAGCCAATAGTTGAGAGGGCGAGTCGCAACAACGTTTTTGATTACAGTGTCCTCGGGGTATACCACAGCGTTTCCAAAATCGATGAGTGCATATTTGACTTCTCCAGGACGTCGCAAGCCTTTCGTCTTTAATAATTCATAATCGTCTAAGATCACGTTCATCGACGTATTCTGGCAGAGAAAATCCAAATGCACAATTTTGTTCTTGTGAAGAAGGACGAACATCTGTAAATGATTGAGCATAAACAATCAACTAGTATGATCCAGGGTAGTACTTCAAGAAAGGCTTTAGTGATTTCCATTAATTCTATCACTATCTCGAATTCAGCGGTGAAGGCATCTTCCCATCTGTGGTAATAAGTCCTTCAAGCTGTGGATAAAGGAAGCAAGTATTACCTGGGCATAACCACAAAAACCAGATTATCAAATGTTAAGAAATCCAGTACGGGAATGGAGTGGTTATAAGGGTCGGAGCGAAGGTTTTTGGAATTCAACCTTTGCAAGGCCCGTAGCTCTTGTGATGGACAAGACAGATCAGAAATCATTCTATTGAAATATAACACCGTCAAATGATGTCTTACTATGCAGAGGGCGCGCTTACTTTATCACCACGTCCCTTCCAAATTGATCTCGCGCACCCCATATGGTGGGAGACTTTAAGCAAATGCATTAGGCCTGTTACTTTTGGCATAAAAATCTCACTTACTCACGCCCCAGAAGAAACGGTCATGTTTATTATGAACAAGTCGGGCAAATGGATATGTTGTCTCTGGGTGTTTGGGAAGCGGAGCAGGAAACATGTAGTCCGATTTCGTATCTTTCGTGTGTAGACGGTAGCCCCTGGAAGCAAAGAACGGTGCCATGAATTCCCAAATACGCACTGCCCTGAAGTATGCTTCTTTGGTGATCTTTTTGATAGATACCTCTTCGTGGGACTTGGGAAAGGCTTCTCCTCTGCGAAGGTGGCGAATAGTCCAAACCAGGCTTTCTATAGGGGAGTCCAATTGAATGACTCTGATTTCAGGGAGATACATGATGTATAAGGGCAACGGTGATTGTTAGGATTTAAAGATGTATTGTTTGACTGAGCTTAAAGATGTGTATAACTCCGACGATGGGGACTCGGCCTGGGGCGGCAAAAAAGGTAAAGGATACATAGCACAATACCGGCAAGATCTGAGAAGTTTGGTGAAAAGCCTTTCTAACAGATAGTATCCAAAAGTAACTGGAAACTGAAAGAATCCGTTCTAGAACTTATAAAAAGAAAGTTACTCCAAAAAGAACAATGGCGAAGAGATTCATTTGAACTTTAAGAAGAGTCGTTACTATTTTTGCACGGTAAACCGCCTATTTCTTATATGACTCATATTTAAAGCAATGCTTTGGCCGGCAAATTTGGACAAAAGAATTTCGAATAGCATCCACAAGCAAAAGGCAGAATCTACACTTTCCGACCAAAGCCCGATTTATATGTCAGTTTTCCTGTACAAAGTGACAAACTTTTAAGAAAAGTAAATCTGAGTAATAGGATATACAAAAAACCTCTATTCCAAAGTCTCGCGATTACTGGTGCCTGGCTTTGTGTCGGAGTTAAAGCATTATATATTTCTAGAAATCTCGAGTATGCTTGGTTGGCGGTAAACTGCTCGTCCGACATAGTCACCATCTGGTCAAAGAAAGGTCCCAGTTCAGGAACGATGTTCTCAATATGCTATGTACATATCAACCATTGGACGAAACTATCAGTAATCATATATATAATTTTGTCACAAGCTGGACGCTTACCCTGATATACTTCTGGAGCGCAGCACCCAAGAAGGCTATGTCGACTTTGAAGGGATTACACGGACCTTCTATGGTTGGAAGCCCACGTGCTCGAAAATTGAAGCGCCGTTCCATCATCACTTCATGGGTTGAAGAATCACTAGAGTATATCTTGGAAGCGCCAAAATCAAGCAAAGCATAGCGTACATCGGCAGGATTTCGCAATCCTTTTGCCATTAACAATTCCATAAAGCCGCATACAACATTCATTCCCGTGTTCTGATCCAAGAAATCAAGGTGAACAATCCTGTTTCTATGGAGAAAGTCAAACATCTGAATGGCCCGGACTCATCAATTTGTGCTCTTCTATCTTTAAGTAGCAAAAATTACCTCAAAAAATGCCTTTGAAATTTCCATTAATTCTGCCACAGTATCAAAGTCAGGAAGGAATGCATTATCCCACCTTTGGACAGTCAAAACCTTCTAGTGCTATCCATATCAGAGTAACATAATGCTCACCTAGGCATGACAACAAACTGTAAGTTATCAAAGGATATAAATTCAAGAACAGGGATGCAATGGTTAAAGGGGTCTTCGCGTAGTTCTTTGCTGTTCAAATGCTGCATGACAATGAATTCATCCGACGACTTTGAGACGTCAGATATCAATCTGAACAATGCCCAGCAATGAGATTTCTGAGACCTTGAAATTTCAAGAAGAATATTTACTTAATGACAACATCTCTGCCCTTGGAGTCGCGTGCTGCCCAAAGTAAGGGCGTCTAAGGAACCACATAAGGATCTTGACATCCAACAGTGGCCAATACTTCATTACTCACATACCAGGCGAAGTTGATATCGTTACTGGGAATGAATCTTCCAAAGGGGTGAACGCTCCTCTTCGGATGAGGAGGTAATGGCTCAGGAATGAGATCTTCAAACTTTTTTGATTTGGTGTGTAATCTGTAACCTTTGGAGGCAAAGAACGGTGCTAGAAACTGCCAAGTATGCACGGTTTGCATATACAGCTCCGTGGAAGGATTTCCTGTCCATTGCATCTCTTTGTAAGAAGAAGGGAACTTGTGTTTCCAGCGTAGCAATCGGAATGTCCAGAACAAACTTTGCCAAGGGGAATTAAGTTTGACGATGCGAATGCGGAGTGGAAGATGATACATCATCATATACAATGAAAGAAGACCTGTGGAGACAATGATCAGCATTTGCAGCGGGGCCATAATACTCATGGATGATCAGTTGTTCGGATTTCATTCGGATTGACGGTCGCTTAGTCTTACCATTGGTCATCAGCAAAAATTACAACTCCGAATCGTGCCGACCATGGCCGCTTATAGTAACGCGATGCCGCTTGTTAACTCAGATTGATGGGGTGATTGAGAGTCAGTTTGGACATTCATTCGTTTTATCCATTTTCTATTCGTTTTCTGTGATTTTCATTTTTATTTTCATGCAGACAGTATATATTAGAATATATGTACTAAATCTCATGTAGAACGGGGCACAGGATTGCGAGATCCGAATCAGTGTCCAATCCGAACAACTGATCACCCTCTCGTTAATGATGCTAGACTGCGCATGACGCTCGAAAATTTACTGATTATCAATGACTCTACAATTTAGAAACACTTTAAGCTTTTGAACCTGGCCCCATGGGCCCAAGGAAACTTGTTCGCTGTATTCAACATGTAATATGTGTTGTTTATTCCAAGAGTTACAGTATACTACTTAGCCACTGGCATTAGAAAGAAAATGGTTTCAATACCAATACCGAAACCCCAGGCTCAAAGTTCACGCTTCTGAATGTAATGAAATATACCAGGAAAAGACGGTCTAAGCATATTGCTACTGTTTTGAGGGCCATGGCTTCTTGTACGTCAATTTACCTGAATCCAATATGTCAAAAAAGAAATATCAAGGCGGCCAGGGAAACTACCTGTTGCTTACCGTTTCTCCAGGCTGTCGTCACCACAGGCATTTGAAGCTGTTCAGGAGTCAAGCCGTCATAAATTTCCAGGAAACGGGATAGCGCTTGGTGAGCAGTAAATTGCGTATCGTCCATCATGCCTTTTAAATTGCCGAAAAATGGTCCAAGATCAGGAACAATATGTTCAATATGCTGTGTAAATGGTTATCAGGGGAGATAAAGTACGGTTTCACCAGCATAAAGTAGTTACCCTAACTTTGTATTCTAGCTCCGCTCCCAAGAATGCTATATCGGCTTTGAATGGATTGTATGGGCCTTCCACCTTGGGGAGTTCACGTAGCCAGTAGTTGAGAGGACGAGTGGCAACCACGTTTTCGATTACAGTGTCCTCAGGGTATACCACAGCGTTTCCAAAATCGATAAGCGCATATTTGACTTCCCCCAGACGTCGCAAGTCTTTCGCATTATATAATTCATGGTTGTCCAAAATAACGTTCATCGATGTATTCTGGCAGAGGAAATCCAGATGGACAATTTTGTTCCTGTGTAGAAAAACAAACATCTGATGACGGATGAGCAAAAAATGTTGAAGCGTCATAATTTACGGTAGTACTTCGAGGAAGGCTTTAGTGACTTCCATCAATTCCATCACTATCGTGAATTCGGCGATGAAAGCATCCTCCCATCTATAACGATAAGTGACGGAAGTGATACGTAGAATAAGGTGTTACCTGGGCATAACAACGAATACCAGGTTATCAAACGTTAAGAAATCCAGTACAGGAATCGTGTGATTGTAGGGATCGGAGTAAAGGTCTTTGCGATTTAGCCGTTGTAATGCTCGTAGTTCGTGGGAGGGAGAAGAGACATCAGATATCATCCTGTAATGTTTTACTATTAATTATTGTATTTAATGTGGATGCAATACTACTATTAAGGATCTTTGCTTACTTTATGACGACGTCTCTTCCGAGCCTATCTCGCGCACCCCATAAAGTAGGTGACTTATAAAGGTATAAGCGTATGAAACAGAACCAATGGCTAAATCACCCACGCCCCAGAAAAAGTATTCTTTGTTGCTAGGAATCACTCGAGCAAATGGATACGAATTGCTCTCTGGATCTCTGTGCATTGGTATAGGAAGCAAATAATCCGATTTTGGATCTTTTGTGTGAAGATTGTAGCCTCGGGAAGCAAAGAAGGGTGACATGAATTCCCATGTACGAACTGCCTTCATGTACGCCTCTAGTGTAAGTTTTTTGCAAGATATCTCCCGGTGTGACTCAGGAAATGGTTCTTCCCTACGCAGTAGACGAATTGTCCAGATGAGGTTCTCAAGAGGAGAGTCTATTTGAACGATTCTTGGGAATTTGGGTAGATACATGCGAGCTGCCAGTAAGTTAAGACGATGGTGGATTACAACAACTCCTGGGAATAGTTTGGAGGTGATACAGTCGGAGCTTGAATATTTGTGTGTGTAGGGAACACATAATGTGCCACTTCTAGAATGATGATTCAGGACAACAAATCAGAAACTTCCATGTTATGTTTAGTGTTCACCGTCCTTTATAATTACTTTTCATTTGTGATGACTGACGTGGACAAAAATTCTCTAGAGGTGCCAGGTTCTTCTATTTAGGCAGATTTTCTGAAGGGATCCTGAGTTGGCGATGCAAAACGAGGCAAGTATTGCGCTACTTTCAGTTGACCGCGGTAGTAAGTTCCTTGGGTAACTTCTCTAAAGTCTTTATGATTCTAAAGATTGTTTTTGCCTCCAACTCCCAGAAGGAAGTTCAGAGAACTTATTGGCATGTACAAACATTAAAAATGAACCAATCTCCGGCAAGTCTGTGGAGGACCGCAATATGCCATTGAGGCGGCCTAAGTAATTAGGGCCACGGCTCCTTGTATGTCAGTATTCCTGTATCAAATGCATCAAAATAGACATATTTTGAAGAGAGCCGCCTACTGCTCACCATTTCTCCAGGCTTCCGTTACCACGGGCGTTTGAAGCTGTTCAGGAGTTAAACTTTCGTAGATTTCCAGAAAATGGCACAATGCTTGAGGCGCCGTAAATTGTGTATCGTCCATCATGCGTTTTAAGTTTTCAAAAAACAGCCCAAGCTCAGGAACGATGTTTTCGATATGCTAGGTAAATGATTATCAGTAGAAAGGAAGTATGGTTTCGCCAGAAGCTGTTACCCTGACACTGTATTCTAGCTCCGCCCCTAAGAAGGCGATGTCGGCTTTGAATGGATTGTATGGGCCTTTTATGTCTGGGAGGCCCCGCAGCCTATAGTTGAGAGGACGAGTCGCAACGACGTTTTCGATTACAGTGTCCTCGGGGTATACCACAGCGTTTCCAAAATCGATGAGTGCATATTTAACTTCTCCAGGACGTCGCAAGCCTTTCGTCTTTATTAACTCATAATCGTCTAAGATCACGTTCATCGACGTATTCTGGCAGAGAAAATCCAAATGCACAATTTTGTTCCTGTGAAGAAGGACGAACATCTGTAAATGATTGAGCATAAACGATCAACTAGTATGATCCAGGGTAGTACTTCAAGAAAGGCTTTAGTGATTTCCATTAATTCCATCACTATCTCGAATTCAGCGGTGAAGGCATCTTCCCATCTGTGGTAATAAGTCCTTCAAGCTGTGGATAAAGGAAGCAAGTATTACCTGGGCATAACCACAAAA
This sequence comes from Psilocybe cubensis, assembly GCF_017499595.1. NCBI lineage: Eukaryota > Fungi > Basidiomycota > Agaricomycetes > Agaricales > Agrocybaceae > Psilocybe > Psilocybe cubensis. The sequence continues at coordinate 2,033,000 of NC_063006.1, read as the reverse complement.
ACCAGATTATCAAATGTTAAGAAATCCAGTACGGGAATGGAGTGGTTATAAGGATCAGAGCGAAGGTCTTTGCGATTTAAGCGTTGCAGGGCTCGCAGTTCCTGGGAGGGACAAGACTTATCGGATATCATTCTGGGTTATTTTGTTATAATTCATTTGTACGGTGGTTAATTTTGCGGCTCACTTTATCACCACGTCTCTTCCGAGCATATCTCGCGCACCCCACAAGGTAGGCGACTTAGATAATGTAAGTATATGAAAAAGAACACAAGGTTGAAACACTCACACCCCAGAAAAAGTTTTCTTTGTTGCTCGGAATCACTCGAGCAAATGGATACAAATTGCTCTCTATATTTCTGTTCATTGATATAGGCAGCAAGTAATCTGACTTTGGGTCTTTATTGTGTAGCTTGTACCCTCTCGAAGCAAAGAAAGGTGACACGAACTCCCATGTGCGAACAGCCTTCATATATGCCTCCAACGTAATCTTTTTGCAAGATATTTCTTCATGCGATTCAGGAAACGGCTCTTCCCTACGAAAAAGACGGAGTGTCCAGAGTATGCTTACCATAGCTGAGTCCATATGAACGATTCTTGGGAATTTGGGCAAATACATGACAGCAACTCGGAAAGAGGGTAACAATAATTGCCTGGGAATGTTTGTAGGTGGCACCGTCGGAGCTTCAATATCTATGTGTATGACTATGACACAACCGAAAGCGCTAAAGCAAGTATTGATCAGAGCCTGTGGCGAGTTATAAATTCGCCAGTTTCGATGAAATTTATGGCGAAGTAAAGCTTTGCAGAGTTAAAATTGAATTATATGTACACAAATCCGTATCGTAGTACGCAAACAGAGAAATAGAATAAGTGTGAATATTTTATCCTCAAGTTGAGCTATATGAAGTTCGCGTATCCGCATCTGCGACAATCGCACTACCGTCGTCTATTCCAAACCCTTCTTCGAACTCTTCCATCAAGTTCTTGGTTTCCTTCACGATAGCAGAGAGAGCCTGCTTCTTTGTCCAAGTTTCCAGAGCAGCATCTTCTTCCCCTTTTTCCGTGCTCCCGGATGCCGCAGCCGATTCACTGTTCGACGCAGCCAATCCGGGCATGGGAAGGAGTAGATCATACCCCATAAAAGTTTGGACGCCACGGATTCGTCTATATGTTTCATGAATAAGCTTCAGAGATTTGATTTTCGTAGTTCGTGTCGCCGACGAGGATTCACCCCCGTCACCACTTATCCTGGTATTCCGTATAGCTCCCGCGCCTGAAACGCCAGCTCCTATCATGGGCGAAGAAATTGGCGGAAATGTAGATGGAGATGCAGGTCCTAAATGCAAGATTTTGGGCAGTCCCGAATTGTCCTGTGGTGAAATGGGAGAAATTTGATAACCTGCTCGCCTGCTTGGAATTTCAAGAAGTGAGGGTGAGGGCATAAGGTTCGAAGGGGACGGCATAAGCCGGGGGGAAGATTCTGGAGAAGGGACCATGAGGGATGACATACGCTGCCGAGACTTTGAAAAAACAGAGGTTGAGACTCGGCGACTACTTGGAGATGTTGGATAAGGACTCATATTCCCGGTGCCGCTGCTCTGGTTTTGTAATTTGTGGTCAAGATTAACGACCTTTTCCATCATCAAGACCTTGAGATGCATTCGAAGTGGACTGCGATAAGCGCACACAAACTCAAGCATGGACCACAACGAATAGTCGACAATACGAGGCCGACGAAATAAGCGTGTTCGTTCAGAAAAAGACGACGGGGATGTGGGTCGGCTAAGATCAGAGGATGTTGACACAAAAAGACGAGAACCAGAGCTAGAGAGGTCAAACTGTGCGCTTGTTCGAGGTGATCCAGTAGGGGTTGCCGCAGCGGAGTTAATGTCTGGCTTAAAAGCAAAGTCTGCGTTTCCCTCCGCAAACATCGAACTGCAAAATGAGGATAATCTCTCCCATATACCAATCCGTGGTAAATAGGAGATGTCAGCCGCACCACGGACCACGACGACTTTAATAACTTGAAGAGCAGTCATGAAAGTAGGTAAATGAGATCGCCAGAAGGCTTCTTGACGATTTTTGTCACCCATTTTCGATCGAAAAGATGAACCGAGACCACGATTAACACTTTCTGCATCTCGTCGACTTCTTTGGCATGCTTTGATTGCGTAGTACAGAATACGTACCCAAGCAATGGCGAGCTTTTCCCTGTGTTCATCGGTACGTGAGCCATCGGTGATGACTTCAGGTTCGGTTTTCATGCTGAGTGCCAGTGGAAGAACAACCCCCGCAAGAAATTGATATGTCGGGGGACGCTTTTCTATTTCACTAAAAACATCGGCATCTTTGAGGAATATGGCCTCTGCTATCAATGATATCAATACTGGTCGGTACTGAAGCGTCATTAGTTGGTTTTCAGATGCGGCGACATCACATGCTGCTAGACCTGCGGTCACAATTTCACTGACAACTACTTCACCAAACATCGAGTCATTGGCATAGAGTGACATTTCCGTCAACTTCAAGACCGTCTCGAACACTGACGTAAAGTTAACGGACACCAGATAGGCGTGGAGAATTGGCGAAAGTTCCTGTAGGAATGATACGACTGCCTTAGGCGCCGTCGGTTCCTCGCGATAGAGCAACATTTTGACGAAGTCGCCTAAGAAGGTTGCTAGAGCATCTGTGTTGGTATCCCAATCCTTTAAAAGACTTCTCGTCACATCTAAAGTATGTCTGGCAACTGTGAGCGTGATTTGCCCCCCTGCCGACCCTAGACCAAGAACAAGCCTCAAATAATCTAACCTCATGATCTTGGAATCACTGGGCGTCCGCGCTTTTTCTTTGGCATTGTTTTCGCTTGATAGTCCAGGACTGAGTAATAAACCATCTTGTTCTTCCAATATTGGCTTGGGCATATTTTCACCGCCTTTTGGTTTGGAAAAAACCCTCGTTAAGATGGAACCAAGAGCGACAACGCCATCCGCCAGCACGGTCCGGGTAGATGCCGATGCGTTATAAAGATGTGGAGACAGAATACGAAGTAATCGCAGAAAATGTTGAGCACGTGCGATAGACAGATCATGGGCGATAACGGTCAAGAACAAGCGGACGAAATCGTCCATACTGAGACGATAGCTTTCATATTCATCAGGGAGTTGAAGAGACATCTGACGACTTGTTTGAGATTCTCCTCGACGTATTGCCGCTAAGAAAGTTTGTGGCTTTTCATCTGCGGTATGAATAATCAAAGCTTCGCGTTCTTCGGCCTTGTTGACATTACGGATGCCAGCGGCGTCAACCGTTGTTGAAGAGCCTTTACTGAGAGAGGCAAATAAGTCGTAAACGCCTTTCGAGAACCATTCTAAATCGATGTCGGGAAGCATAGCGAGCTGACCGGTGGTGTTGATGGCCTGGTACAGGAATGAATCTTTATGGAGTGCGTAGAAACGATTGATTGCATATTCGATGGCAGAACGGATTCCAGGGTGGGATGGTTTTTCGGTATAAACTTTGACAAGAGCAGGCATAAAAAGCGAATATCCTCCTCCTGATGTAAAAAGTCTCCTGAAACGAGTGCTGGCTACCATATACCCTGGAAAGTGTGCATTTACTTTTAGTTTGCTCAAAATCCATAAAATGCTGCGACTGACCAATAAGCACTTGGCTTACGATGTTTATGTCATCGCCATGTACTACAAGCGCCCTATTCAGTCCATCGACCAAAGTTGCTAATTCATGTCGATCACTGAGATGCCGAGGCATCGACCGGAAAATTTGAGCAACCAGAAGGAGGTAACTCCGAGACACCATAAGTGAGAGAATTTCCACTGTACTATGATTAGGGGGCCGATTACTAGTTGGTGGGTTTTTGCGAGGCATGTAGTCGTTCATTTCCAAGTTCTTTACCAGTCCATAATCATCGAGCGAAGGAAGGACAAGACGGGACATATTTTTTCTTACCACCTGAACATCTTGGTAGTTTCTCTTGAGCATCGAGTAGAAAAAGATATTCTGCGAGACACGGATCATGGTGATCTCCATCAATGTTGGAGGAACTGGTTCAAAGGGATCGCTGGTTGGTTTTAGGTGCCGAGGGAACATCGAACCTTTGGGAGCCGATGAAGTAAACCAAAGCGAGCCAGAAGGAATGATAAAGTGCTCTAACTTGGATCGCCGGATTTCCTTGATTGACATACCACTGACCTGAGTAGCGATGCCTGCCATGACAGGTAGCACAAGTGAGAAGTCGTGAAGAGAATCCATAATTTCACTGTTTCTGGCCAGAAGTTTCAACAGCCCAGCTAAATTGTTGAATACGCTATGCGTAAAGGGAGGAGGAAGGGTGCGTCGGACGTGCAATAACTTTGTCAGTGTTGATATTGCGAGCTGCATATCCTTGTTATCGCCTGCTAAACATTCGTAGATAGGTCTTAGCAAAAGAGAGGGATCATTTCGCATCAAATCCATCAATGTTGCCCTGGTCGCAGCCGCAACGGCAACATTTTTGTCGAAGAGCAGAGTGGCGAGCCGAGGGAATATGAGAGCTAACTGTGGAACAAAAACTACCCGTCGTTTGACGCTGCTCAAAGGGCCACCAGTGCTGGAATTTCGACGCAGAAGGGCGGCAGCGTCTTCAACTGGCAGCAGACCTTGGGCCTGGTCTCGCTGCATACCCAATTTTCTTGGAGAAGGCTGGGGGCTCGAAATAGGAGAAGTGGGGATGCCAAATGCAGGGTCATTAATGCCAACTTCCATCCGGTCCAGTTGGTTCGCGGGCAAAATAGACATCGGTGTTTTGATCCATTCTTGACTAGGATCGATGACGCCGGCGTCCTCTTCAGCAAAGCCGAGTTCTGCAAGACGTTGTCTCAGCTCTAAAGGAACGTCGTCGCTTTCCTTGCTCTCATCTGAATCTTCTGTGTATACATAAAGACTTGTTCCCATATCTGCGGCAATGAATGGAAGAGGAGGGCGAGCGAGTTTGAAGGGGCGATGAGACCTATCAGTCACGAAGTTTTGGGTGATTATCTGGAATCTCCAGTTGGTCAAAATACCAATCTTTCGTACAGCTTCGAGACGTGTGGTATCATCCGAACTTGATATATCATTAGGTGAATATCAACAAGTAAAAGTCTAAGTTTACTTACGTTTGCAAATCAACCTCAATGATAGCTTTCAAATCTATGGGTGTCTTCTCAGCGCATTGCATTAATAAAAAGCAGGCCTATTAATCATCGTGTTAACATCGGTATTGCAGACGGTGATAAAAACCAACAAACCGATGCTGTAGAAGAAGCATCGACGTTGTCAAGTAGACAATGCTGCCAAAGTAAAGGGCCCAGGTTGAGATATTCCTCTTCGGCAATAAGTGCAGATAAAGCCACGAAAAGCTTCATGGCCTTGGGTGAATAGCCTTTCCCCAGTGATTTGAGAAGTTTTTCATTTTCTGAAAAAGTTGAAGCAAGGTCGAGCGTCTTTCCAGAGGTCGAATTATTTGCAAACTTTGAAGCTGTGGCAGCCAACAACGAAGTAGGACGCTACATTTCCAAATCAATCACAATAGTGAAATAAGTCATGATCAATAAGGCTTACATCACGGTCTTGCTTTGATGCTGCTTGAGCAGCTGCATACAATCCTCGAATACGTTCGACGGCAGTTGTTACCTCTTCCTCAAATTCTCCAATGTATTCGTCTGCAATGAAATCTTCAAACCACCGAAGTGTTCTAGTAAGCCACGGAGCACTGAGAAAATAAAATGAGCACGAGGGTGTATGTGTATATGACGAGACTTACGGTTTCAAAGACCGTGTCAGCAGTCTAAACTCGCGAAAGAGGATACCTAACAACATGCGGGTAGACGAGGGCAGTACCGCTGTTCGTTCCTATATGCTGTAAGCGAAAATACTTGGTTTCAAGTTGGTATGTCATGTTTTACCTTCGCTTCAATCATCAACCAGATCCGCGACTCAAGCATAGTCACAAATCGTAGGAGTTCGCCTGATCTGCCATCACCCTATACAGCTATCAATTTCAGTTACTGACAACAGGCGAGCATTTATAAACTTACGTTGGCCAATGGATCTTTACCATGCCTGATCTTCTGCATCCGGCCTATCAACTCAACTAGCAACACCAATTGTCCCAATCGCGCCACTTCACGAGAACCTGGGGTTTCACCACCAGAAGCATTTCCAAGCAAAGCCATACACAACATTTCTACATCCCGTACCCAATAGTCCGCGATATACCTTGAATGTACTTGCACAGTACAGAGATGATTGATCACGACAACTTCTTTGTCGGAGGTAGCACACGCAAATAATGGTCTGAAGAAGACAGGTGGAAGAGTTTTTGAAAGTTGAGTCAGGAATGCAGAAAGAGGTGGAAAAGGATAAGGCGGAGGAATTTGAACCAATTTCTGTGTAAAGAATTAATCAGAAACTCGCATGAAGGAGAAAGAAATTCAATTCAGACCCACTTCGTTTAGAGCCGGAACTATTGAAAGAAAGATAGCCTTCCTGAGATCCGTGGGGATGGTTTTCAAAAGTGCAGAAAGTATCAAAACCAGTGGATGCCAATCTCCTGATATCTGAGCCTACAATTAGTACATAGATAACTAACAGTCAGAAAGCTGACCGTTTGCTGTAAAGTCTTTTCTAAAACGTGTTTCCAAGGAGACCCACTTCCTGCCCTATACCACTGACAAATCAAGTTCGTAGCCCATTTTACCAACTTTTTGGTCCCTTCGGATGTCGGTTCCATCCTAGGTCCTCCAAAGACATCCGATTTTGGACTGGTTATTGTGGTGGTATCATCGCCATCCAAGCATAAAACCTCTAGAACCAATCTTGCCACTCGTATCCTCGTCTCTAGTACAATTTGGGGAGTTAGTTCTGTACCCTCGTCCAAAGCTTCGCTCTCAGGCAGAATCCTAGACTGACAAATATCAACAATTTCGAAGGGAAGCCTCGGATTCTTGGCTTGCCAGCCAACTGCCTCGAGCGATAATGATGATGACGATGATGCCTCACGCGACATGATTAGAGGCGATAAGGATGGACGATAAAGAAAGGGTTGTAGCAATGATAACGATAGCCTACAAAAAGTGTTCAGCCTTCGACAACAAATGGAGGCTTGAAGAGTTGTCCAAGAGTCAGCTAATGCATCACTACGTAGGGGCCAATATTGCTAATAAAACTGTCAGATAACATTTAAACAGCCAATGAATGTAGTGTACCTCGATAACATTGCACAACAGCCACTCTCCGGTTCCACCACTATTCTCAATGGTACTAACCAACGCATCCAAAAAGATAGCGCGTCGCACACTTGGCATATGCCTTCGGTCGGCAATTCCGAACTCGACACCATAAGTTTCCTCCACTTGATCATCTTCGATTTCTCCCAATGACCCCGAGAGATATTGAAATATTATATCTTGAAGGGATCCGATATCTGGATGAATGGGTTGCTGAAAGTTTGCCGATGAAAAGGAAAATGCAGAAAATTTTGATGGAGTCGTTGGATTGTTGAGGTTTATGGTTGACGATGACCGATAAAGTGCCACCAATAACATCAACAAGCCGTTGACAATAGACCGGAACGCCTGAGGGGATAAAAGAATTCTATTGCTGTCGCCTGGAACGATGATTCGCCACAATGAGCCTAATATCCGCGTCCTCAACACACTGGGTGAAAGACTACTAGCTGCTTTGCAGCACCACAAACAACGTTCCACACAGGCGTTCTAATGAAGATATGTAAATAAAAGAGTTGGAAATATATTTGTGGCAGGTACCTCATCAACTGGAGTCCAGCTCCGGGATACCAACTCAAAGGATTCCATCGCGGTGATTGTTTCTTCTTCCAGTCTCACTCCAGGGTATTTTACAGGTGTCAAGAAAGGGCATAGTAAAGTTGACAAAACCTGGCTCTCGTATGGCAGATGGGGGGATACGCTATGTTCTTCAGGACCAGAATGATACACCAAAATTTGGTACAAAAATCGAAGTGACGGTCCTTGTGATCCTAAGGTCCCAGCAGCTGTGGTAGCAAGTGAAACCACAGACTGAGGGCGGCGGAGGTAATCCATCCTCGAAGACCCTGTAGCTTGTACCCCTGCTAGATTGACTGTCGACCCATGATTTAAATTTTCCTTTGACGACTTTTGCATTTCTGGATATCGAGCAACAGCACACCCACGCATGATTTCCTCCCCTAATTTGCGCGTATCATCTGCCATATCCCTTGCTTGCTCCACAACCTGCTTGAATCCAAGTCTGGCCAGTCTGGAAGGCTTCGGCGTGGTTGACCTCACGGGGAGATTGCCATGAATAGACGATTGCGCTGACCCAGGTCTCGGAGGGGGAGACATTGACCGAATATGCGCAGGCAGGACATGCTGCCTCAGACTCTCCCATCGTGCGCGAGTAGGAGAGGGCGTCGAAGGCTGACCCTCCGAATTGAATGATCGCATTGCTCTTAGAGGCACAGGTCGAACGGGCTCCAGCTTCGTTGGACTCTGCATATCTGCAAATGGATCTGTTGACGGTGGCGACCGCGAGCCGTCGTCCTGCTGCGCGTCTGTCATGGGTTGCTCGACGATACGTCTTGCATATTGTGCCGTTCCTTCCGGGTCATCTTCATCCTTTTCTTGCACATTGGATAGCTCGAACGGATTCAGCGGTCGTGCACCTTTCGGTCCTTCGTAATCTGAGGATGCCGCCGAGGAACGACGCGACGACGTTACGGACTTTACTGAATCGAACGAGAACAGTCGGCGAGGTTTGGGTTTCTTAGTATCTGTTTTGGCATCCATTCCGTTGCCAAACGATGCTGTCGAGTACAATGATTTCGCACAAGCATCGTGCAGTGTCGGACTGTTCCATTTAGCAATGAATTAGACTTGGAAAATGCGCCGGCAGTGGCAGTGCTTTCTCTTTGGCCGTGTTTTTGCTTGACACCACAATCAGGGGTACATACTACACGGGCAAGGTGCGCACACCAGAGACTCATCGAAAAAAGATGCCAAAATTAATGATTACATCCGTATAACAAACACCTCGACATAATATATAACATATTGCCCAGCTTTGACAATGTCAAAGAAGAAACAAATCTCGCAAAATGAATCAAAGGGGGTATCAAATCCTATCACAACAACAGAGCATTAACGCTCAACACAGCACCCAAACCAAGCGCCATGAGCATGCCACCAAGGCTTCCTACAACTGGGGTTCCAAACCTTCCAGAGGCAGCGTTAAGCAATGTCGATCTGTTGGAATAGAGGATCGTAGGATTAACATCGAGTCGATTGCCGCCATACACGTAGGACGTGATGTTCGAGTTGGCAGGAACTGGCTGAGCACCCGTGCATTTAACCGAGACCGAGTGAACAATAGCGTAGAAGTGTCCAGCAGACTTGTAGTCGGGGTCGTCCCAGTTGATCATGCCTCCAGCCCAGTCAACGGTTCCCTTGGGGGAGCCATCAATACCAGCGGGCCAAATGCTACAGTTTCGGGGAGTATTTAGAATAAAGTCTAATCAAGTTACCTGCAAAGAACCTACGAAAGTTGCACGCGCGATGGTGTAGTAGGGAAGCTAGCGACACCGGTTGTAGCATTGATGGTGTCAGACTTCTTGATGGTGCGGACGACTTGGTTGTCGATAGAGAAAGTAAGGGTATCAGGTTGCCAGTCGATCTAAAAATTGCACACATCATCATCAACATTCCAAAGTTATTGTGGGAATAACCAGGGTAAAACACACAGTATAATCATGGAAGTTGCTGAAAGTATCGGAGGAAACTGTGTGCGTCTTTCCGTCGGTGGTGGTGGTAGCTGAATAAAACCACGTTTTACAATATATTCATTAACGGACGTCTAGGAAGAGACACTTACGAATGACACCTTGCCAGAAAATGTTACTCTGGGCTTCAGTGGTCTTAGCACCGGGGAACTCCCAGTCAATTTCATCTCTGATGTCGCTCATGGTAATGAAGGCGGTGACAACGCCACCCCAACGTCCTGTCTTCACTGTATAGAGAGAAAAAGTCAAAATGAGCGCCCAACTCGACGTGTTGATACTGTCAATGAAGGTATGGCATGACACCCACAGTTTGCAGTAATTGTTCCATAATGTACATATTTCGTGCTCGATAGACGGGTACCTCCGTTTGTCTGAGTGAGTAGCATGGCAAGATCTCCGTTGTCATTAATGACGTTGCCTTTATCAACTACCCAATCTATGCGATGCAAAAAAGTGAAAATACGTTTTGGATTGCATGCTGCGTTTAGACATACCATACTTGGTCGAGTTGCCATCGAAGAGGGTGCTATTCGTGAGGATACGGGACTGGTCAGAGAATGTATACTGTACGAGATAATCAGCGAGCAATCGGGCAGTCATGGCCATACGTATACCTACCGTAGCATCTTTGCACATTGGCTCAGGTCTGCATGAATCCAAAGATTTCGAGGTGTACGGATTGCAGCCACCGAGACAGAACTATTGCGTCCAACGAACGTAAAGTGCGAAGGTTGACGATCAGTATTGATATGAATGGGCCTAAAAGACCTGGACGTACGTCGCCTGACCCGCAGAAACCGAATTCACCTGAACTGGGGTCAACACAAACATCGATCTACCATTGAGGGATAGTACGCACTGCAGCATGGAGCAAATGCCGGACAGGGTGAAGTAGCATTGCTAGTAACCAGACCGCCGTCAACATCAACATCCCATCATTCCAAAAGTAATGCGACGTACCAGGCAGTAGCATCCGCAACTCCAGCAAATGCAGCCAGCAGCAAAGGGAGTGCAGCAATTAACCCTGAGGAAATCATATCTCCAATGTAATATGAGCCAAAATCGAGATTGATGACGATAGGTCTTCAAACGAAGTTCCGACAATTATTGTTGTTTTCCTGAACAAAAGGTCTTGTACTGTTCCGTTCAGAAGTGGTGGTAATATAGATTATAAGTTGGTCAGTGGATGTGGTACGCGTGTGTGTTCGTTCGTCTTGAAGAGAGAGCGAGGGAACAAAGAATGTGGTTTTGCAGTAGCGAGCGTTGTGTACCAGGCCAAACTAACTTCCAAGGAGATGGTGAGGGGTGAAAACTGAAAAGATGAGCCGGCGTTGCCTTCTCGGGTTTGGGCTTGACTTTGGTCCAAGCTGTGAACGCGGAACTTTTATTGTCCACGTGGCTTCCTTTGTAGCCAACTTCGGCTTTGCCACTGTCCATCGCGTTGGCTTAAATCCTTTAACTGGAAGTCTATTAAAGTAATTTCATGTCCATACATCCTTTAGTTCAACTCTCAAATACGTATCTGGATTGTGCAAAGGCAAAAATCGTCAGAAAGCTAACATCACGTACATCGGTGCCATGGCAATTAACAAACCATAAAAATCTCAAGGAAGGTCATCTATCACCGAACACTAAGCATCCTTGGGCTTCTTGATTCATTGAGAGACACATCATTAGGCCATAAAAATACACCTATAAAATAACGAAAAGTACAAACAACAGGCAGTGATAGGAAAGAAAAGGGTATCGCGCGACGTGAATTGTAGTAGCCAGAAAAAAGTCCCATCCACTAGTTTGCGAAAAAGAAACGAAAAAAGGAACCTCCTCCCTGCGCCTACAAGGATGGCAGTCCCCTCTATCCATCTTTACTAGGCTTTAGAATCCACAAACTGGGGGAAATTGAAGCACAAATGAATAAAGACAGAGGGAAGCCACAAAAAAGACGAAAACCAAGAACATTAAAGCAAGAATTCAAAAATACAAATTCGGCAGTCAAAGCAAGTGGATTAACATCCTTTGAGCCAGGGGTTGCGGCACATCTAGCGATTTAGACAGCAGAATTTTGATAGACAGGGTTGAAATGCATTTGGTTGGCTGAAGCATAGAGACGGTGGCCAAAAGTTCTGATAGTGTTCCACCTGCAGCACTTTCAGACGATCAAGAGCAAGAAATCGACAAAACACATACCTCGGGCCAGAAGTAAATGGAGGGTCATTAAAGTCATCGCAGACATTGGAGAAAGGAGGAGTTATCGCAGTAAGAGATGTATGCCTAGTATGCGCCATAGGAGAAAACTGAACCCGAGGAAAATTACCGCACCCTCCAAGAGGAGCATGTTTGAAAGTGGAGACATCTTGATTTGTAGTAGTGCCACCGAAAGAGTGCGCACGCGCCAAGTGACCACGAGAAGATGGATCAGAAGAGTATCCCATTGTTGTCTTTTTGTCAAGAACATCAGATAGAGCGGCGAGGAACTGATCGGACTGAAGAACACTAGATGCGGGAGGCTTGACATAACGTACTTCAAGACAATGATTTCCATAAAGCTGTCCAGAAAGGCTGTCCTTTGCTTCTTGCGCAACGCTAGCCCGAGAATATTGCACGAGAACCGACATTGTACCTGCTGGCGATACATGAACTATCTCGAGTTTTTCGATGTGACCAAAGGGAAGAAACAGAGGCTGAAGATCCTGAGCTTGTGAGAATAGCAATGTTGGAATATTGGAGACCAGCAAGGATGGAGTAGGCATAGAAACAGGGGTCACAGAATTATGATCCACATCAGATGACTCTGCTGCAGAGTCTGGAAAATCAGATGAATTACGGTTGCCTCGTTCATGAAGCTTGGGACTGGGACTAGATAAATGAGAACGTGAGTCAAGGAGCAAAGCTCGATCACCCCCATCCAAAAATCCTGTAAACACGATATCATATCAACCGCATGCAGACGGAAATTGTCAGGGATTTTTGAACCGACCTTGAGAACGCTGCACAACCGCCCAGGAAACGTCGATTGAATGGCCTCTAATGAAAATGACATTAAGTTGTGGCGATGCAACGTATGCACTGTACTAACTTGATTGAGGTGTGCGTCAAAGCAAGCATTGCACGTTTTGCTTCTTCGTGGGTCGACATTACAACAAAACCTCTTCTCCTCGACGAATTATCCACCGTCGCCAAGATAACACAGTGCGATACAGTGCCGTACTGAGCAAACAACGCACTGAATTCATTTCTGCCGAACGTTAAGAAGATTTGAAAGAACAACAAAGACTCGCTTACTTTGTAAGAGCGAATGGGAGGCCAAGAACATAGAGGTTTCGACGGTCGTCCATTGTTGTCTTGTTCATTCGGTTCACTGAATTTGCCGTTGTTAATGCGGAAACCGCTCTGTAGATGGAGTTGTCAGGTATTCAATTTGTATTGTGCAATACATGAAACGCGCATAAATTTTCGTCAGAAAGAAGTCCAAAGATCGGATATGTAAAGTGTAAGTATGCATGCAGCCTTGTCGACACTTACAGAGGAACACCCGCCAATTTGTATCCATTCATACACAAAGCTTTGCTATAGAAAAGTTAGAAATTAGTACCAAAAGGAAGAAGTCGACTTACGTCGCAGAATCGCGACCGAAAAATGTTATTTCAAGTCGCGAGCTGGGAGAATCCCTGATGTCCTGAAAGCTGCGAACCTCGCCTAAACGATCTGGGTTAAAAGAGCCTTGAATGGTCCACAGGAACTTACCAATCAGAGAGTTGAATAGAGAAACTACTTCACGCCTATTGACTGAAGGAACGGATTAGTTGTAGCATCTACGTAATCTTTTGCATAGAGAAAACCGCACCATGACTTGGAATATTCTCTACGCTGATCGAATTTGTTGGGCGAGTATTGAAATCGAACAACGCCCCGCTGTCCGCCGTGCAGGATTTTCCAGAAGGTTGAGCATGTAAGTTGCTCCCTAAGTTACCTCGCTCAAGGCGATGTTTCGTGGATTGCATGGATAAAAAGTTGCAGTGATTCCGTGCCGAAAAGGCGACCTTTTTGGCGTGTTGAATTCGTCCAAGGCGTTGTTGAGGGAATCGCTGGGAAAGATCAGGCTTTCAAAAACCAATATAAGGGAGCTATCCAGAGGATTTGCTGGTGATTATGTTGTGGCTGGTTGAAAGAAAGTGATATACGATGGTGGCCAGCAACTAAGGCTGCAAATTGCTTTTTCTGTACTTCGCGTCCGAAGGCTTCTCGCGGACCTTCAATCACTGGCTTCTTTGAATTGATCCGGTCAAATCCAGACCCCTTGTAATCTTTTTTTAGAAATGATACGTAAGCGACAGAATATTGGTGTAGGCAGTAAGTACTTATGAGTATGCAATCTTGATGCTATCCTATGTTTTATGGCATACAAACAAAAGCTACTCTAATTTAAATGATCGCAAAGTAATAAAAAAAGAAACATCAGTTATGTAAATCAGGACTCCCTGGATAATAGTGTACTCTGCACCCTGTGGTTGGCTGTTGCAATTTATTGTAGACCACTGTCGGTTCTCCTAATCGCACCCGGTGCAGGAGATTGAGGCACATTAACATCTCCATTAATGATATCTTGTATCGATGCTTCCAAAGCATCTACACGTGTAGACATTTGGTTCACTGAATTGAGGATAAAAGTATTAAAATCAGCGCGCCGCCTGGTTCACTCGTGAAAATACAATCGACAAACTTCTGTCTAGGATCTGAGTTGACATATCATCAAACTTAGAATCCAGTTGCTCTAAAAGTGTTTCTACCTGTTCTTAGTTAGCACTCGTCAATAAGTCTGCCCCGGGAATCAATACTTAAGAGGACCCTTACAAACGCTGTCAACTCATGAGGGCTGGAGATATCGTTGGGGGCAATGGTGCCTAATTTAGAAGGCATCTGCTTTTTGTTAGCAGCAGGTGTTTTATCTTTATCCATTTCATTGGATTTGGATGGAGTTGCTGGAACCTTAAGAGGCTGCGCTGAAGACATTATGTTGGAGATGGATGTGGTTGATGTCAAAGAGGTGCCCGGCTTTGATTCGGCAATGACCTGAGTTTCAAAATCTCGGAAACAAACAAACTTTGAGGCACTGCCACCCATTTTTGCACCCTACAGCCTTCGCATTGCTTCGTATGAAAACTTGTCAGAATTTAATTTCGTCAATTCCCTAACTATTTTGCATCAGGCTGTTTCCTTCTATCGATTACCACTCTAGATAAGTATGATGACTGCACATGTCCTGTAATGAAAAGTTTCAATTCATTTTTAGCTCGAACCACCGCCATTCGCCCCACCAGCCATGACCAGTCCAGCCATTTGGATGAAAGCTAGGTTGATCATCTGAAGATTACCTGTATCAGACGCCGAATCTGATCCCGGAGCCGTGGCGGAAGCCGAAGCTGCGCTTCCTAATAGTGTTGCAGTACGCGACACAGATGATGCAGAAACGTCGCTAGATGAAGATGCCGACGACGAGATGTGCACAGTGCTCGAAGCGCGCGTCGTCTTTTGCGTCGTTGTGGGGGTTGGAGTTTCTTGGTGCTCCGTTGTCTTGGGAAGAGGAGTGGGAGGAGCCGCCGCATCTGCGAAGTTCCAAGAGCCAGTCAACACGCCCACACTTGTCGATGCGAAGAATTCGAAGAGTCCCTGTGAAAGATCAAGCCCTGCAAACGGACATCCTGTGCACTTATATTATCAAATTGCATGAGGAAAGTCTGTTTTCACGATGGCATAGCAGTAACATACCACATCAACTATCTGGGCGGATTGTGTTTTGGAGCCAACAATAATCGTGACGCTTTCAAAACAGTGAGCACCTCCTGCATATTGCTTTCAACAACGGATGAGCTTCTATATGCGTCGGATCCTCGTTTTCACTATTTGAAACACTCACATCTGCGTTCATGGCTGCAACCTGCTCAAAAGTCATTCAGTGCAGCTCTCTATGACACTCCCGCTCCATGCTTTGTGACGAAACTTACAAATTCACTATCTGAATTAGTCTTCCCACACGCTCCGAGGCCTGCGTTGTAGAATGTCAATCTTGCACCGTCAAAGCGCTTCTCCAAACTCCTCGAAGTGATATTTCTTTCACTGATTGGTATTGCCCGGGGTAGACGGTTTTTGTGAGCAATAGATTCACGACGGTGTATAGTGAAAGCATCGACGTCGCTGAGTACCAGTAAGGCAGATGCAAGTAAGAGAATAGCTTTGTTTTTGATCATTTGGTGAGGTGGATTGGGGAATAAGGTAGTGAGGGTGTAGAATGTACTACTAGATGTCGGTCAAGTTGAGGAAAAGATTCAATGGAAGAGCAAAAGAGTGGTCAATATGGTCTAACTGTAAAACTGGATGCTGATGAATGAGGGTCAGCTAGCTACCATTCGTGCATCATTCGCGTTTCGACGTCGACCATCCACAACTATTGACATTTCCAAAAATAGCTTCCAGAACTGGTAAAGAGATTATCAGTTATCAGTGGCTTGGGTGGTTGTCAACAGCACCAACAGATAGAATTTTTCTGGGGTAACCTTTCAGCACTGATATGGAGTCATATACTACGGCGGAAGCCACTCGGAGGGCAGGAACTTTCCAACTCAACTAAGTTGTGTGTCATGACAATTTTAATGTCAGGCTTTGACATTTCTGCCAAATTAAATGGAGCGCCAATGTAGGTAATGGCCATGCGCGCTCTCCCACATCCCATTCAACGACGTGATGAAACAACGTGTAAATTTCCATAAATTGACCAAGTACTCTAGGAAGATGTGGCGCATCGTGGTTATCCGACGGAAGCTTTAGTCAAATTCTAGTGGGTCCACGGTGGGTCCAAGGGTTGATCGATGAACGTGAACGTTTGAACCTCGAGCATCAAACGTCAAAGGAGGATATGCTAATTGAAGTGTAGAAAAGAAGATCTTTCTTTTGAACTAGTCATGCATAGTAAGGAATCATAATCCAATCCAATCCCTTCGAAATAGTGGCAGGGCCACGAACCATAGCACTCATGTTACCAGACGAGGAAAAATATAAGGCAAACTTTTCATATTACAAGTTAAAGGGTTAGTCATAAAGAGAGCATTAAATGTCAGTCAACGCCGCTATAGCCGTCTTCATCTTGCGTACGAAGTCTGCCAGTTTCGCGCGCGTTTTCTCTGGATCGATTATTAGATGTCAGTCTCATTCAAATATATGCGTCTCATCGAATAAATCTGGGTGGGGAGGAGGAAAACTTGAAGCTGAACAATGCATACCGATGATTGGGAGACGAATGAAAGATGAAGACATAGAGAATGATGAAGAGATGGAAGGTGTCGGTGAACACATGCCTTGTTCTCTTTCGGTGCTCATAATGTTGGATATTTGGTCTTCGAGATTTTGGCTTTCCATAGCAGCTTCGTGCTTCGGACGTGCAGAGGCCCATGCATGTGTTTCCAAAATGGCATTTAAGAGCATATTACTCAGTTCTGTATGGAAAGAAATGGAAGGGTAATAACAGTAAATCTCATGCGCATATATGCGCCTCTATAAAGTACATTTCCGATTTGCATGGGAGTTGGACTCACCTTGCTCAAATTTTGCGTCGCGAGACACATCCTCCTGAAATGGCTGTACCACCAAGTTTTCTGCGTCGAACGGAGCAAATTCTTCCGTTATTACCTCCGCAAGTGGTCTTTCGACGCTCGAATTTTGATTCCTTGGGCTGGGTTGGGTCCCTGGATTTGTGAGCACTAGTGGGGTAGCAGGTTGCCCACAGGGTGGACTGGAAAGCATCGTTTCAGAAGGAGACTCCATGTCCGAGTCGTAGTTAAAAGAAGAATGATTGAACTACAAGAGAGTAGTCCGACTGTCGTCTTAGCGCTTTGGAGACCAAAGCCGATGCCAAACACCGTGCGTGTGAACAACACTATAATTGTATCTTAACCTTCCTTTTTGGAACATGGCTGATCCCTGGAATACCAAAAATAACTTTGGGTGATTTTCCCAGACTATGAAGGATGAATCGATGAGCCGTAAGTCGCCAGTGAGATTTGCGCGAACTTTGTAGGTTATGATATCAGAAACTCCTTCGATTTAAAGGGAACTATAAGCGATCCAAAAATTGGTAACAAAATGTTATTCGAATAGTTACTATCCGACCATCCATGAAGTGGTATTAGGTTCGTACAACTACAAATTTTGATATATCTACATGAAAAAGCGTGACGTGGCAATGCATTAATGTCGTATGAATATGAATGGGATAGCATGTTGTAAATTCAGAACAGTGTCATTAGAAGTTGGCGTATTTTGATTTAGCTCTGATTTGGGCACCATACTTCCATAGGTACCACAGACCAGGCCAGAATGCGATTGTGATACCGGCAAGAAGAGAGCAGCCACCACCGACGCCAATCGACGTGTATAGTGAGCGACCGAAGAGTCTAGATTAAGGATAAATATTAGTTTGTGTGGTAAATTCATGGTGTATGGAAAAAGAACGTACGGGAATGCTCCACCAAGAAGGGCCCTGAAAAGACCATTACCGGCCAAGATTGAAGCCGCATATCTGGGATATGACATTGGCATGTATACAACAGCGCCTTGGAAGATAAGGAAGAGACTACATGACTGGTTAGAACCGCTGTTAACGACACAAGAATTGATTGACATACCCAGGCAGGTACAATGCAGCGCCAATGGTTGGTGCGATCCATGGAATATCTGCGCGTGCAGTCCAGCCGAAGATGAACAAGGCAATGGGGCCGAATGGTGCAGCGAAGAGGGCAATTGTGAGACGCGACTCGGGGATGATAGTACCAGTGCGGAGGAAGGTAGCCTCAATGACATATTTGTTGTAAAGAAGATAGCAAACACCGGTGACACAGGCTGTGATCATCAATCCCAAGAAAGGAAGGCCAGATGCGCCAAGTCCGAAATGGTAGATGTCGACGTAGACAACTGGGAAGGCCTCAAACCACACTGTAAGACGATGCGATCAGTATTTACAGCAAGGCATGTGAAATGATAGGGGTCTTACAGTAAAAGATCGCATATCCGAGAGCGATGTAGAGATCGAGATAGAGGATGACGGGCTCAGTCATGAGTTGGAAAGGCCTCAGGAGTGACTCGAAAAGGATGTTCGTGAAGCTCAGGTGGGATTGTCTGTTTTCGCTCTCACTGGTGAGCTCTTGGATTCCTGTCCTCTGGCGAATGCGCCTTGCACGTCGAAGAAGGATGGTCTCTGCGTTGGTTTCAGGGTACCAGAAGATCAATACGAGGAGTGTGAAGCCAGTGATCCACAAGAGCTCGTAGAGTGGCCATTTCCAGCCGTTGGCTGCAGCAGCGTATCCACCCATGATGGGGCCGATGAGTGCTATTCGCGTGGGCGCTTAAGTATATATTATCTGGAAATATATGAAGACCAAAAACTCACGTCCGCAAAGAGCAGTGACACTCCATAAAACCATAGCGTTGGGGAGCTTGATGAAGTGGAACCTGCGCAAACGAGACATAAGTCATCGGACAAGTGGAAGTAATATTCTCGACACTTACATATCCTGGATGGTCGCACCGCCGCTTGCCAAAGCCGGAGATCCGAAAAAGCCAGCAAGGAAACGCATGGCAAGCAGGGTGTGGATGTTGTTCGCGAAAAGAGTCGGGACTTGCAGAGCGACATAGATGATTAAGGTAATAATATAAATTGGACGTCTGCCGATGGAGGGAATTTCGGTAAGAGGACTGAGGAACATGGGTCCAATACCGTAAGCGATAACGTATAGCGATAGTCCGGCCGTAGCTGTTGTTTGTCCAACGTTGAAGGTTGTCATAATATCTGGAATAGAGGCGGTGCTGTAAAAACATGTTAACTGCATTCCTTTGCACTAGAAAAAATTTGACTGACTAGATGGCAGATCCAGTATAGACACTAGTCGTCAAAAGACATGTCAAAGCGACTACAAAGCAGCGCTTGAATAGAGACCAGTTCCTAAAAGTCCAAGTCAGAAACTGAATATTGTAAAGGCTTGGCGTTCTTGAAACTTACATTGGATTTTCCTGGTCATTGTCATCGTACCAACCAACGACAGGTTTGTCTGGTGTAGCAGCCTTTTCGGGGACAAGTCCTTTTTCGATCTCCCCTGAGTCCCTTGATGAAGGAGTTTGTACTCCCGGGGTATCGATCGCATTCTTTTCTTTCTGCTTGACGTCAGTGCTGCTCCTTTGTTCTTTAGGTCGCAAGTTTTCGGGGAGGACCCAATCAGGACGTTGCTCTGGATGGGGGAATAGGCGTCCGTTAGTTAGGGTATTGATAAGACTCCCGACAGTCGAGTCTCTGAAGATGTCGGACATGATGAGAAGACACTGAAAGTAAAAGCCGCTACAATGACCAGGCTAGAGGCACTTGAGAGGACTGTAACTCGAGGGGCAGTTTGGCTAGGCATTTGAGTGCTACGGTATTTAAACATAGCAGGCTGTCAGCACGCTCCCGTTAGTTTTCACTATAAACTGCCACGACTCGGCGGTGTGGCAAGTCAGCAACATTGCAACCGAAGAACCACCTACATGCAAAACTTACCAAGACCAATACGAACCAAATGTTCATTGGGGCAAAAATAGGTTTACGTCAATCTGTCCGCATGTATTCCGACAGTATCGCATCCAAATATAGTATAAATGGGGTCAGAATGTCCATACAATATGCTCTCTATGAAATTTCTCAATCTTTAGTCCGTACGTGATTTTTGTCAGAATCTTATGCTCATCTCAACTGCTCCTTCGCTGCTCCTAAATGTGACATCCTCCTGAGAAGAATGTTCTGGACAAGGCGTTCTTTGAGAGAACTATTCTCGATACGCAATCTAGATATGGCCTCCGATTTCACCGTCCTGTGTTCCACTTTTAGGCTCACTTTAGTACCAATCCGCAATACCATTTCCATCCGAGTCGTGCGTTTCAACCGTTCAATCTTGCTTCAAGCTGAAATTACTGTATGGGCTTCCGGGTAAGAGGCACATTAGCGAACCTCCAAAAAGTTTACGTAGTGCTTAGCGAACGATAGGATAATCATAAGAACTTCGACAGAATATCCAGACATATTGGGAAAGGTCATCCTCCACAATCACACTTCCTACTCACATCTTGAATGTTGTTGCCCAATTCTAGTCACTGTTCGCAGCAATTCTGGAGGATTTAGAACGTGCTCTGAGCACTTGCCGGATGGTTGTCTTCGGTTTCATTTCCTCCGTCTCCGTGATCATGATATCTCTGGTGGGCGCTGTCACCAGCCTAATTTTGTGGCGCTGACAAAATGGACGAACTGTCCTGTAATTCCGTTGGTTCCCCGATATCGTTCGATGATTGCTTACGGAGACAGTTTCATTGGACACAACCATTGTCCTATTAATAGCCACTATGATGCACGCCATGAATGCAGTCCACCCATCTACCTTGATGTCAATATGACGCCCCTTCTTTCTTACTAAAACGTTCCATTTCTTGTTGGATTTTTCTCCACCAAATGTCACGTTTGATATCAATGTTAGAAGTGGTAGACTTAGTGCATTTGGGAAGGTAGACGTTGGATATGTTGCTGACGGATAAACCACGGCAACAGGTTCTCACTCCTTAGATTCGGAGCTCTCCATCCCAACTGCACATGCTGCTCGCCAACAACCAACCGTGGCATTTATGCGGATTATCAAGATGGTTCTCGTCGTCGCTGAGCTTCGTCAGGAGTATCATGGTATTCTATCATCGGGTGCAAATCATTTTGACAGATTTCAGTTAACCAGTGAATAGGATACAGCGACGCGGAGCAGTGAGAAACCACAACAAGAAGAATATCAGCAGTCCTTGATTGGTTCCGATGAACACGACCGATGGCCGACGGTGATTCATGGGAAGTGAGATAGGTGGTAGACATCACGATTTCAAGCACTGTAAATCTATTTCTGCACTTTTGGATATGCTAAGCAGATGTCAAGGACAAGCTACATTATAACGAAACGGCCTGAAGTAAACTGTCTAAAAAAGGGAAAAAGTACGAAATCGTTTTACGCTGGTCAGGGGCGACGTCAGGGCCACTTCGACTCTCATTGAACAGAAATACCAACTGTGGATAGGTAATGCTTGCCCGGAGTGAAAGCGACCATTTCTTACCGTATACAGCAAATCATGGCCTTGGCTGCAATGTTTTGCGCCACACTGAATGTTGTTGGCCACATATAGCCAATCAGCGTCTCTTATGATACATGATAGACGCTTGGGCCATTGCTCGGCGGGAGCGGACTTGCGATGATATGCACAATTGGTCAATCGACATCAAAGCTAAGTTATTGAAGTTCACAATTGATGGTCATCTAAATGCCAACAACATTTGGGGAAGGTGCATGTTATTAAAGTAATGAAGTGAAGTGAAAAGTTCGCGTCTTTTTGACAAGTCAAAAACCTGTCACATTGAAAGTTTAAAATAATTAGCAATAAAATAGTGTTACACTACAACAGTACTAGTACAAGATTACAAAGGTTAAAGAGCAAAGGACAAGGTATCACACAACATGGATATTAACTTCTTTTGTGATTAATCTGCATTTGCAACCACGACCGCTTTACTCGGCGAGACCCAAGTTTTCCCAAACTGTCTCTCCAGGAGATCTTGCATAGACTCAACACCAGTCAGCCTACATCTCTGACGCTCTTTATACCACTCCCATCCAGCCCATTTACTCCAACTAACCCATATATCCCGCATTTGCTCGCGAGCAGAGCGATCTGCCAGCCAGAACTGGTAGTACCACCACTCGGAGCTGCACGCGCCAAGGAAGCCCTCGTCAAAGAAAGGAATGACGCCGGCATGAGCGGCGGAGAGGGGGTCACGATACCAGACTGTGATAATGCGCGAAGGAAAGAGGAGGAAAAGGGCGTTGATGAGAGTCTGGTCTTTGCCTACGAATTTCCCGAGAGACAGATAATGGTTATGATAGGCGTAGTAGGTGCGGGACCACCATGAGATGGCTTGTGGAGATCCTCCGAAGAAAGACCCTGGAAATATATGAAAAAAATATACTGATTAATTTATAAATAGATGAGCTTTTTACCTTCGCTGACTTCATTGTCGATGGGTCCCATATCTTCCTTCCACCTACTCATCCTTGTTGCGGGTAAACCGGTCAGCGGAAAGAAGAGAAGATCGTTGGCATTCGTCCCAGTGATTTCCGAACCTTTGTGCCATATCTGCTCTACCCTCCTGACATCTGGCCAATTTTGATACCTGTGTTCGCGCCTGAAACTGCCAGCATCATTCCAAAATGCATAATCATATACTCGCCCTTTACCAGCCAGAATCTTAACAGCGGCGTTCAACAAAAACGGTTTGGCATTCCACACGGCGTACAACGCCGGCGAGTGAATTTTTTTCTCCCGGTCTTGATTGTGCATCTTGGCATAGTCATCTTCCAAGCCCTTCAGAGGTGAAACATCGAATGGCGATGCGTATGAGGTATCGATTGTGATAGTCAAGCCATCCGGGCGGGATCGACGGACGACAGGTGCAAAATCGGGCGTGGTGAAGAAGTAGACATCGGTCGTGATACGCTGAAGGAACTGGGTGAGCCAATATTCGTATTCTTCGTGCGAGTGCTTTGATTTCGGTAGCGGGAACATGGCTGATACGAGCAGTATGCGCGATGCATTACGGGAGTCAGCAGCCGCAGGCGGCGTGGCATCCTCGAGGACAAGGGGATCATGCGCATTCTCCAACGAAATGGTCACCGCAGGAAAGGTTTGTATGGCGTTGTTGGCAAAGAAAAGAAAAGACAGAACAATGAGAGTGATTGAGGCTATTAGGGCTCTTTGACGACGCGGTGAAGACTTTGGCCAGGTTCTTGCCAATGTCATGACGCTGGCGCGACGACCCAGATTATAAGGCGGGTATTTTGTATGAGAGATGTGAGTGTCTGAGGTGAAGATATGCAGCGCAGCAAACTACTCCGTAGTCTTGGTATTCATGAATCATGAGGTAGCCACGCGTCCGGGCATCACGTAGCGTCATGTAGTCATTGCAGTGTCAAGATGGAGTAAGCCCCAGAAGAAAGCCGCGCGCCTTTCATTCTGATTAACATGACCAAATTTGTGTCAAAAGAATGTTAAATGATATACGTAGGCAGTCTAAAGTATCTTCAGCTGTCCCAGTCTTGAGGAAGTTTCCGTTGATAATCTTCACTTTGATGAAAAGACGCTGTGTGTTTTTCATTTCAACACTTGCTCCCCTGTAGCCAGTATAACAAGTTCGCAAGATATAGTCGTTGACAAGAGTCAAGTTATAATTAGGACCTCGGCCTCAGGCCTCCATAGACGCGAGTAGAAAAACATTTTTTTGAAGTGAAGTAAGAGTCAGAGAGAGCGACAGCGCGAGTCGCGCCCAGAGTCAGCGTTCGTTTGAGCTTTATCTGATTTCCCCTTTTGGATGCTTTCTATGACCCGCAGAAGTACCCACGTGACTGGAATTGATAGGGTGATCGCGTTTGTGTTCGTTTCTGGAAGTGCTGTAATCGTGAAATCCAACCACTTTTAGTTTTTAATCGCATCGTCGATAACTGAAAGGACTGGGTAAGTTTCTTTATTCATAAATGCACCTTATGTCTGAAATTGGTACATTCAATGCTAGTCACACACATGGCTCATAACTCTGGGTTTTACCAACAAGGGCAGCCTGTACAGCAGCAACAACAGCAACAGTACTCGCCAATGTTCCAACAACCAATGAACATATATCAGCAGTTGGGCAAGCCGCAACCGCAACCGCATTTACAAAGCCATCCCACATATACGGCTCCTTTGCAGCAACCCCAGCAGCAGCAGCCCATACAATCACAGGGGTTCCAGTTCAACCAACCCCAATACGTTCAGGCCCCGCCCCAGCCTCAGCAGATGCAGGCGCCTTATGTTCTGAGCCAAACCCCGTATGCGCCTTCACAGACGCCATATCAACCCTCCCAAACACCGTATATACCATCTCAAACGCCTTTCTCGTCGCAAGCCCCTTATCCTATATCTCAAACTGCATATGCCCCAGCTCCGATCACATATCCTCAGCAACAACAGTCGAATACCCAGTTTGTTGCGCCACAACAACAGCAGGCCCAACCAGTGTACGCTCAACCTACCCAACCACAGATATCCCATATACCGACGTCCTCGTTTCCGAATCAATCTTCGTCAGCAATACCGCTGAACTCGTCCGGATCGTCTTGGAGGGTTGCTACATCAAGACCACCTCCAGTAGCTCTGTCTGCCACGCTAGCCCAACAAGCACAAGCACAGGCTCAGTCTGCTCAACCACAACCGCAAATACAAATCCCACAACAAGCGCCACCAGCAGCACAGCAGCAGCAAACCACTTCGACTCCACAGACTCCGGGCCGGAGACCTCTGCCTCAACCAGCACCAGGAGTAAATGCAAAGACGCCTGCCTTACCCCCTCCAAATACCCCTAAGCGTATACCTACACTCCCCAATGCAAATGCTATACCTTCGGGGTCGTCTAAACCCTTCCCGATTGAACCCATACAGACAAATATACCGCAAGCCTCTAAAACACCTTCACCGACCAGGGGAAGACCCCTTCCCACCCCTACGGAGTCCGGAAACAAACGAAATACGGTTGATTTAGGTAAACTCCCACATACAAGTTTTGGGAGTACTGCTGGTAGTTCTGCATTTTCTAATGCGAGTACTGCTTCCTCAGCATCAGGCTCGGGATGGCCAGTGAAAAAGGTTGATACCAGTCCTACAAGATCAGTTCTTCCTTCTCTGTCAGAACAGAAAACATCCAACAATGCCAACGTACAGCTCTCAAGAACATCTAGCTATGCGGTGAATCTGGCCTCATCCGATTCTTCACCTTCGAAGACAACGACTTCTTTCCCGAAACGTAGAGAGAGTCCTCCGCGGTTCCAATCTGCACCAAGTTCAGAATCTAACAGTCCGACCAAGGAGAACCCGCCTACTAGCACATGGAATCGTTCAAACTCTTCTTCCTCCACGAACTTGAGTTCTTCTTCAGCGCCAGCACCTCCTGCGCCGAGAGCCATTGCATCTTCCACATCCCAATCATCATCATCAACCAAATCGTCAGCAGCAGATGCGAACTTTGTGGCTTCACCCACGTCCGCCACCTCTTCGTCGTCTTCCGCGACCGCTCCGCCCAAGAAATTCGTCCCGATGTGGAGACGGACCATCCCGGAGATGCCTGCACCAGCATGGGGCTACGCCGCTGGCATGGTCTCTGAACCGCATCCCCAACCGCCACCACCGCCCGAGCCGCCTGCTCCAGCACCTGCAGTGGCTGCTTCTCCTGAAAAGTCGAAGGGGAAAGGAGGTAAGCTGAAGAAACTTTTCAAGGGCTCTTCGTCCTCTGCACCAGCACCGGTGCCAGCGCCAGCACCACCGGCAGCGGCACCAGCTCCGCGTGCTGCTCAGTATCAGGCGAATCCTAGTCAGGGGTTGAATTCCGGATATCCTCGAGCGAATGTTAGTCCTGTGCAGCAGAGATATCCAGCATATCAGCAGCAGATCGCACAATATGCACAACCGCAGGCACAACCCAGAGCTTATACATCTCAACCGCAGCAGCAACAATATCAGCACTACCGCCAGCAACAACAGCAGCAGCAAGAGGAGGAGGAAGAGGAGGAGACGGAAGAGGAGGAAACTGAAGAAGACGAAGAGGAGGAGGAGGAGGAAGAAGAGGAAGAGACCGAGGAAACGGAGGAAACGGAGGAAGACGAATCTGACCATCGCTACCATATTCACACTCGGCAGCGTAGTCAGCCTCAGGCGCAGAGCAAAGGAAATGCTCGGATGCGCAGTCAATCGCGCGGACGGCATGCATATGAAGAAGAGGAAGAGGAACAGACGCCTAAACGAAAGGTTTTACGACCAAAAGCTCCGAAGGTCGACCCCTACACAGACATCAGTCCATCTGGAAAAGCCAAGATCAAGCCCAAACTTGCTCCTCGAAGGATGGAGCTAGATGAAAATCCCTCTCCTAAAACCAAACTACGCCCCAAAGCAAAGGCACTCGCGAGGTCTACGCTGGAGGACGAGGAAGAAGAGGAAGTTGATTTGGAGCGCACGCCGAAGAAGAAGAATGCCATCCACGAGCGCGAGCGTCAGATATTGGAGGCGAGGAGGTTGAAGCATGAGCGTTCCCGGAGCGCTTTTGAGGAGCGCGATATTGCCAGACATCGACGAGAGCCTAGCGAACGGGAGCAGAGGCCAAGATCGGGGTCGGCGTTTGCTGGGTCGGCGCCTACGAGGAAAGGAAAGAGCAGGTACGAAGAGGAAGAGGAGGAGGAGGAAGATGATATCAGCCTCAGGTTGGCGTACGACGACGAGGAAGAGGAGGAGGATGACAGCGAGTTGGAATGGTTGAAGAAGCAAAAGGCGATGAAGAAGAGAAGAGCCGCCGCTGCCCGTGAAGCTCAGCGCAGCGAAACTTCCAGTCCTCAATACGGCATTCGTGATCTGAAGCCTGCCAATCGACGTGCTGGGTCTGGATCTGATTCGCGCGCAGCACCGGCGTCACGGTACGGTAATAGATATGAAGAACCCAGTGAGGAAGAAGAAGAGCAGGAATACCGGCAAAGGCGTCCTGTAACCGCAGAGCGGCAAGTCAACAGAAACGGCAAGGAACGGGAGTGGGATTATGAACAGCCAGAACGTAGGTATCAAAATGTTGGTATGGGGAACGGGAAAGGTACTGGACTGCCTCAGCCTCCCATGATGCGGGATTCGACGACGAGTCAAGATAGACAGATTCGCGGAGGACCGAGACTGAAGAGCGCACCTATCAAGTTTGACGACTACGATCCGGACGAGCATCGGAGGCAAACTTCTGCGCGCGACAATTTGCCCATGCAGTTCTCTTCAATGAACATGAATGGGAATAGTCAGGAAAATAGAAACAGGAGCGATAGCCGTGGATCAGCACACTCGTCCGCCCATTCATCCGCCTGGCCAGTGGATCTTCCCCGATTACCAAGAACCCCAGGATCTGCCACTACTCCAGGCAGTGTGATGAATGACGGCGGAGGATACTTCGACATCAAGCCTCAGCCCCAGTCTATACCCAATCCTCCGACCAATTTTGGCAACAGACAAAACCAAAGCCAGGGAGATGTGAACAGAAACAATTACCGCGAACGCATACAGAATCACAGGACTAATCTTGACTTGGATGATCCTCCTCCTCAAGCGACTGTAGTTCGAACTCCTTCTCCCGGTCCAACTGGTTATACCCTCAGTCAGAGAAGGGAACTTCCCCAACCTCAGGGGCGACCCCAGAGTCAGGCATTCCCACCATCTGCAGAACGAGTCGCACAGCAGCTTGCCCGACGCCGCTCGCTGTATAACGCTCCTTCTGCATCAACTCACCAAGAGGATGATAACATGTCGAAGCCACGAAGACCTCAAAGCCAGGTGTACGATGTGCAGAACAGTCAAATGCACCAGCATAATCATCAGATTGGGCGGTCA
This sequence comes from Psilocybe cubensis, assembly GCF_017499595.1. Lineage (NCBI taxonomy): Eukaryota > Fungi > Basidiomycota > Agaricomycetes > Agaricales > Agrocybaceae > Psilocybe > Psilocybe cubensis. Next base: position 2,004,649 of record NC_063006.1, on the reverse strand, counting down.
CATCCTCCGTCTGCGAGCTCTGCCCAGTTCGCGAGCGCACAGCTTAACCATCCTTTCAATGTCCCAAGACAGCAGCCGCAGACCCCTGCGCCACCTCCAACCGTAGGTATCGAGTCTCCTCATCCCATCGGAGGACGAGAGAAGTTAGCCGATATACCCAAGATGGAGGAAGACAGTAACGACGGAAGCGATAACGAGCATCATCGCGGCGCGCCCAGGATACAAGTCGATTCCGCTCCTCCGTCAATTCCCATGATCAATGTGAATTCGTCGCCGATGGGAAATGGGGGTGGGGGTGGTGTACCGATGATCAACATCGATTCTGTGGATAATGGGTCGCCGAGAATGAGGAATAATGCGCCGCAGGCACCTCAGATTCAGGTCTTTGAGGTACCAGGGATTAGTGTAGCTGGACCTTTCGATGGGCCGAGCATTAGTATTTCTGGGCCCGACGACCTTAATCAACATCAGCACCAGCACCCGCAACAACAACAACAACAAAGTCGACCCCTACCCCCTCAGTCTCGTCCACAAACAGGATCGGACTTTGGTGGCCGACAATCCCGCCCCGGGGCGGGTGGGTTGATTTGCGGCGGATGCAACGGTCCTATTATCGGGCGCATCGTGAGTGCCATGGGTTCAAGGTACCACCCGGCCTGTTTCAAATGTACTGTCTGCAACGAGCTGCTGGAACATGTCAGCTCTTACGAACACGACGGGCGGCCATACTGTCATCTGGACTACCATGAGGTAAGCATTTGTCCCGTCAAACAAAAAGCTAACCTCTGATGTCTGAGTTTGTTTCGTGTTATTTATTTCTTGAATAGAACTTTGCACCCAGATGTTATTCGTGCAAAACTCCTATCGTCGAAGAGCAGTTTATCAGTCTGGATGATCCTGCATTAGGAAAGAGGGCCTACCATACTCAACACTTCTTCTGCTCCGAGTGTGGTGATCCGTTCCTAACCCCTTCGGGTGGATTGCCCACCAATTCTCAAGGTTAGTTCAGCGCCTGTTATCTTTCTGCGTTATGTACATACGAATTTAATATTCTGCATAGGGGAGCTCGCGGTGACCGGAGATGGCGAATTCGAGGGATTCACGGTGTACAAAGGTTACCCTTACTGCGAGGCATGCCACGTACGACTCCGACTCCCGAAATGCAAACGATGCAAGAGATCCATTCGAGACAGCGACCAAGCAGTTGAGGCGCTGGGAGGAAAATGGTGTTGGGCGTGTTTCGTCTGTGCTGTGAGTAAATTCCCCATTGCTGGTTGTTTTGTGGGATTGTTACTGATTGGGTTTTTTTGTAACTTTGTATAGAGCTGTCACAAGCCGTTTGAGAACCCTTCGTTCTTCCAGAGGGATGACCAGCCTTACTGCGAACATTGCTTTAGCATTATGCTGCGCAACGAAATTTAATGATGATTATTCTTTTTTTTCGTTCTTTTTTGGCTTGACCAATCTTGTTAAATTATTATTGGATTTTATAGATTGTTTTATGGAATGTATAATTTTTTTGTGGATGGTCTGACTTCGAGCAATTTTGAGAATTTCATGAGATGTCAACTTTAGATACATGTTGGGCGATATGGTTACATTACAGGTTTAATCTTAATCCAAAATACACAACATCAAAGACTGTTTACAATGGGAGGACGTTGGGTATGGGCCCAACAGGGACAATCCGGGTAGGGTTGATCTAACGCAGTGTATAATTGGATTAGAGATGACAGATGGCGAATGAGAAAGAAACTGGATACACACCGAGGTGTGGGACCAATAGTAATGGGACTTGATATGTTCAAAGTTTGTTGAATCTTTGAAGGCCGAGTTCTCCCAATACAATTTTTGCATCCATCTAACGAGAAGAACAATAAGTTTCCGCGGAAGATTGATGGAGAAATCTACAGTTTGTGTAATTTACGAACCTGTGAATGGCAGGGTAACCGTCGCGGATGGTGCGAATGTTGCACTTGAAATGTCCGACATATACAGGATCGAATCGGATCTAAAAGATGTTTTTGAATGGATAAAATTTCAGTCGGCTTTTACTGGATTGCGAAAGGCAAGATACGCACAATGGTCACCCAGAGTCGGATGTCCGCCTCGGTAAGCTTGTTACCGATGAGATAGTCTTTGCCAGTCAAGAGCTTTTCGGCTTTATCAAGAGCTTCAAATACTTCGACAACTGCCTTGGAGTAGGCTTCTTGTGTGGTGGCAAATCCAGACCTGTACACACCGTCTGCAATAATTTTAGTTAGGAACAGTAGAATCCAAGTATTCGGATGGGGCGTACTGTTGATGTTAGGATAAACCCACTCGTTGACCTCGTCGATCTGAGCGCGAAGATCTTCCGGGTAGTAGTCAAGAGCAGCCTTTTCAGCTGGCAAAAACTCATTGAAAGCTGTGTTGAAAATCCTAATGATCTCTGAACTCTCATTGTTGACGATTGTGTGTTGCTTTTTGTCCCACAGGACCGGAACGGTGAAGCTGAGGGATGTAATGAGATGGGAGCTAGGAACGACCTGAGTGAGACGTACCGGCCAGAATAGTCAGGATCGGCTTTCAGGTAGAGGTCCTTGACGTGTTGGGATTTGTACAGCGGATCTTCGTCTGCAGCGGGAAATGGATCGACTTGCGCAAATGGCCAGCCATGTGCTCCCATGTGAGGAGATACCACAGTAACAGCTGAAGTCACCATACATGTTGAGTGGGGAATTATGGGATGTAGGAAGAACGAAACGCACGAATAATGGCTTCTAAACCTTTGAGTATCCTTACAATCAAAGTTCTCGTAGCCCATGCTAAGGAAATGCAGTTAGCATATCTACCTCGTTACCTTTGTTTGTGCTGGACTCACGACAGGCATAAGAAACATAAAGATGGTAACGATCTGAATGCCTGTGTGAGACGAAAATCAAAATGCATCGTTATTGAAAGCATTCACCTTGCTCGGGAGGGAATTTCCCCCCTTTCTCAATCGTGTTACGGAAGGAAGAGGCCTGTCGTTTGAACGAGCCATCAGGTTCTGTCTTCATCTTGCTGATGTCTGATTGAGAGGAAGTGTCTCTGGCTGTGGTCATGGCGCGAATATGCAGATGTCTTGGTTCTGGACGTGGTTGTAAAATGGGCGACTTGATGGGTGCACCGAAGTAGAATCTGCGACTTATAAGGTATCGCGGTCCTGTCTTATTGATCCATTGCAATTGCGAATGCAGAGTCCCACGTGAGATTGTGATGTCAAGCCATGCTAATAGGGTTCTCTTGCTAAGCTTCTTGTGAAATACAAAGGAGGTCGTGGGCTCTGCTGAACTTACGACGATTGCAAAGCAGAGTCGATGTCCTCTGAACTGTGACGAGCTTTTGCATTTGTGGGTAGATTGAGGACACGGTATCAGTCGTAACTGCTTAGTACGACCAACAACCTCATTGACCTATGACGCCAACGATGGTTTGAAAGAGACTCTCACTGCCATCACGGTCATTAGTCAAGCTATATTTGGCATCACTGGGCATCCAAGTTTGCCATGTCATTCCCAGGACGTGTAAGCATCGCGTCAGCGAGATTCGACAGTGTACTTGTGGTTTCGCTCACCCACCGTTGACCTTCGCGAACCCTTGCTGGTTCCTCGTAGACATTTGTATAGGCTGGTCTCTCAAGTTTGACCATATATCCCCGTATGAACGGCTCGAAATTGATTAAAGTGCTTCGTAGATACTCGTGCGTAATCTCACCCCTAATGAATGTCAGAACTGTTTGACTCTATGACAGTATAATCGATACCCAGTCCCTCACTCTTTGAAACTCTACCTAATCGACTGGGATCTTTAAAAGGGAAGAGGATAGTCATGTAAGGTCTCATTTTATCTGCTGTGTTGGTGAACTTACGCTCTCTCGCAGAGATGGCACTCAATATATGATAAATTCTCGTCGTATGACGGGTTATGGCCTTTACAGTCATATATTAGGATGGTACTCGCTGGCGAAGGAGCTTTCAAACAATAGGGTATCTGCTATTTGCGTCTTTGATGGGGGTTGGGAATATATGATACAAAGACTTGCACCACATAAGGTACGCGACAGAACTGTTTGTCCAACCTCGCAACAACGACGAGCGGATTCAATAGGAGATCCTTCCGCTAGGCCAAGTTCCAGATTATTCCCAGTCAAAAACTGAGTGGTTAAAAGCTCGACGCGACGAAGAAAGGTCCACCTTATCTTCATATCTTCGGCATTGCATGAAACTTTTACGTAGCATGGGTATTCCCTGTATCGTATCGACCAGGCCCGTCTCAGCAGAGGCCTTGGCTTCCTCGCTTGTTATGAGCGGACATGCTGACTATGTCGCAGGTGACAACCCCGTATGACCGAATTCTCTACATTCGGTTCAGTAAACCTCTGACACAATATACCCCGTCTAGGCTGCATTGGTATACGGCGCCCCACTTATTCAAAATCTGCTACCAATGATACCCGATCCCATAGAAGTCGTAGGATTCCCGAAAAAGAGTATCTACGGTACCCTCCGGATGAGCAAAATCACTTTAATGGACCTGGAGATACTTCTTCGGCCTGGTAGCAATAGCTTTCCCTACCGCGTCGTCTTCACGCCTGACCAGGCATACTACCTCATTCGACGGCACGGAACAATAGAAAACATTTCCAACGCCCTACAGCTCGACAGATCCTACCTTCCACCACAAAGCACCTTTGCTCTGCGTGATGGCTACATGGACCGCGTTAGGATTGCACGCCGATTGTTCGAGCTGCCCCCTTTGCCCCCGTACTCTGCGTTTCAACATGTTGAGCCGCATCCCGAAGTTACAAGCGAGTTTATGAAGGAGCTCGATAGCCAACTGGACCAGCTTATTACGCCGATGGATTCATACAAGATGGAATTATCTTGAAACTGAATTTGCAAATCGACATAATACCCCAAACCGCCGAAGATGTGCCTTCGCGAGTGTGTCGTCGTTGGTTGTTTTCGCAAAAGCTTTGTGTGGAAGCACTGCGAGTTATTTCTTCGAACCTGGCGACAGACCTCTGGAACGAGGATTTTCGAATCACGTCATTGACCGTTACAACCATGATTAGGATATTAAGTTTCTGTGCATCAGTCTAGTGCATCATGGCTGCTAATCGATAGTAAAGTCAAATTTGTAAAGACCTGTCTTTCGTTACTACGTTGTGCGAGATGATGGGCATGCTTAACGAGTGAATTTACAATGTGTGTACCTTGAGCACCTGCAATATATACATGAACACCATATCTTTTTGTCTCTTTGAAGCTTGTGAAACACGCTAAATGCTAGGAGGGCATAAAATAACATAGGAAAAATCTCACCGATATCAGTTCAACTCAGGAATCATAGCAATAGCATTTTATATAAAATTATAAAATTTTTTGGCTCATGGTGGCCACACTTCTTTCATAGCCATGAGTACTATATAATGAACATGGGTATAATAGTACAGTAATGGCAAAGTATGGAGACCGGGTTTCATATTAATTTTCTGAGGAAAAAAAGTAAAAAGAAGAAAATATAATGAAGATTTAAAGAAAGAGAAATGTAGTGGATGTAGAAGATAGTCATGGAAAGATGAAAAGAAGGTCCAGTAGATGTGGAAGATAGTAATGGAAAGACAAAGAGAAGGTCTAGAAGATGTGGAAGATAGTCATAAAAAGAAAAATAGAAGGTCTAGTAGATGTGGAAGATGGTAATAGTAGGAATAAAATAGGAGGCATAGTAGATGAAGAAGGTAGTGATGAAAAATAGATATGGGCGTTGTAGATCTTGTAAATGGGTATAGAAAAAAAATTAAATGTAAATGTGAATATAGTGGTGAAAGGTGTACAGGAGATAGTAATGAAATAGAATAAAAGTGTATGTGAAGATAGTAATGGGTGAAGAAGATGGGGAAGAAAAAGAAAAAGAAATAATATAAAGGAACACATACTCGGGCTAGGATATATAGGTTGTCGCAAGGTGAAGTGGAATCTGAATCGAGAAGATCCATAACCGGGAAAAGACCAGTAACCAGCGAATAGGGATTGTGACGGAGAAGGAAATCTAGAATGATGCTGCTCGTAATGATGTTGCTAATAGTCATTGCTGGTAACGATGTTGGTGATAATGGTGATGGTTGTTGGTAATAGTGTTCATGGTAGAAGGGATAGAAGAATAATGCGAGCAGTGACCTGAGAAGAAGAGCCAGAGAAGGTCAATGTAAGAGTTAAGCAGTCACTGTGGAATCAGAAACGCACCTCAACGCTTGTGACTATCATGACAAGGCGGCAAAACGACAGTGAATCATCTCGTCAGACCATTCCTCGCCCGACACAATGAGGATGCCGGGAGTTCGTCAACCCTGTACCGTTGCGAAAGTCGATGCTGCTCTACGAGTGCGGATGGGTGTGTCTTGAAGACGTCGGGAATATAAAGACGTTCAGGATGTGCCCGAGACCTCGATGTATCGATTGCATTTGCATCCACTGAAGCGACACTCGAATAGAGTATCGAGCTTCTGTTCTTGCATGCGACCGAAGCTGGAAAGAGAGACATATCGTATGTACTGCAAGGTTGGCCGGTGTGCGGGTGCCGGTGGGTTTGTGACGGTGCATTGGAGGTGTCTGAAGAGAAGCCTTAGAAGTGAGATGAGTCCTAGTCCAAATGCCATATAAATCTTCCTGTCGATGTTGCTGAGTTGTCTTGTTCCATCCGTTTCATCTCGACCGACATCCACAGGCAGCGCAGGGGAACTGTCAGAAAGGTGTTCCCCTCTGAAGGCGCTACTTCGGTAGACAAAGGGAGAGGCTATAACGAATTGTCGTTCATATGAGAGATTGGAGTATGCAAACAGGTTAGTTACTCACTAGGTTGGGCAAAGTAACGACACTCCATGACTTGGGATCTCCTCTGTGACTAATTGAATCGACACCATGATCTGTTGTTGCGTTTGATCAGCAAGATTTATACGATGAATGAAATACAGACCGAGATTATCGTGCATGGTGGACTCGTCAACAGTGAAGTAGTGGAGGCACTTTTGTGTAGCGACAGTCATTTGGATTTGAATGAGATTTGCGGGATCGTTGGTAGGACTTGTGGGGTTGACACCGTACACATCGACTTGAGAGGCTTCAATGGAAAACATCCAAATGAAATATAGAATGATGATGCTGGTGATAATGTTGCTAGTTGGTGGTAATAATGTTCGTTGTAGAAGCGATAAAAGAATAGTACGAGGAGCGTCCTGAGAAGAAGAGCCAGTGAAGATCAATACGAAAATTAAGCAGTTGCTGTGGAATTAGAAACGCACCTCAGCGCTTGTGACTATCATGACAAGACGGCAACGCGACAGCGAGTCATCTCCTCAGACAATGGAATGCCGGGAGTTTCTCAACCCCTGACCCCCTGTACTGCTGCCAAAGTCGATGATTCTCACCGTGTGCGGATAGGTGTATCTTGAAGACGTCGGGAATATAGAGACGTTCAGGACGTGCCCAAAGAACAAGGCACATACAGATACCATGACGTCTGCATCGTTTCTTCGTTCACTTGGCATTGACGTTGAAGAGGCGTTGGACGACCGTTAATTGCCTAAAAAATTGCGATGCACCACCAAGTAACAGAAGGACTGCGATTATCTATTGCCGAAATGAGATAGTTCCTAGGTGAAATATGAACTTCCCGCTCACCTTAAATATCCCAATGAAATAACCTTCAAATCGACCACAGTAGGAGTGCACCAGGAAAAGAAGCATAACAAAGCACTCCATGAACTCGACAATTACCGATAGAATAGCCAACACAGAAGATAAGCGTAGTTTCTTCCTTCGCTTGCCATTGACGTTGAAGAGGCGTTGGACGGTCGTTAATTGCCTAAAATATAGTGATGCACCACCAAGTAACAGAAGTACTGCGATTATCTATTGCCGAAATGAGATAGTTCTTTGGTCAACAATGAACCCTCTCACCTTAAAGATCCCAATGAAATAACCTTCAAATCGACCATAGAAGGAGTACACCAGGAAAAGAAGCATAACAAAGCACTCCATGAACTCGACAATTACCGATAAAATAGCCAACACAGAAGATAACACGGCCCAGAATCCTTGTCCCCATTGCTCTGACAAAGATTGACAGCCATTTGCGAGGAACTTGTTAACAGAATCCATAGTGACCTTGCTGTACCAGACCTCGATGTATCGATCGCATTTGCATCCACTGAAGCGACACTCGAATAGAGTATCGAGCTTCTGTTCTTGCATGCGACCAAAGCTGGAAAGAGAGTCATATTGTATGTACTGCAAGGTTGGCCGGGGTGCGGGTGCCAGTGGCTTTGCGACGGTGTATTGGAGGTGTCTGAAGAGTAGACTTAGAAGTGCGACGAGTCCTAGTCCAAATGCCATGTAAATCTTCCAGTCAATGTTGCTAAGCTGTCTTGATCCATCCATTTCATCTCGACCGACGTCCACAGGCAGCGCAGGGGAACTGACAGAAAGGTGTTCCCCGCTGAAGGCGCTACTTCGGTAGACAAAGGGAGAGGCTGTATAGAATTGTCGTCAATATGAGATATTGGGGTATGTAAACACGTTAAATACACACTAGGATGGGCAAAGACAACGACGCTCCATGACTTGGGATCTCCTCTGAGACTTAGGGAATCGACACCATGATCTGTTGCTACGTTAGATCAGGAAAATTAATATGATGAATGAAACACCGACCGAGGTTATCGTGCATGGTGGACTCGTCAACAGTGAAGTGGTTGAGGCACTCTTGTGTGGCGACAATCCTTTGGAATTGCATGAGATTTGCGGGATATTTGATAGGAATTGTGGCATCGACAACGTATACATCAGCGTGTGAGGCTTGAGAAACGTCCATGATGTGTGCTTCGGTAAGACTGAACAAGGTAGAGGATGCTTTGGAAATGGCAGCGGCGCAGAGTGGGGTTGCGTCGCTGGAAACTTGCGGTGGTGGTATTAGAAGTATACTAACAAGCATATGTCTTTTCCTACTCACACTGTTGGATGCCATTCATTTCGTTACTAAGGATATCTAGAAGGGGTCCGAAAATGTTTGAGTCGATACCAGGGGATATGTCAATCACGACATTGTTGGTCTGACCAAAGAAAGGTTCATTATTGCGGGTGTTGACAAATGGAGAGGCTATAAAATGTCATCGTTAATTAAAGGGGTTGGGGTATGTGAACAGGTTAGATACATACTAGGGTGCGCAAAGACAACGACGCTCCATGAGTTGGGATCTCCTCTATGACTTAGGGAATCGACACCATGATCTGTTGTTACTTTAGATAAGAAAGAAAATCTTAGAAGCGAAGCACCCACCGAGTCTATCGTACATGGTGGACTCGTCAACAGAGAAATAGTTGAGGCGTTGTAGTGTGGCTAGAACCGTTCGGAACGTGAGATACTTCGCGATATCTTTTGTAATGAATGCGGCGTCGACAACGTGTACATCAGCGAGAGAGGCTTGGGTAATATCCATGAAATGTTTGTGGATGTCAGGGGCGCCGAGTGAGATAGAGTCGTTGGTACCTTGAGACGATGTCAACAAAGCATAGACGATGACGCCCTTGCCTACTCACCTAGTTGGGTGCTATACTCTTTGTTACTAGAAATATCCAGGAGGGGTCCGAAAATAATTGAGCCGATGCCAGGGGACATATTAACCAAGGCGTTGTTGGGCTGACCTGCTAATCAACGGTAGTCAGCTACAAGAGCTCATTAACAGGGCGAGGGCGAGAAAACTTACCAGAGATGTTGACTAAAGAATTCTGCTCGCCGCCTTTGAAGCCTTTCCCATAATTGATGGTGCTCGAAGCGCTTGATTTGGGATGAACGACGACGAATCCACCAGTTGAAGCAGCTTCGGACTCTGGAGAGCGAAATCCAAAAGGCGAGTTCGGGAAAACAGCATCGCTGTAGCTCGAGAGGGCTGTCTTCACTGCCCAGCCCACCAAAATCAAAATGGCGAGACGTTTAAAAGCAGCGCTAGACAGGCGAGGGTATGTCCTGTGGACCCTAACGGGTGGTTGATGTCCCATGAAAACCGCTGCCATTGCTATATTAAACTCCGGGTCGGGAGTAGGGGACCTACTAATGTAGGGCCCCACCCCTATAGACCTTGGATACAAAGGATGCATCCAAGGTTGGCGCGATGTTATTCGTACAGAATTTTGGCGGCGAGGCGGATAGGCGTGTTGTTATTCGTAGATAATGTTGATGAGTTTGTTGAGAGTTGGCGAGATGTTATTCTTCAATGGCGTTCACGAGCTTGTTGAAAATAGGCGAGATGTTATTCGTCAATAATGTTGACGAACTTGAGCGATGAGGAGCAGGCTAGCTGTTATTCAAAAATACGAGAGAGAAGTTGGCTGTGGTAGTTGTGGTATAAGGAAGAGACGGGAAGGGGAGAGAGGTTACCTTTTATCTGTCCTTTGTATTTTGGACTATTTGGAGGATTTGCCAGCCACCTCTGGGGACTCGTGCTTGGATAACCCCCAAAAAACAGAATACCGATCGCAGGTCGATCTTTGGCTGACCGCAAACATATGCAATGTTCAACCCAAGATGGTGACATCAGTACCCCAGTGTTTTACATTCTCTAGCCAATGCATACACGAAGGCGGAGACTGAATTGACAGGCCAAGGACGAAAACATGACACCAGACCACAGAGTTTGCTTCATGTACCAACCTCCCACTGCCCATTGGTACTTTGAGCACATCAAAAACCACTGTTTCGTACACCGGCAAAAGTAAAAAAAAACGAGCACATTACTAGTAGGTATTGACCAGTCCAATGATTGAAATTTGATGAGAATTCGAGTTGGGGGAAAACGAGATTCAATTGGCCCTGGAAGCTAGTTCGTCGACATTGCTACGTGACATCAGGGATTCGCTGGAATGCTGGTGCAGATGATTCCAGGGGCAGTCATTTTCCAGCGAAGTAAGCAATACATTTCCCTTTGAGAGAGATCATTGCAAAGGAGATAATCATAAGTTCTGAGATCTTGAGACGTAGAGTTTGCAGGCTTTCGCTTCTGCCAGTCGGAACTGGTTATGGGCAAACAGATGCGAATTCCCTAAAAGGGAAGCTTGGTCGCATTGTTGTGCGCTTATTCCCACGCGGCTCCAGTTGACTAGCGACCTCTGGCCTTCTGGAGTCAGCGCTCAGCCTTCGCAATCAGTTTCCACATCCGTAGCTCGAAGAAAACGATATTATGGGTGATTCGAGCTATGAGTCGCTTTTTCAACCAAAAACTTCAATTTCCTACTTTTGCACGTTTTTTTATTATTAAGTAGGTATACTATTATAGCCTAATGATCTAGTCACTCATGAGGTATTGTACAGTGAAAAATATGCCAATGCTACTACTGGATTATCAAAACAACAAAAGAAAAGGAAAGGTAAGGGAGGAAGGAAAGGCGGTAAGAAAGATGGTCAGTTATGATCATAGACAAGCGAATTTTAAACTGAAAATCCGATGGAACGAGATATATGGGTATCACCATAACATAACAATGTTATACGGTGAAAGGTTATGAATGAAACTCAAGTTCTCTTGGTAGTCGGTGAACAGGGTTGTGGAAAAATATCACATGGAGAGAGGTAGGACAACTGGCCTTTTGATGTCTAAGCTTTGGTAATATTGCCACCACCACGTCTAAGCTGCGATGCGCGCTTACTCGTCGATCTAATCCGTTCACCATACTTATAAAAGATAAACGGAATAGGCGCGATGGCGCATGCAATCAGAGCAAGGAGCAGTCCGGCCCATTGGAAGCCCATATGGTGGAACATTTGGTTTACGAAGAGGGGTACCATGGCGCCGATCTCGGAGCGCATGAAAGTCTTTGCGGCCATGGCGGAGGCAGCGTAGTCCGAGTAAGAGTCAATGATGTAGGAGTTGGCGGAGACGTAGAGCAGAATCATTGCAAATCCGAAGACAAAGCCAGATATGCACACCGCGATCCAATGCACCCATGGGTATGCGCCAGTGAACGCGAACATGAACAGCGCAGTGGGCATGAAGCTGGAAATTTTGAATATGAATTTCAGGACATCAAATGATGTGCGATATTAGAACGACGTACAAGGCTCCGACCATCATTGGATAGAGACGTGCTTCAGGGAATGAGCCAGAGGCAGTTGCTTTGGCGTATAATTTTTCTTGAGTTGGCAAGAAGAGACCAGCAAAGAAGATTCCCAACTAATGTTATTTCATAAGAAATATAACCAAGAGAGTTGGGGTTCGATGACAACATACCATGATACTAATAAACGTGATACCGGTCATACCCTCGCTAAATCCACGAATTTCAAGGAAAGCAATAGGGAAAGCAAAGAATAGCAGGTCTGTCAACTAACGTCAACAAAGATAAGACACTGATGAATCACGTTTTGACGTACACAAAAGACTGTAGACAAATGAAAGATAACAGCTCATGAAAATAACGATAGGTTCCTGTACGAGCATCAAGAAGGGCCTGACAAGAGCAATTTGAAGCGTTTCGCTGAAAGGAAGTTTTTCGAGTTCCTCGAGGGTGCGATATCGGTCGTCATTGGTAGATTTTCTAAGCACCTCAGCTTTTCGGCGCAAAAGAACAGGGGCAAGAGACTCAGGAATAAAGAGCGTCAAGGCAAAGGAGACGCCGAGGAAGATGAACAAGACCCAATCTGTTATAACAACGTGAGTTGCTGTTCGGTGCGAGCTTAGGTAGAAACGCACAAATCCATCGCCAACCGGCATACATGCCGATCCAACCAGCAACCATAGGACCTACACAGGGGCCGATGCTGCAGAAGGAGATAGATTAGCAAAACTGTTGACATGTTGACAAATAGGTAAGTGACGTACAATAGAGTGCCAGAAAAAACGGCCATGGGGACTCCTCGTTCTTCGATGGCCCAGACATCTGCTATACTGGTTCAAAGTTAGCTGAATGTCGAAAGGCTGGTGAATGTTAAGTTACCTTCCACCGACATTGCACATAGGTGCAGAAGCAGCCAAACCGGCGATCATGCGCGCGACGACCAGAGTGGCCGCATTCTTTGCCAGGGCACTTGGCAAGGTGAAGATAAAGTAGAGAAACATGCTGACGCAGTATATGGGTCGACGACCGACAACTTCTGATAGAGGTGCCATGAACAGAGGACTAAAATGTAGCATAAATAAAAAGCGAGGTTTGATATTGAAAATACCGTACCCAATTCCAAAGCCCATAACAAAACAAGTGACAGTAAGATTCGTAATTTCTTGTTGTATGCCTAATGTCTTCGTTGGTCCTGTCATGCTAGTTACCAATGTTGAGATAACGATCAAGATCTAAGGTCTATGGTAGGACTTACTCTCCCGTTACGATCGAACTACCAATTGCAACCGCCAGACATAGGATCGACGTGGTAAGAGTAATGTACCTTCAGGAGGGTATCAGGGTCTAAACAGAATTAAATGTGAAAGCACGAACCATTTTTTGAGTTTACTCCATTCTCTTGGATCTTCTCCCTTTCCCTTTTCGAACTTGACTATTTTATAACCTTCCTTGAGATGAATCTCTTCAAGGTCATGGAGTGTGCTGGGACGGTGTAAAGGAGTGCCATCGGAAGCAACAACAGTAACTTCATCAGGATGTTTGAGAGATAGCTTTCGACCTAGCTGGGTAGACTCCAGATTCTCTATTTCTAGAGTCCTGAATTCCTCCTCATGCTCTCCCGAAAGAACGGGATGCCGATAAGAAAATTGCGCTTCAATGGGTTCAGACGGCATTTCGCAGAAAGGGAAAAGTAAAAGAAACAACGGGAACGTACTGAAAAATTTGAGGACTTATATATGTGCAGCGGACGGCTGCCGACATTGTGGGACGTACGATGCGAGCGGTCAATGTTCTGTCAGTGCGCATCATGTAAATGGCAAGCGCTTCAACAACTCTCGGCAATCCTCGGCAGGCGCCCGTCATTGCATCACATGTTTGGCAATTCCACCAAGATCTCACACGTTTCACCCACCAGCGACCATGAGCTCAGCCGTTGACGAGGAAGTCAATCCCTATGAGCTCCTCGATGTCAAGACAGAGGCTACAGAGCAGGAGATACGGACGGCGTACAGGCAGCGTTCGCTGAAAGTCCATCCAGATAGGGTGCGTATAAGAATACGATCATATTTACACATGGCATATCTATTGACATTTTGCGGCTCATCTCTAGAATCCAAACAACCCTGATGCCGGTGAGCCCCAGATACGAGTCACAATGTATTTTTTTGTGAACTGAGAACCCGTAGCTCGGAAGTTCCATGAACTAAATCAGGCTTACGAGCTTCTGCTCGATCCCCTACGGCGCTTAGCCCTCGATGCAAAATTACGCGTCAAACTCGCTCGTAAGGAACGTTTCAAGGCATATGACAACAAGCGGAAGAATTTGGTTGAAGAGCTTGAAGAGAGAGAGCGTGCTTTCAAGAAGTCGCGTATGGACAAGCAGAAGGAGGAGGTGGAGACATGGCACGAAACAGAGAGGATCAAGGAGGAAGGCAAGCGCCTTCGAGAACAGAAAGAGCAGGAGTTGCGAAATAGAATGCAACCTCCGAGTTTCAACGAGTCCGTGAAATCGGATGATGAGGAGGAAGCGCCACCTGCTATGGGTATGTTATTTTCCACTTCGGCTTTCTTACTCTCGGTTGTATTCTGACCCGCCGACTACTATTGCACCCTCCAGACTCTCTGGATACCACAATCCGACTCAAATACCCCCTCAAGACGCATCCTACTCTCACCACCCCATCAGCCATCGCTACCTTACTCTCCCGCTTCGGCGCGACTGACGAAACCTCCATTGTCCTGTCTCTCAAAAGCAAGGTGCCCGAGAAACCACCAAAGTTCGGCACCGCCCTCGTGCCGTTCAAACAGATTGGCGATGCATTCGCGGCGGTTTGCGCGAGTGGGCGGAAGGAGATGGGCATGGATGGCGTCAAGATCACCTGGGTAAACGACAAGGAGCCCGAAATCCTCGGATGGCTGCGCAGGACGGGAAAACTGGGCAGCGGTGTCGGCGCGTCGGGAGGCGCGAGTCAAGGGTCATCCACTACCAACACCCCGCCCTCGAACGTGGCAACGCCAGACAGGGATAATGGCGTCAAGGCGGGCTTACCTCAGCATCAGACGCATCATGCTAGTGCATCGCCATTCTCATCTTTCCCTTCTTCGTTTGTAAGTTTTTTTTTCAAGAACCTCGTTTTCATGTTATTTAACCACTCATCCAGCCCGAAACTTTCCCTTCGCCAGAACTTAAGCCTGTCTCTGCCGCTCCTGGTATTGATTACGAGTCTCTAACTCTAATGCGTATGAGACAAGCAGAGCGGGAAAGACTGGAACGCGAGATCCTGGAACAAGAGGCTAACGAATAAGCAGCTACTCGCATATTTCCCGGATACGTATATCAACTTCATGAGAAGGTTGAAAAGGTATGTATTTTGATTTTATATATGTACAAAGAAGTAATCAGTACTTTTTTTGTTCTATATTAGAGCTAGTCTCCCCTTCGTCTCCGAATACAGTTTTCGGAAGGTAGCCCATTCGTCATTGAGTATACATGACTGAATTTCGAGAATCTGTCTATTAAGCGCCTGTGAAGTATTGAGTGTCAGTGCCGATACTGGACCACTGCATTCAGACCAGGACGCCGTGTCAAATCACCCTTTCCTCGTACTATACCTACTGTACAAATTCCCCCTTTATGGATCGACCATCATATCAATGACCTGGCCAGTCAGGTAGTCGAAAATTCTCCGAGAGACGAAAAGGATTTCCGCTCATGTCTAGCACGCGAGCAGGCTAGAAAGATCTCACAGAGAGTAAATATTTTAATACATCAGAGCGATTGTGCGCCTTATAAAAATATCTTGTCCTTCACTTCCTCCCACCTCTATTTGTGCATATCTTGCTTTACCCCACACCGCCCGCCCATGAGATCGCCACGCTTATGCCCCACGCCGATGCATGCACAAACAAAAGCGCTCAATCAATCCCGACATCAGTCCACTTTATTTTCTGTGTTGAAGAAAACGACCGCTCCGCTCCGCCCCCTCCCCCAACTTAAATGACAAAAAAGAAACAGAATACAGCACAGGGCAGAGAAACGAAAGCGGCGACCCCTCCACACCTGTCATCCCGACCTGACTCGACAACTTGACTGACGCGGATTCGGCGTGGATCCCATTTTTGTAGAGCTCCATGAAAAAGAGAGCTCATTTATTCCTCGAGGAAGAAATAGTTGCCAGCGGCTAAGAAATGTACATCAGAGAGCAAAGCAAGAAGGTAATGAGATGAGCGCTTACCTTTCTGCTCGCGATCCTTGACACTGTCCCGCTTGTTAACACGCGGGCGGAAGTTGGTGGGATCGCGACGGAAGGTGATTTCGAGCGAAGCAAGGAAGCGGTTCATACCCGACAACAGCGATTGGGGACTGCATAAATTTAGTTTTACAGTTAGCGCCCATATTTTATGCAGAGCAGAATGCTCAAAAAAAAGAAACATACGGTGTGGCAGTGGCAGCGCGCGCAGGCTGACCCTCGAAGACAATGACACGATCGGCGAGGTAGGTGGCCATGATGAAATCGTGCTCAATGACAAAGGCAGTCTTCTTCGCGTGCAGAATGAATCTGTGCTCAGATAGACGAGGCTCAGTTACAACCATAAATAAACTGAGAACGGGTATCACTGACCGTTTGATAACCTTGCTAGCAATGATACGCTGTTCGGAATCAAGGAAACTGGGTAAAAAGATATTAAAATCACAGTGAAACGAGCCTTTAGAGGACACGTAGACAACTCACGAGCTAGGTTCGTCCAAAAGATAGACCGAGACGTTGGGTTTGCCTATTTAAATCATAGTCAGCATGAGCGCTGTCAAGATACTCAAGCGACGGCATGGGCGACGCCGCGAAGGGCGAACACCATGACGTCACTTCAAGAAAAATTATCAACGCACCGAGAGCAAGAACGATAGCGACCCTTTGCAACTCTCCTCCGGAAAGTGTCTTGACCTCCTGATCCATGATGTTCTCCAAATTCATGGGCTTAAGAACGTCCGTTTGGAACTGGGGGTGCATGAAAGCATTTTTGATCTGCTTGAGCAGTAGCATGCGGACGGTGCCGGGGAACTTGGGGGAGATTGTCTGAGGCTTTAAACTGACAGCTAGCGATTGTTTATCGGTTTCCTCATCGGGGGTGTCACCGGCAAGCAGGCGGACAAAAGTCGTCTTTCCCGTTCCGTTCTCTCCCAACATGACAATAATCTCAGAGTCGGTGAAAGAGCCGGCCTCGACGGTCAGCTTGAAATTTCCGAGGGTCTTGGTCATGGAAGGGTAAGAATAATGGCGGGTCTTGTCGACAACAAGTTCTTCAGCGTTCTCGACCATTTTAAAGGACAAAGATTCTTCACGGAAACGCAAGTTCTCCGTGGGGATAAAACCGTCCAAGAAGATGTTGATACCTAAATGACTATATGAGTATAACATCGACAAATTCAAAGTATATAAAATTAATACTGACCTTCTCGAACAGAGGAAGGCATCGTGACGACGCCATACATGGAGGGCTTGCCGTACAAGCAGCAAATGAAATCGGACAGGTAGTCAAGCACGGACAAATCGTGCTCTACAGCTACAACATAGCAATCGGGGGTCAACAGAGATCGAATGACTTCGGCAGCCTTGAGTCGCTGCTTGATATCCAGGTAACTGGAAGGTTCGTCGAACATATAACTGTAATTTATCCTTAGAAAACATATTATTTTTAACATGTTGAAGTACATACACGTCAGCCTTTTGGATGCATGACATGGCGATAGCAAATCGCTGGAGCTCTCCTCCAGAAAGATGAGCGATGTCACGATCTAAAACGTGATTCAATTCAAGTTCGTCGCACATCTCCTGTTTGTTGTCCCGCTCCAGCTTTGAGTCGAGCATTTGCGAAACGGTTAGGCTACCCTTGATGGCTTTGGGAATATGATCGACGTATTGAGGCTTAATCAGGGCCTTGAGATTGTCCTCGAGAACCTTGGTGAAGTAGTTCTGGAGTTCGGATCCTCGGAAGTATTTGAGGATCTCTTGCCAGTCGGGAGGGTCCTATGGATGATGGATCTATTGAATACTATCTGAATGTGGCAGGCAAGACTTACATCGTATCTGCCAAGATTTGGCTTCAACTTTCCAGCAAGGATTTTCAGTGCTGTACTCTTTCCGATACCGTTCGTCCCGACCAACCCTAATACCTGTCCCGGTCGTGGTGTAGGAAGACGATGGAGTTTGAAGGAGTTGGCAGTATACCGATGTGTCACCTCTGACTCTAGATTTGTGGGCAGGTTGATAATTGCGATGGCTTCAAATGGACATCTGCACGAATTAGTTAGATGTTTCAACAAGAAAAGTGGAAGAAATCTCACTTCTTCACGCAAATACCACAACCAATACAGAGGAATTCAGAGATGAAGGAGATCTTATCGGTTGACTTGACTTCAATGCAAAGTTTGCCTAAAATATGATTTAGTTTGAATCCAGTTCTTCATGGAAATACTTTCTTACCCATTTTAACAACGGGGCATGACTACGACAATACCAGTTAGTTGCATCTCCAGTGATGAAGCAGGATACATACTTTCTTGCACTCTAATGCACATCGCTTGGGTTTGCACCGGTTAGAATCGACGATGGCGATACGAGTGATCTTGTCTGACGACATATCGTGCTGTAGACGCCGAAAAGAATGCAAAGGGATCTGTACAAGAAGTGTGATAACAGCGTCAAGAGTTAACGTCAAAAAATTGAGTTTCACACATGCACTTAATCGGCACAGCCACATCGTCAATGTACATAATCGGTCCCACTTCATTGGTTAACCTTGACTCACTTGCCTTGACTCAGAACTATGGCGAAGAAAGGTGCTGCATCTGCCGACAAGAAGCCTGTAGACAAGGCAGACGGCAAAAAAGGAAAGGGTAAAGCAGCCGATGACGGAGACAAGGTATCGTGTTTATTCACGTCTCAAACCCTCAATTTGCTTAAACAGTTCGACTACTAAGGGAAAGGGTGCATTGAAGGCAGCCACCGCCGTGAACGTGCGGCATATCCTTTGCGAGAAGCATTCTAAGGCAATGGAGGCTCTGCAAAAGATCCAAGTGCATATATCTAGTGTATCCTGAATAGGTGGACCACTGTCTGACTGTCTGGCGCCTCGTCATAGGAAGGCCAGTCATTCAACAAAGTTGCGCAGGAATATTCGGAGGACAAGGCCAAAGGTACACATGACTTATTCAATAAGCCTTACTTTACTCCTAATTGTCTTGATACAGCTGGAGGAAGCTTGGGATGGATGGTAAGAGGTAGTATGGTTGGGGCTTTCCAAGATGCTGCATTCGCTCTCACACCATCCACTGTCGACAAACCCATCATCTCGTCCCTGGTTAAAACGAACTTCGGCTACCATATCATCATGGTTGAAGGTCGTCGCTGACTGTCAGGAAATCATTCCGCGAGCACATCAATACCCAGGTTCTTTCTAACTCTGGCCTTCAACTCAAATTGTGTTGTATCTAATGTGTCAATGTATCAAGTGGTCCTAACCAGAATCTGCCTACACCATCCCAATAATTCCATAAAGAAACTATATCGTCTAACACCCTGAAGAGTGAAAATATATTCGGCCCCACTAATGTATGTAAACCATGAAGCAAAACGATGAAAAACAAACAATGCAATAAAGTAAATAAAAAGATGCGAAAACAACAGTCAAAAGAGAGAGGAATCAAAAGAAACTCATCCTGATGATGTCCATCCTGTACCAGGATAATAATACGCAGTCCTGCCTCCAGGGGCAGGCGGTTGTCCGGGTGGCGTTGTCATTGGGTACCCGTGGGGCGGCCTCGATCCCGACGCAGGAGGTCCGCTCATCGCCGGATACATTGCATACGGATGTTCCCTCCTCCCACTCGCATCCGCAGCGCCTGACGCCCGAGGGTCCAAATAATATGGCTGCGTCGTCCAATACCCACTCGTATGAGTCGGCTGCGGATAGGTCAGATACGGCGCACGATGCGCTGGATCGCTTTGATGCGCGGGATATGACTGCATAGGCTGTACTGGTAACGGCTTTGGCGGGCTCATACCAGTCGGTGAATGTATAATAGACGGTGGGGCTGGTCCAACAGACGTCGTTGCCGGATATCCTGGTCTACTGGTGGTAACCGTAGTAGATGCCGAAGATGTCGATGCTGGGTAGGTCGTTGTATATGGCGACCGTGAAAGAGTAGGCGAAGAAGTGCTAGAGGTGCCTCGGAAGGTACTGTCCGGAGGCCTACTGGATATATACACACCTCGGTGGTCTGTTGGGTATGGATATGTAGTTGCAGTTGGCCCAGGATAGGCAGTACGGTGGGCATCCGAATACGGATGCGCCGAAGACATAGCAGGGTACGCACTCCTAGGAGGCGAACCCGGACGCGCAGGATCTCGCGCATAGCTAGAAGAGCTGCTTCGGTTAGGATCACCCGACAAAGATGACATTGGAGGTGTGGCCGACAACAGAACGCTAGATGAAACCGGCTTCATCGTCGTAACATGATGAATGACACCCGAACCGGGATAATGGGGAAGTTCTTTCCACACTTCATGATGTTCGGGTGTGGGTGATCGTTTGGGCGCTCTAGCAGCGACCTTTTGAAGGTCTAATGCTACTGCATTGATCTTGTAATAGTTGCTGACTTGAATCGTCGTCTGCGAATATTTTAGCTTTTCAGGATAACGAACGCACGGACCAACAAACCTTATTCGGCATTGAAGCTGCGATGCGCTTGAAATCATCACCATATTGTGCCAAGAGAGAGAGGAATTGATCTACATAATGTGATGTCACGACAGGAACTCGTTGAACAAATGGAAGAATAAACGAACTTTTATCTTCCTCCGACCACTGGTTCGGAGCTGCAACTTTATCTTTTTTACGGAAAGAATCGCCCTCAGTCCCCGTTGGAGGCAGCTCCTTATCCACGTCGAGGGTAGGTGAAGATAGATCATCAGATACAGTGGCTGCAGACTTGATCTTCCTGGTACGTTTAACACGTTTGGTCGGACGTGAATCCGCTTCGCGTTCCTACAGAAATTAGACATAATTAGGGAGATATAATGAGATGACTTCCCAAACTTACAACAGGCAGTGGTGGCGGTGGTGGTGGATGGAAATGTCGCGAAGGCTGAATAATGGGTTCTGTAACAATTGGAGGAGGTGGAGGAGGTTCCGGGACAGGCACCGCGATAGGCTTTGGGGACGCAGCAGGTGGTGGTGGTGATGGTGGCGGAGGAGTTGCAGGTTTTGGGGGTGGTGCAGCAGGAGGTGTCGCGGGTTTCGGTGGCGATTCCTGAACAGGTGTCACAGATCGAGGTGTGGGCGCGGCGGTTGACGCAGGTGTTGGAACCGGTATGGTCGATACATTAGAGGCAATTGCCGATGTGGGCGCGCTAGCGCTCGTACTCGATGCAGCATTCGCGCCCCTTCGTCTTCTGGTCCTGGATTCTGGTTCAGGGGTCGGTGTACTCGTAGGCGTATCCTCGAATTGAACGGCACTCCGTCGAGTCGATTTTCTTCCTTCGGTGGGCTGGACGGCAGGCCTCCTTCCTCTCGGAGCACGTGTAGAAACGGAAGGCGTCGCAGCCGCGACTGCAGCCGCCACATTTCCACGGTTGACCTCCATGTCGTGCTTTGCAATATCCACCAAAAGTCCATTTCCCTTTTTCCTGCCCATCCCTCTTCGCTTTCTCTTGTTCGGCGCGAACAACGAAACGACCTTGCGAAAGTCGATCTTTTGCTTCTTGTGAAGGTAATAAAAATCAACACATTGCGCGGCGGTCTTGTTGGGGATGTAGTCGGCGATAATCCCAAACTGCTTGGGATGCGCCGCAAACTTGTCCAAGAAAATCTGCTTTTCTTCATCTGTCCAGTCGTGGATCCCAGTATGAGGCGCATAGTACTCGCTTGGGTTCTCTACCAAGTGCGATGAGTCGTCGAAAAGATAGTCTACTTTACCCTGAGTGACCGAAATCATATCCGGTATTGTCGCCACGTTCCGCATCGACAGATGGGTTGGGTCAGTTGCCTCATCCACACCCAGACTAGCAATGATCTGCTCCATCTCAAAATCAGAACGCACAGCATCAGCTGTGGACCGACGCGTCGTCCGCCCGCCGTGCTGACTCTCATGCTCTGACGCCAATGTCTTCTGTTGCTCATTCAACGCATGACAGTGGGCGAGCCAGCTTTCCTGCAGTTCAACGTACTTGGATTTCAAACGCGTGATCTTGTCCTCAACTACAGAATTCCTCTGCTGCAAGTATTGTACCAGACGCGGCCTTGTGAGAACAAAGGACTTTAATTGATCTTGACGCATTTGTCCATTGTTCGCCCATTCAAGCAGTGATTCAGGAGTAGCTACAGGATGCGCTTCCGGAGGGTTCGCAATCGCCAGATTGGCAGCGAGCACAGGCGCAACTCGTTCTTCTCTCGTCTGGTGGTCAAGGAGCAAACGTGTCATGACCACAATACGGAACGCCTCCTCCTTGGATTTAGCTTCAGTGATTGGGGGAATTTCATCAGGCCTTGGAATTATTTTTTGAATCACTGGAGAATGAGGCCCTTCGATAGCTGCAGGCTCTGAGAGAATCGGGGAATGTATCGGCGATGGAATATGGATGTCTGCAGGGCTGATGAGAGGACTCAAAACTGGACTATGTATGTATGAAGGTTCAGGTTGCTCGATGTCCGGAAAGTCGGTTGTAGGGGAATGAAGCGCTTCTGGAATGACAGGACTAAGAGGGACGGAAACAGCGGGTGGTGTTTTCTCGACGGCATGAGGAGGTGATGGTGAGGCGATGTGAGAAGGAGCAGTAACACCATTTGTCACAGGCTTTGGATGATTTGCAGGGGTGACAGCATCCTTCTCGACGATCCTCGCCGTGATCGTAGTCGGTTCCTGCCTAGGTGAATCTGCGATTAGAAAAACAAATGTCATTTTAGCTCAACGCACAGCACAACATTAAACATGGCGCCCTACGTGTAATACTCAAACTGGGTTTGATCGTAGTAACGTCATTTGATTGCGGTATTGTAGGCACACTCGCTGTAGATTTCTGTACAGTAGGAGACACAAGCCTTGGTACCGGCTTTGCTTCGGCGGTAGGAGGTACCCGAGATGGCTCAGAAATAGCATTCTGAGGGCCCTTCGGATCAGGTTTCGCTTCGGCTTGTATGCCTAAGATTTTCTCACCCACAAAAGGCGGTCTGTTTTTCGAAGTTTCTGATCCAAATGACGTCTGAGCAGCAATGATCGGGGGAGTAACAACAGGAGCTGGCGAACTTCTGTGATCTGAAACCTGCGTAGAAGCAATTGAAGAGCGTGAAGGGGCTCTTGTCGGAACTTCACCTCTCACAGGTGGTTGAAGATGTGGAGTCCAAGGCTCGGTATCTACTTCCAGAGGAATGCTATTGGGGTTCGAATGAGGAGGGGGAGTTGGGGAAATAACAGTTCGCGGAGAAGGTGAGGTCCTTCGAGATACAGCACGACTTGAAAAGGGCGAGTCATAACGGTCAGAAGATCGAGCATGCACAGAACCAGAGTCCCTTCGATTATGGCTTCCCACAGGACTTATAGGCTCTCGACGGAAAGGAGGAGTCCAGCCATCGTACTTTTCATATGTTGGGCGGTAAGAATCATAATCAGAACGCCCAGGAGGAAAGGTCTCTCGCTTATTAGGAACAGGCCTATATCGGTCACCACCAGAGATAAATGGAGCGGACCTGTCGTTTCTCATAGACCTTTCAGGAGAAACATCCATACTATTCCTATTTCGACGGTCAAAATACCGATCAGATGGTGGCGAACTAGATACTTGGTTCAAAAGAGAAGACCTTGGAACCTAAGATTTGAAACCACTCACGGGTGACTTCGCGAAGAACGCTCGTTGTGAGATTGCTTCCAAGAATCAGAGGGTTCAAAGAGTCTAGTGGACTCATCTCTAAGTGGCCTTCCTGTGATATTGGTAGGAGATGCCGGAATAATTTTTCGTTCGGGCCACATATTATGCGCCTCCGGCACAGAGCGCCATCCGGATCCGCGGTCCCAGGGTTCAGGCTCAGATATTCGAGACGAGTTTGCGTGGCCATATGCATCAGGACTTGGAGAGCGACTGTAATAATTTGCAGAAGAATAATCCCCAGGACGATAACTATTTGGCCTATAGACGTTTGACATGGAATCGCGGAAGGGGACATCGGATCGCGTAGGCACGTAACTATCGTATGGCCTACGAGCCAAGCCTATAGGTGGAGAAGGAGTTCTTCTGCGCGGAGGGGGGATTGGCAACCTCTGAATCGAGTCGAATGATGGAGATATTTAGGAATGCTAGGGCCGTCGTGTCAAAATGGATGTTATAACTCACTTGCATAGGTCCTGATGGTCTTCGTGGTTCGTAGCGAGAGAAACCAGATGCATTGTGTGGCACATCATAACCTCCGGAAGACATCAGAAACAAACCAAACTTTCAAGATTTCCCTGAAATGCAGATTCGCCAGTTGGACAAGCACAGTGACCAAATCTTGAAGGAAATTGAAATATGGATTGAAAGAAAGAGGAAACAGTAGGCTCTGGATTTTCACACAAGCCAGAGCCTATAGTTTGTGGAAGGCGTATAAAGTCGAAAGGGAAATGGTAGACGAAGAGGAAGGGGACTCAGTGAAGAGAATCGACGGAAGGCATGACCCAGCCACACATCAACAGCGTGCCAAACATGTTTGTCCCTATTGATTTGCGGACAAATTCATATTAGGTAAGCGCTCATGAATCCTCCTCCACCCATCGCGAAAAACGCCGACCAAGACTCGAAGCTACCATCCTCGCTGCGCGACCCGGCGACCCTCTCCTCCCAGACAATCCCACTGCGCAGATCCATTGTATTAGCATACTGTGCAGTTATTATCCTAGCTCTACCTGCCTGGTGGTACACAACTAGCATCCAGAGGCTGTCTCTTCCATCTAGTCGCGTCCACCAGTTGGCTCAGAGCCACCTCCAGCTTCCCATATCATTATGTATTGAAACCTCCGACGTGGAACTAACTAATAGTGTCCGAAAAACCTTATCCACACAAATATCTCGTGAGTTAGAGCGATGGAAGGGTCTGTTGGTAAATGTTGAGGGCAAAGTTGCTTGTGGTGCGTCGGTCGCCCTTCAACTTGCAACATGCCGTAATATTTCAGCAGGAGAGTCAGATAAGAGCGATGTATATACAATAATTCCTACGTCTGGACCGTCCTGGATACAGGGACGACGTCTGTATACTCCACTGAATGGGCCCAGTTGTAAGTAATGAGTGTTAGTCATTGCGATCCATGATTCACCAAAATGTAGACATCATCCAACTCGCTCATACGATTACCTCGCTTCTCGCACCATATTCCGCTTCCAATGACCCCGAACACCGTGTCGCCCAATATTCACCTCGTTATAGACTGGCATTCAGCCTGCTCAACGAAGATGCAGCAGCCGGAAACGCCATCCTTGATTGGAAGATTCAAGATGGCCTGAAAGGTTTGTCAGGTCACCCTCTGTACCACAATTCCTAATGGCTTTTCAGCAAATGTCAATCCCATCTTACATCGTCTTAGCCCCCTTCATAATTTCACCATCGAAAGTCAAGTTCAGTTCCATGCCCCTCTGGCATTCACTCCACGTCAGCTCGACCAAGCTCATGGTTTAACACCCGAAGATTTGACTGTATTCGTAAACTCTGCCGATTGGACTTTATGTGAGCTCATGTATTATCCTTATACCGTGCTCTGTTCATCTGTTGACTCCCCTTTGCCTTTCAGCTTCCAGTTCTTCCAATGACCCTGTTTTGCACTTTATACTTTTTATACCTTCCGTTGCCCACCGCCCATTGAGGTTATTAAGGAATGATGGTGAGTTTTTTTCTCTTATCATTTAGGGGATGGCACAAATCCACATTCTACAGGGTCAGCATCTGCCTCTACTGCCTTCTTAGTCCCACAATGGGGAGGCATCATCATTCACAATCCAAAATTGGGTTCATTTTCTGGAGAGGAATTACCTCAACAAGATCTTAACGACGTCTTCTATGTGTTCACAAATCAGTTACTTGCTCTTCTAGGAGTTCCGTCGCTGCCCCCAAACGTGGCCAAACGGACTTCTGGCCTTTCGGACTGGCAGCTAGATGCTCTTGTTCGTCGTCGCGTTTTGGAAAACGCACAAGGAAGCCAGGACACCCTTCTTAGTATCGTGAAGCTAGTCGACCAAATTGAAAATATGCCTGTGGGTGAAGACGTGAAAGGTGACGTTGAAGACGCCTTGGATGCGTTGACGAAGGTAGGTTTCACGAACCGTAATTAATGCATGCTCTAACTTTATGGACTTTAGATGTATGAAACCTCGACAACCTCTCTCTATCAGGCTTTTAGCCACTCAGCAGAATCCTTCGTCCTTGCCTCTCGGGCATTTTTTAACCCAGGAATGTTAGCTCTGCTCTACTTCCCCGCTGAGCATAAATACGGAGTATATGCTCCACTTTTCGCCAGCGCCCTTATCCCCTTGCTTGTAGCTGCGCTTAGGGAGCTGTCTGCATACCGCCAGGAACGAAGGACAGACAAAGAAGCAGCTACAAAGACCATTAGGCAATGAATATCTCCTAATATACCTATAAATCGTTTATCGAGACATTCCATACACACCCCAAAGGGATGTGATGTACTCTTATATTTGGTCTTGTATACGTCTCTACAACCCCTGAGACCATCAGAACGTTTTCGAGGAAATCATACCCGCAAGTCCTCGATTTCGTATTTCTGTTTCATGTGAGTGAATTATCCTCGTTCCTTTGTTTTCGTGATTTCAACGACCAGATTTATGGATTCACATATTTTCCTTGCGTGATTTTGTGACATGTGTCTTGTTCAAGCTCTCGCCAGGCGCAGGTGGGAAGCCCGATCTCGTCTTTGTTTCTCTATATGCCTCCTGAACCCCGTTTAGACGCGCCAAAACCACATTCCAGATGCCTCAATGGGAACACGGAACGCCTGGTAGCGTGTGCATATTATGACCCCACAACAAAGACAAATTTGCATTTAACTGGCACATCCTTCTTGCACCGACAGAAAGGACGACATTGAGAAGGAGTGCAAATCCGAGGAACACCCTTTGGCATAAACATGGCTTGCCTGTAGCCGACCTATTTCTAACCCAAGGGTTAGGCCTGGAAAATCCTTGCCTTGGGTTAGAACTGAGGTCGCCTGCACGCTCCCCCTGAAATCTGACCTACTTCTGTCGATGGCCGTTTCTCGTCCAATGGGAACTATCTTTGAGAGGACTTCAATTCCACAACACGATGTCGGCGATAATGTATATTAAAATTTTCACCGCCTTCAGGAATCTGCGAGAAGGTTGGTCGTCAGACTCGTAACTGTGAGGCTTCATAAATTTCTTCTGTACCCCCACGTACATTTTGGATGTGAACCTCACGACTGCGGCGGTGCTTCGCCAGACCTCGCTGCCCGACGAGATTTGGTATAATGCCATTTGTATGAACGTGGCATTCTGTATTAATCTCAGTCTGAGGGGCGCATATTTCTATGAGCGGTGTCATATCATCGTGCTGTTGTTCAATTTTGTACCATCAAGAACCTAATTGCTTGAGGTATCCGGACGAGCACATCGCCGCGTGTTATGTGATGGTGACAACGGCAGTTAGAGACGATGGTGATGGGTCTCAATATCAATGCCAGTGCCAAAAGGTCAAAATAGACTTTTTATTTAGTTTACGCCAGCTCTAAAACAAAACGTACTATCAATAGATTACAGTAAACAGGCAGAAGTCAATTAACATTGTGTCAGTGGTGGGAAACGGCCGGATGCATGTCGGCGAATGACTGGCAGACATAGGATTGAAGTTGTCACTCAAGACAATGAACGCATCGTTAGTAGTCAGTCTCATTTATGTCTATCTCAGGCTCTGCTTCTTCGATATATAAGACCTATCATCCTCGTGTCTCGTATCACTGTACGAGCTACACTTGCAGTGTACTGGAAGTGCACAGCTTATCACTCTCCGCACAAGACTAATCGGGAAAATCCTCATGTATGGGCGTCCCGAATACCATTGAACAGGCCGACCTGATGTATCTTAATCGGACACGTCCCCTCCTGAGTGCGCACCACGAAGTACAGACCGACAATGAGGAACATACAGAAAGGGACAATTCAGGTCTAACCGAATATCACGGCAGATCTGTTTAAGTAGATGATATTTAATTACATAGCTCAATGTGTCGTTTTTTCATGTTTTATGAATGTTTACATGACGCCTCTTTTTCAATTTGGGATAGATGCAAGGAGGAGCAGGTAGTAGCAGGCAGGGCAGCATGACCTCCCAGTGCCGCGTCTTTGATCCGGATAAGGGTAATGGGCAGTTGGGGTCGCAGAGAGGGGCCGAGGAAAATGATAGATTAATAATGATGTGCTCAGACTGCTGCCCAGCTACAATGCGAGCAATAATATATTGCTCAGGGCACGCAAGTGTGTTATGATGTCAGTACCACATACTGGCTGGGGGCGGAGGCAAATTTCCGCGAACATCGAGGGTGAATTTCAAACCATGGCCGCAGGAAAATTTTACACAGATCAGCCTAAAGATATGGAGAGCAAAATATATCCTTCTTGACTATGCCCAACTTCATCAAAGAGCAATTCAATAGCTAGTCTGTGCCTCGGTGCGGCACGCCAGAATAGAAATCGTCGCCGAAGAACAAACGAGGCAAAGCCGCTGTCCACTGCCAAGTTCTATAAATGTCCTTGGGGTTTTATTAGACTAAATGTCGTATAAAGTCACTGTAGTCCTTTACATGAACAGTGCAGTGAGTCGTGTTCTCCTCATGGAGTACAACAGACTCCCATTCTCCAGCTCTTGTTTTCAGGAGATCGCAAAAATTAGACCATTTGACCTAGATTCGATCGTTCCCCAGGCCCCGGCGGCGGAAAATGTGAAAAACAGAGCTACGGGCAAAGTCAAGGGTTGTTCAAAAAAACGATATACTCCGTTCCGAAATACATACTTTAGATCTGCATATTTCTGCGGCGTAGACAAAATTTAGACCCCCTTATCCTCAAAACAGGTGGTGTGGCAATGAAAATCAAATACATGCGAATCCCTCCTGGAAGAAAGTACCATACACGGATATTGGAGCAGAGCAGGAGCTACCAGGAGGAGGAGCTCAGGTGTTTGCCGTTATCACCAGGTATGACTAGGCGGGTTTCTCCAAGATCCAGGGCAAGGGCTCCGCCAATATGATCAGGACAGCGATCCAAGCACTGATATATATCACCATATCGTTTTTTGTTGTCTCTGTTATTTATTGCTAATATGTGCTTTGAAGAAATAAAAAATCATTTGCTGATAAAATGGCACAACAATTTGTCCGCGGGATGGTCCGGAAAGTCAAGGCGTAGTTTCAGTTGAAAACCCAATTATCAAGTTGAAAACCCAATTATCAAGTTGAAAACATTGTAGCAGAAAAAAAAGACGGTGAGGGCAAGTTTTCTTCCTTTATTTTCACAATGTGGGATAGGCCTGAATAGGGGCTCGGAGTAGATCAAGAGTGACGGAAACGACCACAGATTGAAGAGTAGACATTAGTGCGCCACGATATTTTGTATTTTCTCGTCCATTAAGTAATAGTCGATTAGGGCGCATCGGTGTGGGTGAGAGTTGCACAGGAGGTAAGCCAGGTGTGGCTGAAATATGATACAGAGGAACAAATGGATTTTTTCATCCAAAACTCGGTTGGATTTGAAGTTGCATATGCAGGCTATAAAAATCGTGTTAATATCAGAGCTTAGTATGCCGTCAAGATAGAGAGGGGCGCTCAAATACTATCGGTACTCGGTCCGAGTAGAAGAAGAGAGCGACATATCGAGGACCAATGGCGCACAGACAGTACCCGAACGCGCTCATTTATCTCGATAAGATTATGTTGTTGTTAGTTCCAGAAATCCGTGAACCTAAAGCCAGTTGAGAGCTTCAGGCCCATCTCCGACCTTGGAAAAACTGAATCACTGAGTGAAGCATTGAACATGAGATCCAAGCGTTCTGGCATGAACGTTCACGAGTCGTCCGGAAGCAGGACTCGAACCGGCAGAACAGGGTTTACATCGCAGGAAAAGAAATGCATCTCAGGAGTTTTCTGATCAAGGCGGTTCGGAAAGGATCAGGTCATCGGAATCGAGAAAGATATCGAGCCAAACATGTTCAACGGGGTCAACAACTCTTTAACTCACGGGTTTTGAGGGATGACAAAGGATGCACGGGTAGCGGCCCGGAGGGTGAGCACATCACTGAGTGGCACCTCTGTTGCGTTGGACAAGATTCTTGATGTCTTCGACTGCTTTCAACAGTTCGGCGTCTCATTCTCGCAGAATTTAACAACATAACACCGCCAAGATGGGAACCAAACTAAACATGGAGGGAATTATGCTCTTTGAGCAGCCATTTGTTCGAGTGAGTCTCTTTCACCTTCCTGAATATTTGCGATCCATGAACCAGGGGGTTAACCTTTTCAAACGTTCGTAGGTTCCATACGAGAATTACCGCAAGGTTTTTCGTACGTCCCAGAAGAACGTGGAACGCGAACTCAGCGGGGTTCAAAATATCTCGAATGAACTTGTATCTCGTGCATCGAAGGGGAATGTTACTCCCGAAGACGCGTTGAAATCAATTGATAATATGATTGGAAAGGTGGAGAATCTGAAGAGAAAAGTACGCACACAATTGATTTGCTGGACGCTATTTAAAGTCTTACCGCGAATACAGCTATCTGACCTTCACGAGACGTCAGGGAAACCGACCCAAGATGTAATGCGGGAGCGTCTGCACCATCTCGTAACCGTGGAATCGCTACAGGCAACTACTCAGCCAGAGTTCTCGAGATGGGCAGATGTCCGGCTTGATAGATGGCTCGTGGACTGGTGTTTGAGAACTGGGAAGGAAAAGTCTGCCAAAAGTATTGCGAAAGAGAAGGGGATCGAGGTAGAGCATGACCAGGTTGCTGTTACACTTACCGTTATCTGACCAATTTTATCTTAAGACTCTTGTGGATATCGAACTTTTCTCGGACATACGGCGTATCGAAGACGGTCTTGCTCGTCACAGTTGCACCGAAGCTCTCGCCTGGTGCAATGAAAACAAGACCGCCCTTCGCAAAATCAAGGCAAGTTCTCCATCAAGAACCTACTTAAGTTGCGTCTTTACTAATTTCGGGTTCGTCTTTTGCCGACAGAGTACTTTAGAATTTGACCTTCGCATGCAGGAATACATCGAACTCTCAAGAGCAAGAAAGACTCTGGAAGCTATCGCCTATTCTCAGAAACACCTAGTTCAATGGCACGATACCCATCTCGCTCAGATTCGGCAACTGTCCGCTTTGCTGGCGTTCCCACCAACCACTTCCTGCGGCCCTTACAAAGTGAGTTTTAGACGTGAGTAAACGTATATTTTGCCTCATTTGCATTACAGAGATTATATGATTTATCCCGCTGGCGTACCCTTGCCAAGGCATTCCGTTTGGAAATATACAATCTTAACACCCTTTCCACAGAGCCACTTCTTCACCTTGCTTTATACGCAGGCCTTGTAGCACTGAAGCTTCCTGCATGCTTTGACCACTCGACTAAAAATGTCGACTGCCCCGTTTGCGATGGGGAATCTGGTTTAGATTCAGAACCTCTGGGACTCGGAAAACTTGCAGGGGAAGTTCCATATAGCCACCATGCGAATTCAACCATAGTATGTCGGATAAGTGGGAAGATCATGGACGAAGATAATATGCCAATGGCATTCCCCAATGGTCATGTCTATTCTCGAGAGGTCTGCCCCTGGTTATTTGGGTGTGTCCGGTGGACGACTGACAAACGCATTGTAATTTATAGGCTTTAGAAGAGATGGCTGCTAAGCATGGGGGTATCGTTACCTGTCCGCGGACAGGTGACTCATGCCAATTTTCTGATTTGCGAAAGGTGTTCATATCTTAAACACTACGGATTTGACGGCAATCGCATCGTTTAGGTTGAGTTGTAAAGTAAAGTCGTGTAAACCATCATTCAATGTATAATTATTGTTATCTTGTGGACTATGTATATCGACGATGCATGGTTTTAGAAAGTCGAGCAATGAGAGACGACGGATGAAATGACAACCGAAAGGAGCAAATGTATTAGCGAGATCAGTCGAGTGATCATGATTATCTCATCCTTCCATCCTTTCCCCAGAACCATTACCTTCAATCATCTGTTCACCTGCTCCTCTAACTCGCCCCGCACACATACAGACACGCACATTGTCACATCGGCCGACCCAATTCAGTTTCTTAAGCCTTCTTTTTCTCACTAGGTTACCTCTTGGGTATCCGTCGATGCCACCAGTAAAGCAGCCAGTACAAGCATCTTTGGATGATTTCGAACTTGGAGAAGAAGTTGCATGGGGATCTTTGGCTACGGTATGCTTATGTCACTTCCTCTTGTTTTGGGTTCTCATTCATCTCATAGATTATAGATGCGGTTTATAAAAAGAATAGAAAACATTATGCTCTCAAAGTTTTGAACAAAGCGCAGCTAGTGAAGAAGAAAGTCATTCGATCGGCTATGGTTGAGAAGGACGCGTTAATTGCTCTGGGTACAAGATCAAAATCACATCCCGGGGTTATTCGTCTGCACCACTGTTTCCAGGATTCAACACATTTATGTAAGTTTTTGACTGTAGTTATTTCAACTCGGTGACATTTATCGTCAGACTTTGCCTTGGATCTGGCTACTAATGGCGATTTGAAGGTCCTAGTTCAAAGACTAGGTTCGATATCACTTGACTGCGCGCGTTATTACACAGCACAGCTAGTGGATGCAATTCAATACCTCCATGAATCAGGGGTGGCGCACCGCGACATAAAGCCGGAGAACATTCTCCTCGATAGTGAGATGCGGATCAAATTGGCAGATTTTGGGTGTGCGTATATAGGCTCAGATATGGAAAGTAAGTTCTTTGGCTGGCTATTTGTTACACTCTTATCTTTATGATATTGAGAATCTAGCTCCAAGAACGAACACATTTGTTGGAACCGCAGCATACATCTCACCCGAACTGCTCGCCCGTTCTGATTCGAATCCGAAAAGGTATATTCTACCTTATCATCTTAACGATTAGAATCATGCTAAACTTGTCGTTTTATTCAGTCCTGACATGTGGGCTATAGGTTGCACCCTTTTCTTTTTCCTCTACGGAACATCGCCATTCACTGCCGCCACGGACTATCTCACAATGAAGCGGGTGAGAGCTCTGGATTTTTCTTTGCCCCAAACCTGTGACCCGGATGCCGCCGACTTGATTAAAGCCCTTCTCGTATGTCATAAACATACTATTTATGATATCATGACCTGACGAAATGTAGGTTCTTGACCCGCTCGAACGCCTCGGGGTACCACCGAAGTCTTCATCAGATATTCTCCGTCAACATCCTTTTTTCAGTGGCGGCGGGAAGACCTCTTCTGATGATACTACTTCGCCAAGACCATGGTCAGTCATTGATTGGAACGTCCTATGGACTGCGCCACCTCCCAAAATTGAGGTTGGGCCTTACCGCTCGAGGCCAAAGGAGGTACCTTCAGACGATCTTTGGGTCGGCTTTGAGAGTCTCAATGTTGATAATGATTGACCACATACCCGGATATAACTACTCCATTTCCCTCGGGATCTAGCTTTTTGTATGTCAAACCAATCTTGATTTCCTGGTCACTCAAGAACCCTAGGTGGGCCGAATGGCAGAGTCCGCCCCCCACGCTCACGGAACGTGTGCATCATGCATTCGGTGCCGTGGTGCCCAAACTCTTCTCAAACTGCTTCTCGGCTATGTCCCTTCAAGTCCCTCCTCATGTCGGTCTTTGCTCTTGGTATTTGCCCACGAAACTCTGAATCGATTGAGAAACATCCGGAGAAGAGTCCAATGGAACGATATACCTGCTCATCAGATTCTGCTACTTTTTGCATGTGCTGCTGCTAGACGGTTCTATTATTATTATCTTCATCCAGACATTCGTACAGAAAAGTATTGGGAGTGCCCGGTGGCGGCAGTCCATGTGGCCTAGTTGGCTTATGAACCTGTCGAAATGAACTGTGGCCTGCAGAATTCCTGGGTGTCCGATGACGACACTGTACCTCGGAGAATAATCAATGTCCACAACATATAGGTTGTAACAAGTTGAAAGGGTCAGCTTCATGTCAACTTGGCTTAATCCTTGGCGCCTTCGAGTTTTGATGGTGTCGAGCTAGATGCGATTTCCACTGGAACTTGGTTGAGAATGTCCACCGGTTTATCAACGAGTCAGATTTCGGTGATTATTTGATTCAACTTGGTTTACAGCAGTCACTCAGTGAGAAAATGTGAGTAATCTTGGCACAAGAAAAGAAGAGAAAACCACAT
The DNA here is from genome assembly GCF_017499595.1 of Psilocybe cubensis. Taxonomy (NCBI): domain Eukaryota; kingdom Fungi; phylum Basidiomycota; class Agaricomycetes; order Agaricales; family Agrocybaceae; genus Psilocybe; species Psilocybe cubensis. Next base: position 1,970,047 of record NC_063006.1, on the reverse strand, counting down.
GTCCACCTATAATTTGAGCCATTTTCTGGAGTTAAAGTGAGTTCTCAAGATATTTCCAGTGTCCCTGTGTGTTGGCGCTGCCTCGAAAAGAGGCTTACTCTCAAACGTGAGAGCTTATGTAATTCAGTAGAACGTTTTTTCCGCTCGACTTTGGCACATCAGCACATGGTTTTCCAGTCCCCAACGCCCCAAAAAATCATGCTGCACTCAATGCTGCTGACTTCTACCCGTTCTCGACGTTCCAGGGCCAGTCTCTCCACTCAACGTACTTCACCATAAGGTCCTTGTACCAAACGGACGTTTTACGCACACATGGAGGCTCCTTCGAAATTGGTCTCGCGAAGGAAGTCATCAACTCAACACAAAGCTTCCAATGGTGTTCAGCTACCCAAGAAGAGTAGGGTGCATACAAATTCGCAGCTAATGCACTGGGACGAGCTGGAGGATTGGCAAAAAGACAATGAGTACATTATCCGTGGGTACAGAAGGTGCGTTTCAGTCTCGTATACCTCGGCAATCGCTGAAACCATGAATATAGGCCACAGTACAACTGGCATGGCTGTTTGAAGTCTGTCTACGCCTGTACGAAAATCTCACAACTTTGCATGCAACTTTCTTCTCACTACGACCGCAGACTTGCACAATGAGACAGGTGTGAAGCCAGCCATTTGACCCGCATCACAAGAAACTCAAAAGAGACATTTTCTAGTTAACATTCACAGTCATCTATGGGGCTCTGTCTTCTTTGTCTATCTTCTGACGACCTTTTATTCTACATATGTCGAACTGCATGATATTACGACGTGGAAAGACGTTGCAGTGATTGGAATATTTCTGGCATCTGCGAGTATATGCCTCGCGGCGAGCGCTTTCTACCATACGTCCGGTTGCCACTCAAAAGAGGTTAGGAATCTGCGTGTTTGTCATGTCTGCCTTGCTAATTATCAATCAAGGCTGCCTCGCATTACCATGCCTATGACTACTCCGGAATAATCATCCTCATTGTGGGATCATTTTTTCCATCAATCTACTATGGCTTTTTTTGCAGCCCACTCATACAAAAACTCTATCTCACGACGATGACACTGGCGGGCATGGGTATGTTGTTCCTTGATCATGATCGTTATGTCTGACATTCGTTTGGGGTATGCTCAATATCCTACAGGAGCGGCCTTCATTGTTTTGGACCCTGAATATGCTAAACCTACTCATCGAGGCGCTCGGACAACTGTCTTCATCAGCCTTGGTCTGTGTGCAATTGTCCCAGTGACCCAACTATTTCTCACGCATGAATTCAACGAACTCGTCTCGGACATGGGTGTCCAATGGCTACTGCTCTCAGGTGCACTGTACATTGTCGGCGCATTGCTATAGTATGTCACTTTCGTTTGCCTCGTTTCATCTTCTTCCATGATCTCCGTGATGATCTTCGTCTCTCCATCCTATAATTAAATTCATTAAGACCCCCCTCTCACTTATTGTGGCACGTCATCTTTCATTCTAGCGCCAACCGAATCCCGGAACGATTTGCACCAGGCCGCTTTGATTTTTTCTTTGCCTCACATCAGATATTTCATTTTTGTGTCATTTTTGCAGCTTTGGCGCATTACCAGGGCGTGTTGGTATCTATGCAATATCGTATATCACAGCCATATTGCGAACAATGAGAAGGCATGGATGCATCAATATCTGGGGTAAAGTGGCGACTTTGTTTTATCCAACATGCATAACCAAAGTAAGCAATGTCCCTGGCGCTTTTCTTCTTTCCAAGAGACTCAATTGATTTATGTGCCTCATTTCAGGGAAACTCATTTCTTGAAATAGTTATTCGGATCTAAAGGCTGTATATTCCAACATTTGCGTCGTAGAAATCGAAATGTTTCTTTGGATACTCAGAGTGTAGAGCCCAGGACTTATGACGAATTAGGTCTTGTGATTTACCGTTTCTCGCACGATGCTTCTTTTTCCACCGCCAAATGCTCCGTCTGCTACTTTTAGATGACTATTGACACACTGCCAATGCACAACACTACGTGTTCAAATTCAAGATGCTAATACGACGTGGGATATCCTATGTAGGCTGTTACCGACACAAAGGCTATCTTTTTGCTGGCTAAATGATGTTTTCCAGATGACGAACCTCGGTGTAGCTTGGGGGTGTCGCCATCAGTCAGTCCAAGTGAACTTATCAACCTATCGCCGCAAGAAAGACAAGTTAAGCGATCGGGGAGATCTGTCGAGAGAGATCTGTGATCTCTATCTAGGCCTGTAAGTTTACCGTTCCCGGAAAGAGTAATATAAGGGACCTCATCGCCAGCAAATATTCTTTGAACGGGAAATCTCCAAAATGAATTCCAAGCAAACAGGTGAATGCATGCCCCTGCCCGTAGGGTGTAAGTGGATTTTCACCAGATATATTTGGTTTCGGTGGCGAATCCGGACAGCAATACTCGAGATACTCAAGATAGTGAAACGCAAACTCTGCTTCAAGGCTTGTGGGTGCCTTTGGCGTGACAAGCTGTTTACACTAGCACGTGTAGAAGAAGCTTTGCTGAGGTGCTTTACGGAGTTGTGACCTGTTGCAAGTTCATTTCGGGACCGATTTTTGGAAATAACCCATTAGATCTCAAAAAGAAAGGAAAAAGGAAAGAAAAAAAGAGTCCCAGATGCTTCAAGATTCTCGACCCCCTTCCCGATTGGCAACACATGAATTTCGATTCCGCTTCCGTAAAGGTTGCATGACCGAAATGAGAATGCATGATTTTGCCGACCGCTGACAATCTATGATTTCCTCTCGACCGGGTCTGCATGCCATGCTACTTCTGGCAGGGTATAAAATGGCATTCTTCGATTGGTGTCGATATATCCCGGCTGGACCTGAACATTATAAGACTCTTCACGCGTTCGAAGGCTTTCCCTCCCGAAAAAACTCCTCGACTCAACAAAACTACTCGCCATGCCATACAGCGTAGGCCTGCAGTCTGCAGCAGCTGCGTTTCTCTCCGCGGGGTTCGCAACTCAATTCACGGTCGCTGTCATAGTGTTTCTCGTGATCGTTTCCGTGACCTCTGCCTTGCAGAAAGAAGGAGCGGACGCTCCCAAATCTCTGCCGGGCTACTCCATCTTTCATATCATACCTTTTTTTCGCAAACGACACGATTTTCTTAACTGGGGCTTTCAGATAACTGGACAGAATGTCTTTCAGTTCATGCTTTTACGAGTATATTCTAATCCTTCTTGCATAGGTGCCCTTACTAAATCAAAATTCTATTTCTTTGTTCCAGAATACGGTGGTGGTAGTCTCCGGCGAGACCGCGAGACAAACTTTCTTCACTGCCAAAGGTCTGGATCTGACTGAAGGTTTCAAGATCCTTTCTGGAGCTGTAATTTTCTATTCTTATTTTTTTTCCTTCCTCACATTAATCCTCGTTCGACGTCCCATAGATTCCCATGGTGAAGGGTGTCACCTCTGACCTTCAAACAAGAAGGATAGCTCTTATCCATAAACGCCTTGCCAATGTCCAAAGAAACGGGTCATTATCTTCTCGTACGTGCTTGGCCGAACGGACCTTGCACATTTTATTGATTGACCTTTTAATCTGCCAGTGATCCCGTACCTGTTGGAGGACACCCGCAAGATCATGGAGGGGTGGGGTACCTCAGGGAAATTCGATCCCTTTGAAAATGTCTATGAGGTCAGCCTTTCGCTTAAAGCGCTTAATGCTTCCCAGACTGAACTTCAAAAAAATGAATACAGTTGTTATTTCAGTTGACGATCCGCAGTCTTTCCTGCGTTGAGATCTCAAACGATCCTGCTCTTGTCGCACGCCTCAAGGTGCTTTACGATACTTTGGATACTGGAACTACCCCGGCGACAGTTCTTTTGCCATGGCTTCCCACACCCGCGATGATCAAAAAATTATGGGCGACCAAAGAAATTTATGAGATTGTCATTAAAGCCATCAATGACAGAGAGAGCAGTGGGATTTCACGAAATGACACACTTCAGATGCTATTGGATTCCGGAGACGAGAAACTCGTGGTCGTGGGGGTAAGTTTCTAAAAATCCTATCGGCGGCGTTCCCACCATGCATTTCAGACAACTGATAAATTTCCATGTGTTCAGTTCATCATGGGACTGTTGATTGCCGGGGCGAGAGCCACTGGCACGACAGGTCAGTATTACCACGTCTTCGCCGAAGTATCAGAGTTTTGGTTTGCTGACCCTTTCTTCATTATAGCATCATGGCTCATGACTTATCTCGGTGGCCATCCAGAGTGGAGGGCAAAAGCCGCCGCTGAAGTCGAGTCTCTCCTTGCTTCACGATGCTATTCTCCGGAGAACTCGCCCACCAGAGAATCTCCGACGTCTTTCTTTTCTTCTTCAACAACGACTTCTTTATCCTCATTGTCTGCCCGCCTTGGGACCATTCCACTAGAGGTCTGGGAGACCGAAACACCGGTCCTGGACGCCCTTATCAGGGAGACGACGCGGGTCGCCCAGCCCCACACCGCCATGAGAAGAAACCTTGGCCCCGAACTATATATTAACAACAAGATAATCCCTACAGGAGCCTACGTTATATATCCATTTAGTGACGTCCACCTCGACCCAGAAATTTATCCTGACCCTTGGAAGTTCGATCCCAGCAGGAAGGAACCTGCACACATTCCGTTCTCGTACGTCGGCTGGGGCGGAGGTGAGTAAAAATCGTGTTCTTAATCGTGTTGATTGCGGTATTCTAACTCTCGTAATTCTGCCAATAGGCAAGACTTTATGCCTCGGAACACGACTTGCCAAGGTTGAGCTTAAATTGATCACGGCCATGTTCGTTCTCGGATTCCAACATACCGTCGTTGACCGACGAGGCGAGCCTTCAAATCCTCTTCCTGTTCCCAATTGGAACGACATCCTCCTTTGCCGACCGCCCGCCGGATCCTTCAAGCTAAAATATGAAAGAACCTCTGTACGACTCTGAATGAATTAGACAACGTCGTCAAATTCTTTCTCCAAGAACTCCTTCCTCCCTCCCTCCCTTTTCCTCTTCCTTCTTTATTTTGGAACGCCATCTTTATTCTTTTCTTGCAGGCCCCCGAACACCACTCAAATTGTTTATTCATTATTTTTTGCTCCAGCTTTGCGGGTCGACCTTTCGTCACTCGCCGATTTTTATTCTCCTTCGTTATGTGACCACGAATCACAATGTATTGCAAACACAGAAGGCCGTCCGGACGGGGTCAACTAGATATTTATGGTATCTATCCTCGCACTGAGATACGCATAACATTATGATATATGTATTCCTAGAAGTAGCATATTACGGATCGAAGGGCTTGATCGTCCTGACATGCTTATAATGCACCTGTCCAAATTAGATTTTATGTAATTAGTGCCTCTCTTGTATAATACTTTCCCCTAGATATTTGGAATCCATTATCAGTTTCACTACTCGAGGGTAGACAAGCGCCTGATGCAAAATTTTGTTAGCGTCGAAGGTGGACGATCACAGGTCTACGTAATATCATTTGGTTACTCATTCGATGATCACAAGGATAGAAAAAGAACTGACATAGCAGACGGCTGCGACGATGCTCGGAAGCGAAGCACGTTGAACGGCAAAGCTGAACAAGACGAGCCGAGATCATTGAAACGTAAGGGTGTCCGAGATGGTTTGTTCGGAATGAGGGTCTGAGCCGCCCTTCTGTCGGATAAACCTGTCTTTGCGAAGCATTCGCTGGAGCTGGGACACAGTCTGGGTCTCAGAAAACTCTTTCTCCTTCCTAGCATCGATGATCGCCTGTCTCTGCCGGCGTTCTCTGATTGCGAGCTGCGTGCGCTTTTCTGCGGTTGGCTCCCACTTGCTTTTGAGAATGCGACGTACGGCTTCCGGGCTGATCTTGAATTTATCCGCGAGAACAGCTGTCGTGAACGTCTCGGGTTGGACATGGTGTAACTGGCGAAGTGCATCCATGGCTTCACGCGATAGTTTTCGAGGGGGTGCCCAGCCTTCTGGGAAGGACTTGCGCATTGTAGCGCGGTGGGCCTTGTACTCATGGGGTGTGGCCTTGCCAGATGGCTTGCGGAGATGAACTGGAGGTGTGTTTGGATGCGCGCCGTTGACGGCCTCGTTGTCTTCTGAGAGATCTATCACGGCGTCATCGTCCTCGAGAATGGACCTGGGCCGAGGAACGCCTCCGAGCTGCCATTTGTTCCGCGCTGCCTGATAGGGCGTCTCTGAATAGTATCGCGCTGTAGCCTGTCTGGTGAATATCTGATAAGCCCTAGAAACACGCAGCCAGGATGCCATGGAGGATGTAGCAGGAGTTAGGAGCAGCAAACGATTTTCGCTGGTCATTTGGGAGAGCATGTGATCGGTAAAAGCCGCTCGTCCATTTCTGTCCGTCGTAGAAGACGCAGGGCTTGACCAGACATTTATCTTTCGTTGACTTGATATTCTCTTTTCTTTCTTTTGGTTCTTTTGTTAGAGTCTTTCGATACCCTTGGGCAACCCGCTATCCAATATGGCTGACGTCTCGGACTCCCTCATCAACGAAGGTCTGTTGCTACTTTCCTAGATGCGATCCTAGATGACCTCGATGTACCTGGGCGCATATCTAGCAATCCATCGAGTTCACCGTGTTTGGATCCTATCTGACTCCGTATCTCTCTAGCTTACCTCGAGGTCCGTGATGACAAGTCGGATACCAATTGGCTGTTGCTTGATTACGAGTCCGAGCGATCCGACAAGTTGATAGTCACGAAGAAAGGATCAGGGGGTTTATCTGAGCTCAGGGAAGCGTTAGATGACTCCAAGGCCTCCTATGCTTATGCGCGTGTCTCCTACTCTAACGACAAGGAGTCAAAGCGCGAGAAGTTTATACTCGTGGTCCGTCTTGATTTGCTCATTGCCACTAGATTCGCACCGCTTATACCCCAAATAACACGCTTTTCTACTTTTCTCTGACAGGTCTGGATAGGGCCGAATTGTAAAGTCATGAGGAAAGCCAAGGTAAATAGCATCTCCCTCCACACGGCATGGATGAAATTCGTGCAGGTCGCCGCCCGGGTTCCCACAGCGATCCTCACCTTCGATGGTTGATAACCCCGTTTCTCTTCATAGATCTCTGTGCATTCCGCCGACGTCAAGAACGTGCTTCGCGTCTATTCGATTGAAGTCGCTGCTCGCGAGAAAGACGATCTCAACGAGGATCCCATTGTTATACGCCTGCGGAAGGTATGTAAACCCAGCATACAACGTTGTCGAGCAACTCTGACCCGAATGCCTTTGTGTTCCTACCCCTTAACAGGCTGGCGGTGCTAGTTACGACGGTGTTTAATTCGTACCAGATGCGCCAGAAGTTATATTAGAATGTATAAATCAATTGGAAACCAGGACGTATAACCTGATCGAACTAATACTATCTGAAAGCCCGATATCTAGGAATCTGCTCTGGTTCTTTTTGAGTTCTTATGATATAGGTTCGTGTGTATGGTTTAGAATAGCTTCTTGACAAAGTTTAGCTTCGCCGCTGTGGACTTAGGTCAAAGAAACTGGTTGAGGTTCTTGATGCCCTGGCCTTCAAGCCTCATGCCCATCCATTCTGACATGGGTGTTGCACCAAGTCTTTTCTCGTAAAAGTCGATGGAAGGCTGATTCCACTGTGGTTGTCAAGGACCAAAGAATATGATTTCAGAGTTGTTTGTAGATTCTGGTTTCTTCTGAACATCTCACCTTCAGAACGGACCAATCAAGCCTGCCGCAATCCTTTGGACCCCACGGAGAGTTAGGACGAAAGAAGTCAGCTAACATGTAGAAAGCATCCCTCGGATATCTGGGTGGAAGATGTCAAGTGCGTGTTACCTTTTCTTGTGCAATCTTTCCTAGTTGGCCAAAGAATGCCTTGCCAACGCCTAATGACCTGTGTTCAGGTTTCACGTAGAGGTCTTCAAGCTTAAAGCACACAAAATGTCAGCGTGACAGATTGAGCAAAGCGTCGAATAAAGGCAACTCTCCGTGACGTTGAGCGCTACTTACATAGAGCCCTGGTTTCCCAGTCCAAGTGGAGAAATTGAAAAAGTACAAAGCTAATCCGATGGGTTCAGCAGGAGTCTCAGCGGTCCCGGAAAAAGCAAGAAGAGCATGAGCATATGGCGTTTCAAACAAATTTTTGTGGAGCTGGAAATGCTCCTTGATCAGCCTCGGAAGGATCCAAGGGGACTTGAGCGAGCATTTAACGCACGAGTTCAGGAGTAGCCTTGACCGACTCTGGTTCCTTTTCATAAGTAGCCTGAATGACAGAAATAATATTTCATTTGAGTCATTCATTTACAATCTGCACTGTAATCGCGCTATCTAGTTGAATGCACGCACTAGATCGATGATCAGTTGCAAGATAATATCCTATAAGGTCAATAGATATTAGGGCAAGCTCACGATACATGCGTTCCTTTATTTCATACCACATCGTCTGGAGTTGCCTGTCTTATGTGGAAGACGGGAGCCATTGCAATTATCGAGGTTAAGGATTGCCTCCAAGCGGTGGCTGAATTTAAATGTTTGTATGCTTGTGTTTGTCTCTGAACCTTAATTGCTTTCTCGAGTCCTCATCACAGGCTACGACCACGGCCCAAATTTTTGTTCAGTCCCTAGGCTCCCCCGATTCACGACCGTATAACGACCATGGACCCCGCGAAATTGGCAAAATTGCAAGCCGCCGCTGCGGCGAACAGGATCGGTGAGCCTTTTCCCGGTGTACGCGTGGCTCGGTCTGCGATTCGTACTGGCGCTTGAATCCTCGCTCAACCTCATTTTTTTCGCAAATTCGCGCAATTTCAGGTGGAAAGGGAACTGTGCGCCGAAAAATTGTGCGGAAAACTAAGCCTTCCGCTGCCCAAGACGACAAAAAGCTCCAGGGCGCCCTCAAAAAGCTGAATGTGCAACCCATCCCAGGCGTTGAGGAAGTGAACATGTTCAGAGAAGATGGAAATGTCCTCCATTTCACAGCACCAAAAGGTAAGTTTTCGAATGAACTGCCGTTTCTCATGCAAAATCACGTTTTGGGGCTGGTCGTCAGTCAGTTTTTGTCGGGAGATATCGCTAATTAATTGCTCTTTCCCCCCTCAGTACACGCTGCTGTCACTGCCAACACCTTCGCCATCTATGGCACTGGACACGTGAAGGAGCTCACGGAACTTGTCCCTGGAATTCTCAACCAACTTGGTCCTGATTCATTGGCATCCCTCCGCAAACTCGCCGAGTCTTACCAGGCTATCCAACAAGGCCAACAGAGGCAACAAGCAGGAGCTGCTGAGGATGATGATGATGATGACGTCCCCGACCTTGTTGAGAATTTTGACGTCGAAGCTGATGCCAAAGCCAGCCTCGATTGATTGATTGATCGCTCGACCTGTTTAGCTGTGCTTTGAGGATGTATGTAGGAGGATTTTGCGAAGGGTTTTGACGGAAATGATGTAGAATGTAATGCGGATATGGTTCAAAAGAAGCGAAGGGAGATCCCAAGGCTGGTATCTAAATGTCGCTTGTTCCTTTTTTCTTCCGTTCACTTTTTTGCCCCGGCTTTGTTTTCATTCGCATCATTGCGTCCCAAATTCCTCTAATTTCAATTTGGTGATCCTGTCATCTCTTTGAGTCATCAGCTTCAAGTTATTCCTTCCAATCCTAGTTTTCGCTTTGTCTATCCACGCTGTCGACGAATACTCATTTTTTTTCATATTTCTAATCATCCGTTCGCATGGCTTCCAACGTCCTACTTGTCACTGGGACAAAGTCTGGGTATGTCGTTGCTTTCTAACTTACAAAAGTGTGCTAATTATTCTTCATTCCATGGCTCTCAAAGTGTGTACGTATGGTGGAACCGCATTTGCAACAATTCTCCTATGACTGTCTGCGCAGCACGATAATCTAGCTTTGAACCTTCTTGTGAGATCAGGCACCTATCTTCTGTCTCTTTGATCCAAATCGTTATTTTCCTCCTTGCCATGGGATTTCGAAAGCGACATTCAAAATCCTTTCTCGGCCATACTTTTTCAGGGCTAACCGCCCCGATGTCAATTTCAGTCGTCATGTTATAATTCAATTTTGATTACGTAGAGGAACGCAAGCCTCAAAAATCCACGATTTCGCGTCGTACATCAAGTTTCTCCCAAGATATATGCCGTAAATATTTCTCAATGGTCATCACAGATGGTAGTCTCTAGACTTGGACAATATTTCTTGAAAAATTTCCAAATCACCGAATGGTGATTAAGTCCGGACGCGCTTCAACTTGAGTGAACTTCTAACGACGCATCACCGCCAGCCACAAAACCTGATAACTCGACCATCAATCGCGTTTGTGACAATCTTTCTGGAAATGACTCTGTGCTGGAGACTGGTTCTTAGTGCGTATTATCATTCATTTGGCCGTGCTAGTTTCTGGTATTCGAGCTTGCGTTGTCTGCAGCCGTTCTTCTCCCGCGCATTAGAAGTGACTGCAGCCATTGATTCTGTTCTTGCTCCAGACGCTCTCACCTCCACCCTTGGCATTTGACGTCTTTGGGATATTTTATCGCACCGCTTTGGAGCTCGTGGAAAATCGTACCAGGCACCTGATGGCTAGAGGTATATCCGCGAATATATTTGCCTCACACATTTCTTCCCACTGCCCCGGAAAGCAGGCACTACTGCGTCCTTTCACCTGCACACCCCCAAAAGCACGCTAAACTTTTTATTTAGCCTACACTGTACCGCTTCTCCGGTTCGTGCGCAAGCGAGTGGAAATGTAAACTTTCATAGGTGTGAACTCAATTTGTGGCCGGCAAGTGGGGACGTACTTGCTCCAACTGGTGTGACAAAGTGATTTTCAATCGGACATCGACCATCGATGCTCCCAGCCCCACGCGATGTGTATAGATGAAAAAGATCTCGGCTGCCGCGCGTTTCCTTGTGGCTTGTCTCCTGCTGCTCGTTCGCAGCCGCGCTGCTGACGCTTGACCATACATCCGCCTGGGATTTTCTGGAGACTTTTCCCAAGGCACCAGCCCCGTACGATCCACCTTTTTCCACCAAGCACAACTACCTTCCGGACAGGCACCTCGGCAATCGTATTGCCCTCAGTCGGTAATGCGGTTAATGGTATTTTAGAGTGGCAAAAGCTATGCTAGTCAATCGCGTGCAAGGCTGACTTTGGCCGACCTGATGCATCATCGAATGTCAAAGTTTTTGGCTTGTCTTACTTAACGGTGCCTATGATTATTCGTTCACAGCGTGATTCGAGATCATCCACCGTTAAGCGACCCTATCCGCTGTTTCTTTCCCTAGACGACATATATTGGGACCTGTCCCACTTGCGCGTTTCGGCAAGAAAACACCCCAGATCAGTTTCTCAATACAAAGGCTTCAACTGAAATCTTATGCAATCCTGGCTTTTCCGAAAGGCACCATTTGTTCACGAACACGGTCTCCGCATTTAAATGCACTGTTACTTCCAAATGAAGGTCGACCCGGATATCTCGGCCTTTTTTAGTGGTTCGCACTCATAGAGCTTTAGTGGAATTTCAGGCTCTTGGATAGAGATAATGTTAGCTTAAACCACGCGTTATCTTGAAAATCTCATCGGCATGTCGAGCCGTCTCTTCATATATCTACAATCCCCATGTTATCACGGAAAACCAGACTCTCGACATTGGATTTGCTTTATGCCATGAAGCTGAATCAAATGTGATTTAAAAATGTCCATGTCAGCCCTCGCCAGGTTCCGTGGAATCTGGATTGGAGTGGCAAGCCCTCGGTTTAAACAAACGCCAAAGTGCCAAAATTTTTGAGCACAACGTATCATGTACTATACCTTCCGAGACCGAAACCGATACTGTGTTTTTTTGATTTTTTTGTCAAGCCGTGTCAGGTGTTGCCACAAACGCATTTAGCTTTAGTCGTTGACGCTCGTGGTAATTTATCGCGCACCGGACTACAAGGTGACATGGCTGGCACTTACTTCTCTAGCGGCATACAGATGACCCACTGATGACAGCAGAATCAAAGCTTTATTAGTACCGATCTATCTATTTAGGTCTCCTGTTGTTTGTTTGCTTCTGAGTAGCAACTTCACGTGGAGTTTAGTGAAGCCTTTTCATACAAAATCATCCTTGAGGACACAATGGCTGATGATTGGAGACCTCACTGAGGAGAAGTTACCGTTTGCACACGTCTTTTCCATGAGTGTGATATGTTAATAATTCCTGATTAAGAAATTCGAATAAATGCACCTGCTGGATATGCCTACTTGATGCCTTGTTTGCTTAAGACATGAGATGTGTGTACAGAATGCCCATTTAAACTATTTAAACTTATTCCAAATTGAATTCAATCATCCGCACTTATCAAATATGAGGAGAAACACACCACATAATAGGTGATAAGTGAGATTTGGTGTCCGAAAAACCAGTTGCCAAGCGCGCAGGTAAATAACACTTGGGATGGACGCTATTTCTTCGTCCGAATAGGCAGAGGAAGTAAATCACACGACCTGCCAGAGAACGGAATTCCGGAAGACAGAAGAAACGCGAAATTCCATTTTTCTTCGGTACAGAATACTGCGAATGTTAACAAATACATGTGAGTGATATAACAATTTTAATGCATCCGAGATTTATGAAGCAAGTGTAGATGAGTGAATTGGAATTGGTGAGTAGCCTTGCAATCGATGGTGCACTGCAATTTACTTCAAAACGGAAGTTCGACTGCCTTTTACAAAAGCGTGGGAAACAAGCACGCGATGTTGACAATCATATCGATTTCCCATTTTGGTGGCTGCCCGGGTGTTCCTTGTCGTTGCTCACAACTTGCCCACGATAACTCTTCTCTACCCCAAAGCAACTTCACCATTCTTTACTACCTCACAAAATAGAATCTGCCGTACCAAATATCGATGTTAACGTGATACTGCGGCTATCCTCCTTGTCAGCCATAACTGAATCAGATATTGCCTGGTGATTTCCAAGTCGACGTCGGTGCAATGCCTCTATCATCGAAATATGCCTCTATCTGTATTGGCGTTAGTTTAAATACGATAACCGCTTGTCCAGCTATCAGTTATGTGGCTGTTAATTTATGCAAACTAGTCTTGTTGCCAGTACCAATGGGCAGTGGGAGGTTGGTACATGAAGCAAACTCTGTGGTCTGGTGTCATGTTTTCGTCCTTGGCCTGTCAATTCAGTCTCCGCCTTCGTGTATGCATTGGCTAGAGAATGTAAAACACTGGGGTACTGATGTCACCATCTTGGGTTGAACATTGCATATGTTTGCGGTCAGCCAAAGATCGACCTGCGATCGGTATTCTATTTTTTGGGGGTTATTCAAGCACGAGTCCCCAGAGGTGGCTGGCAAATCCTCCAAATAGTCCAAAATACAAAGGACAGATAAAAGGTAACCTCTCTCCCCTTCCCGTCTCTTCCTTATACCACAACTACCACAGCCAACTTCTCTCTCGTATTTTTGAATAACAGCTAGCCTGCTCCTCATCGCTCAAGTTCGTCAACATTATTGACGAATAACATCTCGCCTATTTTCAACAAGCTCGTGAACGCCATTGAAGAATAACATCTCGCCAACTCTCAACAAACTCATCAACATTATCTACGAATAACAACACGCCTATCCGCCTCGCCGCCAAAATTCTGTACGAATAACATCGCGCCAACCTTGGATGCATCCTTTGTATCCAAGGTCTATAGGGGTGGGGCCCTACATTAGTAGGTCCCCTACTCCCGACCCGGAGTTTAATATAGCAATGGCAGCGGTTTTCATGGGACATCAACCACCCGTTAGGGTCCACAGGACATACCCTCGCCTGTCTAGCGCTGCTTTTAAACGTCTCGCCATTTTGATTTTGGTGGGCTGGGCAGTGAAGACAGCCCTCTCGAGCTACAGCGATGCTGTTTTCCCGAACTCGCCTTTTGGATTTCGCTCTCCAGAGTCCGAAGCTGCTTCAACTGGTGGATTCGTCGTCGTTCATCCCAAATCAAGCGCTTCGAGCACCATCAATTATGGGAAAGGCTTCAAAGGCGGCGAGCAGAATTCTTTAGTCAACATCTCTGGTAAGTTTTCTCGCCCTCGCCCTGTTAATGAGCTCTTGTAGCTGACTACCGTTGATTAGCAGGTCAGCCCAACAACGCCTTGGTTAATATGTCCCCTGGCATCGGCTCAATTATTTTCGGACCCCTCCTGGATATTTCTAGTAACAAAGAGTATAGCACCCAACTAGGTGAGTAGGCAAGGGCGTCATCGTCTATGCTTTGTTGACATCGTCTCAAGGTACCAATGACTCTATCTCACTCGGCGCCCCTGACATCCACAAACATTTCATGGATATTACCCAAGCCTCTCTCGCTGATGTACACGTTGTCGACGCCGCATTCATTACAAAAGATATCGCGAAGTATCTCACGTTCCGAACGGTTCTAGCCACACTACAACGCCTCAACTATTTCTCTGTTGACGAGTCCACCATGTACGATAGACTCGGTGGGTGCTTCGCTTCTAAGATTTTCTTTCTTATCTAAAGTAACAACAGATCATGGTGTCGATTCCCTAAGTCATAGAGGAGATCCCAACTCATGGAGCGTCGTTGTCTTTGCGCACCCTAGTATGTATCTAACCTGTTCACATACCCCAACCCCTTTAATTAACGATGACATTTTATAGCCTCTCCATTTGTCAACACCCGCAATAATGAACCTTTCTTTGGTCAGACCAACAATGTCGTGATTGACATATCCCCTGGTATCGACTCAAACATTTTCGGACCCCTTCTAGATATCCTTAGTAACGAAATGAATGGCATCCAACAGTGTGAGTAGGAAAAGACATATGCTTGTTAGTATACTTCTAATACCACCACCGCAAGTTTCCAGCGACGCAACCCCACTCTGCGCCGCTGCCATTTCCAAAGCATCCTCTACCTTGTTCAGTCTTACCGAAGCACACATCATGGACGTTTCTCAAGCCTCGCACGCTGATGTATACGTTGTCGATGCCACAATTCCTATCAAATATCCCGCAAATCTCATGCAATTCCAAAGGATTGTCGCCACACAAGAGTGCCTCAACCACTTCACTGTTGACGAGTCCACCATGCACGATAACCTCGGTCGGTGTTTCATTCATCATATTAATTTTCCTGATCTAACGTAGCAACAGATCATGGTGTCGATTCCCTAAGTCTCAGAGGAGATCCCAAGTCATGGAGCGTCGTTGTCTTTGCCCATCCTAGTGTGTATTTAACGTGTTTACATACCCCAATATCTCATATTGACGACAATTCTATACAGCCTCTCCCTTTGTCTACCGAAGTAGCGCCTTCAGCGGGGAACACCTTTCTGTCAGTTCCCCTGCGCTGCCTGTGGACGTCGGTCGAGATGAAATGGATGGATCAAGACAGCTTAGCAACATTGACTGGAAGATTTACATGGCATTTGGACTAGGACTCGTCGCACTTCTAAGTCTACTCTTCAGACACCTCCAATACACCGTCGCAAAGCCACTGGCACCCGCACCCCGGCCAACCTTGCAGTACATACAATATGACTCTCTTTCCAGCTTTGGTCGCATGCAAGAACAGAAGCTCGATACTCTATTCGAGTGTCGCTTCAGTGGATGCAAATGCGATCGATACATCGAGGTCTGGTACAGCAAGGTCACTATGGATTCTGTTAACAAGTTCCTCGCAAATGGCTGTCAATCTTTGTCAGAGCAATGGGGACAAGGATTCTGGGCCGTGTTATCTTCTGTGTTGGCTATTTTATCGGTAATTGTCGAGTTCATGGAGTGCTTTGTTATGCTTCTTTTCCTGGTGTACTCCTTCTATGGTCGATTTGAAGGTTATTTCATTGGGATCTTTAAGGTGAGAGGGTTCATTGTTGACCAAAGAACTATCTCATTTCGGCAATAGATAATCGCAGTACTTCTGTTACTTGGTGGTGCATCACTATATTTTAGGCAATTAACGACCGTCCAACGCCTCTTCAACGTCAATGGCAAGCGAAGGAAGAAACTACGCTTATCTTCTGTGTTGGCTATTCTATCGGTAATTGTCGAGTTCATGGAGTGCTTTGTTATGCTTCTTTTCCTGGTGCACTCCTACTGTGGTCGATTTGAAGGTTATTTCATTGGGATATTTAAGGTGAGCGGATTCATATTTCACCTAGGAAATATCTCATTTTGGCAATAGATAATTGCAGTACTTCTGTTACTTGGTGGTGCATCGCAATTTTTTAGGCAATTAACGGCCGTCCAACGCCTCTTCAACATCAATAGCAAGTGAACGAAGAAACGATGCAGACGTCATGGTATCTGTACGCGCCTTGTTCTTTGGGCACGTCCTGAACGTCTCTATATTCCCGACGTCTTCAAGATACACCTATCCGCACACGGTGAGAATCATCGACTTTGGCAGCAGTACAGGGGGTTAGGGGTTGAGAAACTCCCGGCATTCGAGCATTGTCTGAGGAGATGACTCGCTGTCGCGTTGCCGTCTTGTCATGATAGTCACAAGCGCTGAGGTGCGTTTCTAATTCCACAGCAACTGCTTAATTTTCGTATTGATCTTCACTGGCTCTTCTTCTCAGGACGCTCCTCGTACTATTCTTTTATCGCTTCTACAACGAACATTATTACCACCAACTAGCAACATTATCACCAGCATCATCATTCTATATTTCATTTGGATGTTTCCCAAGCATCTTCACGTCGACGTATACGGTGTCGACCCCACAAGTCCTACCAACTATCCCGCAAATTTCATTCAAATACAAATGATTGTCGCTACACAAGAGTGCCTCAACCACTTCACTGTTGACGAGTCCACCATGCACGATAATCTTGGTCTGTATTTCATTCATCGTATAAATCTTGCTGATCTAACGCAACAACAGATCATGGTGTCGATTCAATTAGTCACAGAGGAGATCCCAACTCATGGAGCATCGTTTTCTTTGTCCATCCTAGTGTGTATTTAACCTGTTTACATATCCCAATCTCTCAGATTAATGACAATTCGTTATAGCCTCTCCCTTTGTCTACCGAGGTAGCGCCTTCAGAGGGGAACACCTTTCTGTCAGTTCCCCTGCGCTGCCTGTGGACGTCGGTCGAGATGAAACGGATGGATCAAGACAACTCAGCAACATTGACTGGAAGATTTACATGACATTTGAACTAGGACTCGTCGCACTTCTAAGTCTACTCTTCAGGCACCTCCAATGCACCGTCACAAACACACCGGCACCAGCACACCAGCCAACCTTGCAATACATACCATATGACTCTCTTCCCAGCTTTGGTCGCATGCAAGAACAGAAGCTCGATACTCTATTCGAGTGTCGCTTCAGTGGATGCAAATGCGATCGATACATTGAGGTCTGGTACAGCAAGGTCACCATGGATTCTGTTAACAAGTTCCTCGCAAATGGCTACAATTTTTGCCAGAGCAATGGGGACAAGGATTCTGGGCCGTGTTATCTTCTGTGTTGGCTATTCTATCGGTTATTTTCGAGTTCATGGAGTGCTTGGTTGTGCTTCTTTTCCTAGTACACTCCTACTGTGGTCGATTTGAAGTTTATTTCATTGGGATATTTAAGGTGAGCGGGTTCATCTTTTACCTAGGAACTATCTCATTTAGCCAATAGATAATCGCAGTACTTCTGTTACTTGGTGGTGCATTGCGATTTTTTAGGCAATTAACGGCCGTCCAACGCCCTTCAACGTCAATGGCAAGTGTAGGAAGGAGCGCTGCAGACGTCACAGTATCTGTATGCGCCTTGTTCTTTGGGCACGTCCCGAACGTCTCTATATTCCCGTCCTCTTCAAGATACATCCATCCGCACCCGGAGAGCATCGACTTTGGAAGCGGAATAGGGGGAGGTCAGGGTTGACGAACCTCGCGACATCCTCATTCCTTGCTCAGGGGGTATTGTCTGACGTGCCATGATCATTATCACCACCAGCATATTACCAACAACATCACTATACTTTTCCTTCCGATATCCGATCTCTATCTCTATCACCTGGCTACTGGTCTCTTCTCCTGGTTATAGATTTCTTCAATTCGAAATCTACCTCGCATCAGTGCCACAGACTATGCTCGAGTATGTTTCATTTATCCTTTTCTTGTCTCCAAGATCTTTTTTATTTTCTACATCTCCCTTTTACTTCTCACATTACTATCTTCAAATATACTTCATCAAATCTACTCTTGATATTTCTATATCACTGTTCCTATTATCTACACAGCCTATCTTTTCTTCTACATTACTATTTTCTTCCTTGACCACAGCCTATTTTTCTATTTTTCATTCAAGAATATTTTACCCCTGGTTTTGTTATTCCCCTTCTTTTCTGCCTTCTATTTGCCTCCTAGAAAATTAATATGAAAAACCGGTCTCCGCACTTTGCCACTTATGCACTATCATACCCATGTTCATTACATAGTTCATTTGCCTATCACAAAAGTGCGGCCACCAAAAATAAAAAAAATTATAAAAATATTTTGTGTGACCCTCCATCCACTTCCCGCCTTCGCCTGCATATTCCGAACAGTTAAAGCATGGTGTGTAATTAGAAACCAAAGTCAATTGTTACTTAGTACATTAACTTTGATATCTATACTATGTATTATTTATAATTTCCACGTTCTCATTGCGCCTTTCGGGCATCACAAGTTCAAAGATAAACGCCCATTTATCTTTACAAGGTCGAACGTGCTCTTCTCCCCATTGAAGTTTCAAGGTTTGACCAAATGTCCACGGTTTCCTCTCTATGTATCCTCATATTTTAGTTCTTTTGTCAAAGAACGAATGCTGGGAAATTGCGCTTACTGCCTCGTAAAATGTAACCGTCACCCTCGATGCATATTTCAGGAGGCATGATTGCGAATATATGCGCAAATAACACGCTTTCTACGGCTTTCTGTAGAGCATAGTTTTAATTGTCACTCTCTGGCATCTATCCCTATGAACCTACTGTGATATCGTATTGAGCCAGGAAGAATGTCGACAATTCCTTAATCACATTCTCGCTGTTGGTGTAGCCGTCAGTTATTAACCTATTTCATGAAAAAAAGGAACAGATGATTACTGCACTTGTTTTATTGTGACCTGGACGACGTATGCCTCGCCTGGCCCTGTGTCCTTCCCCTTTTTTAGATCGTCAGTAGGAGAAGATTTAATGTTTGATGCCAAAGGCTTGGAGCCCTGGGTTTACCGTAGGAACAAGACTCGGACAGCAAGGGAAGAATATGAGGACAGATTTGTTGAGGGGGATACAGTATGGCGTATACATCGAGGTTGTGCTCATAGTGGGCAAGACTTGGAGATGTCACGAAAAGAAGACTCTTACACAGTTACCCGACAGCATGTCCACAACCCCATAAATAGAAATTAGAATAGAAAAGTCCCGATGCATGGCCACGATTGGCCCCGGATTTTTCCCACTTGAGCGCTTAACCCTGCGAAGTAAGCAAATCAATCATATAGTACAAGTTTTAGAGTTACATCCAGCATAATGTCAATAAATCTACAATAACGAACGAAGCACCATAAAAAAATGTATTAATACGACGAACCCTGGATCTCCTTCATATGCGCCTCGCACCGTTTGCGCCAAAGACCGTTCACGGATTTCATGCGCTCCGCCCTCTCCGAGTCGTCCGAGAATGTTACTGAAACCCACTCCTTTGCTAGCTCAGTTCCAGGGGCTGGTAATCCTTTCCCACAAGTTTGAATGGATATCAGAAGGTCGACGAGACCTTCGTCGTTCTCCATCTCTTTCAAGCGCAAAGCTCGCGCAACAGCTTCTTCGGCATCAGAACGCTGCCCGAGAGCCTGGTAAGCCCGCGCCAGGCGCATATATCTACAAAGGGGAATGGATAAAGTTGAGATTCCAGTATCGAGGAAAAATAAGGAATGAACAACGAACCCTTTAACATAGAATGTGTCCAAAAGGATCGCATCTTCGGCATCGTCAACTGCCTTCTCTGCGTTTTCCTGGCTGGTGTTACCTCCCATTAACCTAGCAGCAGAGCAGTTCGCATGGCATACGACTTTGAGCTTCATTGCGTCCTGCTTGATGGCCTCCGTCGCTGGTGTGTACCTACGGAATGCTCTGTCCAGATACTTGATAGCGTCCTCGAAGAAGGCGACAGCAGCCTCGCGATTCTTGGCCGCGTAAGCGCTGTTTCCAGATGCCTTGTTCTCTTTGGCACTTGCAACATATTGATTAAATAGCTCCTTTCCGTTCTCGTACACCATATCCCTGATGGTGTCTTCAATTTCAGCTGGAGTATCTTTCCATTTGAACGGCGCAGGTAAGGAATCTAGAAACGGTTTGAGTGCCTGCTTGTGATGGCTAAGATTGGCTGATAAGATGAGGAGATGAGGGAGAGCAGGTTTAAATATTGGGTGAGGATGGGCCATCGCTAGTTTAATGAATCTAGGAAGTAAAAGTATCAGTCATCGGTGCTAGTGGTTATGTAGCATGTACTGGAATAGGTGACGTACTCCTCGACCTGTTTAGAGTTCGGCGGCGTCCGATCATAGTTTTGCATGTAACGATAGAGGTCCGGCCTAGAACCTTCCCCACGACAATTCCAGGCGTGCAGGTCGAAAGACTGGTACGCACGCTCCTTGACGTGAGCCGGGTGGTCGTCGCGTAGCAGCTCCCCTGTGGCTGTCTTCATTCCGCCAAACTGCATGTTGATGATCCAGACAGTCTCATGTTCGATAGGAAGGGATGCATAGTTCACTTCGCTTAGATTGGGTGTGGTTTGGTCTAGTTTGGCCAGGTCTTCATTGGCGTGTTGGAATAGCTCCTGGACATCCGGGTCGTCAAGATTTGACATCAAGAATCTAACAGAGTTGAATGGCCTGTAAGTGAAATTCTTTTGAAGTTCAAATATACTTACCGTGATATCTCTGTGAGGTCAGGCCTTCCCATGACAGGGTCTGTGCCCAACTTTCTACCTATCTTCTACAATCACCATCGAGTCAGTTCTCTGAGATACTTCAAAAGTGCCAGACGGAAGGAGGACACACTTTAAACAACTCCTGGTTGAAAGGCATTCCTCAAGATTATCGTGCTCTAGGTGATGGGGTGTGTTTCGGTATGAAATTTGTTTGTTGGCCAGCAGATTGGTTTATATAGCTTTGGGATAAGGTTTGCGGGATTACATGGTTGATCGAGTCTCCCGGGTGATTCTGGAAGCGTATTATAGCAATTGCAGCAGATTGTGAACAGTGGATATTCTGTTAGCGAAACGGTATGAGAATATATGACATTATACCACATTGCAGCAACATTATACCAAAACTGCAGCGTGGCGCATTTGATAGGAGCGGGATTGATTTATCCCGCTCATCCGAGCCAAGGCGCATTTTTGTCAGTGTGGGAAGCAAGCGAGGTGAAGATAGGCTTTCGCAGAAGTAAGTAGCTTGCGTTGGTCTGAAGTGTTGTCAGTCATGATGAAAGTCCGGATTCACATTTACTCAAAACGAACCGTTTAGCGAAGCCTTCTGTGAGCTCTCCTTTCGCACTCCGATCAATTTTTGACGAAGTTTGCACAAATACATCACGCGGTACCTTAGTCTCGTTCCCATCCGTTATAGGGCACGATCTCCCCTCCTGCAAAGGCCGGGGACTAATAGGCGGAGATCAAAGTCGGAGTCAAAAATTCTGCAAAATTTGATCGGGGAGATGTGCCCTATAACGTCTGGTGCAATTGCATCAGTAAAGATGCGGACATGTCACGCCGTGCTCACGCATCGACTTGACGCCGTCTAAGTCAGGATTTTTTGTCCAAGAACAACAGTTCTCTTCGCTTAAAATTATAGCTTACCATATCTATAATCTCAAGTATGTAAAGTGCCCAGTTGCCGCCAAAAATGTCATAAAATTTCCGCTGGAAGACTTCCATGGCGAGTCTAGCCCGTGTACAGGCAACCTCAAGTGTTAAGTGTGAAGATCTAATATACTTAGGCTGAATGGTACAGTAGAATTAGGACAGAAAGCGGAGGTTTGATGTTACAGCATTACTAGGCCGGGTACTCACTCTGCGAGTTCACATTGCACACTCCTTGAATAATTGTCAGTTAGGAGTGGATGCACCAAGACATCAAAACAAGGCTAGCTTTATTGGATTTCACTGAAATCAAATAATATTATATTTTTTCTCATCCAGTAAGTCTAAGAGTGATTATTGGTGAGTAAATTATATATTAACAAGGAGAACGGGGAGTATGAGTTGCATTGATTGAGTGATGAAAAGGGACGTGAGAGTGTGACTGATGTGACAAAAGGGGCTGTCCGCATCTTTACTGATGCAATTGCACCAGATGTTATGGAGAGCGATTTGCAACGGTTTTCGTCAGGATTTTGACTCCGCTTTCATTCTCCGCCGGAGCTCTCCCGAACATCTGGAGCCGAGATTAGCGGTACATGCCTTATCTGGAAAAGAGTCGTAACTTCCCATCAAGCGGAGATTGAAATGAGTTCTGAGTTGATATTTATTTAAATTTCCAGATTACAGCGAAGTTAGTTTCAAGCCGATATTCCAAACCGAATATGAAGTTCTTCTTCTGTGTGATACTTAGGAGGTGGAAATAGACGCTCAACTTACTAATACCGGTCGACAAAAATAGGCGCCAGTCCAAAATCTTCACGTGACTTTTCTTGACTTTACCTGACCCCTATCTACGCATCGTTTTGCGTTCTCTCATCGTCCGCACTTAACAGAAAGCCCTAGTTTCGGACTATTCTCTTATTTATACACACAAATATTTCTCGTCAAATTGTATGTTTTAGTTGAATATCTGCGAGGACCAGCCTCCCGTGTCGTCAGGCATAAAACTACTTTAAATAGTACCTCGGGCATAACCTCGGTCATCCATACACTCTGTACACCTTGATACTATGCTTTAGCAATCGAGGTTGATGCGAAGTGCATATGCACGGATAATACATTCCCGACTTTGCTTACACTTCAGCTTACTACTCCCATCGGCTGGTTTAATCGGCTTATGAACTAAATATCCTCGCAAGAACAGTGCGTCCTAGTTAAGACTCTATCTACCCATGGGTCATGTAGCTCAGTGGTAGAGCATTGGCATATATAGCCGGGAGTCACTGGTTCAACTCCAGTCCTGACCGTATCTTTTCCGTCGTCACCTGATTGAGTGATTCTAACAATAACTTATAAAGGACATCGAAAATTTCAGTTTTCACTCAGAGATCTCCAGCTTTACCCCAACGTTTACACATAACCTAACAGAACAACATGGTTTATCCAACTCTTTTCCAGCCCATCAAAGTCGGCAACAACGTACTCCAACATCGTGTTGTTCTGGCGCCGTTGACGCGCTTGAAATCAACCGAGAAGGCACACGTTCCGACGGTTGGCCTGATGAAGACATATTATTCACAACGTTCTAGTCACCCAGGCTCCCTACTAATTTCAGAAGCGACACTGATTGCACCTCAAACGGGAGGATATGATCATGTCCCAGGTATCTGGAATCAAGAGCAAATCAAGGCATGGAAACAAGTAAATAATTTTTATATTTCGTTATGCGTAGTAAAGTCTGAGCTACCTATCTCTAGATTACCGAAGCGGTTCATGCCAATGGGTCATATATTTTTCTCCAGCTTTGGGCCTTGGGACGTGGAGGAGAGTTCCGTATCCGGGAGGCAGATGGCTATGAGACCGTTGGTCCATCAGCTATTCAAAAGCAGTCCAATCACCAAAAGATTTTATCGTCCCTGATGCGGATAAATACACGACCCCCAGACCTCTTTCTGTCGCCGAAATCCACGAATATATAGAGTGGTACGCCCAAGCGGCAAAGAACGCGAGGGAAGCCGGTTTTGACGGAGTGGAATTTCATAATGCAAACGGGTATCTTCCTGATCAATTCTTGCAGGACTTGAGTAATCAACGGACGGATGAGTATGGGGGTAGCATCGAAGGAAGGAGTAGATTTGGTCTTGAAGCCATCGACGCCATCGTCAAGGCCGTGGGTGCAGAAAAAGTTGGAATCAGATTGAGCCCTTGGAAGACATTCCAGAGTGAGCCATTACGGTGACTTGAGAGATGCACCCAGCTCACTAAATAACTGTTATCAGGCATGGGAATGACTGACCCTATCCCACAATTTTCTCACTTTGTCAAGTCACTCGCAGATTCCCACCCTGGCCTCGCATACCTTCACGTCATCGAGCCCGACACAGTCACCAGATCAAACGACTTTCTTCGTGAAATATGGTCTCCACGGCCATTTATAAGCACTGGCCGACACAACAGAGAGTCAGCAATTGAAAGGTCGGAAAAAAGCGACGATCTCATCGGTTTTGGACGTTGGTACATATCGAACGTACGTGATTCCGGTGTCAGAAACAAAGAACAGACTCTTACCATGTTTTTATAGCCCGATCTGCCAACGAGGCTGATGAATGACACGCCTTTAGCGCCTTATCGCAATGAGACGTTCTATGTGCCTGTTAAATACGACAGTACAGGAAAAGGTTACATCGACTTTCCGTTCGCACATGACTATGGACAGCATACGGTCACAGAAGTGAGGCAGCAGTAGGGGTAAATTCCTCTGTAACAGAGTTCTTAGAAAGTAAAAGTACAGGGCAATATAGACGCTGGATGTTATGATGTAGCTACGTCATTGATGAACAACTAAATTCTCGGTTTTCCCACTCATTGTTCACGAGCGCTTAAGCCCACACGCTTTAAAAATGATTGAATAATTACAGGTTACATTGAAGCAAAGTCAACATAGAGCACTACTGGTAACATATTTATCGTGGGCATTACACCAAGTCCATTAATCGGTTTCATACTTTCTCCGGTTTCCCTCAATGTCCACCACTCCTATTTGCAGTATACGCATATTTGGAAATAGTTCCAGACTAACCTTAGCCATGAGTTTTCAAAGAATTAAAAATTTGCGCGAGGCCTTTATTGTTCTCCATCTCTGGATAGCGAGCTAACGATTTGGCAATAGATTCTGCGGCTTCCACATGCTTCCCGAGAGCCTGATACGCCCGAGCCAGACGCATATATCTATACATTATGGAGCATGTTATCAGTGATTATTCGCTATGCTGAAGAGGTTGTCAGTCAATAAGTAAAAGGCGTACCCTTTGGGATAAAATTTGTCCAAATGAATGGCTTCTTCAGCGTCTTCAATCGCTCTTTCAGCGTTTTCGGGTTTGACAATCCCATCCACAGGCAAAAGTCTAGCTGCAGCACAGTTTGCGTAGCACACAGCCATAAGCTTCGTCGCTTGTTCCTTCGTGGTGTCATTCTCTGGCGTAAACCGGCAAAATGCCTTGTCCAGGTACATTATGGCGTCCTTATAGCACGCGATGGCAGCAACAGAATCATTGGCTGCATATGCCTTATTGCCTTCCTCCTTCTTCTCTTTAGCGCAACTCATATATATTTTGAAGGTTTCTTTTCCCTCTTCGAACGCTGACTCTTTCAGTCTGTTCTCTATCGATGCTGGTACGATCCTCCATATAAATGGGGCTGGTAATGAGTCCAGGAACGGTCTGAGCGCCGCTCTATGGGGGGAGAGATTGGTAGATAGAACGAGGCACTGAGGAAGGCTCGGCCTGAACAATGGAAAAGGGTATGCCATGGATGATTTAATAAATCTGTATAAGTAGTGTCAAATATATGCGCAATATATTAGAAATAAAATAACGATGAAGCGTACTTCTCTACATTTTTAGAGGTCGGTGGAGCGCCCACATACTCTTCCATTGAACGAAAGACGTCCAAGGACATCTCAGGTCCAATCTTGATCCAGCAGTGTAGTTGAAAAGACTGTCGCCCATGGTCTTTGACATTAGCCGAGTTGTTGTCGTAGGCGTACTCCCCAGCTGCGTTCCTCAAACCACCAGGGTTCATGGTAATCAACCAAAAGTTAAATCTTTCCATAGGAAGTGCAGAAAAATCGAATGTATCCAGGTTAGGTGCACTTTTGTCCCTTTCCTCGAATTTTTTAGTGGCGCTGCTCTGTAACAATTCCTGCACGTCGGCATCGTCAAAGTTCTCTGTAAAAAACCTGCATATAAGACCGAGACTTGAATGACTACACATAATATTCATAGATTATGTTTGCTCACTTATGGACATCTGTTACGTCCGGTAGACCTGTGATTGGGTCGTGCCCCATTTTGTCTTTGAGTCTCTACCCCAATTTAGTTTCCTTGTTCCATGATGAAGGATGTGAGTCTGCCTAAGCACAACGTACCATTACCACATCTATACCAACTCCCAAGTCTTCCAATATGTCCTGAGGGGTGATCATACTGTATTCAGTGCAGTGGTGGGTAAAATAAAAGATAAAAAAGAGCCTCGTCCAAATCAAACCCCGCCGCCTTCGAATTTAAAGGGATCACTGGTACCGAAAATGGTATCTGTCTTACTATCTTACTGGCACGCAAAAAATCCAGCTCAGTCTAGACTCTTGAGACCACTAAGCTTTTCTCAAGACATGCTCGAATGACCAGGCGATCGATTTTAAGCGCTCATGATCGTGGTCCGAGAGAGTTGTGCTAAGTATGGAAGCATCCTGTCCGAGTCCACCGCATCTGCTTGAAAAACATGTATTTGAAAACCAACGTGACGAACTGCCGTAAAAACAAATACATGGAAACATGGGATAGGGATGGGGTAGTGGGGAAGGGGAAGGGACTTTGTCAATCAATGACAGAGAAATAGGAAATACTACACAAAATTAGATGGAAGGTCGTGAAAAGGTCATGAAAAGGGAGAAAAATTACAGCAAGTGATACTGGGTCATGGTCAAGGGGATGGTAAAACAGCGTGAATAGTCGAAGAAAGTGAGGAGAGAGAAAACATAGAATGATGTACAATTGTGTATGCGCTTGGGGATCATGGGGGTTTGGGGGTTTGGGAAGTGATGATGTAATGCTGATGTGAGAGAGAATAGACGCCGAGAAAAGAGATACAGGAAAGAGACGGCAAGAATTACAACACGAGAAATGGCAATGCTAATACAAGATAATGCGAAATGGAGTGAAATGATCATGATGGTAGAAGAAAGACGAAAACGAAAACAACGAAGAATTAGGACAAAGAATTGAGATGATGATAATGCAAAGCGAGGAAACGACGATCATAAGAGACAAACAGAAATCCCAGAACAAATAAGAAAAAAAAGGGAAAAGCAGTGACGAAAGAACAATGTTTCGAAGAGAAACAACAAAGAAACGAAACGATGATTGGAATAGGGATGGGGATGGGGATGGGGATGCAGAAAAGGATGTGGAAGGGGATGTGGAAGGGGATGTGGAAGGGAAAGGTATGGTGATGGCATGGGAAAGGGGACAGGGAAAGGGATGGGAAAGAAGACGAGGAGAGGAAAAGGGAAGGGGGAGGGGAAGGGGAAGGGGACGAGAGCGGGAACTAGAATGAGGTAGAGAAAAGTTTACACAGCTTGCTTCCTTGCCTTCTTCAGGCCACGCCCGCCCATCGCACGCTCCTGCTCTTCCATCTCCCATTCATATACCGCCCATCCCATCGGATGCTTTGACTTGATATGCCTCTTCAAGGCGTCCGTCCTCGTGAATTCCCGCCCACACCCAAACTCAAACGTCTCCGGGTCGCACTTATAGCTCGGCTTCTGGTGCCTGAGGCCCTCCAAATGCCGCTTCATATCCCCGAGCGCCTTGCTCTGAATGTCGGGGCACGCGCGGCATTGGAACATCATCTTGCCCGTCTTCTTGCAGCGGAAGGTTATGTATGGCTTGTCAGGAGAGCGGTCGTGTACGTCTTCGCCGATGCCGCCTGAAGGAGAAGGGGAGGTGGGGTCGTACGCGTCATCGGAGCCCGAGCTGGATTTGCGGCGAGCAGATTTGTCGGTGGAATAGGGTTTGGCGCGGGCGCGTTTGATGGTGGTCTTGCGCTTAGGAGAGGTTTTGGGAGTGATGGGGAAGGGTGAATCAGGGCCGGAAGAGGAAGAGCTTGGAGAGGAGAGCTCCGGTACGTTGTTGGTATTGGAGATGGCGGAGGAGAATTGGTGGTGAAGTTGTTGCTGCTGGCGCTCGTAGGAGGGATCCTGGAAGTCTGGGTCATCGCTGTTGTCGTTGTCCTCTTCGGAGGATGGGTCCATGGTTTCGTCGTAGGATGAAGAGGGGATTGTGACAGAGGGAATAGTAATTGAGGGAATAAAGGGTGCTGGGGGTAATTCGGGAGGTGGAGAGGGAGAAAAGGTAGCTGGTGGATCTTGCGAAACTTGTGCGGGGAAAATAACGGGGGTAAAGTAGGAGGAAATATCCTCGTCCATGTCTTCTTCGTCGTCGGCCTCTCCATCACTGCAGGGCGAAATAAGGTCTAGCCAAAGCAAGGATAACCGTAAACGACTACTTACGCGTCTGCACCGGAGTCTCCTGACCCTTCGGTGGTGTCGGATTCGTACATCTCCTCGGGAATATAGCTGTCGTTGAAAACGCTAACTTTGGGCCAGACACCATGTTCGATGGCGTATTGTCGCGCGTAGTCGTAGACCAACTTCGGCTTCTTGTCTGCGACCACGATTTCTGGTTCATCTAGGGTTGCCTCCGCAGCGACGTTGGAATCATCGATGATAGGTAAACTTGTTGATATAGAGAAGTATGGAAGTGGGGGAGGAGCTAGGTGAGAATGATCACCGTAAGGTGTATCATCATAAAATGAACCTGAATAAAGAAATGCTATGCTGCGCCGCGTTTCTTCGTCGTGAGACGGGTCCAAAGTCTGCATAAACTCTTCTTTGGTCATGGAGTTGGGTAGGAACTTGAGTCTGTTGAGAAAGCCTGCGGAAGTGGGGGTTTTGCAGGGTAAAAACGCGTCTCTTCCGGTCTCGCGGAGGGCCGCAGGCTTCTCCGCGCGAGAGTTGGTCAAATCTAGGTTGAGAGGTCGGTGCTTGAACATGTTGGAGTAGGGGATGAAATGGAGGCACTGGGAATGGGAGAGATGGTGGTGGTAAGAATGAAGTTGGGTCCTTTCGCCTGGCCTCCATTGACTGGCCGATTATATACAGGCTCTTTACAATGAGATTAAGCAATCGCTGTACTCCTGCGCGACGAGATCTCAAAGGTGAACACCGATCGTGACGACCGCCAAGCCTGACAAAGCAATTAACAAACGGACGTTTTGAACTTGTGTTTGCGCTGTGTCGTACAGCTGTCAAAGATAAGATTCAAAAGAGGTGTCCCGGTCAAGGGAGACAAAGGAAGAGGCCTCCATCAGAACACGAGGCCGTGGCCCGTCGCGGCCAAACTTGCCATTTTTTCCAAGATTCGAGAAGCCCAGATACCCGAGTTCATTGTCCAAATTATGGAGACAGACATACGAGTTGAAATTATAGATGTGGGCGTAGGGCAAGTTGTCAGATGAGTCGGATCCAGGTGAAAGGCAGGAACTTTGAAGAATGAGAAAGAATGGAATGGGCACAACGTGATCAATAATATTTTCCCACACTGGTTAACGCGTCGCGTCGCGTCAATGGCTCCACCGCCGCTGGCAATGTGTGAAGCCAAAATTTGGTATACCAAACAGATGTAGATAATTGGTCAGTATCGTATATAGAGGTCGCATACTACCTGGCTATCCAAGGGTTATTTTCTATCTACCAAATGCCAATCATCATGTCATTAACCGAAAATTGAGCTTCACGAAATCTCGTGAAATCTTTTCGACTTGGAATACGCTAAGTATATTGGAAATCAGAGAAGGAATTTATTGATATTGGATGTTGGAAAAGATTTAACCATTTGGCGGGTAGAAATCTTCCAACAGGGAGAATTGCGTTTGTATCAACTTATCCGACGTGAACCTTGAAAAATTCACGGATTCCCCCCAAAAAAATCAGCTTTTCCGCATGCCAGGAGGCTCATACAATTAACTCGATATCATAAAGCACTGACTGAAGCTGTAGATATATGAGCAGATTGCGTCGTGCGAGTACTGCCCTCCCGAGTTACTGGCAGAAGGCGAACCGTATATACTTTTGACATTGGAGAAGATGCCTGAGAGATGCATTATAGACATAAACTATCTGAAGAAAATGAGATTTTATGATTTTCTCAGAATTGTTCAGCGAGCTCGGTGGGCGACAATGAAGTGGTCAGAGTCAAGTCCCGCCGCGCTGGATGACGGTGACAACGTGACCTGCGAGTATATTCCCACGTTTAGCAGCCACGTCTCTCGTCGCAAAACGCGTTGTGGAAGTATCAGTACTTGTCTTTGGACGGCCTTATACCTTTTCTTCTAATATCGCATTCATTCTTCCCCTTCTTGTCCGAAAACACCTTTTTAGACTGTCGCCCCCCTGACAAGTTGCGAGCATGTCGGTTATGCTCACAAAATTCGAATCTAAAAGCAACCGCGTAAAAGGTATGGCTCCTTACTTTCTGCTTTGCTTGTCGATATCTAACCGGACGGTGGCTAGGTCTTGCATTTCACCCAACACAACCTTTGCTCGCCGCTTCGCTTCACAATGGTTGCGTACAATTATGGAATTACCGGATGGGTGTCTTGGTGGACAGGTTTGAGGAGCATGAAGGTATGTTCTTGGTTGTCATGTCCTGCTATCCACAGGCTGATCGATATGATAGGGCCTGTGAGAGCCGTGGCTATCCATCCCAGCCGTGCTCTTCTGTGTACGGGAGGAGACGATTATAAAATCAAAGTTTGGGGTGAGCAGAACCCTGTCGACATTCCTCCTGATCTGACGGCGGAGCACAGATATCCGACCACAGAACCGCCGCTGTTTGTTCACATTGCACGGACATCTGGACTATGTCAGAACTGTTCAATTCCATCATGAAATGCCCTGGATCGTAAGTTTTACAAAGTATCATGCAATACCTCCCTCGTTCCGACAGCAAAACATTCATAGATTTCAGCTTCGGACGACCAAACGATCAGAATTTGGAACAGCACCTCACGCCAATGTATCGCTGTTCTTACCGGACATTCACACTATGTCATGTCCGTCCAGTTCCACCCCAAGGAGGATTTAATCGTTTCCGCCTCCATGGATCAGACTGTTCGTGTGTGGGACATCTCCGGCCTGCGCAAAGGGTCACCCAACCAAGGAGGACCTGGAAGCTCAAATAGCAATGGGCCCGGCAATTTCGAGACTTTTGATACATTTTCCACTGTCAAACACGTTCTAGAAGGACACGACCGCGGTGTAAACTTTGCCACCTTCCATCCCACCCTCCCTCTCATCCTCTCGGCCGGAGACGACCGTGTTATCAAAATCTGGCGGATGAGCGAAACCAAAGCCTGGGAGGTCGACTCGTGCCGTGGGCACTTCAACAACGTCTCCACCGCACTCTTCCACCCGAAGCACGAGCTCATTGTATCTTGTGGAGAGGACAAGACCGTGCGTGTATGGGATCTCGGCAAGCGCACTGCGATCCAAACGTTCCGTCGCGAGCAGGACAGGTTCTGGGTGCTCGCTGCGCACCCGAACCTGAACTTGTTTGCTGCGGGCCACGACAGCGGTCTGATCGTATTCAAGCTTGAGCGCGAGCGACCGGCGTTCTCTGTATTCCAGGACACCCTGTACTACGTGCGCGACAAATATGTCCGCTCATATGACTTTAACACTGGCGCAGACATTGGACTTCTTAGTGTGCGGAAGTTTGGAAGCCCTTATGTCCCTCCACGAACGCTCAGTTTCAACCCTGCCGAACGGGCGGTCATTCTTACGATCAGCTCGGACAATGGGCTGTACGAGCTAGCTAACCTGCCTCAGCAAGCTCAAGGAGAACTGAAAGACTCGAGTGTAGACGGGAAGAAGGGAAGTGGGCAGAGTGCGATATTCGTTGCTAGGAATAGGTTCGCTGTGCTCAACAAGACCACTCAGGTATGTCTATTTTTACTCAGTTGAACATTTTCTGAATGCTAAGGGTGCCGTTCCGTCCCCTTTTAGCTTATCGAAGTCCGCGACCTATCCAACTCAGTTGTGAAATCAATCAAACCTCCTGTCCAGACGAACGAGATATTCTATGGAGGAACCGCCTGTCTCATTCTCAGTTCGCCGACCGCTGTAGTGTTGTACGACATCCAGCAGCAAAAGACAATCGCGGAAATTAACAGCCCTCCTGTCAAATATGTCGTGTGGAGTAATGATTCGTCCTTGGTTGCATTGATGAGCAAACACAGTGAGTAAATCCATGTGGCATTTTTTAGATGATCAACAGGCATCTAAACCCCCTCGCGTCCCTTTAATCAGCCATCACAATTGCCAACAAGAATTTCTCGCAACATAGTCTGATTCATGAGACTATCCGTATCAAATCTGGAGCTTGGGACGATGCTGGCGTTTTCATTTACTCGACGCTTAACCACGTCAAGTATTGCCTAGCTCAAGGGTAAGAGTCTTTTATCCTTTTCATAAACCCATATTGCGTGGTGCCAACCATCGTTTCACTCTCAGCGACCATGGAGTTATCTGCACCCTGGATAACCCCGTCTATCTGACACGCGTCAAGGGCAAAACTGTGCACTGTCTCGACCGATCTGCGCGTCCACGCACTATCACCTTCGACCCCACAGAATACCGCTTTAAGCTGGCTCTGCTCAAAAATAATTATGAGGAGATGCTATACATCATCAAGACAAGTACGCTTCTTGGACAGAGTATTATTTCATACTTGCAGCAAAAAGGGTTCCCTGAGGCTAGTTAAGGATATCATCATGTGTTAGACAACGCTAACACTTTTTTCTTTTGTAGATTGCCCTACATTTCGTGCAAGATACCAACACCCGATTCGAACTTGCAATTGAGTGCGGAAACCTTAATGTGGCAATGGAGACCGCAAGGGAGATCAACCGACCTGAATGCTGGGAAAGGTTAGCCCAACAGGCCCTGAAGCAAGGCAATCACAAGGTACGGACTCATCTTCACATCGTGTACGATGTTGTAGACGCAGGCCTAATCCATGATGTTAATAGGTGGTGGAGAAAGCCTACCAACAGACGAAGAACTTTGATAAGCTTTCCTTCCTGTATCTTGCCACCGGTAGCAAGGACAAGCTTTCGAAGATGCAGCAAATTGCAGATGCACGTGGGGACCCGATGTCGCGTTTCCATAATGCTTTGTATGCCGGAGATGTAGAAGGAAGAATCGCCGTCCTCCGTGACGTTGGACTTCGTGCGTATATGCGTATTATGATCCACGAAAGCCACGTATTCATTGGTTTTGCTTTTATCAACAGATCCGTTGGCGTATCTGACTGCGAAGACAAATGGCCTTAATGAACTGGCGTTAGAGATCTTGGAAGCAGCCGGTCTGACAGAGGCAGATGTAGACGATGTGCCCACGTTCGCTGCGTCGACTCTGAAACCACCACCTGTCATCACCGCCACGGCCGATCTTCTGTGGCCTTCTTTATCATCAGGCGAGAGTTTCTTCGACCGCGCGCTCGTCAACGGCCAGCTAGAAGGCGGCGTCGAGCCTTCATATGTCAACGGCGACGCTGCGGCCGCCGCCAATTCCGCACTCGATGCCTGGGCTAGGGATGAGGAAGTGCACGATGAAATTGACCCTGAGGAGGAAGGATGGGAGCTGGATGCCGATGGCGATGGAGGGGAGTTCCAGTCCGCTATCGAGGGTGAGGAAGCGGCTGCTGAGGAAGAGGAACTTGGTGCGGGTGCCACGCCTGGGCCGAGCGAGCCTGAACTGTGGGTCAGGAACTCACCGTTAGCTGTGGATCACGTCGCTGCGGGTTCTTTTGACACTGCTATGCAGGTACGTTACTTTTACTTTTTCGAGTTATTTCCCGTATTAAAAATATCTTTATAGCTCCTCAACAGACAGTTTGGTGTTGTTAATTTCTCCATTCTCAAACCCCTGTTCCTCTCAACATACCGTTCGTCGCATGTGTATCTATCACCTTATGCGTCTCTGCCGCCTTTGAAGCTGCATGTGCGACGTAACCCCAGCGAGAACGCGCCTAGTCGCGTCCTTCCCGTGTCCGTGCGGTCGCTTGCTACGCTCCGCTCTGAATTGTCAGATGGCTTCCGATTGGTATCGGGAAACAAACTACCGGAAGCGCAGGAAGCTTTCCGGTCGGTATTGCAAGGGCTTCTGTTGGTTGTTTTGTCTTCAGACGACGAAGCCAAGCAGGTGCGCTGTTGCTTCATGACTTTGAATATACAAATTACTCATGCGTTATAATTCTACTTATAGTGGAGAGAGACCGTGACATCTGCGCGGGAATACCTCCTCGGTGTCTCAATTGAGCTCGAGCGAAGACGTGTGCTCGAGCAGGAGCCTGACAATGTGACACGAAACTTGGAGCTTGCCGCATACTTCACGCAGTGCCAGCTACAACCTCCGCATATGCAAATCGCCCTCCGAAGCGCGATCAATGCCTTTGCGAAGGCTAACAACCAGGCGCATGCTGCTAGATTTGCCAAGCGCCTGCTTGAGCTGAAACCTGATCCTAAAATCGTTGCTCAGGTATATATTCAAGCTATTTTCCCGCCTAAGTCTACTCTAACTTGTCACTCTTCTTTGATAGGCCCGACAACGTATTGCAGCGGGCGACCGCAACCCGCGCAACGCTGTCGAAATCGCCTACGACGAATTCACACCTTTCGAGATCTGCGCAGCGAGCTTCACACCCATCTACAGTGGATCCCCGGCTGTCCACTGTCCATACACCGATGCGGCGTACCTGCCCAAATACAAGGGTACCCTCGACCCTCTCCTCCAGCTAACAGAGATTGGAGCGTCTGCCTCGGGCCTGCCGGCCGCGTGGTAAAAACATTCTTCCCTTTCTTTTATATTTTAATTCGATGTGAAGATGAGCCTGGATGTGGGGTCTGCGAGCCCAAGCTTAGCTTGAGGGTAGAAGTGAAGTTGGAGCTTCGATTTCGATTTTTGGAAGGATTGTTTGTATCACAAAAAAATTCCATTTTTTATATTCTCATGCTTAAGCCTCAAGCCTTATGATGTCATTGTTCTACTCAGTAGGTGGGTGAGGCTGCCCTTTGTACCGTATCATATATTTCGTTGCCGTTTCGTACTTGTCGTTGCTAATTTTACAGAACATATCTGAAATCCCGATTTTGAATATCGGTCAAATCCATGAATTCCTAAAACGCAACCCAATCAAAGGCCTGCCCATTGTTCAAAAGAGGTTTTTAAACCTACCTTATCCACCTTTACTTTAATCATTTCCCCATCTTTGCCCATTTTCTCAATGTAGACATTTTGGAATTGGTCATCGGCGGGGTCTTCGCGGTCACGACGTTTGTTTTCAGACGAAAGGATGTATCGGATTATTAAGAGAAGCGCCATGCAACACAGGTAGCAAATGCCAATAACGAGCCAAGGGACGTGATTCCTATATAGTTAGAAATATGTTGTATTCAGCAACTAAAATTTGGGGCATTTTCAACATAAATTTCACCTTGGAGTATACTTTGCCTGCCACATGAAAGGGCCGGCAGAGTTTCCAATGCAATATGCACCCAGCATAACGGCGTTGACTGTAACCCGCTTAGTGTGCCCCGCAGTAACGCTCGAAAGCCACGATAAAGATAGCACAAATCCGGTGGTACCCACACCTGCCAGATAAATGTATTAGAAAAATGAAACTTGGCAGCAAATTAAAGGAATAAAAAGAGTCATGTGGATAAGTTTAGTTGGACATCAGCAACACTGACCTGTACACCATTGAGCGAACAGCAGCCCAACCTTATGCTCCCAAGGTAGGAAGTTGATGAGGAATACGCCGAGAATGTTGGGGAAGAAGTAGATGAACCCGATGTAGGCGCGGCTGTTAGGTATTTTGGCGGCGAGAGTGACCCCTGTCCATATGGTAACGATCTCGATGAATCCATCGACGCAGCCAAGGAGCGTAGTCTGGAAAGGGGTAAATCCGAAAGATGCCACGATGATTTGGCGCTGGTTCGTCAGAGAGTTGGGCACGTTGTCGAGCGCGGAGAACAGTGCGAAGAGCCATGTTTTGGGATCCAGAAGCGCTTCGATCATCCTTTTAAATAAAGTTTTTAATAGTTGATATTGCACATAGAGGTGAAATTTTCATTGAAAGCTTACTGTTCTTTCTTGAAGTGCTTGTTCTCGACTCCAGTTTGGTTTTCCTAGATCACATGGTACCATGAGATCTCGAGTATGGTGTGGTTGTTAAATTTAAGCGATTCGTACCTTTATCCGACGGACAGCAATCACTTTCTCAGCAGGTGTCAAAAACCAAGCTGTGGTAGGAGAATTGGGGAAGAGGAACCTAAATGGAAATAAAGCGGAGGTCAGTATGAGCATGACCCGGACAGGCAGCAGACGCTGAATTAAAGAACGGGACTGACCAAAACGCAGTGGCGGTGAGAAGGGTAAGACAACCAGTAATAATCATGAGCCTACAGTATGACTGAGATTGAGCAAGAGACTAATGGATTCAATGTGATGAACCGTAATGCATACCATTGCCAGGGTTCAAACGATTTGGTGTGGATATGCAGTGAACCAAAGCTAATAAATCCAGAGATAATTTGAGCTGTATACATGTCATGTTAGACGTTTGAGAAGAGGGAGAGGAGGGACTTTAAAGGGGTGATGCGTACCAGTGCCATTCATGAGGACTATAATGGAGGAATCAGCACACTTCTTATTAACGATATCAAAGAAGATGCTTACACCAATATCCGACCCTTAAGGTCTGTTCTGTCCTAGTGTAGAACATTGACGTGACAATCATGAATCCAGCTGTTATGGATCCTTCGCACATCCCTAATATCAACCGGACTACGAATAGTCCTGCGAAATTTTTACAAGCGGCATGAGAGCATAGCACTACACCCCAAACAAAAATATTGAAGCTGGGTATGATGCAAATTTAGAAAAAAAAAATACCCCAACACTGATACTCCACTCACCTCATCCATCGTCCGACGGGGAACCGTTGTAGACAAAGATTTTGTGGGAAGACGAATGTAAGATAACTGAGATAAAAGATTGTCCCGAGCCTAATTTCAGACGTATCAGCATCCAAAGAGTCCGGAAGTGGTAAGGATTTCGGGTACCAGTTGTATCTATCAATGTCATTTTTAATTAGATTATCAAACGATTCAGGAGACGATACACGACTACTCACTGGTTTGTTGTGAGATGGGTGGCTTGCCTGAATAAAGAAACGTGAGTTACAGAAGTAAAATGCGTTATGGAGAACATACCGAATCCCGAGAATCGCAGAACTACCCAACGTTGTCTTATCCATGAATTGTATCCTACATCAAATTTGTTACTTTGGCGCTCTCTGTGGACCAAGTGGAGTCGCACCAATAAAGGACTTCACCGTACCGGTTAGCATCACCTAGATGATGGAAAAATGTCAAGACTCACTACACATAAGAGGAAGGATATGATAATCTATTTTGCGTCTGCATAGGCGTTAGAGTAGAGGAGCGGACAACGAATAAATCAACCTACCTGATGCGCAAAGCCTCTACTGGATCAAGTTCTTCCTGGTCTCCTGAAGCGAACTCTGCAGCAGTATCCACTTCTTTAGAAGAGACCGCCACAATCTCGACTTCATCTCTTCTCTTCAGATCCTTCTCATCGCTGTATTCGGTGCTCGATCCCATAGTGCTGAGCGGCAAGTAGTCAGTGGCAGTAGGAGCTGTTGGCCTGTTAGCAAGGGCCAAATTGGTTTCAATGGGAGAAGCAGTATATATACGAACCGGATGACCATATTCGCGATAACATGCCCCGCATTATCACGCCAGCATGCTCCAAGTATGATTAGAAGGAGTAAACAAGACGAAAATAAACTCCAGATTTGCTTTCCACTATCATGTCCTGGGAACCACAAGAAGATTTAGGTCCGCGTCGGCCGTGGTTCAAAAGAAGTCTCATGCTCGCCGTGAGAGCACGAGGTCATGCCAAAATGATATCGCCAAAGGAGTTCAACAAGCAGAAGCTCGACACCTATGTGTATTGACCTTGCTTTTTATATTGAGTTGTGCCTAGAAAGGTCACACCAACTGCAAGCCTACTGACATGAGGCTCCGAGTGATATGTGAATTACACAGGTAGCTTGGAGGCAAAGCAGATGTTAGAACGGGTTTGGCCCTTCCATCGAACGGTAAATGTGAACTTGACGTAAGTAATGTTACAGGCAAGTTGTACGGTTGGAGCCTATGGAAGCCCGGCGCACGCGTATTACCAATCGAATCCTTGTCGCGTCGGTCACGCGTACGACCGCCTTGTCCTCCCACTTCAAGGTTCAACTCATTGAATGTTTCTCTCAGTTACATCCCACCGAGCCCGGTACATATGGGAGTGAAGGGCTTAAACACATTCATTAAGACGCTGCAGTGAGTAATTCCCGCAACGTCTAGATTCGTTTAAATATAGCTCCGCGTTCATTCAGCCCAACGATCTTTAAACAATTGCCCAATCGTTTTGAAGCTCTCAGAGGGAAAAGGATTGTAATGTGAGCCGATACTTATAATGATCTCAAGTTTTTTCTGATTTCATTCAGCGATGCCACCCTCATAACCCAGAGGTACCACTATGCGAGGCGAAGCTACGAGTACCGTCATATTCAAGGGTGGTTTCGCCTAGCCCGAGACCTGGAGAGAGCCGGAGTTTCTGCAGTTTGCGTTTTCGACGGAAGCGAACGGAGTGAGGCCAAAGCTGAAGAGGTGTGTATTATTTCCTTTGTATCCCACAAGTGCTAAAGAAGAGCAGGTCCAACGCAGGCGCGACCAACGTCAGCTCATTACAGAACGCTGGAAAATGGAAAATGCCCGATATGAACGACTTTGCCAAATGAAAGGGGGTATCAAACTTTTACAGCATCTCAATCCTTTGGAACGGACCGAGGTGTTTAAATTTCTAGATGAACCTTCGTTTGCTCGAATCCGTGATTTGAGTGCCCAAACGCCAGAACTTCCGAAAGAACAGGATACAACAAGGAAGGACCAAGTAACAGAGCCAAGGGAACAGTCTATAACGCCAATTGCTCCCTCTACGCAGGAGAGTCCAGAGCAAGAATCTGCTCCTTCGGCACCGCTCACACCTGCCTCAGAGGAGAGACCACTCAGCGATACTCTCCCCAGTCCCAACGTGTCCTTGACCGATGTGATTTCTATTTTCAAGACCCTGCATATTAGCTATAACGCTGGACTTGCGAAGCTTACGACCATTTCTGCCGAATCCGAAGTTGAGCCCCAAACCAAACCCCTTCCGCCAGGAAAAGAGGCACCAGATATTTTAGAGGCAGCAGAAGCCACTGTAATGACGAAAAGGCAGAGTGAGCTTTCTGAAGCGGAAGGGCAATTATGGGCTGAAATAATCCAGTCTCGCTATTCTCCTACCTCGCAAGCAGATGCAGGTTTTGAGCAACACATCAACAAGCTAGTCCATCAAAGCTATGAGATGTCCGAATCATTTGATCGAAGAAAGTCGGCCCCGGACACCAAAATCTATGGCGAATCTCAAGAGCTCCTGCAAGCTCTAGGTGTGCCTTGTATTATAACTACAGGAGGCATCGAAGCAGAAGCTCTGGCGTCGTCGATAGTTTTAGCAGGACATGCTGACTACGTTGCAAGCGAAGACACGGTACGTTACCAAGCTGCATTCGCAGAAACCTCAATGACATTGTCCTTAGGATGTAATGATTTACGAGGCAACCTTGCTTAAAAATGTCACCCAACATGATTCACCCCTCATCACAGTCTCCGGTAGCGATATGCGTGAGTCGTTGGATCTCACTCGCTCGCAGTTCCTCGACTTTACCCTGCTACTTGGCACTGATTTTACCTACCGCATTGGACAACTCGGGCCTGTTAATGCATATAAACTAATCAAAGCTCACGGATCTATTGAACGTATCATCGAGAACATCTCTGACAACCCAAAATTCAAAATTCCCGCGACATGGGACACTTACCTCAAGCAGGTTAATGCGGCGCGACTCGTCTTCCAGACGTTACCCCCTATACCATCCCCCGAATTTCTCAAGCCAAAACAGAAGGATGACAAGCTGCTCGCGGACATTCTGAAGAAATATGGTCTGGCCTTCTTCTTGATGAGGGACGATGCGTGGGATTACGAGCTCGCGAGTGCTACCACTGTGGGCGGGAATTATTTTGGAGACGATCCATCGACTTGGCGATGAATTCTTGAACTTGAACTTGTTGTCCACTATCGACGCGTATTGTCATACGGCTCACGAACCACCCGCTGTATTAAACAGAGTTGCTTCGGAGGCCGTATTTTCTGCATCAGCTTTCCTAGCCGAATGTGTGGCTCAAACCTAGACATTATGGCATATTCCTCCAAATAACGGGTGGATATGGTTCATACCGAATGTTCCCTATCTATTATACAATTACTCGGGATATTATGGAAGGCTCTAGGGTATCTCAAGGCTTGAAAGCCGGAATGAATGATGGAAATATAGGAGGAAAGATCATATGGTTGTACACTTGTCCGTTTTTGTTGCAATATGAATAGGATGGATTGGATCTCAGTGGCTCTACCGACGGATTTTGATACCTGGTCAGCGATTTTGGTGGCGCATCTGCTGTCGTCTGTGATGTGATCTGATGTGCTCTATCCTATTTGCTCACTTTTTCCAGTTCAAACCTCTCGCCCAGCTCAATTTCGTTTATACGCGGGAGGCTTGGTCGACTGACGCTGGATCTGGCCATCACAACCGGGGTGTCGGGTGGACTGTGGCTCTGCTGCATGGCGTTGACTGATTTTCGCATGTTGCGCCAGACGATCACGGACTACGGTGGCAAAGACGTTATCGATGAGATATAATGCACGGAAGATCGCCATAGCGCTTATGAGGACTCACAATTACCGGGTCAGCTTCAATTGTACATGTCAGTTTTTCTTTCAGCCGGCGGCGGACGTTTAAGCCATTCATGAAGGACTAGCCGGATAAGCGGTCAATTCGATTCGAACTAAATCTCGACGCATTGGTGCCTACTCACTGTTGAATACAAGCGTCCTATCGGGATAATAAACACGGTGTACAGAACGCTCTCTGGACGAATGACTGATCATCGGGACATGTCACAGATCAGAAGATAATCAAGGCAAATTAGGTGGTCGGTTGGCTCACGAAATGTGATAAGCGCAGCTACAGCAAACATGGTGGGCAACATCCCCGTCCGAACAGATCCTCGAATGAGACGGTTGATGACTGAGTCGGTATTCGATGCTCCCGTGCGGTGTTTGTACAGGAAGGCGATCATGAATCCTAGCAGAAAGTAGGAAACAGGTTAAAAACGCCTATCATGTAGGACGAAGGGTTGTGCGGGGAGCTTACCGGCTATCGCTATGTCCAGAACAGCTTGTATACCCAACCACGACGCAACGAGGGTCTTCATCGACACATGCGTGTCCGCCCTAAGCACCAACCAGAGTACAGCAAGTCAGCGCCTAAGAATAGAAAAGAACCACCAGCCAGCTACCACCTGGGTCCGGGCCCAATAGCCACGCGGTGTAGGGCACACGGCGAAACAATTGACTTACATGGGAAGACGCGTCCAGATACTGTAGGTCCATTACCTATATATGAACAAAATCCATTCTTCCTGACGCTCAACAAGAATGGAAGCTTACCCTGTTCCGTAGGCGATCCCTGTTCCGAGAGCGCCAAACGTGCCGAGGAGGAGAAACGCGTACAAGGGCTTGCTTTTGGACATGTAGTATATTCTGCAGGACAGTTGGTTGAGGAATTCTTGTCGACAGGAATAAACGTACCTGCGTCCCATGGCTAGATGGCACACTGTCGCTGTAAGCGCCGTTCCGATGGGTATATACGCATACGGCCATATCGTTCCTGCTTGACAAAACCAGAAAACGCTAAGAAATGCATTTACTGGTAACAAAGGCATGGTAAGACCACTCACGATCAAAGATCTCCTTCATCGCTGAATTGTTGATGCTAAAAATAGATCATCGTGTGCTTAACGACGTTTTGGAAGATCGGCGGAACAGAGCAGTGAATTACCAGTAAACCCAGGCCATACAAACCATTCTGTGAGTTGACGATATTGTTTATTAGCAGGTATTAAAAGGGATTTAATGCGGATGTGTAGAACTTGCATTGCACTTTGAAAAGTGTCGTTTAAGAATAGTGAGAGTACCGCGAACCTAAATGGTCAAAGTCAGCATCTTAACCAGAGCGGAGAGTTTAGTCGGACCTGACGTTCAGAGAATCATTAAATTCTGCAAGATACAGTGAAGCCTGAGCATCGTTATGGTTTCATTAGCTCGAAAGAACACTGACTGGACTTGTAATAGGTAGAATATTGCACGGTAACGAGGCCATAAAGATATGTGTTGACTGGACAGCAAATTAGACGTCAAAAACGAGAAGGAGAAAGGCAGTCTACACACAGAATATCCCAATTAAAAGTGCACCTGCTCCCATCAATCCAAATTCTCAACATTCATATCTTATAACAACGCACCTAACACATCCTCGCAATCCAACATCCCAGGCTGCGCGGCACAACAGCCCTTGCAATCAACAACCTTCACTGAAAGCCGAGAGATGAAATGTAATGTAAAATCAACCACTCTCAAAGGGCACGAAGCACGAAAGTGACGAAACACAAAGGAGCGAATACAGAAGAACAGAAAGAACCGAAACAACGAGTGTGGGGGAGAACGAGAATGCAACGGGACTGTCACCAATGCGATGCACAGAAGGGATCAAAATCAAAATCAAAGTCAAAGGTTCAAGAATCAAAACACCACACTGGCACAGGCAGACTCTCAGGGCTCCCAATGCGCTTATTTAAATGAATATGATATATGTAACATGCAAGTCACTACCAAGTTACCACGGCCCTCACGCACCAGCACCAGCACCAGCAACAGCGCCTCCGACTCCGACTCGGACGTTAGACTTCAAACTCTAATATCTGATATCTGATATCTAATATCTAGTATCTAATATTTCATGCCCATACAAGGATACGCCCTGCTACGCCAGACAGCCCTTGCCCGATCTTCGCGCCGAAACGAGTGTCGGGTGTACGTGTTTCGGGGTTACGGGTCTTGGGTTTGCCCTTCGTCCCTGCCAGACAGTACCAGACTCACTCCATTGCGCCAGCTAGCACGCGCCTGGCGTCGCATATTATATTATGGGTAAGCCGGAGATAGCGACCTTGTGCTCAGTCAATGTGCTCACTCCGCTGAACTGTTACAGATTACACTACAGATATACAGTTACTACTACGGTAAATACCCCCAACTCCTGAAGTGACTCAAATTATTGTGTGCCTCAAAACATGCTTTGAATAAATTGAATTTGGTCCTTTGGACCCTGTCACCCTGAAGGCTTATTTCGTTATGTATCTATTTCGAGTCATGTAGGCTGTAGCTATGCCTACCTTGGACTAACATAGATTCCAGTTCCCAGCGCTTTTGCGACTCGTCGCCAAGGCCCAAGAAGGGAAGCTGAGGCTCGGGTGCTGCCACTGCCACATACGTACGTACGTACCTGCTATATGTGTACATGACATGTATACATGATATCTAGCGGCCAGCCTGTACTTTTCTGTAATCGCAACGGTGTGGGTCTTCAAAATGAATCTAATCTATTTCATCCAAAATCTCCATCGACGCGCCGCGTATCCATATACCCCAGCAGAAGCAGCAGCGTTAGCTATGATACCTGCATATAAGTATACGAATTTGCACAAATCATGATGAAACGTTTAACGCATCCGACTGTTGACAAGTGTTTCGAGTGTTTCGAGCATTTATACTTTGATATATCTAGTACGTGCATGTATGTATAAATACCATGCATAGACGCAATATACTACCAGAATTTCCAATTATCCGAGTCAAAGCCAGTTAACTGCTCGTGCGTTTTGGGCGTTTATCATGATAATCCACCGTCCTTCAAGTTCAAGTTTCTACATACTAATATTGTGTT
Source organism: Psilocybe cubensis (assembly GCF_017499595.1). Lineage (NCBI taxonomy): Eukaryota > Fungi > Basidiomycota > Agaricomycetes > Agaricales > Agrocybaceae > Psilocybe > Psilocybe cubensis. The sequence goes on along the minus strand of NC_063006.1, from coordinate 1,926,026 downwards.
AAGATATGGTATAATACTCATCCATCCATTCATCCAGCAAAAAAAAAACAACCAAACAAACCGCGTTGATAGGAGCCGCTTCTACACATCCAAATCCAAATCCAAATCCATATCCATATAACAACACGATCGAAAAAGCTGAGACGCGGAGGCGCGTCGGGGGTCTGGGCGCGTTTTGACTCGGACTTTTAATTATTTGTAAGTACGACGGTAAAGAAACGACGATGACGCAAGGAAGATGACGAAATTCAGTCATACGCACCGGTAGGGCCATTCGAGTCTTTGACCTTGAAATGTTAAATTAGTTGGAATTTGGCGCAATTGGCGAGATAAGATTTGGAGACACGAAACAAGAGGCAAGCCCTGGCAGTGGCAAGCCTCAAAGTCAAAAATAGAACTAATTCACCTCCAACCTCCGACAAACCCATCATCGCGAGATTAAATTTAATGATTACTGTAATGCTCAACACCAACGAACCATGAAGATAAAAGGTGATATAAAATACATACATACATACATAGGCCTTCAAAGTCGAATACAAGTCCGAGTCGTTAGTAGTACAAATATCCAGCGATGAAGCCTTCTGAATCTAATCAGGCCCTGGAATAAAATAAAAATAGCATGATACATATCTCCCTCCACAGTCCACACATCCACATCCACATCCAAACCGACACACTCGTCAAGAGATCGATCGATCGTTAAACCACACGCCCCTCCTCCTATACCATTCGAAAAACAAAATCAGTCAGTCAGTCAGTCAGTCAGTCAATAGCCCATCCATGATCCCTATCCCTATCCTATCGCTCGGCAACAAAGTCAAATCCAATAGCAAGAAAAAAAAAGAAAAGAAAAGAAAACAATGAAAGTAAAACGTACAACGCACAACGCAAACCCGCGCGTCGATGTTACATCTCAACCCAACCCAACGCTCAATAGCAAAATAACAACACATCCAACAACCAAAAAACAAAAACCGCGAAAAAGAAATAAACTCACAATGACAAAAGATTTCACAACCACCTGCATATCCGCCTTCATCTTCATATTTACAGTCGCATTGCTCCCATGCGGGAATAAAGGGTTCGAGAGTATCTTCATCTGCCTACACAAATCACAAGTCACAAGTCATATGAAGGTTAGTTACACATTCGTTTGCAGACGGACTGGTCGCATGCACAACGAACGGGCGAACGGACGAGCGAAAGAACCAAAGACGTGACCAAAAGACGTACCCTGAAAGCAACCCGTCAAGGGAAATCATCACTCTATGCGCTTTTCCAGCTGGCAAATACGCAGGCGCTAAAGTCGAAGTTAGGCAATCAGTTCCAGTAAATCAAATCGTTCAATTGGGATACGGTGAGCAGGAGCACATATAGAAAAAAAGCGAAAGGATAAAAGATAAAAGATAAAAGCGCAAAGAGGAAAGAGGAAAGAGGAAAGAGGAAAGAGCAAAAGAGACGTACCGAGCTGGGGCAACATAACCCCTCGCGCACCACTCGTGTCAAATGTCGCATGTGTACCGTCCGCGTGTACCATCTTCGTCGAGAGCTGCGAAGTCAGCACGATCTGTTTTGGAATCCAAATACCCAGTACAGTACAGAAAAGAGAAAGAGGGAGGTGTGATTAGCGTCAGCGTTCGTAGTGGCAGTAGCAGCGTACAATCACAGAAAAAGAAAAAGAAATAGGCAAAAAAGAAACAACAGAGGCGCATATACCATGGGGTACAGCATGGTATAGCACGATTGAGATTGACAGACCAACAGACAGCAAGCAGCACACGACAAAAAACGACAAACGTCAGACCAACAAACGACAAACGACGAGCAACACACGACAACCAACAAAAGAGAAACAACAAAAGAGAAACAACACTCACACTAACCCTCCCCGCAGCCGTCGCCCTCGCAAACGCCTGCTTCACACGCTCAAAATGCGCGCTCCTTTCCGCGGGGCTCAGGTGCGCGTTCTGGTTCTGGAAGGGAAATGAGATGGAGGTGATAGCGAGCAAAGTGACCTGATATGATTAAGTTCAATTATGTTTCGGTGGGTTGAGTTTGGGTGGGTGAGGTAGCGTTAGCGTCAATGCCAATGTCAGAGTCGGGTATGAATATAAACTCAAGTTCAGAAACCCCAGACAACCAGACAACGTGAAGCGCATGCGTACCTTTGGCGCCGCGGCGAGTATAGCAGGCAGCTGGTATATAAACAACAAGAACTGTGCGAGGTCGTGGATGTGCGTGTACTGGATACGCTGTATCGCGTTTTGTGCGTCGTGCGCTGGGAGGTGGTCTGTAGTGTTCAAAGCGGTTGGGACATGATCAGCGATCAGTGAGTAGATGGTTTGATGGTTTGATGCGACTTTGGAAGGGAAGAGAAGGGGAGGGGGACGTACCTTTTAGAGCGCGAGCGAGCACCGCGGGCGTTGTCATATGCTGACAATCTACAAAAAACCAAACACGTCAATTTAGATAACGCTCACATATCCAATCACAAAATAGACAAAATCAAATAAAAAAGTAAGAAAGAAAGAAGGAAAGAAAGACAAAGTATCTCACCGACAAAGATGACCTCCTCGCCTCGACCCACGACCTCTGCGACGAGACCCATCGCAAGGCGTTCCTTCGGGGACCCAGGCGGGCCTGAGAGCTCGAGAATGTGTCCGCGCGGGAGTCCGCCTCCTCGTTCTGCTCCTTCACCACCACCACCACCATCCGCACCCTGACCACCTCGGCTACTACTACTACAACTACTGCTGCCGAGGAGGAGAAGCGCATCGAGCGCAGCGCAGCGCGTGGAGGTGCGTTGTGCATGTGCGGTGCGGAGGAGGGCGGCGGCGGATTGGGTGTGTGGGAGGGATGGGGTGGGTGCTGGTGGGATGGGTCTTACAGCAGCAGCAGCGGATGAGGATAAGGATAAGGAGGAAGAGGAAGAGGAAGAGGAAGAGGATGCAGCGAATATCGACGACGACGCGCTAGATAACGATATAGATCGTTGAGCGAACAGCGCTTCGATCTCTGACTGAGGCAAGTTGAGGTCTTGGGAGTGTGAGATCGCGCTGCGTGTGGGTTGAGTTTGTGGATGGGTATGTACCTTTGGATAGAGAATCGAGAGTGGCTGATGTCAGATCTTGCACTGTCTCGTAGCCGTTGCGGACAAGTGCTGCGAGGATGTCTTTTGGGAGTCCGAGTGATAACAGAGAGCGTGGCGGCATTTCGGGAGTGTTCGAGCAAGCTATTGACGCGGTTCAAGAATCTCAAGGAAACGCGTCGCGTTGGATCACGTGATACGATAAACAAATTCAGCAAAATGTTTCCCAAAAACAGGAGTGGTCTTGTCATTAAGGGGAAAGTATGTACCGAATACCGACACTATTCACACAAAGTGAACAAAAAGGAAAAAATTGCACGACAGACGAAGAGTAGTCTGAATCGAGTTGCACGGAGATCCCTCTCTAGCCCCCACAGGCTTGAAAGGAAACAACCAACATGCGCTGCGAAGTGAGCTGAAGGATAGTCGAGCGCTGCGCGCCCTGCGTGAGCCGCTCCCCCGCGAAGAAGGAGCAACTCCCAAGTCGTCGCACGCGGCTCGCCACCCGACCATTACAGCGAGTTCCAAGACCGTCCCGCGCCCTCCCCTCCTGCCTAGGCGATCTTTGGGGTTCCCTCAAAGGGGGATTAACGCGGGGGGTCGGATTTCTGATACGCCGTTGCAGCTGGTTACAGCTGGGTCCCGCTAGGACCGATCGAGAATGGTTGGAATGCTCAGACCTTAGCCCGCTCGCGAGTGCGGATGCGCAGCATAAGGAGGGACACAGAGGTCCCTACCGCCGCTGCCCGTCCTGTATGGGGCGAGCCTCGCAGCTTTCCATCTGTCGTGGTATGAGAGAAAAAAGCATCTCAACGCGATCAAAAAAAGATTGTGACTTGATTGTATGCGTCTGCTTGTTTCTAATTGGCATGGAGGGAAGACGCAAATACCATCAGCGTTGACGTCATTCTTGTGATCTTTTCTTCATCTTATCTGTGGGTGGCAGCTTTCATCATCGTGAAAGCATTTTCACTTTCTTTAGTCGTCCATCATCGAAAAATTCATAATTTGTGTGAACCCAGAAGCTATAAACTGCAAAAGGACTAACCCAACCCCCGAATATACGCCGTAACGACATGAAATCATCACTCAGCGATCATATGGCGCTGGGAGGGGGCGCACACAGGGGTCACTCCAAAGTAAAGTCAACAGTAATTGCCGGGTCTCCGAGCGAGTATAAAGAGCCAGTGTGAATCCTTCCTTTTTTTCTCTCTTATCAACCCACCACACCCTGCATTACAACCACAACAACAATGCCAGCTAGCAAATCCGTAACACTTAACACCGGCGCTGAGATGCCCACCCTCGGTCTCGGTACGTCTCCCCCCCTTCCCCCTCCTCCCCTCACCCTCACACTCACACTCACCCCAAAACCACACCCACACAGGCACCTGGAAATCCGGCCCCGGCGAAGTTGCCCACGCCGTCCAATTCGCCCTCCAAAACGGGTACACCCACATCGACACCGCAACCGCCTACGACAACGAATCCGAAGTCGGCGCAGGCATCCTCGCCTCCGGTGTCCCCCGCTCCTCCTTCTTCCTCACTACTAAATTGAATAACAATGATCATAAGCGCGTGAAGGATGCGTTGGATTTTTCGCTTAGGGCGCTTAAGACTGATTATTTGGATCTTTGTGCGTTTGATTTTTTCTTTTCTGGTTTTTTTGTGGTGTTTGGAGTGTGAGTGTTTGTGAGAAGAGGGGAGCTGATGCGTTTTTTTGTCTTTGATTTGTAGGGCTGATGCACTGGCCGGCGCCTATGGTGCAGGACCTCAGCGGCCCCGATCGCTCGGTACGCGTCCATCGGGCCATCCCTAACTAAAACACCTCTAAACCCACCCACCCACCCCAGATCGACTGGCTCGACACCTGGAAAGAAATGGTCAAAGTCTACAAAGAAAACCCTGACAAAGTGAAAGCCATCGGTGCGCATATATTTTATTTTATCACATTCGGACGACGATATTAATATGTTAATATTATTTGTTTACGAATTAATCAAGGCGTGTCCAATTTTTGCATTGACTATCTTAAGCGCCTGCTCGCGGACAGCGAGGTCGTACCAGCCGTCAACCAAATCGAGCTGCATCCGTACGTACACAAATTTCCCTCACACCCCATCCCACCCCATCCCACCCCATCCCACCCCATCCCCATCCCATCCCATCCACACACTCAAACATTCTCACTAAAACACCACCCACAGCTCATGCACCCAAGAACCCCTAGTCGACTTCTGCCGCACGCACAACATCGTCGTGACAGCCTACTCACCCCTAGGCTCAAACGACTCCCCACTGCTCACGAACCCTATTGTGAATAAGATTGCGGAGCGGTATGGTGTGAGCCCTGCGAATGTGCTTATTTCGTTGCAGGCGAATAAGCCGGGGGTTAATGGTGCGTTTTTTGCGTTTGCGTTTTTGGGTTTTGGGTTTGGCTTGTGGCTTGTGGCTGATGGGTTGTTTTTGTAGTTCTTTCAAAGTCTGTTACGGACGCTAGGATTAAAGGTGCGTTTATTTTCATCTATACAACCAAATTCCACAAATTTTCTCCATGTTTCGAGGATGTTAATACTAATACCATCTTTTCTTTCTTTTCTTTTTGTTTTTTTTGTGACTGGCAGCCAACGCGAAGGTTATCGATTTGACACCGGAGGAGGTGCAGGAGCTGCAGGATATTGACAAGACGAATCATTTCCGTGTGTGTCATCCTAATTGGACGGGATGGGGGTCGCTTGGGTTCCCGGATTGTGAGTGAGGGAGGCCCGATGCAATGTTGATGAGGGATGAGGGAGGAGGGAGGAGGGAGGAGGGAGGAGGGAGGAGGGAGGAGGGAGGAGGGAGGAGGGAGGAGGGAGGAGGGAGGAGGGAGGAGGGAGGAGGGAGGAGGGAGGAGGGAAGAGCGGGGTAAGAGTGTGAGGGATTATGATAGAAGTAGAAAAGGAGGAGATAAGATTGAGGATGCGTAGAATTTGTGATTGTAGATAGAATGTGTGTTGTAGATGTGGAAAGGATTTGAGAGAACCTTGTTCCTGGTTACATGTCGACTCTCAGCACTACCCCGGACAAACGAAAAAGTAGGAAGCCTTCAAAGGAAAGAAGCTGATCTCCTTGTGTACGCAGCACGATTTCAGGCAGACTGCTGCGGCACTGCGGAAGTGGATTCTCATATAAAATATCTACTGAGAATTTATATTTACATCCAATTGCGCAACTACTTATGCGCGCTTCGGGCGCTTCCAAGGACCAAAAGGTCGCCCGTGCCACGCGAGCGACAAGTCGCGCCGCGCGCTAGGCTCTAGGCGTAGTAACACGTGTACATCGAAGTCTAAATTTAGAACATGGGATAATTGAACGAAATCACTGCGCACTTACGATAGAATCAACCGAATCATGCGAATCAGCGAATCAGCTTTTTTTGTTTTTAATTGTTAAGCAGTATCGTAATTGGGCTATGCACGCTTAATTGCGCAGTCGGTTTGGAGGTTTGGAGGTGAGGATTGCGCAGTCGGTTTGGAGGTTTGGAGGTGAGGTGGAAGGTTGAAGGGGCTGTAACGAAGTAACGAGGTGACGACCTAACACTGGCAGGTCGTGTCGTGATACGATGGGGCCGGGTAGGAGTGGATGGGTTTGATGGGATGTGTTTTGATCTACTCAAAGTTACTGTGCTGTGGAGATAGATTATATATAAGCGCAGCAGCAGGCCGGGTGGGATTTGACATATTTAAGTCTCCCCCAGTTTCTGACTGTTCCCTCGCCGCCCACCACCGACACCGTACACGACTCCAATTAATCAAGTTTCAACCATGTCGCGCCCGTCCGAGTCCGAGTCTGCGCCCCTCTTGAGCGACCACGACGCCTCGCCCGCAGACGACTATTCGCGCCCTATAAACGGTGACGCCCGCATTGCGTCGCGTCTGCAGAGATACGCGAAGATCCTCAGAGTCTCTGGACTCGTTCTGTCAATTTTGGGGCTCGTTTTGATTATTGCGTTTATTGTTTTGGTTAAAATTGCACCGCTTTCGAATTCATCTTGGAGGTACAGAGCCGAGGAAAACGTGATTGGATGGGTACGTGCATGCTCCAAGCCACATACATTCTTTATGTAAATCAGAAAATATAATCTAACGGGTCGTTTGTCCTATACAGTACATCGCCTCTGTGATCACAGCCATTATCATCCTCTGCGCCCCCCTCCCTGCGCTGGTCAGCTTCGCGAACGACGTTACGTTCCTGGTGGGCTTTATCGTGTCCTCGGTGCAGTGGATCGACAGTATGCCGTTGAGCGACTGTAATGGCCAATACGACTGGCGCACCAAGAAATGGACGCCGCCGCATCCCAAGTGCAAGGATTACCAGCTGATTATTAACATCATCATGGGCTTCGTAGCTGCTTTTGGGATTCTACTCGCGTGAGTTTTTTGGTTCCTTCCCTCTGTAACCGACTCGAATTTGTGACACTCATCATGTCGGTATTTTTTACATAGCACCTCCTACGCCCTCCTCCTAGTCATTCGCGTGTACAATGTGTTCAGGTCCAAAAGCTGGAGGAGCAAGCTCCCTGGCTCTGGCGAGATCACATGGACAGTCAGCTTGAACGTCCTCACAGACGGCCATGAGCGAACATACGGGTTCTCCGTCGGCGCCAAGGCAGATTCAAAACCTACCCAGGGACCTGTGCATCTGTAATTTCCCCCCAATGAAGAGTCGACTTTCTGGACTTTATATTTAGTAGTTTTATCCCGGTTGATTGTATATATTGTATTGTATAAGGAATGTTACAGACAGAAAAATTGGACTGGCTGGTGATATATCTCTTGTGCCTTTGTTTTTCTGTGTGCCCCCGGCGAAAATGGCTCGCCGGGCGTCTAATTGCTGGGTCAGTGGAGATAATCCACATTGCTATTTCATGTGTTTTCACCGCACAAATGGCTCACCTCGGGCATCCAACAGCTGGATGATCAAATAGTCTAACTGCCTGTCCCGCCGGGACAGTGCACTAATCCATCCTTTTCCTAATGATGGTATTATTGTTCCTAGATTATCTAGCAGATAAATGAAGTTATCTTGTTTCAATAAAATGTACAAAGAAATTCATTGATAATTTGAAGTTTTTATTAATCTTGCATTACTCTTGGATAGAATTGTTGGAAAACGGATGATAAATTGTCAAGATGAGCAACATTTTTTCCAACGTCACTGGCATGACTCGTCCACGTCTCGTCCGAGGGATGGGGCGCCGACCATGAAGTGAATAGACTTGACGAGCTTAGCCTTGGGAAATGTACATATCTATGATGCAAAAAATACTATTGAAGTGGATGTATCGCTCCCAGCGCTTTAAAAGGGCGTCCACCGGTATAGCATGTTCTAAATTTAGAACAGTCTATTCCTGCACTTACGATCTTAGTAAGGTAGTAGTCCATGATATGATATGAGGTCGTGGGAGGTGGGATATATCAGTCTACTATATATAAACTGGACAGTGGAAAGAATTGCTTATACATATAAGCGAGTTTGACCTGGCAGAGGCACTGATCGTCCCACTCTTGATACTACCACCCAATTGTGGAAGACATGCCGCCGCCTCCCTCAGAGTCCGCACCTCTGTTGAACGAGCACGACACATCCACTATCCCAGATAGTGATTTGCCGCCCACGAACGCCCGTCTGTCGTCCCGATTACGAAGATATGCAAAGATTATTAGAGTTGCTGGACTCATCCTGTCGATCTTCATCGTCATTCTGGTCATTGCGAAACTCATTTTACTCAAGATTTCACCTATCTCATCGTATTTGCGGAGCATTACCGAGCAAAAAGTTATAGGATGGGTGAGCGCTATTTAGTCATTGTGGTCAGGCCCAAGCGAATCTAATAGTAGCATCATTTCGATGCCACCGTTTGGTTCCTTGACAGTATATTGCCTCTGCCATCACAGCGATCATCATTATCTGCACCCCGTTGCCCTCCCTACTCAGCTTTACCAGCGATTTCGTGCTCTTGGTGGGTACTATCGTGTGCTCTGTTCGGTGGATCAAGCATATGCCCTTGAGGGCTTGCATGGGACGATATGATCCGCCGACCAGAGAATGGTTACCCCCGCACCCCAAATGCAAGGATTACCAACTGGCTATCAACATTATAATGGGCTTCACAGCTACCTTTGGAATCCTCCTTGCGTGAGTTTTTCTATCCCTCGCCGACTCGGTGCTACGAGCAGTGCCTAAGTGTAACAAAATTCTCATGTCTTTCTGGATATTTCGTGTAGCATCTCCTACGCCCTCCTCATCATCATTCGTGTTTACAATGTATTCAAATTCAAGCTTCCTGGCTCGGGAGAGATTAGGTGGACAGTGAGCTTGAATGTCCTTGAGGACGGACATGAGAGGACGTATGGGTTCACTGTTGGTGCAAAGGCAGATTCAAAACCCACACAAGGGCCTGTCCATCTGTGATTAAGAGTACAAGAACGCCCGTATTTCACAGCAATGGTATCTCAATCCTAATTGTATATGTAATCAACCTTTGTGCCATTTCATGACATAACTACTCCGTGGCTCGCCCGACTCGAGGGCTGGGACGCTGATCATGAAGTAATTGGACTTGAAGAATTTCCACTCGTACACGTCTCTGATGTAAAAAACACTATGGAAGTGGGTGTCTCACACACCATGGAGAGCTTCCAGCGGCGCTTCGAAAGGGCGCTACCGGTACAGCATGTTCTAAATTTAGAACAGTCGATTAGTGCGCTTACGGTCTTGAGAAAGATGATGTGCATCTAGAATGGCTATGCACGCGCAGGCGTAGATGGTAACGAGGTAACAGTCGTAATAGGATAGAAAATCGTCTCTGTGTGGGATAATTCAGTTTACTATATATAAACTGAACAGTGGAGAGAACTGCGTATATAATAAGCGAGTTTGACCTGGCAGAGGCGCTGACAACCCCACTCTTGATACTATCACCAAATTCTGACCGCTAAACCGACATTCGACAGCATGCCGTCGACCTCTCCGGAATACGCACCTCTTATGAGCGAGAATAACGCGTCCACCGTTTCAGATAGTGATTTGCCACCCACGAACGCGCGTCTGTCGTTGCGATTACATAGATATGCGAAGATAATTAGAGTTGCTGGACTCATCCTGTCGACCTTCATCATCATTTTGATCATCGCGATTCTCATTTTGCTCGACGTCGCGCCGTTCTCAACTTGGCGAAACCATACCGACGGTGCAGTGATGAAATGGGTGCGGACTGTTATTTATATTATCTCCCCTGGCTCTCAGAGGAGCAAGGCGGCCAAAGTCAAAAGAGTCTAACATTTTTTGTGACACTATTTTCATTATTGACAGTACATCGCCTCTGCCATTACAGCAATCATCATCCTCTGCGCCCCGCTTCCCGCCCTGCTCAGCTTCGCCAGTGATGTTGTGTTTCTGGTAGGCACCATCGTGTGCTCTGTCTGGTGGATTGATTTTATGCCCTTAAGCGCGTGCCGTGGCATCTATGACTGGCGGACAAAAAAATGGGCGCCGCCCCACCCCAAGTGCAAGGATTACCAACTGGCTATCAACATCATCATGGGCTTCGTAGCTGCGTTCGGGATCCTCCTCGCGTGAGTTTTCAATTATTGCCAACTCTGAGCCATGCGTATGTGCTGTGAGCATAAAAAACATACTCATGAACTTAATATGCCATATAGTACCTCCTACGCCCTCCTCCTCCTCATTCGCGTGTACAATGTGTTCAAATCCAAGGTCTGGAGAAGCAAGTTCCCTGGCTCGGGAGAGATTAGTTGGACGTTCAGTTTGAATGTCCTTACGGACGGACATGAGAGGGCGTATGGGTTCACCGTTGCTGCAAAGGCAGATTCAAAACCTACTCAGGGACTTGTTCGTCTGTGATTTAGAGGACCTGTTTACATTTAGTTTCCCCGGTAATTGTATCCCAATCGTATTTATGCATTGTATGAATGCTATATATGTTCAGCTTTTGAGTTTATGGTAATTCTCGTGTTATATTTTGTGTGTTTGCGCAAAAATGGCTCACCACGGCGTCTAACCACACTTCTGCATCGCGCATAAATAGCAGAGTATATTTGCTCCATGTTGGTAAATCACTGTAAAGGGTACTTGTTTCTGTCAAGGCATAGTTGAATAGGCAGTTCCGAAGGCGAGTCCAAGGTTCACAAACTTACGATTGCATCAATATCCCATAACCTGATCACAATAAACTGTATCAACTACAGAGTATGCGTCAGCTTCACCTCGTCTGCGTACGAAAACGCGTCGTCCCATTCGAGGGCGCTCCATTTACGCGGATGCGCACAAGCGTCGGCGAAGTGTTCAACAGCCAGAGCCATCTGCTGCGCGCAGCGCGCCGCTGATAGCTTTCCCGTGCCTGTCCCAAAGCCGGTCATCAGCACCGTTCGTATTGGCGTGCATGGGCTTTCTGAGTGCAATTCTTTGGTTAATGTACCGTCCGATGCACCCCCAGATATTCCATCATGGACATTGCTGATAGAGCTTTCCCTGGAGCCCGACGCAACAGCCTGGCGATTATGCTTCTCCAGTTCCACGAGCAACGCCCACATCGTATTGTACACGACCTCCCTATCCCACGTCGCGTCCTGCGGCACGCGCATCGTCGGGCAGAGTGCGATGTACGCGCATCCGTGTGCATTTGGAGTGCAGGATGTATCCGCGAGCGAGAGGAGTGTGCATGTCCCCGGCGGCGCGTAGCCTTTCCAGCGGTCGTAGAGGAGCGATTGCGCGAGCTGCGTCGGGAGGTGTGGGTCAGTGGGTGAGAGTGCATCGGATATTGCTTGATCGAATCTGAGGATGGGATAGAAGAACGTGGGTTGGGAAAACCGCGTCAGCAACGCTGTCATTTCACTTCGAAACATTGTAGGGGATCGCGACAATGGTTTCCTGGGAGAATGTAGGGAACACAAATGGCACAGGCAACAAGCATTACCGTAACAACGATCAATGATATTCACCCGCCGTCTAAGCGCCCATACGAGTTAGCGGGCGACACGACACAATCGAACTGCTTGTGCGCGGCGTCGAGATCGGCGAGCGCACCGCTGTGTAAGGTGAGAGGTGTGAACCTGGCACGGAGGGCGCGGTCTTGGATATGTTCGGTAAAGGCGCGCGTCCATTCGGAGACGAGGGCGCCGGAGCGATCGATGAGGATGAAGTTGAGGTCTTCCATGGGTGCTTTTGGGTCGGAGCGCATCGAGGAAGCTGGTTGCCTCGTCGGCAAAACCCGAGCTGGACGTTACCAGGACCTTTCAACCACTTTGTCAGTCAGACCCCACATACAATCCACTCAGTACTTTCACAGTGCAGCTCTAGGAACAGAGGAAAATCGTTCGTACACCCCCTGGACTAAAGGATCCACTTGGTATCCATTGACATGGCGAATTATGAAAAATTGGATGCGCACCAATAAAGGAGTTGAACGTCACGGCCCAGGAATCTGAGTACAGTACTCTATTGGAGGTGTTGGCCGCCGCACCGTCCTTGCAGGCATTGGAAGTCGACGCAGAGCTTGAAATTGTCTCACAGAAACAATTCTTTCAACGATTGTCATTACTCCACTCTGATATTGATACCCTCCCCGCACCTCTGCTTCCAGAATTAAAGTCATTCACCTTCTAATTCCAATAGTCTGTTGTGGAGCGAGCAGTGCATCTTGGAGCTTGTACCATCTTAGTTGAACCAGGCGAAGTTGTTGGTATCAAGTGCGATGACAAGGGTGTTGTTGTGCGCATCCTCGAGCTTTCATGTGCAGGAACATTCTTTGACCTTCGACATAACGGCCTGGATGTACTCCAGCACTCTCTGCAATACCACGGAATCTCTGAGCTCTAGTCAATAACTTAGTTGATATCTTTACCTTACCGCTCTTTTTGGAGCAATAAATTGTGTGCCCAATAGTTGTGGTGTTTGAAAAATACCATATGGAATGGTTCATTTTGGGCGCTTATTCCTGCCACTTTCATTGTTGGAACAGATCATAAAAGGAAGGCCAGCGCCCGAAACACTTGACGTTGACAAAGCATGGTAAAATCAATATAATATCCAGCCAGGAGATTTAGATTCTTCATCATCCTACACCAAATTAAATAATGCCATCTTGGTAGGTCTATTTTTATACGGACTCCAAGTAGTTTCGCCAAGAAAGCGACCACCTGGTTAATTGCCCCTGAATGGTTTGCAAAAGTTGAATGTTGATTGTGAAAGTGGAGTACTAGTAAGCACACAATATACTCGCCATGTTCATTTAGAAATGCTCATTTGGTTATACTACTCCTATTCTTCAATCCGGGTTGGACGGGGTCGACATATGCGTCGGAGCAGCCAGGCCTGTTGACGCTGGTATCAAGTCCTGTGTTTTTACAGTGCAAAAGGTTGGATAACGCATGGCTGATTTACGGTACGCCTTCGAAGGTTTTTGGCAATGGTGTACTATGATGACCTTCAAAAACATAAGACAAGGAAACGGGCCGTCGACGAGTGAGATCAAGAACGCCATAGAGACTCGGGAGTAATATTGCCGAAACTCTCGCGCCATTGCAATGAAATTGCATGATAGTGCACTTTGAGTTTGAACTTTGATACACGGGTTGAAGGCCGCTCTTGGTAGCCCTTGGCAAGCTTTGCAACGAATGAAACCGAGGACTATTGCATAGAGATTCTTAGTAAAGTCGCTCCGAATGAACCTGAACTTTGAAGGGTAAAAAGACATTGTAGTCTTTAGACCGGCCGGAAGAATATATAACTATTAAAAAGATAAACGGGTTAGACTTGGCCAATAGAATGTCAGACGTATCAGTGTCGACCTTTATCGCATTGCCTAGTCCTTGTACCCGTGCTAGCGGTAACATTTGCATCGAGCTATCACTCGTACGCTGGCCCGGGGCGGAAGTATATACAAAAGCACATGGTGCTTGCCAGGCGAGCAACCGATTGAATCACAGTAAATCGCATGGTCATGGTTTGATTTGGGCTCGCGAGCACTGCAACTTTATGGAGATTGGCTGGCGCTTTCCGTGGCACCCAGAAAGCAGGAAAACAGCTGCCTGCACATTAGGAAAAGAGGCCTGTTTATGTTTTGGGCACTTCTTGGATGTCTTGGGCGCATGTGGGAGGTCTACTATCTTTTTTCCTACGGAACTGAGCAAGTGGAAGGTACGATGGTACACTGGTACAAAATCTGGGCATGTGTGACGACATTTCGAGGCGGTAACATAGGGTCAAACGAAGGTTGGGTCCCGGTCGAGATCGGCGGGGGTGCTGCAGACATGATTGAGGAGAACGGATCTGCAATAGGACAATTAATTGAGAAGACCGCAATTATCAGGATAGTCCAGACGGGGATTCATTGAAGCGTCACTTAGCGCAAGACACGAGCGTCCAGTTCGGATCGAGGTTTTGACCTAGTCCAGAGGTGCCGGAAAGAAAAGCGAGCCGCGAATGTCACTGAGTGTCATCTGCCGCGACCTTGCAGTATAGTGCATGCAAGTTAGACAGCAATAGCCCCACATTGCCAATTCGCCAAGGATGTCCAGGAGCTCCGGGAGCACACGATACTTTGAGTCGTGCATGATAGAGAAAGCCCTCATCGAGTCGACCTAGGTCAGGCTGGGTTGTCACTGTCGTTGGTTTGGAGAGCTATCGGCTGGAATTGGCTCCATAGCTTTAGGTTTGGCATACCGTCTCGATGCCCGAGCGATTGCGAATCTCCGAAGAGAACTTGGTATCGTGAATGGTATCTTCTGCCAATCGCCACATCGTTCTATTGATAGCAATCTCATACCTTTGGGGGTTGCGTGCAGGCAATTCTGAGCTACGATGTTCAGCCTGATTTGAATCGCTGTTATTTGCCCGACAATTCTATTCTGACACGGAGGAAGTGCTTATCTCCAGCTAATTTTATTTATTTTTGTTGGTCCTGGCGGCAATCAAGGGAGTTTGGAAACAGGAATGATGGTGTTGTGGGTTAGATAAGCACACCATTTGCTTTGCCCACTCTGTAACCTTTAGCGCGCCATGTGTGGCTTTTCATGGCATTTCTCTGAGATCTGAGCTTCTGTTCTACTGCCTAAGTTCCTGTCCATATGGCACCAAACTATACCCACAATGTCCAGCTCCCTTTAGCATTTCATTCGCCCGATCTCTTGGTTAATGACTAGCCCAAGATTCGCTCATATAATGCACCTTGTCCGTCTGCTTCTGTTCTTGCATCCCCACTTTGTCAATCCAGTCGATTCACCCCAGGTGAATCCATAAGTGGCCTCTAGCACGATGAGCACCGCTATCGAGAGGGACACTCCGATTCTCCACCGCGAGCCGTACAGTGAGAAGCGAGAAGATTCTGTGGAGGACGCAAAGCTCGAGGAGGAGAAGGAGGACAGATATGAGGACCATGATGTGTATGTTGCCGCCGTTACCTACTTTATGTGATAAAGTTCTTAAACCATTTCCTCGCCTTCTATAGCTCCAGACCTTTCCCTCCTGATCCTGATGAGTGGGAAGAAACTCATCAACTATCTTTCAGGTAACATGGTTCTTAGTACCTGTTTGAATCTTTATCTCATGTGCACATCAGGGCTATCTTTGTTGGTTGTGCATTGGGCGCTATTGTTGGAGCATCCAACATCTATCTCGGTCTGAAAACGGGATTCACTTTCGGTGCCCAATTGTTCGGAGTAAGTTCCTCAAATCACTGCTTATCTTGTTCATCGAGTCCTTATTTTAATTTAACAGGCTATCTTTGGTTTTGCAATTTTGAAAGCCATGTCCAAGGCCTTGCCAGAGAGTGGCATCCTCAGCTTCTTGGGAGGACCATTTGGACCTAAGGAGAATTGTACAGTCCAGTCGTAAGTTCAACGTGTCCTTTTCTGTAATCACTACTCATATTCAATACGATTTTAGAGCTGCTACCGGTGCGAAAAGCATTTTCTTAACAATTTCTAAAGACTAACATCACTTTCAGCCGCTGGTGGTCTCGGTATCCTGATGGTCAGCGCCGTCCCAGCCATGTATACCCTCAACCTTCTTTCCGATGACCCTTCGAAAGACATTGGGAAACTCATTGCGCTAACTTCTTGTGCTGCGTTCTTTGGTGTCTTCTTCGTCATTCCTTTGAGGAAATATTTCATTGTGCACCAAAAATTGACGTTCCCGACACCTGCCGCCACTGTATGTCAACTTACATCATTTTGATTACTCAAACTTAGCATATTTCCTATATTCAGGCTTATACCATTCGATCTCTTCATCGCGGCAAATCCGGTGCCATTGCTGCCCGCAAGAAATCGCTTGCTCTGCTGTACTCCTTCATTGCCGTCTTCGTCTACAAGGTTGTTAGTGGATATGCTCCCGGCATTGTGAGTATCAGCCTTCATATATTTGTTTAGGGCAAAGCCTGATTTGCTTGATAGCTCTTTGACTGGCATATCGGTTGGACTCTCTACCGTCTCGGTTTCACCAGCATGATCAACCTTGAGAACTATGGATGGTGGATTCAATGTAAATACTTCGCCAGATCTTTTTCAATCGCGCAACTCACTTGAGTGCTATAGTTACACCTGCCTTCTTTGGTGCTGGTATGCTCAGCGGTTTGAACGCGAGTTGGAGTTTCTGTAAGTTTGTGTTTCGCCTTTTACCGTTTTTCTGTCTGACTTTTGTCAATAGTCGGTGGAACCATTCTTGCTTGGGGAATCAGTAAGCATGGTTTATTATCGATTCTATACATATGACTAAAACTGTCCAGTTTCGCCATCTCTGGTCAAGAACGGACTTGCCTTCGGAAAGCCTATCAGCGATGAATATCCTCTCGTTACATACATGTCGATGTCACTATCAAATCCCGACCTGTATGCAAGGGAACCTTCGCCACGATATTGGCTTTTGTGGCCCGGAGTTCTCATCATGTTGTTGTATTCCTTCGCCGATGTCGTCATCACCCTCATCCCCATCGTTCGCAGTACGTTTGACCCAATCTTGATCGAGCCTTACAGTATTTAACACATTGTAGATATGCAAATTCCTTCCTGGAACCCCCGTACTTGGCTCCACTCTGATCCCAATGCTGAAGATGAGGATAAGGTGCGCATTTATTTGTTGCAAAGGACTAGTTGATTAACAAACAATCGTCTCCCTTCTAGACACCCATTGAGGATCGCATTCCCGTTTCCTGGTGGGCAACCGGTTTGGTTCTGAGCACTGTCATGTCCTGTGCCATTCTTGCTACTCAGTTCCACATGAACGTTGGCGAGGCCATTCTTGCTCTCGTTCTAGGTTTCCTGTTCTCTTTCATCGGTATTCAGTCCTCCGGATACACTGATGTCAACCCCGTCTCTACTGTCGCCAAAGTGTCCCAGCTCATCTTTGGAGGTATCTCCAAGAGCACCGGTCTTGCAACTCTCCCTGCGCAGACCCTTAACATGACTGCTGGTGTTATCGCTGCTGGATCCGCTGCCCAAGCCACCGATATGACTGGAGATCTCAAGACCGGTTACCTCCTCCGCGCCAAACCCAAGAACCAGTTCATCGCACAGCTTTGCGGTGCCGTAGTCTCCGTCTTCTTGACTTGCGGACTGTTTGTTCTCTTCACCAAGGCTTCACCTTGTATCATGTACGTCTCCATCTTAACTTTTGTGTTTCCCAATGCTTACCGCTTCCTTAATAGTCACCCTGTTGAAGACGGTTAGTTTCAGCGGCAATTAGGAATGAAATGGTAAATTTGCTAAGTGCGCTTGTTTAGGCCCCCCTTGTACATATGGTGCTCCATCCGTCGCCGCTTGGGCCGCTGTCGCTATTGCTGTTACTGCTCCAAAATTGCGTACGTCTATGCATGTCTTTGTGTTCGAAGTTAGGCTTAATCTGTCTCTATAGCTATCCCTCCTTCCTCGGGCTACACCGCTATCGGCCTTGGTATCTTCAGCGTTGTTTGCCTAGTTGTCAAGGTATGAGGCTTACACCCGTTATATACTTTGCTTTTGCTTACCCTCGCTCTTCTAGACCTACTTCGTGCCCAAAAAATACTGGCCTTATTTCCCTAACTGGGTAAGTTAATCTGTCCAACGAACGGATGCTATTCAGATCAGCTAATGTCAAGTTATCTTGTAGAACGCCGTCGGTCTCGCCTTCGTCGTACCTAACCTCTACTATTCAATTGCCATGGCTGTTGGATCAAGCTTCAATTACTTCTGGATGCTCCGCAACCCCGCTGGCTATGATATGTACATGTTTGCTGTCTCGGTAAGTTTTCAGCGTGACTATGTTCTCCACCGCCTCTGGAAACTCAACTTTTCTCTGTCAGGCCGGTATGCTTGCTGGCGAGGGTCTCGGTGGTGTCCTCCAAGCCCTTCTCGCTATTGCAGGTGTCGACGGTGGAGGTAAGTTCTTTTAACAGCAATCTTTTCCAAGGTTTGTTTCTGATAATGACTTTCGTACTTCTAGCCTACGGCACTGCCATCGGCTGCCCTGGAATGGAGTTCTGTGGTTAAATGCCATTTGCTTCATAATCCATACGGTTCTTATGATAATATCTATCGATTATTGTGATTTGTATTATAATTATGACGGATGTCTGGGAGGATTTATCAATCTATCTAATTTCTCTATTCATAAATATCTGTGTGGTCGACGTCGTTAGTTTCCCATTGATTGCTTGATGTAGCGTAGTTGGATGTGTTAATGAGCGTGAAGGATGGGATAATTCGTGAGTAAAATTTCTGTTGAGGTCATTGAGAGAACTGTCACTGAATGATGCGAACAGCATAAGCCATCAAGCCCTCCTGTTCTGCAGCAGCGGGTAGTTTGCCTGTATTTCCTTTCAATAAACTTGCTTCCTTGATTATGGCGTTCGTCAATCTTGCCCTGCGAGCTTTCTTTCTTTTCTTGACGAGATTCAAGAGCATCGTGCCCAGAGACACGTTGTCCCACCCCGAAACTGGGTCGGCAAAGTTGACATCCAGCGTCAGCAGCGAGCGCAAGTTGGGCAACAAGAATCTCGTCTTCCACACGCCTTGCTCGCTCTGGTAAGACTGCATCAGCCCACCGTCCTCGCACATCGGGCCCATGAAGCAAAAGCTATTGTGCGACATCAGCCACAGCGTCTCGACCGCAGCGAACGGCGCAAACGCGTGCATCCAGAAGGTCTGGTGCTCCGCCGGGTCGAATTCGTGGACGATGTATAGCCGGAGATCGGTCGCGTGGCGGCAGGGCGCCTGGAGCGGCGCGAGGAGCGCGAAGAGGAGCTCGTCGGGTGTGAAGTCGACATCGTGCAGCACCGCGCCGCGCTCGTCGAATTCGCGCATGAACTCGCCGCGGATGTCCAGGTGCGGCTGTGCGCTTGTGTTGGAGAATGCGCATGCCAGCTCGCTCATCTGCAGCATGATGGTGGAGCCGAGGATGGGGGCGTCGTGGTTGTATCGGCTTTCGAGCCAGGAGGTGAAGGTGCCGAAGGTGGATGTGTTGATTTGAAAAAGGGAGTGGAAGGATATGTGGACGCTGCAGGTGTCTGGGATATCGAGGCGTGTGATGAGAGAGACTATGTGGTGGAAGCGGGATTTAATAGTTAATTCATCCAGCGTAGGTAGGTTGACACTGGGTACATCCATTATAATGTCGTCATGTTCATCAGGGAAGGCTGATTGTGCCTCGCTATCAGTCATAGCATCCTCCAGCGAAAGTCGACGAAGGCGCGGCAGTGCCGCGAGGATATTAAGCCAGCTTTGCGGTGTCAAAGCTGTTGTAACAGGATCGAGGTCCCTTATACATAAATTTTCTAAAAAACAAAAGAATGTGGGTTTGATAGGAAAAAAACACCCAACCAGACGTAGCGAGCGTGTGTGCCAGTGTGGATGCCGCTCATTATCGTACAAGCCACGATGGTCCAACACCAGACAGTCGCGATAGCGTGCGTTCTCCAACGAGATCTTCTGAAGAAGAGGAAGACGCGCGCTGATAGGACCCCACTGCAGAATATCCGCGTCAGCCATCGATAGCTCCGCCAGAAAAATGCGCGACTGGGCCATAGCCTTGTCGAGCAGATCAGCGTTCTCCGACGTCTGCCAAAACTCGACCATGGACGGCCAAATAACATCCCCAGTCTCCGGGTCGGAGACCAGAGGCAGCGCAGGCAGCTCAAAGTCGAGACGGTCGCCTCTGACGCGCTGCAGGATCATCTCCATCTTCTTCCGCGGGGTATCGACGACTTTGAAGCATCTTGCCCAGATCTCCGAGTGGTCCAGCATGATGTGCCGCCACAGGCGGCAGACCGTGCTGAGTTGCTGGGCAACTTCGAAAGCATCGGCGTCGGGATCTTTGGAGTCGTGGAATTCACTGAGAAATAATATCTCTGACAGAATTTCCGGTGGGAGGTCGTTGATGGTCCGCTGGACACGGTCGAAGGTGGGCTGTGGCCACGAGGGATACTTGAAGGGTGGCATGGTGAGCGCATTCGCATTAGCCACGACCGAGACCGAGGTATCGTTCGACTGGCCCTGTCGACTGCTGTGGGCGACTAGACGATTCAATGAAGAATCCATATGCGGCGCTGCCATGACCTGTGCATTGAATTAATAAAATAACAGACCAATGGAAAGTAAACGCACTGGTCACTAATTAATAAGATGGACCAGCCAAGGTAAGAATGAAGGTAAGGGATGGGCACTTCCTCCATAGCGTAGCTTTATACGCTGAACTCCATTGTGCGACAATGTGTGTCAATGGGGCACTTGGTGATGGCCTCCAAGCGGGCCTGATCAGAAATGGCCAGACATTTGCTTGAGAGAATCCTGTTGCCGTTAATTATGGGGGTTGTAGTGGCCCATGGCCCCATTTGGTCGTGATCCATTGTCTGCCTGAATGGACGCGACGCGACGCGACGGAAATGGCGTCCCGTGCTAAAATTGCTTCATGTCACGAAATTTTGGTCATGGCCCTCGGATGAGCACAGTCGGACTGTGCGACTCTGCCACCACGATCCAGATATCGAGGTTCCTCAGCGACACAACGGGCCTGGTGGCACGAAATTTTCATTGAGAGAAGAATCGTAACCAAGGCAAAACGACATACCAGCTCGAATCTCCACGAGTATCGTCCGAGTCTCCAAAATCTTCGATTTCCTGGAAAACATCGTGCAAAGACGGCGACGGAAATGTTCAGAAGCTGGAAGTCGATATTCAACGATTTCAGACAAGTAGCATCACACATTTTGCGTTTGAAAAGAATGAATTAAGGAAAATAAATATACAAAGTGATATACAGATAAAACAGCGCAAAAAAACAGAATAAAAACGACCAAAGAAAGATTTACTTGGCTCCCGCTGACGAGAACTCTGCAAGCCACAAGTCAGAAATGAATAAGAAGTGATAAGTGGAAAACACGTACTCGTTACTGACTTGGTACCCTCAGAAATGGCGTGCTTGGCAAGCTCTCCGGGCAGGATGAGGCGCACAGATGTCTGGATTTCGCGCGAGGAGATTGTGGACTTCTTGGAGTAAGCAGCAAGTTCTGAAGGTAATTTAGGATGAGACGTGTCAAACTAGCAGGTAAAAGGCGAAACTCACTGGAAGCCTCAGTGGCAATGCGCTCGAAGATATCGTTGACGAAGCTGTTAAGGATAGCCATCGCCTTGTTGGAGATACCAGTATCAGGGTGGACCTGCTTGAGCACTGGAGAACGAGTCAACACAAAATCTGTAAATTTTCAAACTCGGAACGCACCCTTGTAGATGTAGGAGGAGTAAGTCTCCTTTCTGATCTTCTTTCTCTTCTTCTTGTCACCGTCAGCGGGGGCAGCCGCCTTCGCGGTCTTCTTAGCAGCCTTTGCGCCCTCGGACGACTTGGCGGGAGCCTTGGAGGCGGTGGAAGCAGGGGCCTTGCCGGCAGTGGAGGCGGGTTTGGGGGCCATTGTGGTGAAGAGGTGCGGTGGTGGTGGTGGTTACGGGTAAAGAGTGAGCGTAATGTTGAAGCGCTGGATGGTGGTGGGTTATATAGAAACGCGTTGCTTTGGTCTTGTTTGAAACAACGCGTCTTTGTTGATCGCAAAAGACGCGTTTGTCAGTCACATGACCGTGGAAATGCGTTTCTCGTTTGTTGTTTATGCTTTTCTGTGTGGCTCGTGCGTTCTCCTCTTACCACTATAAATACAGGACGACGATGGCGCCTCCCCCACCTAACCTCTTGCTTCACCCCCACCACCACAACACCCAACCCACCCTCACCCACTAACACCACATTCAACAATGTCTGGCAAAGGAAAAGCTGGAAAGTCCGGAGGCAAGGCCGCTGGTGGTGACTCTTCCTCAAAGTCCCAGTCTCGTTCGGCCAAGGCTGGCCTTCAGTTCCCTGTCGGTCGTGTTCACCGTCTCCTGAAGAAGGGCAACTACGCCCAGCGTGTTGGTGCTGGTGCCCCTGGTGCGTTATTTAGTTCATCTTTTGCTCCCAAATTGCTAATATTTACTTCAGTTTACCTCGCTGCCGTCCTCGAGTACTTGGCTGCTGAGATCCTCGAGTTGGCTGGCAATGCCGCTCGTGATAACAAGAAACAACGTATCGTGCCCCGTCACCTTCAACTCGCCATCCGAAACGACGAGGAGTAAGGTTTTCTTCCTCTTTGGGCTCTTCATTTGCTTATCGATTCGCTCAGGTTGCAGAAACTCCTCGGCAACGTTGTCATCTCCCAGGGTGGTGTTGTACCCCACATTGCTCCTGTACGTTACTTTCTCTTCAATCTTCTTTATGCATCCACTTATCTTCGATCCTTAGGAACTCCTGCCCACAAAGTCCGGCAAATCAAAGAAGGACGAGGGTGTCAGCCAGGAGCTCTAGATGTTTTCTTGATCTATTTTTCTTTTACTTGTATTTTGCATTGAGGTTGTATCGCACTTGTATTATTTTTTTTTCTTCTAATTATTAAACCTTTTATATCGGACTTGTGGCGCATCGTTTGAAGTCTGAGTTCACCATTCTCTCAAGCTTTCATCTTCGCCTCTCCAAACAGGATTTCTCCACGCGGCCTCATCTTTGGCATGGATTGCTGATCTGTCTCTCACTAGCTGTTCGTTGATCTCGATTCCGAGTCCGTGTCCTGCAAATTCAATCATTGAGGTTTGCACTGGAACTTCAAAGTTAATCGCACTTGCCTCGCAGAATGTCAATGTGTCCATTCGTTACACTGAAAACACTTGGATCGGCAATGTAGGTATGCAAGTCTGCCACATTCGCCTGGTTGTAGTGTATCTAATCGTCCCAATCACATTAGATTTTGTCTTTCTATCCGTGATCATGTTTTCTTGCCTCCCAACTCATTTCTTGAATGAAAACTGCAATCGCGAGTGGTCAATGACGTTGATTATACACCCATCAAACTATGACTCACAGTTCGGAACCGCAGTCCCGACTTGGATGCAAGCAGCCAGCGCAATCGGACCCAGTGGACAATGAGGAGCGACGCCCACATCATACGTCTCCGCCATCGCTGCTATACGGTGCAGCTCGCTGATTCCACCGCAATGAGACACCTGCATATCATCACATACCACGGGTTTTGTCAATCAGTCGGGCTTGTTTGATTACGAAGATGTGGGGGAATAAAAGACATCAGCTTACATCGGGCTGTGCGATGTCGATGGCGCGGCTTTCGAAGTAGGGGCGGAAATCGGATCTCGAGAAAAGCCTTTCGCCCAGTGCGATGGGTGTGCTCACGAGCTTGGCGAGGTCGGCCGTCTCCTGGGGGTGCGCGGGGAGGAGGGGTTCTAGGGAATGTGTGTAGTTTGAGCCATACGGAGGTGCTTGAACTACACATGGCGGACAAGCGTACCTTCGATGAAGAACGGCTGGTGCGGCTCGAGCAACTTGGCGAGCTGCCTGGCCATGCCCTTGTGCAGCCTTCCGTGGAAATCGACGCCGACGTCGAGTCCTAACGCGCGGACATCTTTCACTCTCTGCACCGCTGTCTCCAGGACCGTCGGCGAGTCAATCCATGCAACAGATTCTACATTGCCCTTCAGCCTCTTCGCCATTTTATCTCGGCCCTACACCAAATAGCCAGTGCTCAGAAGAATAGACACGCTTACCGACAGCATTCATCTTCACGGCGGTAAAACCCTGCTCCTTCCTCCTCTTCGCTTGCTCGATGAGATGCTCAAAGTCGTCTCCTCCGATCCATCCATACACCCGAACACGGTCGCGCACCTTGCCACCTAGAAGCTGATATATCGGGACACCCAGCTTCTTGCCCTTGATATCCCACAACGCAATATCCAGCCCCGACAGCGCGCTCTGCAATGATACACAGTATGCACCAGCACCATCAGCACCACCTCATCCAAGCCCACGTCCCAAGTTTCTCGCACACACTCACCATCAACACCGGCCCGCCTCTATAAAACCGCCCCCGGTACGCCATCTGCCATATATCCTGGATATTATCCGCATCAGCGCCCACGAACCTTTGCAAGTCGAGGAACGCGCCCTCGATCGCCTCGGTGTGTCCTTCAAGGGTGCCTTCTCCCCAACCGACAATCCCGTCCTGCGTCTCGACGCGAACGAACAGCCAGCGCGGCGGGACGCGGAACGTCTGTGTTTAGTTTGAATCGATGAGTTCGTCAGAACAACTTGGTGTGCAAAACGCAGGCGGAGGGATGCACGGGGCGTGTGTGGATGTGTCTTGCGTACCTCGATTTTGCTGATGAGAGAGGGAGCCATGGTGAGAATTGCTTTATATTGCTGTTTTTCTCAGTCGTGTCGCCTTTTATTCATGCTTTTGTGAAGGGTATACTGTAGAAGGTATGTAAACTCCCAGCGTTCCAAAGTTCTGTGTTTTTGGTCAGGTGTTTACGGGCTCGTAGCTCATTCATCGCGTCGTCAGCTCTCCAGTGCCCTTACACACATTTTTCTTTCATTTTTTTTTTCAAACCAGTTTACTGAATCTATCGGTATCTGCGACATGCTTGTTTACCATCTCGCGTCTGTTCGAAAGCACAATACTCCCCGTCAATGAAGTCAACAACTCTATACTCTTCCTACCTCCCGGGCCGCGTTTCCGGTATTGAGTCAGGAAGCCAAACTTGGCTTCCTGGGACCTGAAGTCCTATTGGGCCTGGCCATAGTCATCTGTTGCAGGGGCAGAGCCGGCTTTTTTTGCACATAACAACTAGTAGGCAGTTATTATCTACAATGCTACAGTGAAAAGTGACATTATTTTCGTCTAGGTGAAGAAACTGTGAAAGATCAAAACAAAATTATTCGAAAACTTCGCCACCTTCTTGAGATTCCCAAGAAAGTATATAGAACAAGGTGTTTAAAAGGACTTTGTGGATTTCCTACCGACTTACATGCTAACGCAAGCCAACGCCGCTAACCTCAAAAGTGTGCACTACTACGTTTTCGTCCAACTCACGACGCCGCTCATAATTGTATCCGAGAAGAACGGCTAGTGCGGCTCGAGCAACTTGGCGAGCTGTTTGGCCATGACCGTGACCTTGTGCTTCCTTTTTTCCGTGGAAATTGACGCCAACATCGAGCCCTAACGCACGGTCAAGCTTTCACTCTCTGATACACCCCTTTATAGTCGATTCACTTATACATATTTTCTTCTAAAGCGTAGGGAGGTGAGAACGTGCATCATAGCACTCCGGTTGCTTGTTGCACGATAGATTCCCAAAAGAAGAAAAAAGACTTCGATACTCACTACGGTCTATGGGTTTTTCTACTGCTATCACTTTGGCCAACTCGATACAATGTTTGACGGAATATTCAATTAATTGCTCTGGTCATGATTACTGGTACGGATGCTATCAAGAAATGTACTATGCCGGGCCCGGAAAAGGTGACGCAGACATTGGTTCCTTCATAAGACCCCTCAGGGAGAATCGGTCTAATTTTCATTTACTGGATGACATGTAAGAAATGGCATTGATCCAGGATATTTTGATATCCTCTTCTAGTTAAGCTGGCGGTTCGTCCAATTCTATATACGGAAACACCCTGCCTGTGTATTCGATCCATTTTTGCCGCCCTTTCCTATCCGTAACTAAAGCCATCACAGGATCCCATTTGTCAGGATTGTCGTAGTACTGAAAAATCAATTCAGAATCGAGCCCCCCCGACGGGGGGCCGGAATTTAGAAGGGCACGCATCATCCTGAAACAATTCTGCCGGTGATTAATGAAATTTGGCTCGAAGGTTTGAAGTGTCATTGAAAAGTCGAGGAGAACGACACATTCCACTTGGGCAGTTGGATGTGTATACAGTAAAAATTGGCCATCATGCCAATCCATCTGAGTAATATCGCCTGCATCCAGAACACGGACAGCATGGCGACAACTCTGAATCTGGTATAGCTACATTAGCCTCTCTGAAGGACCAACGATATCAATACGCACAACTTGGATCTGTTGAGCATAACTCAATTCATTCACGCGTTCGGAATTCAGATGGTATCCATCGATGTATTCCATGAGTAGTCCTTGAACGGCCACTCCATTAGGTAGAATAAACTATCAAGAGTTATTAATCACAAAAAAGACCATTCAGCCATAATTCCTACCTGATGTTGCCCATAGAACCAAGGAATAACCGTTCCCTGTACAGATCGAAGTTTATCATAAACCGTCGTCTCTTTATCAGCACGGTCTTCGGCGAAGAACACTGAGCGAAACCAGAGGGGAATAGGATCTTCGTAGTCAATCCAGTCATGTAAATCTTGGAATCGGTCGTCGAAAAGTTTCAAGCAAAGCAAAGGGGAGGACGACACGGAGCGCCCATCGATTGAGGTCAGGTGGCAGCGGTAAACAGTGCAAAATCCATTCTTCTTTCCTTCCGCTAGAACGTCTTGAATGCGAATTGTAAATGACTTACTTTGTGCTAACGCATCGTCAAGCCCTCCTTGAGACAGCGGAGAATCGCAGTATATCATCTGAAGATGATTCTTAGTGTCCGAAGGTATTTCGGATGGATCAAATGGATACAAAGGGGGCGGAACATGTATAGCTGGATTGAAGCGTTGGTTTGTGTTTCCCTGTAGGGTACTGTTTGCCTGAGCAACTAGTTTGGATTTATGTTGTAGCATATGTTTATTCCATCGAAAAAACTGGAGAGCCCTGCCGCGATCTCGTACCAAAGTAGCGAGGTCAAAGTCAGAATTCCGGTGACATGTAGCAATCAAGTGTTCATCGGAATGCAAAGGTTGGTCGGGGTTTTGAGGCGGACCCATCGGAAGAATGATGTCCTCATTCCAAATTCCAGCGTCCATATCAGGGCCTTCGATATAGCCAAACGGCGGTAATGCATCGAGCAAGCAAGCTGCTGCTAAAACTCTCAATGTTGCTGGAATTTCGGATGTTTCTACCTTCATAAAAAGGTCTTTTCCTGAAGAAATGTGCTCGCCTTTGCTCATAAAGACGACTACAACCTCTTTAAAATTTGTCACGATGACTGATGATGCAGAATCCGAGATCTTTGAAAACGCGAATTTGAGGTCGGCGGAGCACGTCTGGCCGTCAGGCTCGAATAGTTCATTTGGCTGTAACATGTATTATTATTCCGTTTGATGCATGAGAAACTACGCCAGACTTACCACAAACAATATATATGGGGGAAGAGCGGAGAAAAACTTGAAGTCGTCGTTGCAAGTAAAAGTGGCTCCCACAATGGCTGCGAGAAAAAGTCAAAGATGAGAAGTGATGATCAAATCACTCCGGGACAGCGGCTCACAGTTTCCAAGTTCAACTTTGACACATCCCATTGGACTGCCTTGTAGCACATGTGGGCCGTGAAGCGTATTTAATAAGTTTGCAATGGGGCTTATGAGTGACTGCATATAGTCTGCCGGTGCGAGCCTGCGATAATGAGCGTTTCCAATGCACACCATTCAATATCGTGCCTACCTAGATGTGTTTGAGGATTCCATTGGCCATTCAACAATTCGACGACGATTGTATCCTATACGTATACGAAGATTATTAAGGCAATGGAAAAGCTGGCGATGAGCTAACACGTCTTCCTTCCTATGTTTAACGGGAGACGGTGGAGTGGACGGAAGCGTTGTAGAACTCAGTAGCGAGTGTGGCGGAGCAGGAGGAAGTTGATAAAAAATACTGTCAACACGCTTGGCTTGCATCGTGTACATGACAACCTTGTATGTGCGAGGTCCGAACAAAGTTGGACGCCACATTAAGAGAGGAAATGCTGAGGTGGCAAAGACATCTATCATCCAGCATACCTTTATAAGTCAACGTTTTCGTGGACACCGTGTGAAATTAGGTAGGCATGCTACATTGTGGAATAAGAAGTGGCCCAGTGGAGCTTACAATGTACTGTATAATAGGGCTTCAATAAATTCATTGAATCATCGAATGCCAAAATTCCCGCAAAGTCAAGAGTCACAATGTGCCACACTATATGGGCTCATTGAATGTATCTGGTTTGTAAGCCGCTTTTGGATTTAAATTATCAGTACACTACCACTGATGCACTAGTTACGAGGCTGACCGTAGGGAAGGCTCGTTCTTTTCATCTTCGACCCATAAACCCACTAAGACCTTAACAGTTCGTGGGAACTGTCGATGTTTGACATCAAACATGTATCGGAGCCTGTAGTGACAAGGTGTTTAAAAGGACTTTTGTGGATTTCCTACAGACTTACAAGCTAATGCAAGCCAACGCCGCTAACCTCAAAAGTCTGCACTGCGTTTTCGTCTAACTCACGGCGCCGCTCATAAATGTATCGGGTGAAGAACGCTGTTTGGCCATGACCGTGACCTTGTGCTTCCTTTTTTCCGTGGAAATTGACGCCAACATCGAGCCCTAACGCACGGTCACCTTTCACACTCTGATACACCCCTTTATATCGATTCACTTATACGTATTCTCTTCTAAATTTCAATACATGTTCTTTCACATACGACGCCCCGAAAACGCCGACGAAACAAACATACACCTACAGCTAGTTTCTTAGGCCCCGTTCGATAGCAACGATATACATTAGCGTAGGGAAAACACTCACCCGTGCGTCATAGCACTCCGATTGCTTGTTGCACGATAGTAAGCAGATTCCCAAAAGAAGAAAAAAGACTCCGATACTCACTACGGTCTATGGGTTTTTGTACTGCTATCGCTTTGGCCAACTCGATACAATGTTTGACGGAATATTCAATTAATTGCTCTGGTCATGATTACTGGTACGGATGCTATCAAGAAATGTACTATGCCGGGCCCGGAAAAGGTGACGCAGACATTGGTTCCTTCATAAGACCCCTCAGGGAGAATCGGTCCAATTTTCATTTACTGGATGACATGTGAGAAATGGCATTGATCCAGGATATTTTGATATCCTCTTCTAGTTGAGCTGGCGGTTCCTCCAATTCTAGATACGGAAACACACTGCCTGTGTATTCCATCCATTTTTGCCGCCCTTTCCTATCCGTAACTAAAGCCATCACAGGATCCCATTTGTCAGGATTGTCGTAGTACTGAAAAATCAATTCAGAATCGAGCCCCCCCGACGGGGGGCCGGAATTTAGAAGGGCACGCATCATCCTGAAACAATTCTGCCGGTGATTAATGAAATTTGGCTCGAAGGTTTGATGTGTCATTGAAAAGTCGAGGAGAACGACGCATTCCACTTGGGCAGTTGGATGTGTATACAGTAAAAATTGGCCATCATGCCAATCCATCTGAGTAATATCGCCTGCATCCAGAACACGGACAGCATGGCGACAACTCTGAATCTGGTATAGCTACATTAGCCTCTCTGAAGGACCAACGACATCAATACGCACAACTTGGATCTGTTGAGCATAACTCAATTCATTCACACGTTCGGAATTCAGATGGTATCCATCGATGTATTCCATGAGTAGTCCTTGAACGGCCACTCCATTAGGTAGAATAAACTATCAAGAGTTATTAATCACAAAAAAGACCATTCAGCCATAATTCCTACCTGATGTTGCCCATAGAACCAAGGAACAACCGTTCCCTGTACAGATCGAAGTTTATCATAAACCGTTGTCTCTATATCAGCACGGTCTTCGGCGAAGAACACCGGGCCAAACCAGAGGGGAATAGGATCTTCGTAGTCAATCAAATCATGTAAATCTTGGAATCGGTCGTCGAAAAGTTTCAAGCAAAGCAAAGGGGAGGACGACACGGAGCGCCCATCGATTGAGGTCAGTTGGCAGCGGTAAACAGTGCAAAATCCCTTCTTCTCTCCTTCCGCTAGCACGTCTTGAATACGAATTGTAAATGATTTACTTTGTGCTAACGCATCGTCAAGCCCTCCTTGAGACAGCGGAGAATCGCAGTATATCATCTGAAGATGATTCTTAGTGTCCGAAGGTATCTCGGATGGATCAAATGGATACAAGGGGGGTGGAACATGTATAGCTGGATTGAAACGTTGGTTTGTGTTTCCCTGTAGGGTACTGTTTGCCTGAGCAACTAGTTTGGATTTATGTTGTAGCATATGTTTATTCCATCGAAAAAACTGGAGAGCCCTGCCGCGATCTCGTACCAAAGTAGCGAGGTCAAAGTCAGAATTCCGGTGACATGTAGCAATCAAGTGTTCATCGGAATGCAAAGGTTGGTCGGGGTTTTGAGGCGGACCCATCGGAAGAATGATGTCCTCATTCCAGATTCCAGCGTCCAGATCAGGGCCTTCGATATAGCCAAACGGCGGCAATGCATCGAGCAAGCAAGCTGCTGCTAAAACTCTCAATGTCGCTGGAATTTCGGATGTTTCTACCTTCATAAAAACGTCTCTTCCTAAAGGAATGTGCCCGCCTTTGCTCATAAAGAAGACTGCAACATCTTTAAAATTTGTCACGATGACTGATGATGCAGAATCCGAGATCTTTGAAAACGCGAATTTGAGGTCGGCGGAGCACGTCTGGCCGTCAGGCTCGAATAGTTCATTTGGCTGTAACATGTATTATTATTCCGTTTGATGCATGAGAAACTACGCCTGACTTACCACAAACAATATATATGGGGGAAGAGCGGAGAAAAACTTGAAGTCTTTGTCGCAAGTAAAAGTGGCTCCCACAATGGCTGCGAGAAAAAGTCAAAGATGAGAAGTGATTATTAAATCACTCAAGGACAACGGCTCACAGTTTCCAAGTTCAACTTTGACACATCCCATTGGATTGCCTTGTAGCACATGTGGGCCGTGAAGCGTATTTAATAAGTTTGCAATGGGGCTTATGAGTGACTGCATATAGTCTGCCGGTGAGAGACTGCGATAATGACTCAGCGTTTCCAATGCACACCATTCAATATCGTGCCTACCTAGATGTGTTTGAGGATTCCACAGGCCATTCAACAATTCGACGACGATTGTATCCTATACGTTTATGAAGAGATTTAATGCAATGGAAAAGCTTGCGATGAGCTAAAACATCTTCCTCCCAATGTTTAACGGGAGACGGTGGAGTGGGTGACGGAAGCGTTGTAAAATTCAGTAGCGAGTGTGGCGGCGCAGGAGGAAGTTGATAAAAAATAGAGTCGACCCGTTTTGCTTGCGTTGAAAATGCCATTTGCGCCGGGAACACTAGACCGCAGCGCATTCCTAAAGTGCCAGTAAGTATTTCTTAACATGTGAGACGAGTGGCCATCTCACGACGAACGAAGTTCTCCCTTTGAAGAAAAAATAAGGATTGTTTGCTGTACTTAGTAAATGTGGCGCTATTGCATTTCCACAAACACAACGATACGGAGGCGGGACGAAATTGATAGCGGACAACATGGGGAGACATGAACAAGAAATGGAGTTGAACCCAATTTAACGCTGGTGAGGCCGAAGATGCTTTCGGCATGAAATCGGCATTGCCCGCGTCGTATTGAAATCCAACTTGTTTCTTTCATCTGAACCATGCCCATGGTACTTGCATCGACCATTATGTCTCACACTATGCTACAATCTCACCACAAATTACTGGCTCTCCGCTTAGTACATACCTGAACTAATGCGAAGAAACGCCGATGAAATTTCGCGGAAGACGTCAATGCTCCCGCCACTGTTCTACAGCATTTGTACAATGGGCACTGATCAATCAAGCCCGCAGTGAGTCACCTTTTTGAGGCATAACAGCTAGTAGGCAGTTGTTATCGACAATGAAAAGTAACATCATTTTGTCTAGGTGAAGGCACAACTTTGGAAGATCGAACAAAATGCTTCCATCCAAAAAATTGTCCAATTTCTTGAGATTCTCAAGGACGTATAGTACAACACGTATACGAGAATTTCCTGGTGACCTACAAGCTAACGCCGCTGACCTCGAAAGTCTGCACTACGTTTTGGTCAAAGTTGGACCAAAACTTGGTGCCGCTCATAAAGGTATCGCTGTAAGTCGCATAATTTTCAGAGCTGCCCATGTGAGTCGACCATCGGGGTATCAAGGTTCCACTACTCGGGTACCTGCTGAACTTCGAAAGATCAAAATTGATATACTGTGTACTGTCAAAGTTGGCAGCAACGATGATGAGCTTCTGGTTGGCCGAGTCATACGCAGCCGCGACGTTGTTGTTGCCCGTGTCGAGGATCCGCATGCCCTCGCGGATGTGGCGCGTAAAATGTGCGAGGACGAAGTATTTCTTCGCGACGCTGGAGAGCGTGTTCCCTTCAAGGTCGCCGACAATCAGGCCCCAGCCGCTGACGTCAATGGCCTGCCAATATGTCCACGCGGTAGGGTGCAGCCAGTTGAAATCCATAAGAAGGTCCTGGGCCAGAAGCTTCCCTGTTGCATCGCTGTCCCCGTATTCACTGTTCCAAATTTCACGACCGGCACTTTGCGCTGCATTGTACAGCAGGTCCCGGCGGCCGCCAGTGTCCTGATACCCGTGCACGTTGATTCTTCCAATGTTATTGCGGGTGGTCGAATCGAAGCTATTCCATGTGGATGTGGCTATGTCATAGGTATTTTCGTCGGAGGCGGCAACGAGAGTGGACTGCAGGCCGCGGTTGTTTAGCTCAGTACGAAGGTTGCTGATGACAGTCTTTTGAGTCGCGATGCTGAAGAAGCTGCCTTCTTGGTTGTTGGTATCGGTCCACCAATTCGAGCTCGGCTCGTTGAACGGCTCGACGGAGGTGAAAGTGATACCCCAGTTGGTTTGAGCATATTTTGCAATTGTCGCAAGGTAGACAGCATGGTTGGCAATGTTCCAAGATTGAATGTTCTCGCCTAATAAATTTGTTGAGCGTGGTGATAGCTCAATGAAACAAATAATACTTACCTCCGCCTTTTGCGCCGGCTGGATTGTGATTTTGGCACATCCACCACATAGGTGAATTGGAAAAGAGTTCAAAATAGTTGGCTCCTCGACTCTTTGCCTTGGTCAACATTGCACGCTGGTTCGGATCCAGCGACCAATTCCAGCTGGACGACGTTGGGTCCGAGCTACCCCAGTTGATCCAGTAGCCATCAATCTTGCGACTAGGTAAGATATTATTGGATGCCATAGAAGACCCGTTGTAACTGTTAGACCCCGATGCACCTGCATTGTAGCGCACGACGTTGAGTCCAAGGCCAGGTAAAGTGCTCCCGCTGAAAGACACAGAGTTGCGCGTGAAGAAAATGTCCGCAAGGTCATCCCTGGTCCCAAATATCTTCCCCCACCATGCAAGAGAAACTCCCCAGCCTTTCCAGTTCCCCCTATTCGAGGTTGGGTCGATAGTCGACGTGAAATCTGCTGCGACTGGGCATGCGATCAGCCCAGCGCCGACGAGGACGAGCAATCCTTTGCTCTGAAGTCGCATGGTTGGCACCTAATCCTTAAACTTGCTGAATATTCCATTTATACTATCGTTGCGAACCCATCGTTAGAAGCAGAGGAAAATCCGGTGACATGTCTTCTGGGTGATGAAGTAGCATATACATTGCGTATAATTACAGAGAAATATCCGCGATCGCACGAGCTATGCACGACGGCTCCAAGAGGGCCGCTTTGGATCGTAAATAACGACAGAAACCGAGATCCGACCGATACTTCATTTGACTTTCTCTGTGATAGTGGTTGAATTGAACAAGTTGCAAGTGACTAGTGAATGGTGAACATGAAAGTTGAACGTGATGATTCCAACGCCGAGCGGTAATTGCCGCGACTCTTGCAATGTCTCGAAATTCTGCACTGCCACTGAGTGACTGACTTTCAATCCTCCGATGAGACCTTACAGAGTATAACAGCAATTTATACCATCAGGCGCAAACTCTACAGTGAACTCGTCGATTTACATGTTACGCTTCTATGCAATCGATTGAATCACAGTGACGAGGGAAAAAAACCATGTTCGTACATATTCGCTCACTTTAGAGTTGACAGATGCTCTCGGATGATTCCCCTACTCACGCTGACAAGGCGCTGGGTACCTGACCCGCCTCTTGCTCACTTATCCATAGTTCAGTTGCTGTTTTTTTCGTTTTCGAAGAGACATAAACGTGCCCATCTTTTCCGTACTACTTCATAACGGGTGTGGAGTTTCACTCGTCGGCCAGGTATCCAGAGTCGGTTCCCGAAGACTTGACAGTTCCTCAATTTATTTTGGACACACTTCATGAATTTCGACCAGTGTGTCCTTCGGGTGTCCCATGGCTTGTTTCCGAGGGGTCAGGGAAGACAATTGGGCTGGAGGAGGTTGGTATTTTTCTCCAAACTTTAATCACCAAAAAGCTCATTTATCGTCCTGCATGAGATTCATCAACGTACAAATGGACTCGCTGTCAGTCTCCGCGATGAATATTTTATAGGTAAGGTTCATCGCGTAAATATAATACCTTTTTTACCGTTTATTCTATCCAGGCGAAAACGACGTTGGTAGGTCCATTATTTTATTTGAACAATAACTCGGTTCATATTTTGTTTGTCTCCAGTCTTGATTTTTAGCAGTAATCATATAGGTTGTGTCACATTGTTCTATACTCACCATGCTGCACTCTTACTAAGGTGTGGATTTGTATCAGATTATCCTATATGCGTCTGGGCTGTCCATCGACTGCTTGGAATTATAGCGTGAGCCTTGGCTTTTGAAGATAATTACTCTCCCGGCGCATTACACTCTTACATTCATTTTTAGACCCTGTAACCCAGCATACACAGTGCCGGAACTCATTCAAGTTATCGACTTGTCGAAGCCTACTCTCATCATTACACATTCGGATGGTCTTAACGCTGTAGTCACCGCAGTGCGACAAGCGGGTATCTCTGTGGAACGCGTTCTTGTGCTAGATGAGCAAGATAGTTTATCTGAGCCCCCACAATCACGCTTTAAAGGGTTCCAGACGATTGAATCGCTAATTCGGAAAGGTTGTCTGACAACGGAGGTGGTGACAGGGAGGATACTGGAACGAGGGGAAAGCAAGAGGCTGATGGCATTTTATAGCCTATCTAGCGGTACTACTGGCCCACCAAAGGTAACGTTCATCTGGTCATGTACAATATTTCTCCCAATTTTGACCAAAATAAACTGTGTCCACGAAGATGGTCATGATATCGCATTATACATTTGTTGCAAATATCATCGTTACTTCCGCTGCGAACATTGTGTTGGAATCATAGTCGGCGAGCGACTTCGTCGCTAAGTCGTTATCTTTCTCTGGTAGTTTATCTTATCATATTTTCTAGATTATTCTACTAAAGGTTCCGTAGTTACTGTAGGTACAACCGTGTAGCTACGTCGTGAATCTACATCTTTTACCACCACTGCGCACTTTACTTACAACAGGTTATGGGCCCCGAGAGGTCATAACTAAAGCTCGCTTTGTTCTAAACTCGTTCTATTCTTATCGATCTATATCTAAACTTGTACTCGACGTCAAATGGCTGACTCGACAACCGCGGAAGTCAACATCGGCGGATATCGCATCGACACACTGAAGGCCCACAATTGGATGCCGTGGAAGCGGCGCATGCTAGCAGTACTGGTGGACCTCGGACTGGAGAAATACGTGGACGGCACGTCGCTTCGACCAGGATCAGCGAAACCGAACGCACCCACGGCGGAAGAAATCGCAGCTCAGACAGCGTGGGATAAGGGAGATGCGAAAGCGCGATGCAGGATCGAACTCGCGTTAAGCGATGCGGAGATGGTACACGTCCTGGGAGCGCGCACGGCGCGCGAAATGTGGACGCAGTTGTGCACAGTGAAGGAATCCAAGGGACGACTCGGTGTTTTGGCGACACGACGAGCACTTTTCCGGGCAACCGCAGAGGAGGGATGCGACATGGCAGAGCATATCGCAAAGCTACGTCAATTCCAGGAGGAGCTGCACATCATGGGCAGCATTGTTTCGGATGAAGATTTCGTCATGATTTTGCTCACCTCGTTGCCGGAATCTTGGGAGAATTATGCGTCATCCTTTTTGGGCTCGAGCGGGAATCGTCCTACGCTCACTTCGCAAGAGCTCGTTGGTGTTCTCCTTGAAGAAGCTCGTCGTCGGAAGGAGCGTGGAGGTGATGGTGCCGGAGGGACTACGCTTCAAGTTCGTGGAGGTCAAGGGTCGTCGGATGGAAAGGGTAATGGTTCGAGGGATGGCAGCGGCGGGAAGGAGTGCTATAATTGCCACAAGATGGGGCACATTTCGAAGGATTGCTGGGCGAAGGGCGGAGGTCGTGAAGGAAAGGGTCCGAGGGGGCGGAAGACGAAGAATAGAGGGCGGACGAATCAGGCTCGGGAGGACGTCAACACTACGCTCAACGATGAGGTTGCGTACCACACGTACTCGACGTCGAACTTCTCTCGTTACGACTGGCTTTACGATTCTGCAACCACCAGTCACGTTTGTCCCGTCCGTGAAGCCTTCATCGAGTATACGCCACTTGTTAATTCCTCCGTTCGTGGTGTCGGAAAGAGTCCAGCTATCATTGCAGGCCGCGGAACAGTCATCCTCAACTTCGATGTCGACGGGCAGACGATTACTCATCGTTTGAAAGACGTTTTACACATCCCTGAAGCCGAAAATGCTTTGATGTCGCTCGGAAGGTTTGAGAGGGATGGGAGGAGCTCGTCGTTTAAGAATGGGAAGGTTCTTTTGATGGATGCGAAGGATAAGGTTATTGGAAAAGGGTCGAAACGCGGTCAGATGTATATTCTTCATGCTCGCGCTCAGCTTAATTCAGGGGAACAGGTCAACTACGTCTCGCCAAAACTCACCTGGGATCAATGGCATCGTCGTTTTGGCCATATCTCAGTATCGTCGTTGCAGAAACTCGTCCGGAACGATCTCGTCGTTGGTCTTTCCGTGGACGAGACGTCTATTCCATCCCCATCGTGCGAGGCGTGCATCCAAGCGAAGCAGACGCATAAACCTTTCCCTGGAGAAGCAGAAAATCGATCCACGGTTCCTGGAGAGCAAACCATGAGCGACGTATGGGGTCCTATCGGAACACGCTCGGTAAATGGATTTTATTACTACATTACGTTTATGGACGACGCAAAGCGATACAACGGCGTGGTTTTCTTGAAGGACAAGAAGGAGGCGGCAAAGGCGATTGAGAATCATGGGGAGCGAGTGAAGAGGAGGTTTGGGCAGTATCCGAGGTACATTCGCATGGACAATGGCAAGGAACTCGTGAACGAGCGGATTAAGAAGTGGGCGGCGGAAAGAGGCATTGAAATCGAGACGACGGCGCCATATTCCCCATCTCAGAACGGCGTCGCAGAGCGCTACAATCGTACGCTGTTGGAGCTAGCACGTGCGATGATTATTGCGAAGAATTTACCTCTCTTTCTCTGGGACGAAGCGGTCAATTACGCAAATTATTTACGCAACCGCGCGCCTACTCGAGCACTCGACGACAAGACACCATATGAAGGCTGGCACAACAAGAAACCGGATGTTTCTCACCTTCGGGAGTTCGGATGCGATGTATGGGTGTTAGACGAGACGAAGGGGCTTTCGAAGCTCAAGCCACGGTCGAAGAAGAAGGTATTCGTTGGTTTTAACGAAGGCTCGAAGTCTGTGCGTTATTACGATCCCAAATCGCGCACAGTGAAGTCATCGCGAAACGTATCGTTTAACGAAAACGAAACGCCGCAGAACGTCGAAATTCCTGGATTATCGTCTGAGGGGGAGCGTAACGAATCGACAGACGTTAAATCCAGCGAAAACGAGCCAGAAACCGTCAAGAACGAACCTATTTCGTCTACAGCATCGATTCCACAGCCCAGCATACGTCGATCAGCTCGTGAACACAATTTCGTTGATTACAAGAAGGCAAACAACCCGAATGCTCGTTTACCGACTACACGATCCCAAACGACTCCAAACGCACCACAAATCAGGGAGACATGCAACATTGTATCTTACGGTATGTTAGAATGGTTGTAACAATGTACTGCATTATGTGGGTTCAATGAATACATTGAACCATTGAACCAGACATTTCTCGCAAAGGAAGTAACACATGTAGCATGCCATATGGATTCAATGAATAGTCCAAATGGGTTTATAGGTTAGATCTACTGATTGTTTACCTGAAATACGTTTTGCTTATTGGCATCAATTAAATATGCCCGACCATAGCACTCGACATTCCGACAGCTTACAACCTCCAACAGTACGGTCAGACCCACAGATCCGAATTGAGCCCATGCCGACAAAATCCCGATACCAAAATTCCGCTTTCCCTTGGCACTTTCAACCGGATATACCAGCCCTTGGACCTCCAATCTGTTTACGAAGGATCCATGCCGACGCGCCGTGATTCTGCCATCCCAACAGCACAGTATGTTTAAGAGACCAAGACTTGTCGGAATATTGTCTGTCTCCGAGGCATCAATCCCGACACGGGGCCTTTCCGACAGTACAGCATGATATTCCGTTGTTCTTAATTTTCCAATTCGGTGAGTGTTTGCGGGATGTTGCAATTCTGTCAAATCTCATATCTCATTATGTTTTCAGAATTTCAGTGCAGCATCATTGGTGTTGGTACAGTGTAAATATTAGTTCACCCCCTTAGTAGAAAACCAACAATAACATTGACACAATCTAATTGCACATTTGAAAAGAAACATTATGTGCAGTATGAAGTCAGCGGCGAGCGCCTACTCTTCCATTTCCCCGCCATCGCTTACACCCTCATCGTCGGAATCTTTTTCATCATTGGCATTGGGGTCGGCGTCGTTTTCAAAGAGGCCTTCATCCAATTGACGAGCAAAAAAACTCTTCGTGAAGTATGGGGTTGAGTTATCTGTATACCAGTCAGCCGTCAAACTGTGCGGATATTAAGTATTGAAATACCAGATACCTTTGCTCTTGACAGTCTGACTATCCGATCTGCGATTCTTAGTTTGCCTAATAGGCCCACTGTCCGAGTCGGTTGGGCTTTCAGAAATTTGCCTCTTCTTTCCAGCAACCTTTCCGCCATTGTGTCCCTCCTGTATGTCATCGCCGTTCTCGTTGTCGTCAGAGCTAATGTACTCAGCCTGCGCCAACAATTCCGATACCGATTGTGGAGCCTGAGCGCAAGCCGCTACGTTGTTGACTTCGGAATTCTTGTCTTCATCGTCGTCGTCGGAATAAATGTACTCGGCCTGTGCCAACAGCTCCAACACTGTTTGAGAACCTTCAACGTGGTTGACGTTGTCATCAGAGTCGGACTCCGATTTGTACGTCGTTTCCGCCATTTCGATAAGACTAGCGATTGAACCTTTGTCCGTCCCATCTTTGAAGTATTGGGGGTGGATGACAGATTTGTCCGACATATGTTTCTCTTGAACCAAGGGCGAGACGGGCTCAAAATTGTCGGATGCGTGAGGGGAGTGCGATGCTTTGTGTTGGGACCGCGAACGTAGCTTACCGTCTCGCAGACTTTCCGCATAACCAGAGTGGAACGCCTTCTTTTTCCCTCCAAGGGAGCACACCTCTTTTGCTGTCAGTTCTCTGCCCCAGGTCCATTTTGAAGCGGGATTTTCATCGGAATGAGTCATGGCGGGGTCTTTGTTCAAATCTGCAGCGCGTTGCGAAGCCTCGTAGAGCTCAAAAAATCCAATAGCACGGCGGGAAATGCGGTCAAGCTCGGTGTTAGCAGTGCTAAACATGGATGAGGTATGATTCTTTGCACTGCTAAGCTGCTGGATACTTTCAATGGAAAGATTTTGAAAGGCGTCGCAAGCATCACAAGTGTCTCCTACTTTGTTTAGAATGACTTGAACAGGATGGATGAGAGGCAGATTGGCCGGGACATCGGGAACTTGGTTGAAAATGTGTGCCTTGAGCAAGTCATCGAATGTCGTTGTTGGTTCAGGATCAAATGTTTTGTAGAACTCAGCCTTGTGATGAGAAAGAATTGCCTCGATAGTCGGAGTACCCATGTGGTCCTCTGGCTTTGGAGCGCTGTTTGAGTTCCACCAGGCATAAATGTAGGACCCGACACGCTTGTCAAAGGCCCATTCCCGAGTGCCGCTCGCAAGAATTTCAACGAAGGCCATGTCAATATTTATGGGGAGAATGTCTTTGTCTACCGATCCGAGAGAGTCCGCAAGACAGCGAATCAAGTGCGGAATCTCCAAGTTCAACCCGACGACATATCCCCGACCGATGAGGCTCAAAACCCAGTTCTAAAGATAGATAGTTACATCAGCGTCATATCATGTGATAGATAGAAATGGAAAAGGGGCCGTAAAAATTACATACCAATTCCTTTTGAAGGCTTCGCTGCATCCACTGTTTACGCCTCTGCCCAGAGGCCTGCAAAATATGAATCAAAGCTTCACGGAACCTGGATGCGCTGCAAAAGATAACCAATTGCAAATATTCCTGCTGGCGTGGGCTGGACCCATACTGAAGATCAAAGGGGCGGAATGGGCGAATTGAGGGTACTTCATCCATTACTGGTGCAGATAGCTGGCGGAATGGGCGGATAGTAGGGGGGTTTTCGCTCTTGCTCATGGAGGTGCAAGGTTAAGGCAGTGAAAAATAAATTTGAAATTACAGTATAATGGATGTATAATTTACATTTGTCTGCTTAAAATAATGATCCCCAATCAATGCCAAGCGCTTGTACATCTGTGACTGCCGATGTGCATACGCCGTTGCACCTGGTGTTAAGGCTCTGTCACCGTTAATAGTATCTAGCCACCACTTTGATTTATGAAGGAAAAATAACACGGTCCACCGCATTTCATAACGAACCAAAGTTTCTTCTTCAAGCCAACGGTTGTACAGTGCTCTTGCCCGTAACCAATGCACACGTTTGACTAGATAAAAATAAGCAAAAATAAGCGCCCAGTAGTGTCCAAATTTGGGAAACCTACATTCAAGAACAGTGGCGGGATCGGCATCCTCGCCAATACTATAGGGATCCGCAGCGGAGTCGGCATTTGGATCAAGTGCCCATCTTGGTCCGAGACGTTGGTTTATTGAGTACCAAATCCAAGAGAGGCGGAACTTGGTGGATCCAGCAATATTTGGGTTGATGACTGCTGTGCTAGACTTCACATCGTCTTTGGTTAAAATTCGGAATTCTTGCAAGGTACTGACATCGGCACCAAGTTGTACGAGGCAACTTCTACAATGTGAATAAGCCTGTGCATGCAGGAATATTTGGTCTTTGAGTTCCTTTGCTGCGGCATATCCTCTTGTGCGGACACCTTTCCGGGGTGCATGACGAACAATGTCGGAGTATTGAAATGATCTCTCGGCAATGCGTTCACGAAGTTGATCGAGGAGGCTTCGGGCCTGAGAAATCTGTGCCTTCAGCTCGTATGGCGCGTATATATTGTCCGCTGTTC
Source organism: Psilocybe cubensis (assembly GCF_017499595.1). Lineage (NCBI taxonomy): Eukaryota > Fungi > Basidiomycota > Agaricomycetes > Agaricales > Agrocybaceae > Psilocybe > Psilocybe cubensis. The sequence goes on along the minus strand of NC_063006.1, from coordinate 1,884,177 downwards.
CGTTAGACGGCAGGCATAGTAGCTGCTTATCAATGGCGTCGTACTCTGGTGGAGCCGATCCCGGCGCAAGAACATCTTTGTCCTCCTCCCAGTCAACAAAAAGCTGCTCAGAAAAGCTTTGTCCGTGTACTGCAGTTGTTACCACTCCCGCATTGGCTTGAAGCAAGGAAAGTTGAGATAAAAGAGGCTTGAGAGCGTCCCGAAGCTTCTGCAACTTGACTCGGTCGGTAAGTCGGTCATGATTTACCAACCTCCGTGCACGGACGCGGATATCAAGTCTGTTAGTGAAATGGTGTTAGTGTTGCATTGTTTAATTCAATAGTAAACATACTGTTTCTCTTCGACCAGTAATGCAAATTGAATCCATGACTCTGTTGGAGTCAAGGACTCAGATGTACATTCAGCCTCAGAATCGCGATTTGATGAAGTACTTTGTCCAGGTCGCTTTGCTGTGTAGATATCCATCACTTTGGGATCCTCCAATCTGCGGGCTTCGGCATCTTCTATCTGTTTCTTCCAGAGGTTAACCGCGTCGGGATCAGCGGCTTTTGTCAAGTTTGCAAAAGATATCCGATAGGTTTCTCGTGCTTGTACAGACTCCAGATGCCTTCGGCAAAGATATTTTGTGATTTCCAGAGCCTTTTTGTGGTTTGAATCGGATGCGTGATCATCCAGAATCTCCGTACGATGCGCTAGTGTTGCAGTGCGAGCGGCTGGAGAGATGGAGTTTAAGTCTGCCCACAGAGATTCAAGTATTTCTCCGCAAACGCAAGCAGCCCCGGGAATAAAGGTAGGTGCATATCGGAAAAAACACTCGTCTTTATGGGCATGGACGTGAAACATTCCAATGGCACGATCAACTTTGAGACCGTTCGGGAGATGCTGTTTGATTCGCTTCAAGAGATGGATGATGTACTGGCAGATAATGTCATATATTACCATTGTTCCTTGATCGGGATGAACTCCAGTAGAGCGAAGGGCCGCTAGAAAGGCAAAATCAACATTCTTTTGCTGTTCGCCTTTGAAAAGGTTGACAAGAGCATTGGGAGCATAACAGCCATGGCGGGCACATGCCACTCCAACAACACCTGTAACATCGCACGATGAGGAGGATAATAATGAATTTTGAATAGCGCGGAAAGTGTTCTCGCAAGGTGCACCCTAGACAGTACTTGGAATTAGGATCAACTTAAAAATATACTAGACTCACGGTCAGTGCTTCAATTGCTGTCTTTAAAAATGCATGATACTCCTCTCTTTGAGGCATCATACCCCCGCCTTCCGACAGCCAGATATCCCGCGATGGCTTTTCTGATCGTACGTGGTCGGCTTTAAAGTTTCCATCTGCTACAAAAATCCGTTTGTAAACCCATTTATTTGGATCCTCTCTCCAGTTAGGATCAATATTGATGCCTGGTTGCGGGCAGGCAGGACAGTAGTTTGCCAGTTCTCCTTTTCCAACGTTGAGGGCACTTTTACCATTGTGACCTGCAAATCCCGCCCACTTCAATTTCTTCATCCATCTCCATAACCTTGACATCCTGCGGAACTCGTTATATAAGTCGACAACACTTGATGGTGCCATGGAATTTGTTATGCGTTTGAGTAACGAGTAAAACTGGTATGCCGACGCCTTGAGCTCCAAGTTGGATAAACGAAAGTAATCGAGAAGATGGGCGGAAAATAGTGTGCGAGTATGGTAGAAACTTGTAGGCAATAGTCTGCTTGCCACAAGGTCGAGTGGCAATGTATCAGAGCCTTGACTGTGGCAAACACACGATACCATTGCTAGATGATGAAGACCATTTGTATGAACGACGCGGACGTAAGAGTTATTAAGGCCATCCACTCTAGGTACGTGGTTGGCATGGGAAGAAATATTAGGTGTTGCCTCTGTCGGATACTGCAGATATTGTGGGATATTCCCGACGTCGGAGTCGCCATTTGCAGTTTCTTCGTCCTCATCGTCCAAAACGTCAGATGGGAGTTCCATAGACGGGTCTTCTAGTAAGTCGTCCAATAACTTCTCAAACTCTGCATCTGAAGGGCCATTTGGTTCTGGTTCTGCTCCCATTTCATTGACATCCTGTGGAGTGTTGTATTCATTGATGCTGGTGGCTCTTGTTTCATCAGTTCTCCATGGAACTTGACTGAGGTCCAGTGACCTGAGTCGAGCTTGCTCTGACCAATCCTTGGGCTCCTCTAGAGATTCCAGAAATGCAATCCGAGCATTCAAAGAAGGGCATATGGCTTCACCAGAGTGGTGGGGAATCAATAGATATGTGCCAACCTCCCATAGTTCGGCCTTACGAAAATGAGTTCCTGTCCACTGTTCAACCCTGTGCATAGGATTGGGTTTGTGGCTGACTCGCATACACTTCCTGCACATAATGGCCGGTAAACTGCAGTCTCGACAGCGCCAGGTTGCAATATTATTGCTTCCCTGGCACTGCGTACAAATGGAATTTTCCATTGGTACATTGAGGGCCTCTCTGCTTAGCAGAGCTCCCAGTAGGCCATCTACTCTCTCAACAAACTGGAGAATATAGTCTCTTTGCGTCTAATGTGCACGTAAGCAGTTATACTGAATGAAATGTGTTTTAAACTCATGCCTTTCGGGGTTTTGAAAGAACCATATCATCTTCATCCCCACTGTTGCAGTCCATAGGTGCTGGCCCTGGATCATATTCATCAACATCAGTGGAGGCTGCAGGTCCTTGAGCCTCTTTAATGTGGTATCGCTCCGCACTGGTTAACGGGACTTTGATTAATTCTTCCACTCTTCTTCCTGTGCGCGTAGTTCGACTGTGCATTTTATATGTGACGACATCTGCTGCTTCAGCATCATCCTCGTACAGAGTATTCTTCTTCGATTTTCGTGAGCTTTTTGGCATGATGGTAGAAGGGAAGAAAGAAAGAAAGACCCAGGCGTCCGGCCTTGTTCCAAACATCTGATTATCTGATGGAAAGCCCAGAGAATTTAGGTAAATTCAAATTCGAAAGCTAGGTGGAATATATATACATGCGCAACGGATACTTGGTCAGCCTGTTCCCCTCACAATTGCCCTCGCATTTTTACTTATTCAAGTTTTGAATTACCCAAGTGAGTGCACTGCTTGTTATACCATCCTTATATTTGTTTTTTCTGACAACAATGATATATATAATAATAGAACATGGATACTACAGTCTCTCTGGCAGAGGAATACAAGAGTCTCTTGCTAGAAGATGTTTTCCGTGTACACGATAAGAGGAAGAAGGTATATAACCATCAAGAACGCCAAAGAATTGAAGCATTCAGGGAACAATACATGAATGCTGGAAGCAATCGTGGGCGAAAGGAGGTTGTATGCAGCATTCTGCCAATCCTGTTTAATTATTGGGTTGAAACTGGGAGCAGAATTGTTTCCCAAACAGAGGATTTTGCTCAGCAAGAAGCAAAGGTTCGTGCGTCTAGTGTTCGGAAATTGTGGTGCCGACAAGCTATTGGCGCCGATGTCTTAGCGCCGACATGATATTGACGTTGATCCGCATCTAGAAATTACTAAAATGGATAAGGAATAATTGGCGCTCACCAAAGCCGACAGAAGCGGAACTTACGGGCCATCCGAAGAAAAGAACAACTATTCTATGGCGTACTAGGAAAGAGGATGTGTACAAAGAGATTGCTACTATCCTGGGCATTGATTCTGTTACTGCCGGTACTCCTGGAATATTTGAAAACAGAATGAAAGCCATGGGAAACATTCTGGCGCGCATGTCGGACACCGAACTCAAGCAACTTGACCTTGAGGGGAAGGCATTAAACTCCGTTGAGTACACTGACGAGCAAAAACGAGTGTAAGTTTTTTCAAGTAACCCAAAATATACTATTCAATAACCATTGTATCATGAATAGCAATGCCGACAAACATGCTTTTCGGAAATTGGATGAAGCTTCAAAACGAGATTGGGCGGAGATGGGTCTCATGAATATCACCTTCGTTACCCGGCTTACAGAATCGGGACAGCTAGCTGTCAGGGTGTGAGTTCTGTTTAATTGAAATCTCTAGTATTTTAACTAAATTTCACATTCATTCTAGTCACGATGTAATTTCTAGTACACTCGGAGTATCGTCAACTTCATTTGAAGATCAAAAACCCGCTGAAGTGACACAAATAAAACGTTTGATTGGTGTCTATGTGCGCGGGTTGTTAAATGCAAGGAATCGAGCAATGGATGGAGGAGGAAACGGAGATGAATCAGGAATTTTGATGCTTGACCAAGATGCACAGGGATTTCCCAAGTTACCACGGGACTTGGAAGCCGACAAGTTGAATAAACGACAACTCGAAACACTCATGGGCTTATACTTTAGCCAACATTATAGTGAGTGACCTTTTAATTTAAATTTTACAGCCAAACCATGATACTACTATTAGGTCTGGCAACAAACGGTCGAAGTAAACATCCTCCTTATGATCACATTGAGAAAAAGCAAGCGGCATTCATATCCCCAGAGTACTTACCTTGAGGGCTCAAATTAGCTCCGCCAAGAAACATGACTATTGAGGATATTCATCTTCTGTTGATTCATTTGAGACAACGACAGGAGACATTTCCACTAAGTCAGGTTTTTAGGTTCAGAAAGGTCAAGAAACACCGAAAAGGCGATGAAATGGTATACAGCAAATATCCCGATGAAGAATTCCGACTTGACGAGCCGAAACGACCAATCCCACCCCCTAAAAAAAGTCGACGAAGAGGCAAGCCAACGAAGTCAAAACCTACCCAGGCAGCAACCCAACCTCCATTGCGCATTGAGGAAATGCAAGGCGGATCTCAACTCATTTCATTCAATAGTATTGATAATTCACAGATTGACCCTCAGCTCCTTGGACAGGATGGCCGTGCGGATTTCAACCATCCACAATCCGCTCTTAGCTCAGATCCGACCACTGGCCTGACTCATCTTCAAGATACCTTTGCAGACAAAGACATGTTGCAACCTCAGATTCCTGACACACAACAGTTCAGTCTGGAAACTGGTCCAGTTTCCAACCTCGATATGAACAACCCTTCCTTTTCTCACCTGCCAACATTCATCTATCCTCCGCCAGAACGTATGGAAGTAAATCCTGTGGAGAATATTATACCACAGCGCAATATTCCCGCTCCGATATCTACTACTGTTAACGTACCCGCCCAACAGCCAATACCCCGACCTAAACCACGTCCCCGACGCAAGCCAGTTACCGTTGAAGAAATTGCTCAGGCAGAAGAAAACCGACGCTTATTGGAAGAGGCACGGAATATTGAGAGAGATATTCTCACAAATGGAACTGCCGCTGCGGAAACATCTGCAAGTCAGGTCCGAGTCAATTCACCCACTGAATCAGTACAAACTACAGGAAAACGAAAAAAAAGGTCAGAAGTGGAAGAATCACTCATCTTGTCTGGAAAACGGGTTCGCCGTGTAAGAGAAAGGACTAGCTAGCAGTTTTACCTTTAGATTTACTATTAATACACTTCTTTTTTTTGTTCTATGCATGTGAACTCTTGAGCAAATGAATTTATTGAAGGCAAAAAAATCAACTAAAGGCTACACTAAAAATTCCCCACCCCCTGATCACAAGTCTTTGTCGGCATCCAACTTTGGCGCTGCTGGAGAAGGGGAAGTATCCGACCTGTAGTCGGGCAAAACGCCAGTTTTTGAGGCAACCTTGTCGGCATTGGAGGTGTTGGACAACTCGGATTCAAGACTCATATTAGAGCCTGATTCCACACTGTCATTGAAGTTGTTGTCGGCGCTGTGGTTCAAGAAGTTATTGTCACCAGTATTGGAGGCTGCGGCGGGAACAACCCCAGTGCCGCTAGATGTGTCGGTGTCTATTGTATTATCTGAGGTGGTGCCGCTCACTGGAAATGCCGCTGGAGCATTAGTTTTACCTTCTGGGGTAATTTCTGTGTCGGCGTCGGCGTCGTCGTTGGCGTCTGAGTTGGCGTCGGCATTGATTTTACCCTCGGGGGTAATTTCAGTGTCAGTGTCGGCGTCGGCGTCGGCATCTTCATCGGTTTCAACTCCAATTGGGTTGGTGGTGGCGTCATTGGTGTCCGCCTCTGTCTCAACATCTGTGGGGTGGGCATCTAGTGCATCCGCGGATTCACTAGAATGTGATGACCCCAAATTGCCCGACTCAAACTCTGATTGTGAGTCCAAGTTGGGATAATCCACCAATCTCCCCTCCACATCGTCCAACCTTTCCACAACCCCATCCATGCGCCCTTGAAGTTTTGCAAGGCCCTTTCGCACACTCTTCAACATCACGATTGTTTGGTTCAACAATCCCGACGTTCCATCGGCAAGTTGCTTGTGGTGTGCGACAGATCGCTCAACGGAGTTGATTTGTTCGTCTTGGTTCCATACCTTGACTTGGTGATGGCCAACGGACTTTTCGATTTCTTCAACTTCATTTTTGATGTCCTCGACCTGTGCGTAGAGATCAGCACAATGTTCCTCATAGGATTTCTGCTTATTTTCTACAGCGGTCAACCGTTTTACTAGGTCGGCAATGAATGGGTGGCCAGCAAGATCTTGCGGAATCTGGGCGGCGGCTTGAAATGTCGGGACAGGTGTCGGATTCCGGTTTTTCAATATTACTATAATCAAAGTATTAGTTTGTAAATCAAATCAAAGTTCAAACATACCTGATGTATTATGACTTGCAACGGATTTATTTATTTCCAAGTCAGAGTCATCGTCGGACTCAATTTCGGATATCTTGCGACCTTGAGTGTGAGTTTTGGGGGGCATAGTTTTCTTGACGGTTTGTGGGCCTTCTATGGAGGTGTAAGAGTAAGAAAACACAAAAGTATACGGCTACTGAAGACATACCTCGTGGAATATTGTCGTCGGGATGGACTTTGCGGATTTTTTCCTTTGGTGGGACTTCAATAAACTCAATATCGTCGTCGGTCTGATTGTTGACAGCCTCCGACGCTTTCCCTTTCGATTGAACAGTGTCCGACATTTTTTTCTTCTTCTTTGGCGGTGAGCGGGACGGTTCTTCATCACCGCTGGACTCGATGTACTTGGCTGACTTGACCTTGGTAGCCTGAGCTTTCGACAACAAAGCATGTTTGGAGGGGTTTTTGCTGGGCTTTGCCTTCCCCTTGCCCGCCGCAACGTCTCCTTCACCCATTTCGGAGTCCTTATCCACCCCAAAAAATTAGTAAACATTGTTGTAGGAAGCTGTGTACTTACACGCAATGAACACTTCTTTTTGTCTCTCCAACACTCAAAACATGCCTTCAAACCACCCTTCTTCCAAACACAATTCCGCTCCTTACACTCAAAATCCATTTGTATGCACCGCTTGCACTTCGGGTCAGCAGTTTCCGAATTCTTCCTCTTCCTCTTGGAGCCATTAGCGGGGGTTTCATGATGCGAGGTTTCGGATTCCTTCCACTCCGACGCGGAGTCGTGCCAATTCTCCCGATCCTCCGAATTGGCACGCTTTGAAAGTTGCTTCTTTTTCTGAAAATCGTGCATAGGCGAATCAGGTTGGTCCATAGCCTGTAGTGCTAAGACATGGTACTTCTCGGCGAGCGTCAAGTCGGGATCGGCGTTGGCAGCGGCAGTAGCGGACTTGATCTTTTTTGACTTTGACTTTTTATCGCTGACCGTCTTCTCTAGGTGCTCCACCATTTCCTCAAGGTTTGTGAGCTTCAAACCATCGGATTTTGGGAGGGGCTTGACATGTTTTGTCGCCGGTCCAGATGTATTCAAGGCTGGATCACGACTAGCGGAAGGGTTGGCCTTCTTGACAGGCGCGGGGCGTTCGACAGGCACGGGGCGCTCAACAGGCGCGGGGCGTTCAACAGGCTCGGGAAGTTTGACGGGCATGGGTTTTTTTTGATGAGTGATGTTGTCCTTAGATGCAGAAGCTAGTAATTCAAGAAATTGTGAATACAGAATGTAGAAATATTCAAATAAAACTTACATTTTAAAGAAACAGCGGATCCAACTGCTCCCTTAAAGCTGGACTCAAAGCCTCCCTTCAAAGCAGAGGCGTCGGGATTTGCCTTTGTCGGAAAAGGGGCGGCGGAAACCTTAGTGGCGGCGGGAACTTTAGCAGGGGCGGGAACTTTGGCGGTGGCGGGAACGTTAGCGGCGGCGGGAACTTTAGCATTGGCAGCCGTTTTGTCCTTTGATATATCCGCCATCTCCAGCTGTTGAAGCTTCAGCCTATGGGTTTGAAGAAACGCGTCGAGATTGAACGTGTTCTGCTTTCGAGTTGTATTGTATTCTATGACGACATTCCATAAAAATGTACCAAACTCTTCAAAGACCTCGCGAAAAACGCCGAGTTTTTGAGCTTCGAAGAGTTGTTTCTACAAGTTGTAGTTGAATTTTAAGATTTGATCGAATAAAAAACAGTGACACGTACCACTTTCCTCTTCACCGATTGGATGTACTCTTTTATTCCCCCATTTTTCACGGCATTCTTGATTCCTGCATCGAGTTCGGCCAATGCAAGGCGAAGAGCAGCAGCATCTGAGAACGAGGAGGCCATGTTTACAGAGTATTAAAACAGAGTGTGAGTGGTTATGCAGGAGGTTATGCAGGAGGTTGTGGTGGACAGAGGCAAGGATAATTTCAAAAGCATCTATGAATTCGCCAAGTTGATCTAATCAGGAACGCGCCACGCCAAACGATCACGTGAACTAATTTGAAATCTACGCGACTCAAGATTACCCTCGACTCCTATTAAAAATGCCGACAGAATATAAATTTGCTTGCTTGTCCCACCTTTTTCCATACCCCACCCTATTCACTCATGCCAGAAGAAAGTTCTTTTGAGTACCACCTCCCCGATGGCTACACACTCATCCTTGGTCCCGACAACCGGGATTACTTCGTTCCTGATTTTGTTGCACCGTCCTTGGTGCAATCATTTGCCGTTCAGCGAGCCAAATCAAATATCGGTGTTACGAGTGCTTCGGGAATTGTAAGTACATTGCTTCTACACGACATTTAATCAGCAGCATGCTGATTAAAATGTTTAGGATCCGTTAGCGAAGAATGACCAAATCTACAATACCTTGGGAGGTAATCTTCATATACCACCAGAACCGGTGAGTGTCATCTATATCTCTTTTGTTAACTGAAGACTTTGGTTGACCTCATTTAAAATAGCCGTTGACCGATCAAGAACGATTGAGTCTTCACGCGGAAGTTCTCAGCCTTCAAAAACGTCTCGGAATCTCCTACAAAGACGCCGCGCATAGACTGTACCTTGCCGAAGTGGAAAAGATACAGTTAGCAAATATCCATCGCAGGAATTTGGGCGCATTGGACAAACATATAGGAAAGTCTTTGCAATATATTGCACAACGCCATAGTGTCAATGAAGGGGAAAAAAAATAGATTAGATAATTCAATAATAACTTGTTCTGTGTGAAGTCTGATTTTGTGAATATGGATTATTTGACAAAGTCCAAGATCAACGAATAAGTTTACAATATCCGACTCTGAGATGTGTTCTTAGACTTTGATGTATACTCATTATCAAAATTTCCCTTAAGTCTGACTTGGGTACATCAGAGAGTCAACAGTTTGTGAAGTATAGTAAATCCACGCATGGTTCCAGTCGGCGGCCTCGATTTCTCCATTCCGCGCATGGTTCCAGTCGGCTTTGATTTCTCCATCCTCCGACTTAGTTCTACGCTGATCTACTATGCATCAATCACGAAAGAATTGCGATGGTACCGAGTTGAACTTTTGATACACTGTCTTTATTTAGATTTTGGAGTTGTACGGTAGTCCGACATATGCCACCCGACATCAGACTGGCCTTAGAACAGCACGAATTGAAGATATGGTGAAAGTGGCCCTGTGGGCTTGATAATCCATACTGGTTCAGTGAATCCGTACCATATGATACAGTGTAGATTACCTGTTTGATACGTGTATTATTCACTGTCTCAATGTATTCATTGAATCCATATCATATGATCCAATATATATGTTCATTGTATCGTATGGTACAGTACAATGTTACAACACTATGTGCACAAATCGCTACAAAATCGACCGAGACCTCGAGCGCAAAGTCTACAGCAACGGAGCAAGCAAACGTCGTCAAAGAACAGCTGTGGGGCGCGATTTTAGACGATTCGGAACGTGTCTTTGCCATGCGCGAATCGGACGTACCTCGGACACTTGAAGAAGCTTTGGAAAGCTGTGAGGCAGCTGCGTGGAAGGCAGCTATGGACGAAGAAATCGAGACGCTTTTACAGATGGGTACTTGGGAGATGATGAAGATTCCGGATGGAAGGAAACTGGTTGGATGCCGTTGGGTCTACGCGAAGAAAAGGGACGAAAACGGGAACGTCATCAAGTACAAGGCCCGACTAGTCGTTCAGGGATGCTCTCAGAGACCTGGTACAGACTACAGCGAGGACGGAACATTTGCACCAGTCATGCGATTCGACACGCTACGCTCGCTACTCGCATATTCGGCCGTACACAATCTCAAGATGCGTCAATTCGATATAAAGGGTGCATATTTGCACGGTTACATCTCGGAGGAGATTTATATGGTCCAACCACCCGGTTATGACGATGGCACTGGTCAGGCATGCCGTCTCATTCGTTCGCTTTACGGTCTCAAGCAGGCAGGAAACGTATGGAACCATGAACTCGATAACGCTCTCACTTCATTCGGTTTTACGAAACTCAAGAGCGATTACTGCTGCTACATCCGTCGAGCTGAAAACGGCGATTTTACAATTTTAGTTACCTGGGTGGACGACATAATCAGTTTCTCAACGAACGGCTCGCTCAACGACCAGCTGGAGCGTGAATTAGGCTCGAAATTCGACGTTAAATCGATGGGTCAGCCCTCAATGATGCTAGGATTCAAGCTCGAGCAAAAGGACCATTACATTTCGCTCTCGCAAGCACACTACATCGACAAACTCCTCGAGAAGTTTGGTTTACAAGACGCGAACCCCGTTTCGACGCCTATGGACCCGAACGTGCGATTGGATAAGGATGAAGGTGTTCGGGAGGATGGAGACGGTCAGGGGGAGGTTAATTCGCGTTTAGGATTCAGTTATGCAACGGTCATTGGCTCGCTCATGTATCTGGCACTCGGAACTCGTCCAGACATCGCGTTTGCGGTATACAAACTCGCGCAATTCACCAGCAAGCCAAAATCGACTCATTGGACCGCTGTCAAACGTATATTTCGCTATCTGAAGGGCACGCGCAATCACAAACTCACTTACGGCGGCGATTCGCAAGTTTTGGACGTAAATCTCAATGTTTATTGCGACGCCGATTGGGCTGAAAACTACGATCGGAAATCGACTAGCGGATACGTGGTTACTATAGCAGGCGGCGCTGTGGCATGGAGCTCGAAGAAACAGAATACGGTCGCACTTTCAACCGCTGAAGCCGAATACGTTTCCACAACACATGCGGCGAAGCAAGTCTTATGGCACCGCTCACTCTTCACGGAGCTCGGTTTCCACATTCCATCGACGTCAACCATCTTTACCGACAATACGGCAGCCATTTCGATTGCGCATCATCCAGAATTCCATGCCCGTACGAAGCACATTGACATTGCATTTCATTTCCTACGCGACTTGGTGGAGAAGAAGACGCTCGACACGGTTTACATCAACACTTCAAACAATTTGGCAGACATTTTCACAAAGGCTTTACCTCGCGTTGCACACGATGGTTTCACGTTGCAGTTGGGAGTTTTGGCCGACTAAGGGGGAGTGTTGGAATCATAGTCGGCGAGCGACTTCGTCGCTAAGTCGTTATCTTTCTCTGGTAGTTTATCTTATCATATTTTCTAGATTATTCTACTAAAGGTTCCGTAGTTACTGTAGGTACAACCGTGTAGCTACGTCGTGAATCTACATCTTTTACCACCACTGCGCACTTTACTTACAACACATTGTTGGACCCAAATCTCCGAGGTTTGTTCCAGGGGATCGGTGTCTTGCTGTTTTACCTTTCTTTCGTAGGTGGCAGTTTATGCCCATAAACCATTCTCTATGATCTTGCTAAAATGTCTTGACCTACAGATATATATGGGATTTTCTGTGTTGTACGATCTCTAACACCAGTTGCCTTTCGGACTGTCTGCTGACTTTCATTCTAGCTCCATCTCAACTTCTTTGCTGCGGTTAGTGCCTTTCTCCCAACGAAAAGCGTAGTAATAACTATTAGGTGTACACAGATATCTGTCATCGTTGCACCAAGGTTCAACTTGACACCATTGATAGATATAAGATCACCACCCTGATGCTTGTTCCTCCTCAATTGCTCCTTCTTGTAAAAGTACGTTCCGTTGTAAAAGTTACCTTTAAATCGGAAATGATTGCTCAATCACAAGGATAATAAAGGAACCCAATGTAGCCAAATACGACCAATCTCATGTCCGAACCGTTCTCAGTGGTGCTGCGCCGTTAACAGGTATGCCAGGACTCAGTCATACCAGGACCAAGACTCATAGAATGACAGTTGAGGTGTATCGCTTGCTCACCAAGTTGCTTCCCCAGGCACATATCTGCCAGGCATACGGTTTGTTGCTTTCCTGAGAATCATGGTATCCCTGATGTAAACATGACCTATTAGGTTCGACAGAAACATCGGGCATTATTTCGATTTCTCCCTTGTACCCCAAACACATGCGACCTAACTCGAGTGGGGCACTAGTACCCGGAGTTCGCGCACGGATAGTCAAACCCGATGGTACCCTGGCAGGATACGATGAAGAAGGTGAATTACACGTCAAGACACCAGCTCTTGCCACGGGCTATCTCAATGATGAGGCAGCGTATGTCGTCTTGATGGGGTATCTCATCCACATCGTTCCATTTATGATACTCTTTGAACTTTTAGGACGCGTGCGACGTTCCTAGGCGACTCGTCAGTATCTCTTTGAACCGTACAGGTGGCTGAAACTGATGGTCAATCGTCATAGATGGATGAGAACTGGAGACTTAGTTAAGATGGACAGGAGTAACGAAATTGTTGTCGTTGATCGTATCAAGGTGAGCGACATGTCAATGCAAAGAGACCTCAAGAAACACACTCATTCCGCTCTTTCGACAGGAAATGATCAAAGTAATCACCTCACTAGAGCCTACTTAGTAGTTCTGCTTAACAAAAGTTATAGGTCCGTGGATTCCAAGTGGCTCCAGTTGAACTAGAAGGCTGTATCTTGGATCACCCTATGGTTACGGATGTCTGTGTCGTAGGCGTCCCGCACCTCTACAATGGTGAAGTGCCTTTCGCATTTGTCACCATCTCTCATGAAGGACAACAAATGAATAAAGCGGAGCTGAAAGCCTCCATTCAAAGGGTTTGTGATTCCCTCATAGTTATTTCGTTGGCCGATTAACATTTGTTTCTTCTGCCCTCCATATAGCACATCGAGAAGAACAAAGCACCGTTCAAGCGCCTGCATTACGTCGAAATTATCGATTCTATTCCGAAGACCCCCAGCGGCAAATTACTGAGGCGGGTGCTACGACAGGAGGCTAGAAAGCTAGTCGTGCCATCTGCAAAACTGTAGGCTAAATATTGGAAAAAATCTTTTTTCGAAGTGTTTTCTACCATGATATGTTACTGTTGTATGGATATGGCAATCATTATTAGAAGTCAAAACCACGGCATGGACGCGCTTGGAAAGTTGAAGCATATGGTTCGGGTGGTAATCAAATTATGTGATACATGCTTCAGACAATTCAAGCCTTGACTCTGTGCCAAATTGTAACGGATCATGGAGACCACTGTTTGAATGCATAGCAATAATAGTAGATACAACGGTATAATTGTAAGAAGCGCTCGAGTATAAATGGAGGTGGCCCCTGGGCAACCATGACACTTCTACATACTTTTAGTTTGAATGAGCAAAGCGCATTTCTCTGCCACAACTACTGCAACGGCCATGGTGTGAGTCGAGATAATATCCGGAAAAATGGAGGTATCAGCAATGCGAAGTCCATCAACACCATGGACCCTCAGTTCATCATCAACCACCCCTGGACTCGTGGGGTCTTCTTCAGGTGCCATTCTGCATGTTGAGGTATAATGCAAGCAACTACGTATGTTCTCGCGGATGTATTTGTCTAGGCTCTCCTCGCTTTCTGAATCCGGGAGCTGAGAGGCAACGGGTTTCAGTGGGCACCCTTCAACTGTCATTTGATTGGCAAGCTTCAAAGAAAGGCGCAACCCTTTGCGTAGTGTAACCAAATCTTTAGCATGAGATAAGAACCCTAGTTCAACGAGGGGTCGATCCATGGGATTGGCGGATGCAAGGCGCACAGACCCGCGCGACATCGGCTGGACGAGCGTTGTGTTCAAGGTGAAGATGCCAATCTTGTCCAGGACAGGATCGACTGCCTTGGCTGTGGCTCTGTGGTGACTCGGCATGATTTCAATGTCAGGAATATTGCTGGGCTGTCGGGCGTCTAGGTGAGACTTGTCGGATTTAATGAGCTCGGATTTTTCGTTCAAGAGTGATGTCTTGATGAAAATGGACGATTGCAAGAAAGGTACAGAGAGTAGGCCTTTTCCTGATGTGATATAGCGAATTAAATCCAGCAACACACGCGTTGGCTTGTTGTAAAGGACGTGCAGTGAATCGTCGACTGGGACCTCCCATGAAGTAGGAACGCCACAATGGTCACCCTATAGATATAAGTATTAGTTATCTGGTAATGAACCATAAGATACCTCGGTAAACCTACAAGGTAACTTCCAACACCTGGCATATCTTTTACCACAGAAATGTTGAACTTCGTAAGATGATCCTTGGGGCCGATCCCGCTAGACACATTGTGTTACTACACCCAGCCACCTCAGTTTAGGTAGTACAACATACCTTAACATCAGAATTTGTGGATTGGCAATGGCTCCAGCGCAAAGAATAACTTCTTTTGTTGCGACCGCTTGGAAAATTTGGCCAGAATGGTTCTTGACGTGATGGAAAGAAACTCCCGTTACTCGCGGCTTCTTACCCGGCGCAGTGGTAATATCAAGCTTCGAGACGAGTGTATTCGAGCAGATGTATAGTCGAGACTTGCGGGAGGCAGCTACATGCTGTGGCAGGAACGCATGCATTGTACTTTGGCGCTGACCAGAAGCATTTGTCGTGATATCCATAGTAGCGATGCCATAAGCAGGTTCGTCGGGGGAGTTAATATCTGAAATATGCGGCAGCCCTAGGCGTTCAGCAGCTTGATACACGCTGTAGGGCCATGCGGTCGTATGAACGTGTGTTTTTCGTATACGGTTCATGTAAGGTGCTTACAATGTGTGGCATTTGAAAGGGAAATCATAGATGGTCTGATTGATCCAAGGGCCTAAAGCTCTGATGTTAATAATCATTGTTTTTCGAACAGTAGTATTGTGGTCTACTCACCGCTTTTTCCTCGAAAGCGAGATTCGGATTTGGTCAAAGTATGCTCAGACTTCGCAAATATGGGTTCAAGCTCATCGTAACCCCAATCCGAGTGACCCATTGATTTCCACTTATTGTAATCGGCAACGCCCCGCGTGTAGACACAGGAGTTGACTCGCGAGCCACCTCCAAGGCCTTCACCAATGATTGTATCCAATTTGCGGGCATTGGCGTTTGCTACTGGCTCGCTGTCGAATATCGCGCAGAAGGCATCCTTGGCATACAAGTTAGCTGACACAAGTGGGACCTTGGAGAGCCATGTATCCCCAATGCGGCCACGTTCGATGACTAGGACTGATGTGTTAGGATTTTCGGTGAGACGGGCTGCAAGACAGCATCCTGCCGTTCCGCCTGCGCAAAGGTTGTCAGTGGCTATTTCTGTAGGAAAGATGGTTTGGGGCTCTACCTCCTACAATGATGTAGTCGTAGGTGTGATTCGCGACTTCTTGAGGTTTTGACTCTGGGTAAGAGCTATACGGCCACATTGTTCAAAGCAAAGGCAGGTTGTGTCGCTCAATTACTCCTTTAAAGTGATGGGAGCTTTAATATATGGTAGTCGAGACAACATAGACAGGCAGCCATGATGCCGCCGAAGAACCATTCTGTTCAACATCAGATTGTCATCAGAAACCAGTTGTGTACAGGCCATCATAAAACTAGGTCTATCACGGAAAGAGCGTACCTCGGAACTCTCGAATGGCTATTTCTGTTCATAAGAAGTGGTATGGACCTTGAACGGTCGCTGGGTTCATACAGTGTGTGAAATGGAAGGAATAGAAGCGTGAAGGTTGCGTGAAGGACGGGTAACGCAGAGAAATGTCCGGTCACGGATTGGTCACAGAGAAAGCCTATGTGATTGTTACTCATTGTCACTTTACTGATTTGGGGCATCTCGGTCGGAGTGATAAGGACACGACCACAATGACATATGGCAAAGGTTTGGTTCCGGATAGACTATCATACAACTAATTCATGCTCAACGAGTGCGCTTGCTACTTTTTATGAAGTTGTTACTGAGCCTTGATCTCATATTCTTAGATTGATTACTGCGCTGTCTGCGAAAAATACAGGCTTAATATGGTGTTTTTATGCTGAGATGAGTTTATCGTTCTTTGATTGTTCTATCTTCACAAGTCACCTGCGCTTCACTGCATATGATCTATATCACGCCCACTATAGGCTCTTTCCCATGTTTTCCCACTGTAGATGGCGTTGAAACAATCTCTCAAATAACACCGGCATGGTGAGATCACGGCTCAGTTTAAACTCTGTGGACAATCATGGTCATTCTTGGAAGCCATCGAATCCCAACTTACCGATGCACGCCTAGGTTCGCTATTCTCGTATTCAGATACCCAAAATAGAAAAATGACAATGTGCAGCACAGATTCATTCCATCCCAAGGGCGATGTCGAAGGCTTTAGTCAGGTCCTTACCATTTACAGGCGTTGGTATCGCATCGATTTCCTGATCTTGAATCAAGCTGAGTTGAGTTGGATGCTCAAATTTGATCGAGCGCTCAGTGGATGAGCGTTTACATATAAGTTGAACATCACGAAGACTCCGTTTTGTTTCTTCTCCAGAACCATGAATTCACTCACCCCCGCCAACTCGTCCGCATTCTATTTCACTTTCGACCACGAGCAGTCCAAATGGATTTTTGCCAAGGACAACTGGATGGAATCTACTTTCGCTACAACAATTGTGTTATTCGGCATTGGTTATGTCTTCTATCGACGAATTTGGTCCAAGAGTGCTACGACGACTATCCCCGTCATCAACAGCTCCCTTCCATGGATTGGAAGCGCACTCGATTTTGTCCGTGCGCCCACCAATTTTCTACGCGAGTGCAGGTACGTCATTTGACTTGTTCCTGACGGTCGCTAATTAATTGTCTTCGACATTTAAACATTCATTAAGGCAACAATACGGTTCTGCCTATAGAATTCATGCTACTGGCCGTACAATCCTGGTCATCACATCTCCGAAGGCCATCTTGACCATGCTCTCTCATAAGGCCACAGATTTCGAGATAGTGGACTACCTGAATCTTCATGTCATTTCGGGAATTGACACAGCGCGTATGCCAAAAATTTGGCCAGCTATCCTCGACTTTTTCAAGGCTTCACATGCTCTATTCAATCCTGCTCATTCCCAACCTCTTGTATACGCTTACAACAACATCGTTGCCCAGAATTTTCTTAGGATCACTGCCGACGAAAATCATTCTGCTCAGAGTCTAGATGATTTCGTTTTTCGCATCAACCACTTTGCTGTATACGGCATGTTCATGGGAACGCAGTTTAACACCAAGCCAAAAACATACAACAGCTGGAGGGCGTACGATAGCGGAGTCCATAATATCATCCGTCGACTTCCTTTCTTGTCTCGTGGTGCCATCCGAGGACGGGAGGATGTGTTAGAAACAGTGTCCGAATACGTGCGACAGAACTGGGTGGATTCCGACGACGGAGGATACATCCATGGAGCCTCAGAAATAATGTCAGTTGTGGCTCAGAAACTCAAAGATTCTCCCGCGACGGAGGAAGAAATCGCCCGAGTCATCAATTACCTACTTTGGGGCACCGCTGGAAACATCGCTCGTCTCATCAACTGGGTCATGCGCTACATCATAGTGTATTCCGATGTGTATGCCTCCATACAGGAGGAGATCCGTCAAGTAATGGCAAAGAAATACCTCCAAGCCGACCAATTGACGCAGTTAGATCCACGTACACTTGGCGCTGATTTCCCCCTCCTTAGCTCAACAGTCAACGAAGTAATTCGTCTCTTGACCCAGACTGTTCTACTCCGTCGAGCTTCTGTGGATACTGTACTTTTGGAGGATGATGGGCGTGTCATCCCCATCTCTAAAGGGGATTATATCTTAGCCGATACCCAGGGATACCACCACAGTGAAGACTATTTCGATGACGCTTATCGATTCAAGCCCGATCGTTATACCCAAGAGCAGGCTCCTAGCCGCTCACTTGCGTTCAGCGCAGGCCCCCACATTGTAAGTGACATTTGTAGTCAAACCTAGCGCACGTATTAATTGCCCTTAAAGTGCTCCGGAGAATTTTTGGCCAAGACAACAACCCGGATGTTTGTGGTACTCTGCCTAGCTATGTACGACGTCGAAGTCAAGTTTGAAAAGGGCGTTACCTCTGCTTTGGAAATTCTCCCAAACAGTTTCCTTCAACTACCCCTTCCTAAATACGAGGCAGACATAACTCTTAGACGTCGTGTAGCTTCCTAAATTTTTTGAACTAGTATTCAATGAACAAATATTTTGTACGCGTCTTTGAAAGGCACTTGAGTGCTTTGGTGCCACCTCGCGCCAGGAAATCGATTTAATCATCAAAATTTAACAATAATTCGTTACAGATTTCGATTCGTGAAAGAAAATATATGATAAACTGAATACCAGCGGCACTTCATAGTCTTTGAAATGAATTGACCTTTATGTTTTAAAATACAAAGAACTTGATGGTTTCTCGTGTTGTGGAGAACCACATGCTGAAGAGCGTAGAATAGGGTCATAAGAAGAGGTTCTAAAGGGTTTGATTGAATTTTGACAAAGTTTGGGACGTCAGTAAGTTTGCGTGCGAGACAAGATCATATTTTTTCCGAAGGTCACCCAAAATATCAATTGCGACAGACATCGATGGCCATTTTTTTCGCGCAGGGTTTCACGACAACACATTTAGAAATACGGTGATAGCGAGGTACCTGACTGTCTCCAACGGCTTGAATCAAACTCCATCTGATGTCTTTTCTATGCTTCTATTAGCTAATTTTATCCGACAGATAAGATCTTTTGTTATTACAACTGGCCGCATTAGAGCCTTGTGATATTTTCCGCCATGGAAGGGACAAAACAAGGAAGCTCTACCCCGAGTACACTGAGATACCCTCGCTAGTTGTGACGTCTGCATATTGCAGCAGAGCCTTGACCAGATCATTTCTCTCATGCAATCTCCAGAGGTGGTTTGATGGTCCGAGTCGGTGAACATCACGATAGTGAATAAGGGGTATCAAACTGGACTCCGACAAACCGTCTATACCTTCAAATGAAGGAACTTTAAATGGGCGCGTTAATTTACACTAATCGTATCGTCATCCCAGAAATCCCTCGAGATGGACGCAAATTCGACTGTCGACAGTGCCCCAAATGTGTTCCCGCCTCCACCTGTTGGCCTGAACTATATTGCTGCGATCCAGCCATCGCTCACGTTTCTTATGATCGGTACAGTTTGGGGCGGGATTCTCCTGCCTCTCCTTGTTGCGCTGTTCTTCTTTTCTAGCAAGACCACCCGACGAAGACCAATTTTTATCCTAAATGTATTTTCCATTACATTAGGATTATTCATGAGTATCTTTAACGCAGTCCTCGAAGTAAGCCATTTATTTACTTTGATGATAATAGTACTTTTAATCCATTTTACGACATAGATCCACGCAATTTTAACGCCCTTGCGTCCGCTTAACCCTGATACTGCCCTGGTGTTCACTGTGGTCATAACATTTACACCATGGCTTGTTGAACTCATACTGGTCGTGCGCCTCCTTGCCGTTTATCCATATGCACGGACCCCAAAGCGAACATGGTTTGCAATATTCATTCCCTTGATATTGCTCAAAATTGCACGATTTGTCAACAACACCGTATATGCGGTTGAATACGTTCAACTTGTTCGGAACCCTGGATCTGCAGATCCTATCAGCGTGGCTCAGAGGTCATGGGATTCTCATCCGGGCACAAAAATCGAGTGGGTGCTGCAGGTCGTGGACAATACGTACGTGAAAAAGCTGTCAATTCTTAGCTGGCACATTGTTGAAAAAATTACAGGGCAACATCACTTTTGTTCATTCTTCGCCTGAAATCTGGCCTGGAAGCTCCGGGTCGGGAAGTAGCAACTGGAAATAGTCGTCGTGAGTATACCACACTTTTTGTCCACGCTCCCAATTCTGATTCTGTCCAATAATTTTCGCCAGAATCATACGCATCAAGAATCAAAGCACTATTCTGGATCTCTGTCTCCAACTTCGTTTTCCCAGTAATTTTGAGCATCATCCAGCTTATCATGCTGTTCCGTGATCCCAACTTCCTTAAAGGCAGCTACATCTTTCTCACGAACGACTACGTTGAAATCGTCGGCGTTTTGTTGGCAACGGTGTGGGCGTCAACCTCCCACTGGACGGATCAGAACTCGTCGGATATCAGCAGCAAGTCTTATGGTGGATCCACTGCGCCGCGGTTTGCTCGACACATCCGCCTGAACCAGTCGGAGACCTTCACAAATTCCACTCGAGGAGCGGGGTATACCGCTGATGATGGCCATATCGAAATGAAGGGAATGGATCCCCAAAGCAAAATTGAAATCGCACCTTTGGAATCCCATCTGGAGTTCTCAGAGCCCAGCGTTAAAGAGAAGAAATCAGGTATCATCAAGGGGTAGATTATTTGATTCGAGTCAACTCTTTTCCTGGAAGTAGTTTCTAAATATATGGTTTATTTATGAATATGTTCTGGTTGCGCGATATGTCATGAGTGATAAATAGAGCATAGAAAAAACTTCTTAACGCAAGGTCTGTCTTAATATGGTGCTTCTCACCTTAAAGTCACTTCCATAAATAAGCATGGTGTGAAGACATGGGAAGTTCAACAAAGGGGCTTATGTTTCAGAAAATTGTGTGGAATTTTTTCACTTGTTTAACAAGAGGGACAAAGTAGCAGAAGTTGGAAAGATGAATTTTTTCATAATTTTCATATATTTTCACGAAGTCCAAAGAACGTCGGCATTTGCCTTGCTTCACAGCAGCTTTTTGATCGGAGGGATCGGCACTGAGGAGTGATGTTCCCACGCTGACTCAACTTCTCGTTCTCGACTTACTTAACCTGTATAAGCCCGCTTGTAGCTAATAGCCATCGCGTCATGTCCCGGTGAGCCACCTGTGAACTACCGTGAAACACCAACTTCATCTTCCAATAACATCTCGGTGTTTTTTATCCTTGGGAGATAGAACGTAGGCAGAGCGGACCCAATGCGCGCAGGCCTTCCATGTTTTGAACATTCATAGTCACACAATCAACAATGGGCGCCGGAAAATAGGGTGATTCCATAAGGTACGTAGCTGTTGATACTCTTCCAATCTGATTCTAAAGTAACCACAGCTTTTCTCGCGTTGTAGCCGCAATTCGCAAGCAGTACTCAACATTTTCAACACACGAAGTAGATTCCTGTGACCTTCGATGCGCTGCGCGAATTCCGCCCTATCTTTGTTTTCCGGACGTGCGTATATCAGAGCCCCTAAAGAGAGCGAAGAACACACTCTCAACTGAGATGTTGTCTCGCCATGACAAGCTGTTATTCCTTGAACACGATCTCTCCATCTTTGCATCCACGAGGACTCGGGTGTCCGTTGTTGGCTGTGCCACTATCTCTCCATGACAGGCTGATACTTTTCGAACACAATCTCTCCATTCACGAGGACTCGGGTGTCTTTTTATGGTTGTGTTGATCGGAGGCGATTATAGCGTCAGCGCGCGGATATGAAAGACGACACCTCACAAGTCACTATCGTCAGATTGTTCGGCACAACAAATTGGCGTATTGAACCTCTTTTTCCATCTTTCTGATAGATAAGAAGTTGATGGAAAATGATACTGGACAAGTGGCGCTGGTAGCAGAGGGTTACAATGTGTTAATACAGAAGTAGAATGGGTGGATTTCCCACTCAAAAAGTTCACATTAGGTGCAGTATGTTTCAAGTTTGCAAATTGCGTTCCCTCATGTCTTCTTTGAAGTCCCACTTGAACACATCGTTTCAACGCTTTGACGATGTAGTCCCAACACACCGTACCACACAACTTGCTCCTCAACGCTGGACCGATATACGTTCTTTGCTGCTGCTTTTATTCTGCCTCCCATTAGTCGCCATTGTCCTCAATGTTGTCCGCCAACTTGTACGTGGACATAGCTAATGGTAGATATATGCGTTGAATTTTATCACTGCGTCTTTTAGATTCTGCCCCGGAGGTCTACAGACCCGCCCGTAGTCTTCCACTGGGTCCCCTTCATTGGCTCTGCAATAGCCTACGGAAATGACCCAGTAAAGTTCTTACTGGATTGCCAACAAAAGGTATTAATTCGCTTAATTAATTGCCTTCACTGTTATATTGTCACTAAACATTCTTTCGTCAAATCAGCACGGAGACATATTCACATTTGTCCTTCTTGGCCGTCGGATGACGGTGGCCCTAGGGACAAAGGGTAACAACTTTATACTAGGCGGCAAATCTCACCAGCTCAACGCAGAAGACGCATATACCGTATGTGACCATATCAAATTTTCTGTGGGCATAAATTAACCCAGATGTTTCGTGGAATTATAGCACTTGACCACCCCTGTGTTCGGCAAGGGCGTGGTATACGATGTCCCCAATGATGTATTCATGCAGCAGAAGAAATTCTGCAAGGTCGGATTCTCAATATCCAACCTCCGCAGATACGTCGGGATGATCGAGGACGAGGTCCACGCTTTTCTCGCGCACGATGCGACGTTCGGCGGGGCTCCTGCGTCTACGGATGCCAGTGCCACAGCGATCGACGACACCCATGGTACTCAATGGAGGACCTTTGACGCACTGCGGTTGATGCAACAGCTCACGATACTTGCTGCGTCCCGCACGCTGCAGGGCGCGGAGGTCCGCGCGGGCCTCGACGCGTCGTATGCGCAGCTTTACAGCGACCTCGATGAAGGGTTCACCCCACTCAATTTTATTTGTCCAAACCTCCCGTTGCCGAGTTATTCACGCCGAGACAGAGCACACAGGAAGATGAGTGCGTTTTATGTGGACATAGTACAGCGCCGTAGGAGGAGGTTATTGGACGTGGGTGATAAAAATCATGAAAGTGATGTACGTTATTTTCATCTTCTGAGGCTCTGAGTGCATTCTGATGGAATTGGCATGTATCTCGAACTGGCTTAGCATGAAAACGAACATGAACATGATATGATTGCGGCGCTCATGAAACAGACATACCGTAACGGCCGGCACCTCGAGGACCACGAAGTAGCGCATTTGATGATCGCGATGCTCATGGCTGGCCAGCATACCAGCTCATCCACTGGCTCCTGGGCGCTTATCCACATCGCCAACAACCCCCAGATCGGGTAGGTGTCCATCACTGAGTATCAATCATCACCCACGTCTACGGCCTAGCGTTCTTTTGTGGCGTGGCGGCCCATCTGAAATGATAGATGCTTATCTTTCAGTCATGATATTTTACCTCAGTTGTGATTATTTATACCCTGCCGATGCGAAATACTGATTGGTCGTTCCGTTTTGTTGTATGTAATTATAGGGAGGCGCTATATCAAGAACAAGTGGAGCATTTTACAGAATCATATACAGCGTCGCCGTCGGACGGGGGCAGGCGCCCGGGGCTGCGTGCGATGACGTACGAGGAGGTGAAGGAGCTGCCGCTCTTGAACGCGGTCATCCGCGAGACGCTGCGCTTGCATCCGCCGATCCATAGTATCATTCGGTATGTCCGGGAAGATGTGGTTGTACCGCGTACTCTGGCGGCGCCGCATCTTCATGGTTCGGGGGTGAAAAGACGTGTGGATGAAGGTGATAAAGGTGATGGTGATGGTGGTGATGCGGTGTATGTTGTGCCCAAGGGCGATTATGTTCTTGCGTCGCCGGCGCTTAGCCAGATTGACGCGCGGATATGGGGTCGTTCTGCGGATGTGTGGGATCCGTATCGGTGGATCCGGGATGATGTTGGTGATGTGATGAAAGTGGGTGATGACGGCGGCGGCGGTGATGGCGAAGAGAAAATCGACTATGGGTTTGGGCTGGTGAGTAAAGGCACGAACAGCCCGTATCAACCGTTTGGTGGCGGTATGCATCGGTGTATCGGGGAGCAGGTATGTTGTGTCTGTAAGCGGCTTCTTTCCTACGTGATTTGCTGATTGATTTTTTTTTCTTTTTTCGCTTTTTTTTCGCTTGTTTTTTTGCATAGTTTGCGTATCTGCAGTTAGGTGTCATTGTTGCTACGCTAGTGCGCGCTTTGGAGATGAGGATAGAACGTGTCCCGGAGCCTAATTACCATGTAAGTGTTATATTCCCCATGGTGTTTGATATGCCATCCGTTTAACACCGTTGTGTACTTGCTTGCATTGCATTGCAGACGATGATCACGCTCCCGAAATCCCCAAGGGAAATTTCGTTCCGGAGGAGGAGGATTCGGGAGGTTGATTGAATGATAACTTGTCGGTTTGGGGTTTGAATGTACTACTACTGTATATATTTAGGAAACTGGCGTTTATGTATGAGTTTGGAGTCGCTGTGGGGGTGTAACCCCATGTTGTTGTGGTCGTGGTCTTTTTTCATTTTGAGAAGGATTCGCATTTCCTTGTTTAGAGTTGGAGGGAGGGTATGGTATATGTTGACGGTTGAAGCAGAGTCAAGGATTAAGAAGTGAGAAATGGATATTACAGTAAAAGTTAAGATTTGAGCGCGCGGGGGTGTCGGGACTCGGATAACTTGTATACTTGTTCAACTCTGACTGCTTGAAGCCTAATTTATTACTAATTAGGAGATATGTTCCCACGAATTTTCATTTGCCCCACACGGGTGAGGACGTCACGCTCACGCAGGCTCACGCTCACGGATTTCGCAAGGGTTGCGTTTTGCGTTTTGCGTTTGAACCGAACGTGAAGGTGAAGGTACGTCGACTCACAACTCTGATTTTAACGTTGACGCTGATACTGGACGTCAACCTAACTAAAAGGACTCTTTTCTGCTCTTGCTTTTTCACAGTTCCAGCTAGTTTTGTGTTCATTTCGAGGTTTCGAGGTTTCGAGGCTTTCGAGGCTTTTGAAAGAAGGAAAAAGAAGAGGACAAGAAAGAAAGGAGCTAAAAGAAAGAAGGAAGAAGCAAGAGATATAGATAGAGGGTTGAAAGTATGGCTGATGCGGGTGAGTGCTACACCATCCATCCATTCGTTCATCCACTCGTTCGTTCGATGGCGTGTTTGGTATTTTGGATGGAGCAGTTAGTGTATCTGCACTCCAGACACCTGCATCTTCTTTTTTTTTGTGTTTCTTTGACCCGACTTTGGACTGTGCTGACCACACCCTTTTTTCTTTTTTCGGTTTTCGTTTTTGCCGTTGCCCCTGCCCCTGCCCCTGCTGCCCCTGCCCCTGCCCCTGCTCCTCCTGCTGCTGGTAATGGAATTGGTGCTGGTGCTGGTGCTCTTGGTGTTGGTGTTGGTGGTGGTGCGTCTACACAGGCTTCTTCAAAGGCACATCCGCGGACCAGGACAGGCGGTTCTCCGACAAGGAGGTGAAGCTGCTTAAAACTATGAAGTTTCCTGCGAATTTTGAGAAAAAGGTGTGTGTTTTGTTTTCTTGTGCTTTTGTGGTTTATGGGTTATGAGATGTGGGTTGTGGGTTGTGGGTTGTGGTTCTTTTCTTCCACCTTTTTTTTCTCTTCTTTTTCTTCTTTTGTTGGTTGGTTGGAGTGTATATTTTGTACCTTTCAACATTTTTTAATGCTCGTTCAACTTTCAACTTTCAATGCTCGTTCAACTTTCAACGTTCTACATCACACCCTACATATCTCCCTAACTGTAACTAAACTAAAGCTAACCCAACCCTCTCACTCCTTTCAATCCAGGTGGACATGCGCAAAGTGAACCTGACGGTCATCCGACCGTGGATAGCCAAGCGGATCGTGGAGCTCATCGGGTTTGAAGATGAGGTGGTGGTGGAGTATGCTATGGGGCTTTTGGAGGATGAGCAGCAGCCTGTATGTTACCCTTTTTTTTTGGTTGTGATTTGTGGTTGTGGTTTGTGATTGTTGGCTGATGAATGATTGCTTTTCTTTTTTTTTTCTACATACACACACACCTAAACACACACAGAACCCCGACCCGAAAAAAATGCAAATCAACCTCACAGGCTTCCTCACAAAAGACACACCCGCATTCATGGCCTCGCTCTGGACACTCCTCCTCGACGCGCAGGCGGAGGTGTCCGGTGTGCCGCGTGCGTTTGTGGACGCGAAGAAGGCGGAGATGCGCGCTGCGCGCGAGGGCGATTCGAGGGCGATTGATGAGCGGGATAGGAGGATGCGGTTGGATGAGGTTGGGGGCGGGATGGGTGGTGGGGGTGGGGGTGGGGGTGGGGGTGGGTTTGGGGGGAGAGGAGGGGGTAGAGGAGGAGGGTTTGGGGATGGGTTTGGAGGGAGAGGTGGAGGAGGAGGGGAGAGAGGTGGAAGGGGGAGGGGGAGGGGGAGAGGTGGGCGGGGAGGGTGGGACGATAGTCGTGGTGGTGGCCCCGATCGCGCGCGCGATTCTGGTTGGGGCGCGCGCGGAGGCGGGCCTGGTGGCGGTGGCGGCGGTGCTGGGGTAAGTGTTATTCATTTTATTTTATTTTTATTTTTATTCATTGTTTTTGATATATACTCTATTCTACTCTACTCTAGCCACCGCGCCGCCGGTTCTCGTCGCGCTCTCCTCCGCCTCGGCGCCGCTCGCGCTCGCGCACGCGTTCAAGGTCTTCCCGCTCCCACTCTCGTTCCCGGTCCCGTTCGCGCTCGCGCTCGAGGTCGCGCTCTATCACACCCAGACGATATCGTTCCCCTCCGCCTCGCCGCGGCGGTGGAGGCAACGCCAGCTCTCGATCCCGTTCGCGCTCGCACTCGCGCACATCGTCCCGCTCGCGAAGCCGCTCGCCGCCGCCACCGCCACCACCGGCTCATCAACGCCGCCGTGGGGCGTCGCCTGTACCTGCTCCTCATGCCCCTCCGCCTGCGCAGGGTAAAGGAAGGCGGTCGGCTTCGCGTTCTTCACCTTCTATCTCGCGGTCGAGGTCAAGGTCGCGTTCGAGGGCGGGATCACCGCCTGCGCAGATTAGTGGAAGGAGGAGGCAGCGCTCGCCGTCGCCTACGCCGCCCCCGCCGTCTGCGCGCGAGAGGGAGAGGGAGAGGAGGGGGATGAGGGATCGAAGTCCGGTGCCTGGGAGGAGGCGCAGGGGTGGGTCTGGGTCTGGGTCGCGGTCTAGGGATAGGGATAGGTCGAGGGATATGGGTAGGGAGAGGGAGAGGGAGAGGAATGTGGGTAGGAGAGATAGGGAAAGAGAGAGGGATAGGGATAGGGACAGGTCCCGCTCGCGCTCGCCGCCGCGAAAGTTTGCGAGGAGGATGAGGAGCGCGAGTCCGCCTAGGCGCGGTGGTGGAGGGGGGAGGAGACGCAGTCCGTCGTATTCGCGCTCGAGGTCGAGGTCGAGGTCGAGGTCGCGTTCGGCTGGACCTGGACCTGGAGTTGGGGCTGGGAGGAAAGGGAAGGCTGGGAGTGGGCCTGGTGGTGGTGGTGGTGGTGGTGGGAGAGAGAGGGAGGAGCCGCCGCATATGAGTAGGCGAAGGCGGAGCGCTAGTCCTGGTCCTGGTCCTGGTGCGAGGGGTAAAGCGCGCTATGGAGGAGGAGGAGGGCGATCGAGGTCACGTTCGCGGAGTAGGTCGAGGTCGCGCTCGAGGTCGCGATCGGCGCTGCGTCGGAAAGATGAGGAGGATGCGCGTATGGATGTTGATGAGAAGCCGGGGAAGCAAAGGGAGAGGGAGAGGGAGAGGAGGAGTCCACCGGTATCCCGCGGAGGAGAGCTCAAGATTAAAGGGCAGGCCGAGGTCGAGCGCAGGAAAAGTAAGTGGTCGGATGGTATTGGTGTTGGTATTGGTGCTGCTGGTGCGAGTAAGGGCGCGGGTGTGGGTGCGGGCGGGGGTAAAGGCCCGGGTGCGAGTGCGAGTGCGGGTATGGGTAAAGGCCCGGGTCCGGGTGCGAGTCTTGCGAGCCGCATCGGGGCTCCTGCGAACGCTCCGAACGTTGGGAACGTTGGGAATGAGGAGGAGGATGATGATGATGATGATGTGCGCACCCCTTTTTTTTGCTTGTTTTCTTGGATGGTTTTTGTGTGGTTTGGATACTGATTGTCTTCTCTTTTTGTTTTTTTTTTGGGTTTTTTTATATGTGATCCGCGATTCCTGCTTGTCATGGTCGATGGTCTATTTGCGACGGTCGATGGTCGATGGTCTATTTGCGATGCTCGATTGACGATTTGGCGATTCGATTCCTGACTGGCGATGGTCGATTTGGCGATTTTGGAAAAAGCAGCGTATGAAAGTCGACCTTGAGCGGCGCGAGAGTGAGTTGAAGGAACGCGCGTTGAGGAATAAAGTTGTCAGGTCTAGGATGAAGAGCGGGTGATTAATCGATTAATGATTGATGATTCGCCGTCCGTATGCCGTGTGTGTGGGCTGCGTCTGTACGTACGTACGTATTGGTGTGCGTGTGCGTGAAGGGCGAAGGGTGTTTGATTATGGTGTTCGCACTGGATACTGGATACTGGTGTTTGGGTGTGGGGTGTGGGCGTTTGGACGTTTGGCGAGGCGATAGAAGACCCGGAGCGGGAGAAGGTGGTCAAGGCTTCAAGATGAAGATGAATGAAAAGGTGACACGAGTGGGAAGGAATAGGAACAGGGATGCGGATGCAAGGGAATGTGAATGGGTATGGGAAGGGAGAGGACTAGTGTGGAAAATTTATTTAAAAGAGGTTGGGAGTTTTTTCGTTTCGTTTTTTCTTTTCGTTTTTTTGCTTCTCGTTTGTTCGCTTATTTTTTTTTATTTTTTGGTACCGGTATTGGTACTGTTGAGATGATATATATGCTTTAAAAATGATTTTTTTTTTCGAGCGGGTTTCAGAGTAGGCGTTTTTCTTTATTGTCGAATGTACGAACCCAGGCGTGCGTTTTTAACTTTCTGTGTCACTTTATCTATTTTTTGATATTGC
Source organism: Psilocybe cubensis (assembly GCF_017499595.1). Lineage (NCBI taxonomy): Eukaryota > Fungi > Basidiomycota > Agaricomycetes > Agaricales > Agrocybaceae > Psilocybe > Psilocybe cubensis. The sequence continues at coordinate 1,854,843 of NC_063006.1, read as the reverse complement.
GTGTTTTGTTGTGCAGGTCAATTTACTTTTTTCACCCTTCACTTGCGCTCTGTTCGATAGGGTATCAGCTAGGAAGTGTAGTGTGGTGTGGTGAGGTATACTGAGGTGTAGGTGTAGCAGGTGCGGTGATACGATTGCATTCTATTCATTCATTTTGTGTACACACGGTATTGGGAAGTGACAGCGCCTATCTCTACTTAGTTCTTAGTCCTCTACACTCTTTCAACTCGCACACACCATTACGCAAATACGACGCGTAAATCTATAAATAAACACATTCGGAAGCGGATAACGTCATAGAAGGATGAGTCAGCTGAGCTAAATGCTTATATTGGGACTAGTGATGTATCCGGTTTTGAATTTTTTTCGTTCTTTGCCTAATTCTGAATTGTGATCGTTGACGGTTGGATTATGTGCGGCGGAGACAAATGTGAACCTGACAAGGGGTGCTATGTAAGATGTCTCAATTCTCAATTCTCACTTTTTTTTTGGGTTCTTTTTTGGTAAGTCGCTTTTTGAGGAATTTTTCTAGGTTTCAGGATCCCTAGTCGCACTGGTAGATTTTGGATTTTGGATACGGACCTATCACTGTGCTCCATTGCATTGCATTACTTTGCTTTGCCAGCGGGGACAGACTGCAAGTGGTGTATAGCGGTCACCGGTCCCGGTCACTCGTCTGAATCAACTGCGAGGCGAGGGGGGTTCTACGACTGGTACTTACTTACTGGTACTTTGTACTACCTTGAAAAGCGAAGCGAAAGCGAAAGCGACGACGGCCGTTTGGAGTGTGGACTCTGGACTTTGGATTTTGGACTTTGGATTGCTTGTCTTGGTTCCTTTTCTGCTGCGTTTGGACACACCACTTTACTGCGACCTTCGACCTTCGACCTTCGACTTCGACTTTGGTTTGGACTACTACATCTGCGACTGCATCTGCGACTTCTGCTTCCACTTCTCCTGCCGACTGGGGCAGGGACCGCCGACTCAAACACCGACTTCGACTGCGACCGAGTGCGAGTGCGACAGTGGATGTCTAGGGCGAGTCTCTGGCCCTGGCCCTCCACCAACAACTGGCAAGCCTCCATCTCCGCGGGCACATACGCATATACACGCGCATATACAGAGACGCGCTCGGACAGGCGCGAGCAGCAAACGGACGATATCATCAACATGTCTGTCACAATCTACACTTTACCCCTCCCTTCCTCCTCTTCCACCTCCACCTCCACCTCCACCTCCAGTCCTGACACCGGCGACGGTAACAACGGGAACGGTAGCGGTGGGAATGGAGACGACGACGGCGGTCTACAACAGCGCGGAGCAAACTACTTCTTCGGGTTCCTCATCACGTTCGTCGTGCTCCTCCTTGTGTTTGTAGCGTGTGGGATTGGCTCGCGGAGGCGGTTGATGGCGGGGCGCGCGCGTGGTGGTGCTGGTGGTGGGTTTGCTGGTGGTGGTGCGGGGAGTGCGGCGATGTGGGGGCTGGATGTTGGAGGTGGGGGTGCGATTCCAGGGGCGTTTGGCGGTGCGCCTGCCTATGCACCACCAGGTTCGTGGGGAGCGGGCAGGGGAGGCGCAGGGGGAGAGGGCGATGTGCGCGGTGCGCCGCCGTGGGTTGCGCTTGGGAGCGATGGGTACGGTGGGATTCGGTATAAGCTCCCGGAGCTGTATGAGAAGCCGTTCGTGCGGGCGTATGCGGCCCCGCCCCACGCGGACGCGGATGCGGAGGAGGTGGGGGTGTGGAGGTATACGATGGTATGTTGTTTTGCTTGTGCTTCTACTACTTCTTCTTTCGCGGATCGCTGATTGCTGATTTATTTTATCTCTCTCTATTTTTTTTGGTCTTGTTTTATTCTTGCCACTTTGACTTTTGACTTTCGCACTCGCGCTTGCACTCGCGCTCGTATGTGCACGTGTGCGCGTCCGCTATCATCATCTTCTCCTTTCCACTTTCTCCTTTCTCCTCACCATCACCCATCTGCATCATCCATCACACCTCTTCTTTTTTATTTCTTTTATTTTTTTTGGTGATTATCTAGCCGTTATCCGTGGCACTATGCCGACGGCCGCCTTCAGCTGCCAAAGAACCTCCAGACAGAGATAGCGATAGGGACAGTCACGATACGAATACCGCTGACTCTGACTTACCACCAACAACAACAACACTTCTCGATGGCGAAGTCGAGGGTGGTAATACAGCGCCTGTGCTAGCCCAATTGCAAGTTCCAGTCGACCCGCAGGCCCAAGAACAAGGTCCGCTGCCGATGAGACGTGTATCGCTGATGCAGCGCACGAGCCAGAGCCAGAGCCAGGATCCTGCTGTGCGGCCGCTGGAGATGCGGGAGGTGCAGACGGAGCGTGGTGCGCTTGACCATTCATCAGCGGTAGCGGCAGCACAAGCAGCACAAGTAACACAGGAAGAGGCCGCCACCGATGCAGCAGCAGCAGCAGCCGGAGCACCTTCCCCGCGCGCGCCGCCGCGCTTTGGCGGGCACTCGCTGTCGTCGTGGTTGCGGCCGCATCCTACACTTCCCGTCCCCGTCCCATCTCCCTCCACCTCATCCCCACCTCAAACCCAAACCCAAAATTCACACCAAAACCAAAACCAAAACCAAAATCAAACACACCGCACCCGACGCACACAGCACACCCTATTCGGGATCCCCCTTTCCCCGCACCCCCTCCACCTCCATCACCGCGACCGACACCGCGACCGACATCGCCAACCGAATGCAGCAGCTGCGATGGCATTAGCTATGGCTGCTGAGGAGGAGGGGAGGAGGATGGCGGGGCCGCCGGAGGCGCTGCATGTTGCTGTTGTGATTGCGATGCCGGATGTGCGGAGGTCTGTTTATTATTGTTCGGCGCCGTCGTCGTCGTCTGCATCGGCGGCGGCAGCGGCGGCGGAGGAGGCATTGCGTGCTTCGGAGGAGGGTGGGTCTGAGACGAGCTCGAGCTCGAGCTCGGGGAGTTCAGGTGGGATGCCGATGACTCCCGTTGGTGTGGATCTGGGAGTTGGTGTTCCTGTACCAGTGGAAGTAGGGATTGAACGTGTGCCGGAAGCTGCGTTCGTCATTGGCGACGCTGAAGTTGAAGATGGAGATGAGAAGGAGAAGGAGAAGGAGGCGGGAGCGGTTACGATGATTGAGTATGCTGATGTTGATGTTAACGGTGATGTGGCGGCTGCGGCTGCGGCAGCTGTTCGACGGCGGCGGGAGCAAGAGGTACTTCTCCAGCAGCAGCAGAGAGAGAGGGAGAGGGAGGCTAGGATACCGGAGTATCAGATTGGAGTCGCGACTGTGCCGTGGCGGACGGAGGTGTTCGTTCGTACTTGAAGCTCGTTTATACTTGAAGCTTGAAATTTGAGCGACTTTGAGCGAGGACCCCAGACGGCAGATGGCAGACGACGCCGACATTGACGCCGACACTTTTTTTTGCTTGTGGCGCGTTCAACTTTACAATTCCAATTCTAGCAAGGAACGAAGGAATGAATGAACGATGGTGGAATGCCTTTGGATTTTTATGTTTTTTCGGTTTTCGGTTTTCGATTTTCGGTTTTTGGCTTTTGGCTTTGAGTTTTGTTTCGTCCCATTCCATCCCCATCACACACAACACACAATTCACAATCCATAACACACGCGTCCACACAATCCATTTTTTCACTTTTCACAGTCCACAATTCACACTCAAAATCCAAGACAGTTACTATCAACCTATCCAAAAACAAAGGCCATTCATCCATTCAACCATCCATCCATCCATCCATTCGTCCTAGTGCTACTGAAATTTAACCCTCCCCCTTTTTTCACCATTTTTCATTTCTCATTTCTCGACTGTTTTCGCGTCGCGTCGCGTCGTGTCAAAAACTCACCCAGCCTCATTCCACTTCCACCTCGCTACTTCTACCTCGCTACTTGCTAGTATAGTTTTTCTCCTATGATCGCCGTGTTTCTGTTCTCTTTTTTCCGTCTTTTTCTTTTTAGTGGCCTTTTGGTTTTTTGGTCTTTTTTTTTAGGTGGCTATGGTCTGTTGAGACTTGTTCCTATTTCTGTTGTTGCTGTTGTTGTACCAACTGTTTGTATTATTTATTATTCATTATTTATCAGTTCGTCAGACAAGTTCTCAGACTTGTTGTTTGATACCTAAGTTATGCGCAATATGCGGCCATGGTCCATGGCCCATGGACCTTCTGACAAGTTGTTGGCGCTGGTACCTACACCTCTAATTGAACCCAAGTGTAAACACGGTCGACACTCAAATTCACATTTCGCATTTCGCATTCACAATTCCGTTTGAAAACGTGTTTGGATATCTCAGAGTGAGGGACTAACGGGAAGAAAAGAAAAAAAAAATGATTGGATGCATGCATGCATTTATCACCTCCGTCCCGTTCTCGTTCCCTTCCCCGTCCGTCCCTGTCTCTGTGCAATTCCATGTCAAGTCAAGTCGAATCTATATCAAACCGGATCTACAACCACAATGCTTCAAAACTATTTACCCTCCTTCCCCTCCCCACCACCACCGCTGCCATCGCGCTGGATAATACCGACAGAGGCAATAGCGCCGCTCGAGGCGATGGATGATGCCTTGTGCGACTCGTGTGCGCGGTGTTGCAGTTGGCGGGCGTGTTCGGCGGCGATTGTTTGTGCGCGTTTGATCTGTGGGTTTATTGGGGGGTTATTGGGTTTGGATGTTGGGTGGGTATGTTTATTGGGTGGGTTTATTGGGTGGGTTGGTGGGGGTGGGGGTGTTGGGTTGGGTTGATGGGGGTGTGGGGTGGAGAAGTTTGAACAGGGTTTTGAGAGGTGTACAGAGGATATGTGGGGGATTGGGAATTGGTGTGGACGTGGTGGACGTGGGTAGTGTTATGATATGATATGATATGATATGACGCCGTTGCGGACGCGGTGGTGGTGGTTTTGGAAAGCGTGCGGGTGCGGGTGTAAGAGTTGTCAATCCCGGCGGTGCACGTTGCGTTGGATTGTGTTTGGGCGAGCGGGTGAGATATCATTATGGTGCGGGAAGGTTTGTTTATCCGGATCCGGAGGTGCGTGGAAAGGCAGTTGTAAAAGTAAAGGCAAAGGCACAAGGTACAAGGTAGTGTGTTGGACGTTGAGCACGAGGGTTGTGCAGCAGTCAGGTTGGGAAGATGTAATGTGTGAGGCAAAAGCAGAAAGAAAGAATAAAACAAGGTTAGCGCATTCAAAAGAGATGTAAAGGGAATAAACGGACCTCTTTGCGGTTATCCAGGCATTCTAGGTAATCCGCGCCTTGCGCTTTGCACTCGGCGGGATGGTCCGCCACGGCGTAACACTGTATCCAGCAACCAACACACATTCAGCGACACGCATACGCATATACGCAGGGTTACAGCCAACGCACTTTCTGGATCTCTTGCCAATAAGTAAAGCACCGCGAACGGCCTGTAGAAGTCAGAGGTTAGTCCCCGGGTCTTTTGGGCAGCTCGTAGAAAGGAAGTGTGGGTATGTACCTCCGCCCCAGCCGAATCCTGACTATACATATGAAAGTTAACAATTTCAGTTACGTTTATTGCGCATAAAGGAGGTCAGCGTACCGCCATGAGTTTATACGGGTTTTCAAAGGTTGTTTTCGGGTGTCGACCTCAGCCTTGGACTCGGGTGACGCGATGCTTTGTGACAGACCATGACCTGTGACAGTTTTACGGAACACGTGATGCCAAGGTAAGATCGATGACGACGACGGGGGTCGCGGCCCGCTGTTGATTGAAACGGATAGGGCCCATCGCAGTGTCTCGCACTCTTTCCCCCTCATCACTTTTTCTAGCACATTCCGCAAAGGAGACCCACTGATTTCAAAGCGCTGTAGAGAAAGCGCACGCTAACGGATAAAGGAGAGTCTAAGAAGATAAGGAGAGGAAGGATAATATGGCGGAACAAGCTGAGAGAGCGTTCGCGCGAACGTTTCTGAATACGCTGGCGACACAGCCTGTCGCGTATGCGGACGATTATCAGCAGCCTCCTCAGCAGTCGCTCAAGCGGGTTCCGGTGCTGCCTGTACGTTGTCTTTATTTTTATTTTATATTTATTCGTTTGTGAAGATGGGATTGTATCTGTGTCTCTGTCTGTGTCTGTGAAGGATGGCGGTGAAGGCTGGCGGTCGGGCGGAACCCCCTCTTGTGCTTGGTGACTTTGTCGGTCTGGCTTGGGTGATTACGACTTTTGCCGGGTCTTGTAGTTTAAAATGTCTCTTATTTTTTCCTTCTTTTGTTTCCCATCCACCTCACCTCTCTTTCCCATTCGTCGTGCTCGTCGCAGCTCCCCTGTACTCATTTCCTCTTGGTTACGATAAATGAACTTGAGGCTGACTGCTGCGTTTCTCTTTGTTTAGATCCCTGTTCCACCTCCTCCGGCACGTAAACAGCGCGTCGAAGACACCGCATCGTCGTCAGGTAAGCCCTCTTTCCAGTCGCACGGCACGCCCCAACCACGAGCGATGCACACATGGCATGCACCTTCCTATCGAAGCACATTTATTTCCATTTCCGTTGCACACCGCCTCCGCCCCATCCCTGTCTTCTAAATCAGAATTTTTCAATAATATATACACGTACTGACAACAAGCCCCTAAACCACACACACAGCCTCGCTCTCCGTCACATTTAAGTCGCTCAAGCCGCCGTTCGCAGTGACGCTCCCCGTGCACCCCACGGACACCATCTCCGCCGTCAAACTCCTCATCGCCGCCCAGCCGCACGCCCCGCCCGCCGACGCCCAGCGGCTCCTGTTGAAAGGCAAAGCGCTCGCTGACAACAAGCTCTTGAAAGAGTACACTATCAAAGACGGCGATACCGTGAACCTCGTTTGTAAACCTGGTGTAAATTGGGATCCAACCGCTCCTACCCCTACCCCTGCCCCTCCAGCCACGACAGAGAAAGATACTACAATGACCGACACCCCTAACAGCAAACCCTTTTCATTCGGCTCAGGCTCGCTCTCGACGCCCGCAAAGTCTTCCTCGTCCGGTGGCCACCGCCGCATCCCGAGCGTCGTGCTCTCGCCGTCGCCGTCAGAAGGCACCCCCGCGCAGGAGCGCAGCCAGAAGGACATCGTGCTGACGCTCGATATGGACGCGGGTGTTATCCCTACCAGCCCAGGCTCGAAGACGAAGGAGATTATGTCGACGTTCCATGATACGGTTTCGGATCCTGGGTTTTGGGAGAGGCTTTACGCGTTTTTGCAGTGCGTCTTTTTTTGTTTTTTGCTTTTTGTTGTTGGTTGTGGTGGGTGGTAACCCCCTGACTTACGCGTATGCCTTTGCTTTTCTTTTTCCAGGAGCGAGTTTAAGACGGAGGCGGATGTGCATCTTGCGTTTGAGGACTTTTTGTGTGCTGCCAAGGGGTCGCTGACGCCGTTTGAAATCGCGAAGATTAGAGACACCGTTGGTATCGTTGGTATGGCTGGCACATAAATCCGTCATTTTTTTCGGAATGTTGAGGGGATTTTCAATTTGTTAAATGGGTTTTTTTGACTGGTTTTTTTCTTCGTTTCGTTTCAATTCGTCTTATCACATTCACGATTTTTTTTTACTGGTCATTTGTTTTTTTCTTTTCTTTTTGAGTTTTAAGTTTAGTTGGTGTTGGTGTTGGCCTAATTTTTTCTGATGCAATTGACCGACTGGGGATATAAAATAATAACTAACGTCTTGCGCAGCCTGGGACAGGCGATGTCTACCATACGAACCTTTTTTTACTCAACAGGGTCTGTGTGCGACATTGTCCGACGTGCATCCGCAAGTATCCTGCCTTGCTTGCAGTTCCCAGTGGGCGGGCGTCTAAGTATAGACATTGGGAGTCCTAGTATTGGACAAGGTTTAGGCAACTCATCGGTGTTCTCAGAGTCAAGAGTCTATCTCGCTCCAACCTTATATTTATATTCATGTTCTCATGAGATACAGTAGAGAAAAGGGAAAGGAATGATATCATATCATATCATGTGTTGCATATATACATGCATAGTTGCCTTGTAAGGGTGTAATTTGACGTTGGTTTAATTTAATTGGGATAGGAGATCGATGTCAATTGTAACTTGTTCGAATGGTAAATTTAGTTGAGGTTTTTTTTTGTTGGTTTTCTGCTGTTCTGAATCTCTTGGGATTTGACGCGGTGTCACCCGGGACCTTCGAATGTGCGAGAATTGGTATAGATATGATTGACGTTGGCCGCAGTCTTTTTGATGTTTTTGCTTTTAGGTAGTCACGGTAGTGATTTGGTTGGATCATTGGGATTGACTTTGTAGCAGAGGTATTCAGATCGTACCGTTTCTTTAAATCGAAACGAAATGAGAGGACCTGGAGTGTATATAGATATGTTCTTCCAGGTTCCTGCATTAGAGTTTAGAAGTAGAATGAATGTCATACTAATTAATACGACAATACGACTCGCGGGCCATTATTACACACACACGATCCTGCGTCTTCGCCGCGTTCTTCTATCTTATCGATGGGCTTGCCAGATGCGTCATGCAAATAAGGTTGTCCTCGTCCTGACATAACTGATACAGTGTGTAGTCATCATTTAGATACTAGATAGTGGCCGTGCTTCTGGCTCTGCGCCCCACGGTCCCCACACCGGAGAAATTGAGATGCTTCTTCTGTGCTTTTTGTTCTTTCGCGTTTTTCTCTTGGGTGTGTGTCTCTCACCTCACCTGCCGTGCTTGTCGTGGCCATGACCCATGTCATGCAACGTCAAATTTCAATTTTACGATTGGTCCCTTGGGCAAGGGACTTGGGTATATAGGGTATGGTGTGGTTGTTCATCTGCATCTGCATTTACATTTGTATTCAATGTATTGGCATTGGCATTGGCATGGGGTATGTAGGGATACGCATCCAGTTTCGTCAAGTCAGTCAGTCGACGTCGTGATCGTGATTCCCGACCTTGACTTGCTTGTTCGAGCACTGCACGCGCATCTTTCTGAGCACATTGGCTCGAAATAGAAACTTCGAAGTTTCTGCCGACACCCACATAGAGTAGCATCCCATCGGAGTTGGGAGCGTGAGTTCTCAGCTTCATGCATGTGGACGCGCGGGGAAGGGGGGAGGGGGGGCGGGGGTTCGAGTTCCTGGGTCATTTTAACCTTCACAAAATTCCTCGTTCCAAGTCGTTTCTTGTTATAAACATTCCTGCCCTTTCAATCTTCCTTCCCACTTCGGGACGCTACTGGATGAGGATAAATTGCATTCTGCATATAACCACAAAAGACCATATTGTCTCTTCGTCCTGGCAGATGGTGGGTGGGTTGGGGCAGAACATACTTTGTAGAATAAACTAAACGAAAGCGAAATGGGAAAAAAGAAACTGACCCCTTTTTTTCTTTCTTTGTGATGAAGGTCTCTGATGAGATCTAATCAAGGGTCTAATCAAGCTCGCGTCTCAGGCTTATGTACTTATCGGATCTTGATCCGCACTCCGCCGCCTGTATCCGGTGGGGTCACGGGTCGGGGTGACAAGACGCGAGTATAAATCGAATCGGCGTCAACAGTCTCGCAGTCTTTATCCCATCCCCCCCTCCGCCCCTTCTCTTATTTCTCTCTCTCTCTCGCTCTCTTTTATTCTTATATTTCTTTAACATGGTACGTGCGCCCTTTGGTTGTTATGCCTCCCGCGAGAATGGTGCAATGTGCAGGGTCGCGACTTGTGGGGCAGAGATGCTGATTTGTTGGGGTGTTGCATAACGGCGCGGAACCGTCTTTTATTTTTACTTCCTCTTCATCCTCCTCGTCAACCCTACACTATAATCTTTTAACCTTCTACGAACCGCACACCCGCATCTCTTGCCCCCCAAAGCCCCATAAGCACAAACACAATGCTTTCGCGACTCCTTGCCACTTCTGCGTCCAGCGCACGCGCAGGCGCGCGCTTGGGGAGCCGGTACACGTCAATGCGTGATTTTGCTAACACTCGTCCTGTGCAGGGCGTCGAAATCACCCCCATCAGCCCCGGAGACGGTGTCAACTTCCCCAAGAAAGGCGGTACGTGTCGTCTTCTTTTACATGTTGCGCAATGAGCATTTGGGACTGACGTTTTGGTGCCATGTATGCGCGTGGTGTTATGCAGACAGGGTTTCTATCCACTATGTCGGCACTTTCCTCGACGGCAAGGAGTTTGACTCGAGCAGGAGGCGGTGAGTCAATGCGCGATTTTTTGTTTTGTTCGAGACGTGTCTGAGGAGTGTTTCTGACTTTTTTGTATTTTTCTTCCTCCTTCTTCTTTTCCCCCTGTTCCTTGTATGGTCTACAGTGGCTCCCCATTGGTCACCAAAATCGGTGTTGGCAGCGTGATCAAGGGATGGGACGAGGGTGAGGCTCATTACATTCCCTCCTTGCACCCCCTTTCTCTGACAGATTTGCATCTCTAGGCGTTCCCCAGCTCTCCCTCGGCCAAAAGGCCATCCTCACCGTTTCCCCAGACTACGTGCGTACTTCTACGTGGATCTTTTCATCTTCTCGAACGCTGATTTGATTGATCGACTGATACCGATTTTGGATTTTTCATCACTGCTCAATGTTTGGCGCCGATCCACATTTGCGTCATTTGTTTGCGCCACCCACCACCCATATCTTTCATTTCATTTTCGACGCGTGTTTTGTCTATTTATAGGCCTATGGCGCTGGTGGATACCCACCCATCATTCCTCCCAACTCGACTCTCAAGTTTGAAGTCGAGCTCATCAAGATCAACTAGAAGCCTTTTTTTTTCGCTTTGCTACCCCCTTTGGTTCTTCTGTACAAACGCTGTGTTCCTTTTTTTTGAAACTACCCGAAATATCAAAGTGTACTTTGTACTTGTGTGGGCGTCTCTGTCTGGTGTTCGCAAGTTTGACTGCTATCTCTTTTGAGGGATTTACGTGGTGGTTTTAATGTTTTGATTCCGACGCTTTTGACACTCTCTCATTTTTACTAGGGTCGGCCAACCCCACGAATTAACGCTGGTTCTCTATCAGCCGTACGTGCGGAGATATGGCGCCAACTCCAGCAGGAGCCTCACAGGCTCACGTGTTCCGCAGGTTCAGTTAAATGGGTGTGCTTTCACAGTTTCGTTAAAATTCCACGGTACATTCCGCCGCGTTTTCTTGCTACTAATGAGGCGCGCTATTCTGGGGTTTCGACCATACGCGCACAGGGTGCGCACGTTGATAACTCAAGCGATACGTGTGGACCAAATTTTTCATCAAATCCCTCCTGCCCCACCGCCATCCTTGTTGTCTTCTTCAACAGCTTTTCCGTTTCCACCCAGTCCACCGACTTCTTGTACACATTGGGAAGAGGGCGAAATAGCTCATCGAAAGTTTTTCGAATGTCTGCGATCCCTTCATGATGGTGTGTCGTATAATCGGAAACGACGCGTCGAATGGCCAGTAGAATCCGCGAACCCGTCAAGGTATGCGTAAAACTCGATTGGTTGCTTATTGAAAATGACTCATGGACACTACTAGTCTCTCACCGGCAGATTACATGCAAGCTCTCATATCCCCTGTTACAAGGATATTTGACCAGCTCCACGACTCCGACTTGTTTGTACGGCAGAAAGATCTCATAGGGTGTACTAAAGTTGACCTCGGAAATTGTGAGCCACTGCCCTTTGTTAGTTATATTATTTGCACTGTTGACTGGTAATTACAGCCATCGTCGGGGTTACTTTTACTGCCCAGGAATACAAGGAGTGGAATCTTTCTCCTCCGTACATTTTGTTTGTGGTAAGCACACACAGAGTTTGTGATAACTATGTAGTGTTGATGATGTTTTATTCCAGCCGGATGAGCTGTTTGAACCTGATGGACGCACATGCTCCCCCGGAGTCGAACTCGCACTGTCAAAAATCTCAAATGCCGCACCTTCCGTCGTCGTAACAAATTTCAAAGAAATTACCGTCTTCTTTACGAAACAAGGAGGTTACAGACCTACAGGCAAAGATGTCTTTATCAAAGTGCCGACATCCCAGATTCCAGCGACGTTAAGAATTTTATCGACGGCTTGCCTGCTTGACTCATTACCACCGCTTGGATTTATCAAACGGCCAGATTTATTGACGTTGATGATGAAAAGGAAAAATGACTCCATTTTACTTATGGGACCGCCTCAAAACCCTGACGAACCTCTGCAACCCGATGAGCACTTGTTTGCTACCTGTCGTCGGAATTCTGACTTTGATCACGTTACGTTGATACGAGATCGTAATAGGGCGCTTCAATTTTTTCGATGGAATAAACATATGCTGCAACGTAAATCCGAACTGGTTGCTCAAGCTAACAGCACCTTGCATGGGATCACAAACCAACGTTTCGATTCAGATGTAGAGATTCCGCCCCACGTGTATCCATTCGATCCATCAGAGATACCCTTGGACACTAAAAATCACCTCCAAATGATTCACCGCGAGTCGCCATTGTCTCCAGGCGGGCTTGACAAGGCATTGGCACAAAGCAAATCGTTTACACTTCACATTCACGACATGATAGCGGAAGGAGCGAAGAAGGGATTTTGTACTGTCTACCGCTGCCAGCTTGCCTCGATCGATGGGCGCCCTGTGTCCGCCTCCCATGTACTGTGTTTGAAACTTTTTGACGACCGATTCCAAGATTTACATGACTCGATCAACGATAAAGACCCCATCCCAGTGTGGTTCAATACGGTGTTCAATGCCGAGGAATGCGCTGATATCGAGATGTGGGCCTACGACAAACTTCGCTCTGTACAGGGAACGGTTATTCCTTGGTTCTATGGACAACATCAGGTATGGTTTATTGTTCAAGATGTTCACCTGCGTTGGCTCTTTGGTTAATACATATTGCAGTTTACGCTACCTGATGGCACGGCCGTTCAAGGATTACTCATGGAATATATTGACGGATACAACCTCGACTCTAAACGCGCCAGCGAGTTGAGTCCTGCGCAACAGATTCAAGTTGTGCGTGTCGGATTATTTTGCGTATCTTCTGATAGAACTGACAAAACTCGTTATAAACCATTCCAGATCCAAAGTTGTCGCCATGCAGTCCGTATTCTAGACATTGGGGATATATCGCAAACAGATTGGCACGCTGGCCAGCTCTTGCTGTACTCGCATCCAACTGCGCAAGTAGAATGTGCCGTGCTCATCGACTTCGCCATGACAATTCAAACAATGCACCCGGATTACGTCAATTTATTTCAAAATTGCTCCAGAATGATGGACGTACTATTGCTTGCTGGACCACGCGATGGAGGGCTTGACCCAGATTTGATTTTCGAGCACTACGACGATCCTGACAAGTGGGATCCTACAACTGCATCAGTCTCGGACAAGAAAGGGCGCAGAAAATGGATCGAGTACAGAGGAACTCTGTTCCCTTTCATAAATCTTACACCACCTGAACCCATACCGCTCTTTCCATAGATAAATTAGAGATTTCTAACTGACAAATATGATTATACAATATTTCACCAGACATTTGACTGCTGAGCGATATTGAACAAGATATTTTTCACACGCTACCCCGCGAGAAGGTTTATTATAAAAGAACACGTACCAGTGGCACCTTTGACACCGTCGCGTTTTCTTGCTACTAATGAAGCGTGCTATTCTAGGGTTTCGACCTCAAGCGCGTAGGGCACTGACATTTATGACTCAAGCAATACGTGTGGATCAAATTTTTCATCAAATTGCTCCTGCTCCGCCGCCATCCTTCTTGTCTTCTTTAACAACTGTTCCATTTCCACCCACTGGTCCTCCGTCTTCTTGTACACAATGGGAGGACGACGTTATGGCTCATCGAAAGCTTTTTTAGATGCCTGCGACTCCTTCATACCGGCGTGTCTTATAATAGGAAACGATATATCGAATGGCCAGTAGAATCCACAAACCCGTCAAGGTGTGCATAATAACAGATTCTGTTCATCTCAAAGACTCACGGCACGCAGTCTCTCACTTGCAGACTACATGCATGCTCTCATAAGTCCTGCTGCCAGCGTATTAAACCAGCTCCATGATCCACACGTGCTGCAAAACGATACCATAGGGTGTACCAAAGTTGACTTGGGAAATTGTGAGGCTGCCTTTTGTTATATTATTTCCACAGTGGTTGATCACTAAGTCACAGCCATCGTCGGAGTCACCTTTACTGCTCGCGAATTCGAGAGCCAGTCCCGTAATCCTCCATACACTTTATTTGTGGTAACCCTCGCATAATTTCTGATAATGATGCAAAGGTGTTAATACTTTATTGCAGCCGGAAGATTCCTTCGGACCTGATGGGCGAACGTGGTCTGCTGGTCTCAAATTCGCCCTTTCGAAGATTTCTGAATCCGCAGCTGCAGTCATCGTAACAAACTTCAAAGATATTGTCGTCTTCTTTCCCAGACGTGGAGGTTACCTCCCTACAGGCAAAGATGTTTTCATTAAGGTACTGACATCCCAGATTCCAGCGACTTTGAGAATGTTATCAACAGCTTGCTTGCTCGAATCTTTGCCACCGGTTGGCTTTATTAAATGGCCAGATCTATTGGACGTAGACGAATGGGATAAAAATTGCATTCTTCCAATGGGCCCTCCCCAAAACCCTGACGAACCTCTGCATCCCGATGAGCACCTGATTGCTACATGTCGTCGGAATTCTGACTTTGACCACGCTACCTTGCTTCGAGATCGTGATAGGGCGCTTCAATTTTTTCGATGGAATAAACATATGCTACAACGTAAATCTAAACTGGTTGCTCAAGCTAACAGCACCCTGCATGGGATCACAAACCAACGTTTCAATCCAGATGTAGAAACTCCGCCCCCCGTGTATCCATTCGACCCATCAGAGATACCGTTGGACACTAAGGATCACCTCCAAATGATTCACCGCGAGTCACCGTTGTCGCCAGGCGGGCTTGACAAGGCATTGGCACAAAGCAAATCGTTTACACTTCACATTCACGACATGATAGCGGAAGGAGCGAAGAAGGGATTTTGCACTGTCTACCGCTGCCAGCTTGCCTCGATCGATGGGCGCCCTGTGCCCGCCTCCCCTGTACTGTGTTTGAAACTTTTTGACGACCGATTCCAGGATTTACATGACTTGATTGACAATGAAGATCCCGTCCCGCTATGGTTTAGGGGGGTATTCAATGCAGAAGAATTTGCTGATAACGAAACAGCTGCTTACGAAAAACTTCTTTCTGTACAGGGAACGGTTATCCCTTGGTTTTATGGACAACACCAGGTAGTATATATCGCTCGTAATGATTTGACTATTTTAATTTATTATTTTTGACAGTTTACACTACCCGATGGCATTGTCATTCAAGGACTACTCATGGAATACATTGACGGATACCATCTCGACTCTAAACGCGTCAGCGAGTTGAGTCCCGCGCAGCAGATCCAAGTTGTGCGTGTATCAATTCTTGTCTGAATCTTTTGCCAATAGAGCTCATATATCCGTTCTTGATTCAAAGCTGCCGCCATGCAGTCCGTATTCTGGACATTGGGGATATATCACAGATGGATTGGCACGATAACCAATTTTTATTGTATTCGCATCCAACTGCGCAAGTGGAATGTGTCGTCCTCATCGACTTTGCGGTGACACTTCAGACACCTCAACCAGATTTCGTCAATTTCTTGCAAAATTGCTGGAAAATGATGGCCGTCCTTTTACATGGTGGCCCACCCAATGGCGGGCTTGATTCGGATTTGATTTTCCAGTACTACGACGATCCTGATAAATGGGATCCTACGAAGGCATCACTCACGGACAAGAAAGGGCGGAGAAAATGGGTTGAATACACAGGAACATACTTCCTGTTCATAAAACTGGAACCGCCTCCTCCCCTAGAGTAATTTGTGTAGATAATCTGGTCATTTTTTGGCTATCGCCCTAGACTGTTAAATAGTTCACCAAACCGCTGAATTTTAATTGGCGAGATATCGAGCAAGGTGTTGTATAAGAATAATTTTTGACCTGTGTTTGGTGCTGGCAGGGCATACAAACCCGCCTATCCTACATTGAGGTTACATAGAATGAAAACATTAATATCCACCTAGCCTATAGTTTCGCAGATTCAGTTACTAAATTCCTTCCCTTCACGCGCAGGTCACGCCTGAGCAACTTTCCGCTCGGTGTCTTAGGAATAGAATCGACAATCTCAACATAGTGCAAATGTTTGAACGGCGCCTTATTTTCCTCGACATGCTGCAAAACGACCGTCATATTGAGCGAGGGCTTTAAAGGGAAATAAAAAAGGGCCACCTTGCGAATGGAGGCTTTTAGCACCGTCTCTGGCAACTTTCGGCCTTGTGGAGAGACGGCGACGAATGCGAGGGGAACTTCGCCGCTGTATGGATGAGGCACGCCGACGACGCAGACATCTGTGACCATGGGATGGTCTAGGATGCACCCTTCAAGCTCGGCAGGTGCTACTTGGAACCCACGGACCTGGGTAAAAAGTTAGTCTATAATATATAGGGTCCCATACGGAGAGATAATACGGACTTTAATCATTTCCTGTCCAACATATTGATGGTTAAATTGAAGGTTCTTTTGAGTAGAAGATTATTGACCTTGATGCGATCGACCACTATAATTTCTTCATTCCTGTCTATTCTGACCAGGTCGCCTGTTCGCAACCATCTGCAGTGACCACATTATTGAATATTTTGTCAACATCAAGTGTGAAAAGTGCTTACGAGTCTTCAAGGAATGTTTCTCGGGTCCTATAGGAACCTAAAATTTAATCATTTGATCAGAGACATTAAACAAAACAACATACGCCGCCTCGTTGTTGAGGTATCCCATTGCGACAGCAGGTGTTCTGAGCTGCAATTCGCCTTCTTCGTCGTACCCCGCTAGGCTGCCGTCAGGTTTGACAACGCGGGCGCTTATGCCGGGCGCAAGGACCCCGCTCGTATTGAGCCGGCAGTGCTTCGGGTACAGGGGAGGCATCGATACGCCGCCTGCGGTCTCCGTCGAACCTGCAGGGAAATCTGCTCAGCAGATGTACTCCTTCCCGCTGCAATTTGATAAACTAACCATATCCCTGGCATATGTGTGCATGAGGAACCAACTTGATGAGCTGGTCATAAACCTCGGCTGTGGCATAGTCCTATCAGCGATTTTTTCAAGGGCGTGTTTGAGTGTATAGTTTACATACCTGGTAAAGGCGCTGCCCCACTTAGAATGACCTTTATATGTGATAAGTCATAGTTCTTGACGATGGGCTCCTAAATCAAGGGAGTTAGCGCTGGTGTCATGGATACCAAATTGCCTGACATTGTAGACGTACCTTGACAAGAAGTAACAATTGTGGAGGCACAAGTATAAGCGTCGTAATCTTGTGTCGGTCTATGCTATGAAGCATCTCCCTGAAGCTGAATTTCGGAACCACGACAACGGTTATCTAGGTAAACAGGGTGATCCGATGTTTGTGAGCATGTATCATCATTTGTACAATATGACACATACTGCAGCGAAGAAATTGATATGGAGCTGGGTTTTCGTTAAGTAGGGCTAGTAACACTGAAGTAAATGGGGCTTACAACGCAAAAAAGCCCATAAATGTCTGTTCGAATCGATGTATTCAGGAACGGTCAGCCCTGTGTAACGGAACATTGCTTACGATAAAAAGGAAGTACGGCGAGACAACGGTCTCCGGGTGTAAACCTTGGAGATGTTGGACCTATGATGCTTGCAGCTGAGGTGATAATGATGTTTGCGACGAATGCATAATGTGATTTCATGACCATCTTGAGATAGGTTCACTGAGTGATCGATTCCAATCTAGAAAAAATTGAAGGGGTTGATACCTTGGGTGCACCTGTAGTACCGCTTGATGAACTATAGAAAGCGACAAGCTTCTTAGATTCCCCCTTCTCGAGCTTTCTTCCGGTCACTTTTTCCCCACTCAGAGAACCTCTGTGAATAAGTGCCTCGACAGTCTGCAAATTTCCTTGGCGACTTTTCGTCAATGGGCTATCTTGGTCTTCTAAAACCAGCACACGTTGTGCTGGTATGCCTGTCTGCCGTGCTGCAGCACTTGCCACTTCAAAATTATTGAAATGAGTGATAATCAGCGTTGATTTCGAAAGTTTGATAGCTTCAACAAGCTCAGCAATTGTATACGATGGGTTACAGGGCCTTTTAATTGTTCAGCACAAGTAACACATAAAGCACTTGCTGATTAGTCTCACGTTACGATCCCAAGCAGCCGATGAATAGCCCAGACGCATATCGGATAATCTGTAGGCAGATAAGCGTTTAGTATAGGTAATTGGGATCTGGTGAATCGAGTAGAACCTATGTGATTGTTGCTAAAAAGCATAACTTCGGGGACACCAACCACTTTAGTATTGTCATGACGCGTGCCACAGTAACATACCAACGTCGTTCTGACCTACTTGCAGATAAGAATCTACGACAATCCTGGTATCCAGTGAACTCACCAATGAGGTATTCATCCCGGAGACTGACAGCTAGCCCATTGGTACGCTTGTGAATCTATTAGAACTCGTTTCAAAACTCCTGCACTGTCTGAGTTAAAATAGCAATGACCTCTTCTAGATCATATGTACGTCCAGATTTGTCGGCCATAAGCCATGGCACGCCTGCAGGACGTTCGGGACGGGATAGGTGGTGGGTGTCCAAGATGAACTGGGGCACCGTCACATCGTCTGGAAGTGGCCCCGGAACGCTGGTCTTCGACGTAAATTCCATGGTTTAAGCACAAGAAAGGAAAATAATGGCAGGAAATACAGTTGATCAGAAAACGCCATTATATAACAGTTCTAACACGGTCGTGAGGAGACCTACTCCAAGAATAGAAGCGTAATAGAACGGGCACAATACAATCACCTGACGGCGAGCAGTGAGTGGTGTAGACTTTATCAGAGCTCACCGTACTAACGCGGCAGAAAAGTGGTGAGAGAATTGAAGTCTTCCGCGAAATTTCATCGGCGTTTCTTCGCATTAGCTCAGGCAAGTGGAGAGTCACTGATTGTCAATCGTTTGTGAAATTTGTGGTGGGATTGTAGCGTAATGTAAATCATAATGGTCGATTCCAGTATAGCAGTACCATGGGCGTGGTTCAGATGAAAGAAACATCCTTACAAGCTGAATAGAATCCTAGGAATGATTAGGAGTCGATCTTAACAAGCAGGAACAAGCCCGGAGCCGTTCGTGATCATGTTGATTTCCGAGTCAATACGACGCAGGAGATGCCGATTTCAATAATGCCGAAAGCATCTTCGGCATACCGGCGTCAAAGGTTTTCAACTTCGGAGTTTGAGCCGTCTATGATTTGCATGGCCTCGGCTCGGGCCGTCGTGATGGACTCCCGGTCCTGCATGTCCGGGGCACTGCGGGAGATGCCGCTGATGTTGACCGACGCGCTCCTCTCAGTTTCCGTCCTCATGTCCTCCATTTTCAAATTTAATCCTTTCAAGGCCGCGTCATTTTTGTGGAAAACTCGGAGTACTCCTGTAGTACCAATACCCAAAACAAATGCATACCCATTATTCGAAGGAAAGCCATCGTTTGTTGCGAGATGGGCACTCGTGATTCTCTCATTCGATGTCATGTACATGTTCGTACATCTTTTTGCCATAAATCCGCGATGCTTTTAACTTCCTCATCCACAGGGGAAACATGACGTTCGCGTGTCTGGAGGGTGGCCAACTATATCCCAATCCATTCGAGACAATCAAGCCCAAAAAAGTGAACGATTCGACCCCAGAGCCCCCCAAAAAGCCACTGTGGACACGCGTGGCTTTCGCTGCTGTGCACGTAGGAATTGGCGGCTTTATTGCAGCGTTCCTACTAAGCCAAAGGTCCAGCTGGGTACGCACAATGTCCATCGTTCGACCGGTGTCTAGATCTGGCACGGCAAAGCCAGCGCAGTTGTACGTTGAAGTCTCTGGCCATCCGCGCGGGTACGGACATCCACTGCTCATGAAAGAATGTGCTTTGGCTCCAACGAAGATGGACAAGGATATCATGTTGGTTCTCGCTGGGAAAGACGGAAAGTTCGCGTTCCACCCCGTTGGTTCGAAGATTGGTGGCAAGCAGATGCCTTCGGACGGCGATGTGGCCAAGATTAATATGCTAAAGATGTGGCGGGAATACGGTGGCAAAATTGAATATAATCCCAACTGATATGTTGGCCATACTATTAAGCCTCCATCCACATGCCTTTGGAAGTCAACGAAGCAACGCGCGAAGTGTTCAAAACACCTAATACGTAAAAAATTGCGCCTCAAAGAGTTGAGTGGTGTGTATGAAATCTTCAACTTTACGTGTATGCACTCACAAAGCATCCTATAGCAAAGTATGATACTTATTCCCTCATTAATCGTGTATCAGTGTTCCCAACAACCTTTGCTGTTGAAGAATTTAGATGGAGTCACCCCCAAATCCCCCCCACAAAAAAGAGACATCTTTATGATAATCACATTCGCCACTGCATAGCAACACGAACAGGTAGACTATATATTTTTTTCTAAACAAAAAAAACAAGATTTACGTGGTATAAACTTTAAAGACGGAACCAGGATTTCTAGTTAGAAAAACTATTTAGGGATATTCAAGCACAAAAGTTACAACATGTCAACGAGACCGGCGCCAGAGTTGGAGAGGTTGTAGTACCAACGGGCGGGGAAGGTCTGCAGATGAAAGTAGTTTAGCTTTGAGATAAAGCCATTGATTGCTTATAAAACCCTCACCTGGATGAAGCAAGTACCGTCTTCCAGAACAGTCTCGATGGTGTTACCGCTCTTAGTCTTCTCGACAACACGGATCTTGAAGGTCTTGCTGGTAAGAGTCTCAGCTAAACCCTCTTGTAACATATCATCCTGATCGAAGCCTTGGCTGGTTAATTGATCTTTGAGATTCCTTCATGAGCAAATAAACAATCAAGATTAGCAACACGATACTAAAAGCAAAAAAGAAAAGTAAAAACATACTTGAAGTAGAGTAGAGTGACCTCGCCAAAGTTCTTTTGCCATTCGGTGTCTTCCTTCTTCGCCAACAAGATCGCGTAGTTGTCCTCAAAGTTAGGGTCGAGAACCACATCGGACATGTTAAGGATCTTGCCGATGTCCTCCTGAACTTCTTCGACCTCTTCCTCGTAGGACGTTTTAATCGAGTACTGGGCGAACAGCCCAAAACCCTCATGAGGTGCTTTGTCGATGGCTGGCCCGATCGAATCGTTAAGCCAGCTCTGGTTGTACCCGAGGCGGCTGTCCTTGAAGAGGATGCGGAACACGCCATCTTTCACATCAGCATCGATGGTGGGGGCCTGTCACAAAGCAGAAAGGATAGGTCAACACAAAGTCAAAAAGTATATCACACAGCAAACTTACGGCGTCACCCAGCTCGTTGACGGTGACAGTGAGTTGGCCTTCCGTGACCGCGTTTTGGAAGTATTCCTTGCCAAGGTCGCCGTACTTCTCAACGAAGGTCTTGATTCCGTTGATGAACCCCTCGATGTATCTAAGGTTACAAAAATATGCATTTCATTAATAAAGAGACGCTTTGAAGGAGAGGAGTGGAAGCATACCCAGTGAATGTGCGACCAGCTTGTTCAGAAGACAACGACAAAGTCTCGGCGTAGGCCCAGACGGCGTTAACGTCGATGTTGATGGCAATGGGGAAGCCAAGGACATCAGCGATTTCAGTCTCATAGTCGCCCTTTTTAGATTCGTAATTATCACGAACTAACAGACAAAATCAGCAAAAGGATCGTCAAGAAAGGTTACAAGAAATACGTACGATCTTTGCGAACAGCGAGAGGAAGCTTCTCGACGGGTGGCTTGGGAGTGAAAGCGGGCTTCCTGGGCATTTTGGTTGATGTTTGAGAAAGGAGTTCGAATGTAAAGCTTGTAGTTGGTTCTGTGTTTCCAACAGGATCCCTGGTAGCTTTTATACGCGTCTTCAGGACCTGAACACGGAAAAAAAACTACGCAAATGGTCAAGGTCGAATGATACGCCAAGTAAAAGTTGTGGAACCATCAGACTTTTCTGGATATCCAGAGTCAAGTAACACGTCGAGTTTGCGCAGTCCATAGCCCAAAACACCAATCGTAGGTCATTTCTGCTCTTCAAAAAAAATGGGCGTCCGCTGAAAGGAGTTGAGGAAGGAGTGGGCGCGCTCCGCGACGATGGCGTTGAAAGACAGGTTGAAGTTCGTGTACAAGAGCAGTATCATGTCTGCACAAGAGCATAGCACTTAAGCCGAGCGGCATTCTCAGTTTCTGCAGCGCACAGAGAGAATTAACGGGTGTTGGGCGCGTCCTGATTTATTTTGAGATAAAGACATACCGCCGCCCAGTTGTGCACCCTACATGGACATGTTGAAGGGTTTGAGAGGTAGAGAGGGATGGGAATTTGATAGATCGACAGATAATTGAAATGTCGACGGAAAATCTCCCAGAGTTGACACGCCGAGGCGCGGCCGTGCACAAACAAGCCGATTAGGGACATTTTCCTGAAATAGAGAAAACGTTAAGACTAATGTCTTGTTTTCACTTGCTCGAGTTGCTGAAGCGAAATCCACCCAGCATTTTGCATCCTAAACGTACAGAGAAAAACCATGTCAGCAGAACTGTAAGTAAAACCTTTCAAAGACCACGCTTACTAACTGAAAACACTTTACCAGCCCTTTAAAGATCCGTGTTGACATACGGGACAAATGGGAGTCGCCCAAAGGAATGATCCAAAAAAGTATTGACGACCTCGAGAAGACTTTGGGGCACAAGATTGTTCCGGAAGTTCAATGGCTGCAATTATACGATGCACTCAAGGGCGTGTATCCGGACAAAGCGCAGTTCATACCATCCATCGCGCGAGTCGTCAACGCCTTCTATGGACGCCTATTGGCGAGGGTGGACGACGATAACAACAGCGAGTGGACGGAGGAATTACTCGAGATGCTTGCAAAGAAGCCTAACTCCAGTTGGTTGTTAAAACTTGAGGTCAGAATTGAACTTAAATGATGACACACCGATATATTTTGACTATTTTTTAGATTAGTGCTGGACGGTGCCCAAAGGTTAATTTGAAAAGAGAATTCAGTGCTTTCACACTTGAGATCCCTAATGCCCAGCTCCCACTGAATGCGGCTGTCGAGTCTATGTTCGACCAGGACTTAGACCTGCTCTTCTCCTCTGAGGTCGGGATCTCGTCTTCGGACGCTGCTGTAAACGATGACGATTGGGCCAAAGTAAACGTTCGTGGAGAGACGACATTATCATCGCATGCTTCAACCCTCGTCCCATCCGGAATCGCCGTGACCCCCCGTATACAAAAATTACCCAACATAGATATGCTGGATCGCCCTGCACAACTGTTCAAATCCACAGCGCCGTACTTCCTGACTGTCGACGCTAGAACCATTCCACTTGTTATCCAAGGCAGCCATCAGCCAAGTCTCGAACTTTTGGCAGAGTATTTGAAAAAATGGGCGAAAACGAACATGGGTGATAGCCTCAAAGTAAGTGCATTCAATATGCTAACCATATTCAAGCAGCATTTTGACCGAGCACTTTAGAGGCCAATATTGAAAGTGGAGCTTGTTGAATCGGCCTTCGTGTTTGGAGTAATTGACGGTATCATAATCGAACCCTCAGTCCCTATGCGTGCATCAGTACCACTGAATCCAATGCTCATATTAGCATTTGTGGAGGGTGTCCTTGGATATAGGGAAACGCACACAACAGGAGCTCATTGGGTCTTCAAGCTCGAAGCCCCTTTAAGATAGCTCGGATATCACTCCTGATTATCAGGTGGACTCAACCAACAAAGCATTGACAACATTGGTTTCCGTGTTCTTGAAGTTTGGAACAACTGGCAAATGTTCTCTTCCACTGTTTGTATGTAGACCTCGTGCGTGAGGCTGTCTATATTATGTTGACATGCGTTCTGGTTATTGTTAAATATTCGGAATGAAATGAGCAAATGTATCGATAGCAGTGATGAATCCCTTACCTGGACTTCATTTTGTTCGCGTTCTGGTGGGTAAGTGTAGACAGACACGCGAGGGGTGATTTAGTGATTAGCTCAGCATTGTTGGCACGTGCTGTAATGCGTGGGAGTGCAAGTTTTTATTACCAGATTCGTCACTTTGCACACTCACAGACTCTCACCACTGCTTACAAGCCAGCCAATCCACTGCACTGAATTGAATTAATACGCTTGCACCGTATCCTGTTTCCAAACAATAGCAATAAATGTCCATAAATTGATTCTCTGGAGTAATAACAACGACCCTCTCGTCTCAGACCTCTACAAGGCATATCCCGCATTCGTCATTTCAGATTCATGTTCCTTGATCCTATTGTGTCTCCGAGTCTTTCTTGTGTTCTTCGAGGTCATCCGTATACTGTTCCCTTTCATGGCCTCAAGATTACAACTGATTTTGGTCATTCCTTGGCAACTACGAGGAACCTGAGAAACAAAAGGTTGGTAACCGAATGCGCCCATACACACTCGCAAACAGGGATTATACCTGCCTTCACTTTTCTGGGGCCCTCAACATACATTTCCTTTAGCAGGGTACTCTCACAATCTAATATACGAGGGGAAACCCAATTGTATGGTTTTGGCTTGGGCCGACCTCCAAATTGTTCACCTCGCCACTCGACTGGATTTGGAGTAGCCAGTGAAACCCCGTCACCTCAAGCACCACACACATAACGCTGCCTTTTTAAGGCGTCAGAGTAGAAAATCGACTTCTCCATATCATTCACATATAACTGCCATCTTCTCCCCAGAACATCTCTAGGTATCGTCGAGTCATTTCTGTCTCTTGTAAGCCATTCCTTGCTCTCCGGGCTCCGTACGCCTGACGGTGGATATCTTGCAGTATCATCCTGAGAGTGTACGGTATAGTAAGAAAATCTACCACTATATCCGCAGTACCATTCCAATCCAGCGTCAGCTTCTACTGCCCCACCTATCCGAGTTGATCAACCTCGCCACTACGTTAAGTCGGACAAATGACCGTCGCCACTCATACACAGACCACGACCAAAGTAGAAGACAATACCGGAGGATTCCCCAGCGATGCCGCCACTTCTTTAGTAACTCTTCCTCTCTTAGAGACCAGTACATCAATGGAGGGAAACGGCCAAACCGCACAGTCAAGCTTGGACCAGCACAAATCATTTGAAGAGGTACACATTATTATTCATGTGACTAGAATGTAGACACTGAACTCGTGGTCATAACGGCTACCTTTTTTGTCGCACAGCCAGAAACGAGTTTGACGATAGCCGCCGCCGGAGAGTCGAGTTACAACGACGCGACACACAGATCAGTAGTCGACGGGGTACAGGGCACCCCTTTACAGACAAGTGAAGTCGTCTCGCCTATCGTTCTGCTACCATCAAATATCCATCCTGGCCGGAAAATTCGATCCAACAGAAGGATTCGCCACTCTGTAAGCTCGTCCATTAATACAATGCCCGTTCGGTGTGCTGGACCTAACTTGATGGTTCGCAAATACAGGGTAACTCAACGACCTCGGTACCAGAAAATTACAAATCCGCATACATCGAAAAAGATCATGATACTATCATTGTGGCCACCACTGTGACTATACCTTCCCCAACAGCGGCACTCACCCTTCAATCTGGACCTGCTCCCCTGAATCTTTCCGCAGGGTCCTCCTTGTCTAATGACTCAACAAGAAAGCTACCGGTACAACATTCTCCATCAAATACCTACTCAAGCAACGAGCATGGCGCTCCAGTATCTGTTGCTGGCCTTCTCGAATCCATCAATTCAATAATGGCCATGTCGCAAAAGGAGATTGAGGAGGTTCTGCAGAAAGAGTTCGATGAACTTGTTCCCCCAGCTCCCCTGACGTACAGGCTGCTCTCAGCACCGCCAATGTCATCTTCTATCCGAGCAAACGAAAAAGAATCTTCCCAAGGAGCTGGAAGACTTTCTTCGCTTGTCGATGCGCCTTCTGGCTCTCAAGACACCAACGCAAACACGTCCCAGCTAGATTCAATCGTCCCTGAACCCCATGAAGAAGCGCTTACAAACGACTCACTAGCCCTGTCAGGGACCCGCAACAGCGAGGACGGTATAGAGACCTCCGCAGT
This sequence comes from Psilocybe cubensis, assembly GCF_017499595.1. Lineage (NCBI taxonomy): Eukaryota > Fungi > Basidiomycota > Agaricomycetes > Agaricales > Agrocybaceae > Psilocybe > Psilocybe cubensis. The sequence continues at coordinate 1,828,742 of NC_063006.1, read as the reverse complement.
TTGCGAAGCGGCTCCTGTCCAACCATCTGGACCCACCTTGGGGGCGTCATCTTCCACGGTTGCGGACGACAATTCAATATTGGGTGACATATCTACAACGGCTCTCGTTCACGGCATCGAGACAGAGAGTAAATCAAGCGGGACTCGTCTCAGCGAAGATGGTTCACCGCCTCCATCCTTGCCTACAGAGGAAATTGCCACAGTGGTTAAACGAGAATGTCGTGTCACTGAGTCGGAGAGTGTCTCGAACCTCGAATCGAAATTAGAATGGGATGTGGTGGCGCCATACCAGGACGGACCTGTCGCATCAAGCGTAGCACCAATTGCTACCTCATTGGTGAACACTGATGTCGGCCACACCGTGAACCAGAAAATGGAGACAGTGGCTGAGCATATAGAGCCTCCAACTTTGGCGCCTATTCTCGTGCAAGACTCCGTTTCCCCCGCTAGCCTTCGCCACGCATCAGTCGAAGTGGATATCTCAAGTGGTCCCTCTGCTGATCCAAGTCAGACGGTCCGCACGACTTTCAAATCTGAGAACTGTCCTGTGAAGGTGCCCGAAAGTTTTGAATTGATCTCAGAAGAGCAACAAGTCAATGATAGGGGTTTCAGTCCTGACCCTTTGAGTTTGATTTTGGATGAACCGTTGAACGATGCATCCGCACAGCTCCCCCCTTCACAAAGTCCCCCACCAATCCTTCAGCTCAAAACAATCGTTTTAAGTGACGGCGATGCTCAAACAAACTTTCATTCTGTTGCACTTGGGATGAGGGACTCACCAAGTCCTTCTGAATCAAGCTCCAATGAGCCTTCACCGATCCAAGAGGCCTCCTCTAATTTATCACCGAAATGTTCCCCAAAGAATGAGTCATTGCCCTCAACAGGTTCTAAAAAAGACCTCAAAGACGGTGAGATACCGTTACTCAGCATTGGAGATAATCAGAATACGGTCAAGGCCAGCATGTCAATGTTCAACGTACCGCCTTTGACTACCCCGCTGAAGGAGCAGCCTACCAAAAGTAGGCGCAAGTTTGCAGAGGTAACAGATCTGGACCTGGACGACCTTTCGTCTGTGAGCTTTAAATTTTATGCGTCTTTCAAATTGACGGTGATGTACTTATGGATTATTAAAAACTTAGCGCTTTGGACGTTTTTCTGTATCTGACGCTGGAACATCGAAAAACCGTAGAAGATATGCTACTCAAGATGGACAATCCCACAGCATGTTTGGGAATCTACGCTACTCAGCAGTGCCTGAAGACCGATACCAACCCGTCCCAATACCCATTCAACTTATACCAGAAGTCGTGTCGACGACGCAGGCACAGGCTGATTCAGATGTCCCTGAGCCGGTACAACCTACAAGATCAGAAGATGACAAACATCCAGAACCTATTTCCGTCCACCCGCCATTATCAGAGACAGAAAAGCAATCTCCTGCTCCTCAAGACACGTCGCATAGTAATGCTGCTCCGGTTGCGGAAGATCAACCAAATGAGGAAGCTAAAAATTCCCTAAGCGAAAAGGACGTGCAAAATACTTGCTCGAGCAGCTTGTTCGCACTTTCTGCCGAGGGAAGGAGAGCAGGCAGACGAAAACCTGATAGAGCAACGCGATACCACTTATCTATGATTCGAGAGGCACAGACAGCCATCGAGAGGATGGGTTCAGTAAGAAAGGTATCTATAGCTTTAAAGGAAGATCTTGAAACCCAACGTCGCCCTCCCGTATTAGAGAAAGTCAAGCTTCGCATAGGCTGTTCTTCCAAAGTTGGGGGTAAACTTCTGCCAACTGGTGTTCCTCGCACAAATCCTTTTGCGCCCACTCCATCAGCTACTAAACCAGTAGCTATTCAAGAAAGGAAGTCCGCAAAAGCTGCGAAACCCACGACTATACCTCCTCGTCGTACTCATGCATCAACGCCTCGGGAGTCCATTGCTCCTTCTGCTCGTGTATTCCGACACCCGGATGAGCCACAGCAACCGCCTCCGGTACCTGTTACCCCGGTCGTTGTTTGTGAGGCCATCGTTAACGAAGACATAAACGATTGCCACATTCCAGGAGCATATCCCACAGTCATGGAGTCGCTTGAAACATCGAGCCATGTCTTCCCGTCTTTTTTCAACAGGATAGGGCGATTTGTGCAGCATATCTAATCCGTTTCATCTCCAATCAATTCTCCAAGGAAGCATGTGCACGTTGCATTCCCCTTCCGTGTTTAAAGGTCTAACTTATTCCTACAGTTCCTTCAAAAAGATTATTTTTGAGTTACTATCGTTATTCAATCTCGGACAATGTGTTATACTGGAGGTCATTGCATTTCCATCAATTCGTTGGGCGATTTTCAACCTTTTTTACATTTTTTGTCGTTATATTTTACTAGCACTGTCTGAATAGTCCCGCTTGAAACATAATATCTTCATGTTGTAATATTGCTAAAGTCTTGCGTTCATAATCATATACTTCTTTGTTTGCTACTTGTTGATCTTAGCTGCCTTACCACGATTTTTATTTGTCGAACGGGTGAGCTGATACGTGTGAGCGTATAGGAGAAATAAGGCGTCTTGCCTCGCGTCTGACCACCGAGTTAAAGATCGTACACGCTCGTACACGTGTAAAATGATAATGATTGAGCACTACGTGGGCATTTTCAGGGGTTACATCGCTCACATGGATTCCAATGCTGGGAACCCTGCAGTGCGAGTCAAGGGAGATATAATACCTTTCAAGCATGTCGTATCTGCCATTGTATTATGTACAAATCTCAACACGATACTACACACTAGATATCTGAGCAACAGTTAATTTATAAGATGGTATGAAGAAAACTCCCCTGATAATCAACATCAGAAGGTCAATACAAATCTTACTCATTGACGTTGAAATCAAACCCAAGCGGGTATTGTATTGGATAAATACAGGTTTTTCCGAACATTCGAAGGTTCAGAAAGGAAGCTTTTGAGCCTTATACAGTCACTTATTGTTCCTCTAGTCAGAGGGCTCGCTTGCTATACCGCAGAGGAGGGAGTGGCGACAGAACAGAGGCTTAAGGCCCCGTTCAAGCATCTTCCACCAAAGTTTATAAATAATTGACATTATGTAGTCCGTTCTTTTAATTTCTCAGTGTGCCTACTAACTTAACCCTTTGATCACAAAGCACGCCTTTGATCCCCGAACAGGACCGCACGTTTAAGTACAAGGCGGCGTGCCCTAATTGTTAAAAAAAGTCCAGGGTGCAAACCATCTTAGATACAGTGTGAATATACGACGTAAAACCAATATCCTGTCCCAAATGAGTGTGTTGTTAAATCAATCAGAAGTGTTCTTGATGGACGTCATTTTCAGCCGATCACACCATGAGCACGGCAGCGATGGTGGAGGCAGCTGTTAGCCCCATAGTGAAAGTGAGGTGTTCCCACCCGACGATCCGTGTTGCACTACTGGCCGACAAGCTCGCAGTCGGTGTCGTTGCTGCAGGGCTAGTCTCAGAGCTTGTTGCTGCAGGGCTGGTCCCAGAAAGGGAGTTACTCGGAGAGGTAGTAGTGCCACTTTTTGATCCCTGAGAAAAAGAAACGGATGAACCTGAAGTAGATGATGACGATGTTTCATGCCCGCTTACTGTCGAGCTGGGCTTAGAGCTGGACTCGGTGGGAGTAGGCGTGGCAGGCACGGAGATACTGGTTCCAGAAAAAAAGAGCCCATTACCAATTGTCTTGAAAGGAGTGCACGAGGAAGATGGCGGAATTGGATGTGCAGAGGGTGTCGCTGGTTCTCCTTGGTGGAATGTTGACGTCCCGTAAACACCCATGGGCTGTCATGTACAGAGTTATTAGCAGTTGATGGAGAAACTAACCGCAGTTAGTGACAAAGCATCTAACCTCTCCACTATCTCCTTGACAGTTCTCAAAGCCCTCGCCGTAATTTGCTGGCATGTTCCATGCGCATCCCATAACGTCGTAGATATGTTGGCAAAAAGTCGCCGCCAGAGGCCCGGGTTTACATGCCCGGACACAGAATTCATCGGATGAAACAAAATTCTGAAAAAAGCGTTGAAATCATCAGAATTCAGGTAAGGTTTATTTCGAGACTTCAATTCACCGTCCATTCGTGAATTTGCTCCAGCTGGCCAAATGCAGATGAGAAAACCAGGCCGCCGATGGGATTGCCTAGAGGCAATGATGATCTTGCATAATGCTTTCATGGTTCAAAATGTTATAAAATCATCACCAACCGTTTCCGTCAGCGCCATGAGGGTCCAGCTTGACACGCAGGTATATCAGTTCAAAGGCCAAAACGTTGAATTTTCAAAATGCATACCTCTCCCTATACAAATGAGTTAGTATCGTTTTCGAATATCAGCTTGAGCGAGGAACGCCTTACTCCTCCGTCTCCGGCGGGGATATTAAGTAAAGTTAAATCACCTATACCTATTTAATTCCTCAGTATCAGTAGGTAGCATTCAAGTAGTAGATATCTAAGTACCTGTAACTTGAACAAAGTCTGGGGTTTGGACGAAGTGTGCGCCTTTAATTGCACCATCTGGAATGAGGCGAGCACCCGTGCCATCCTTCGATCCCGATGGATGATGTGTAGAATTTTTAAAATATAATAAAGCACAAGTACCTGTATGCACCAAGCAACTTCGATTCGCTTAAAGTTCAGTGCGAAAAGTATGAGATGAATGCGCATGAAGTTCTTCAAATTGGTTACCTCCGTATTGCCGATCACAGAGTCCGGACCTGGACTAGGTGGAGCGAAGAGACAGAAGTCCGTAACAGAGTTGACTTTCAGATGAGACATTAGATTATCACCCACGAGGACTCATGAGAATTAAATACACACTGTACGCATTTTGGCATTCGGAGGTCTGGCTAGAAGCAGTCCCACATTGGTTTGTGCCTGCTTGTCCTTGCTCTGTTTTTGCAGGAACATTCGAGGGCAGGTACGTTGCACTGTATTGAGCGCTAGATAATGTAGCAAACAGTACGCTTGAAATTGCCCAAGCGCTCAGAGTCAAAGCCAAACCCAAAGCAGAGGGCATGTCTGACACAGAAAATTAGAAGGCCGTCTGAAGATACAGTGGTGGTTGAAGTTGAAGAGGAGGATTAAGATAAGCCAGCTCATCATCTTTCCATTCTGATAGCTATGTATAGTGTCCTATGCGGAAACATACATAGATACAAATCGTCCGTGGCAAGTCCGTTGTGGTGGACAGAAAACAACTTCACAACCGATGTCTACGGAACAGCAAGCTAAAATTAGTTCGGAGGTGAAATATATTCTCACGATCACGCCCCGTTTCATGCCAATGTCGGGTGCGATTGCGATTGGACATGGCCGTGAAGTCACCAAAATTTTCTAACCTGTTATAAGTAGGTTCAAAGTGCGTGCATAACCGTGAAGTAATGTTCAACGTTCATCTTTTATCAGACAGTAATTGGTAAATGAAATCGGTGGTTTCATCATGGTTATCCATACACTAACATTCTCATCTTTTATGCTAAAACCACCTACTACCTCAACAATGCATTCTGTTTAGTCTGCAGGTTCAATTACAAGGTTAATACTAACCGCTTTGACAAGGTTTATCGCAATGAATCAGGATGATATTTCAACAGCTTTGGATTTCTATGTTACAGTACAAGATGTTACAGATAACCAAGAAATATGTTGATTGACGTTTCCTTCCAGTGTCCTCTTTCCAGACTTCAGCCTGCACAGAAGCCTGTGAAAGACTTGTAATACCCGGAGTTCTGTACATCTTCAACTATCGGAACGTTGAAGTGGCGATTGGCTTCGTGAAGAAGATAATATCGAGATCCAGTTTATATCTCTTCTACGCTGACTCTATTTTCCGGTCATCACACACAGGGTCGTCGAACCACACTCATCTATACTTTTTCAAGATATTGCAGCCTCGTGTTGAGATTGCCTACCTCCACCAGGATTCTCAGCAAGTCAGAATTGGCAACTGAATTCATTTCCGACCATGTGGCCAAGTATGGGATTTTTCCCTAGCTGGGGTGGATGCGCTTGGACTTTTCTCGAAGCGTGACAACAAAATTGAGCTTTGGACAACCCACCGTCATTTTAACCTCTGACCGTCCGGTGCCATCGTCCCCTTCCCAAATCAGCATCTCTGTGCTTCTTTTCTTTTCTCAGGCGCGTACGGTGGACTCGACCTCATTGGCTTCCACTTCCCAAACATGATGACGTTATACAATGGACGTTACGCAAAATCGTGGGCCCTCTGTCTCAGCATTAGTATCTTCCGTCAACCTTGTCTCGCCGCCGTCTTCAATGGGAATCGGGTGCGTGACCGGAGCATGCAGACTATCATCTATGACCAGTCTGAGTCCCACAGATCAGGTGCGAGCACGGATCTCATGTTCCTCCCTGTAAAGGTTTCCCCATCCATCCGACTCTTGATTGGATTGGCCCGGCAAATAGCATGGATACCCCCACCTCCTGTTCTTGGACAGTATCCCATATCCTATTAGTCCAGAAGTATAAATATCGTCGCAGCTAGACCGTACCCTCTTCATTTCCCATCTTCAATCCTAATCCACACTTGCAATGCTAGGCATCTTCAGCCTGCTCTACCAAAATCTCAGTCCCGCCTCATTGATATCCTTGATATTAGGGGTCTTCACGCTTGTTCATGTTGTGCCGTACCTCTATGACCCTTTCAACATTCGTCGAATCCCTGGCCCATTCTTAGCCAAGTTCTCTGACATCTGGCTCGGTTGGGTGAGCAAGAATGGCCATCGTTCAGAGGTGGTGCACTCTATGCATGAAAAATATGGTTCGCAATATAACATCTGAAATATTGGTTCCACAATTCAATTGTGTTGTAATAGGCCCTATAGTTCGCATTGCTCCAAATCATGTGTCAATAGCCGAACCCGACGCACTGAACATCGTCTACGCACACGGTAACGGGGCGCTGAAGTCCGATTTTTACGACGCCTTTGTATCTATTGCTCGCGGAATCTTCAATACTCGCGACCGAAGCGAACACGCTCGCAAGCGCAAGATCGTTTCGCACATCTTCGCTCCGAAAAGCGTTGTTGAATTCGAACCACAAATTCGAGAATACGTCGCATTGCTTCTCAAACAATGGGATCGCTTGTATGAATTGTCGCAGAAAGGTTTATCAGGACCTGAAGGGGAAGGATGGAAAGGAGACGGTGGCAGACTTTGGTTGGATTGCCTACCATGTAACCTATTCTGGCCTGCTTGTTATCAGCTCAAAACTTTACTGACGAATCTACTTTGTTCAGGGGCCAATTATCTTGCGTTTGATATTGTCGGAGATCTCGCGTTCGGTGCACCGTTTGGAATGATCAATGCTGCCCGGGATCTTGCGGTCGTTCCAAGAAATCAGGAGGATGCAATGAAGAGTTATGGAACTAACGCCGCCGTCGATGTTGTAGAAATACCAGCAGTCAAAATCCTAAACGGAAGGGGAGAATATTCAATGTCTATGGGTGTGCTTCCGCCTTTATGGCGTCCATTTGTGCGCCATCTTCCCTGGTATAGCAAGGGACAACAGGATGTTAAAGCTCTGGCCGGCATCGCTATCATGGCTGTGGCCAAGCGTTTTGCATCTCCCGTCGACAGAGTCGATCTTCTGAGTAAACTTCAGAACGGTAGGGACCCCGAGGGCAACCCGCTATCCAGAGAAGAATTGACTGCCGAGTGTCTGACACTCCTCATTGCTGGCTCGGATACAACTTCTAAGTGAGTGTGTGCGTCCCTTTTTACAAGCATGTAATTGACTTGAAGGATTTAATTATTAGCTCAACATGTGCTATCCTTTACTATCTTGCGCGTACCCGCCGGGCGCAGCTAGAGCTTCAAAAGGAATTGGATGAACAACTTGGTACTGAGGACGAATTAACAGCGACAGGCCAACAGGTAAAGAGATTGCCATACCTCGACGCTTGCATCAATGAAGCTCTGCGTCTTCATTCCACCTCTTCCCTTGGCTTACCCCGCGTTGCCCCACAAGGAGGAATCACCGTAGCGGATCAATATTTCCCACCGGGAACAGTTCTCAGCGTTCCAAGCTATTCCATCCACCGCGATAAAAAAATCTGGGGGGACGACGTGGAGGAATACAGACCAGAGCGATGGTTTGAGCGTAACCAAGCGGATATCCAAAAAACTTTTAATCCCTTCTCATATGGTCCAAGGTATCTTTACAATTCATTGTGACGTTTGTAAACCGTTTTCTTGACAATTGCACAGGGCATGCGTGGGTAGAAATCTCGCTTTCCTCGAATTGCAGATCATCGTTGCGTCAATCATGCGCAGGTATGATATTATTTTGGAACATCCAGACCAAAAGGTCGGTCCTCCCGCGTTGCTCTCTTCTTACAGCATGTAACTTACGCGCATCCCTGAAGCTCGAAACTCGAGAAGGCTTCCTTCGGAAACCCCTCGGCTGTATGGTGGGCCTCAAGAGACGCGATCTGTAAAATTGCGTTTCGACGGTCAAGTTACGTACGCCGACGTACCCATAGCTTGCTTACGATTTGGAACATTCTCCCGCTCAATTATCCGTCGAGCGTCACTGTCATTCTTCTTCCACGAGTACTTGTATTTGTCTGAACTAGTTTTAAATACTCTTCCCAGTGTGTATTTCTATGATAACCTGTTAATTTTGGACTTGAACCTACACGCTTTGTATCTATTGATGGTGAAACGATAGATATGTTTCGCGGCAAACAATCAGCCGCTACAATACTTCGCTGCGGTCATCAGAGATTGAACACAGGGAAGTGATGCTTTTCATGAGTACATCTTTTCTACCAAGATGGCACAGCTCCACTGCAGCCGCTCCGTTTCGCCTGCGAACATACACCTCAAAACGACATCGAAAAAACATTATGATCACACGAGACGCTTTATTTAGGCCACTTCATCGGCATGATTTGACAGATACCTACAAATAGGACAGAGATGTTCTCACTAGTTCTATGTAAGAAGACGATGTAATGGGCATAATTCCCTCACAATATCTCAATCCCACCTTAACGGAAACGTCGATGGGTGGCCGCTGCAATGGCTTTGCAGACATCTCATCGCTCTGAAGCATCGTCGACACCCACGCCCACATCGAGCTCCGGCAACACCACTGACCCCAATGCCCAGCAGACTGGCTTCTCCCCTGCAGGGTCGCCCCCTCTCATTCTGGCCTTTCTGGCTATCGGATTATTCTCAGCTGCTATGATCGTTGTTTTTGGTTGGCGACGAGTGCAGTTTGGTCGTGCGTGGACATTGGGGGGTATTCCGCCCACGGAGGAGATTCGTTTACCAAGAGTTCTACCCAAGAAACCCGTGCTGTGGGATCTATGGTGCAAAGGACGTGCTGGTTGGACAGAGGTCGCAGGCAGCAGAAAGCCAGAACACAATATTAAGCTACAATGGGAGAACATGGCGGTAAGCATCTAACACGCGTTACGCTCCATCTTGGGACTGTTTGGATGGTGCATTAAGGCTGATCGAGTGACCTGTAGCCGTTTACTGTAAGTACGGTGCCTTTGCACGATCCGGCCGAGAACAGTATCACCACATATACCCCACCAATACGTGATGTTTCTCTTCGCCCTCGTCCTCCCTTCCTCCCTTTTCGTCTAAGATGGCCGAATCATCGGAGCATGCCACCGCCGCCCCCATCACCACCACAGCGACACAGGGATTCCATGAAATCAATCGAATCATCGCCATCGACGACGTCGAGATCGACACTGCAAGTAGGGGTCATCATCATTATGCCATCTGCCCAAAACCCTACATATGTCAGGACAGACAGTGATATCAAGCGCCATGAGCGCAACAGACATCGAGAAAGTGAAGAGGTTGTAGATTATTCCATAGGAATATATGAGTGCCCGTGGGATTAATGTTACAGTCACTGATTCGTGTCATATAACACCACGCTGACGGCGTAAATAAGTTAAATAGCGAGTGGCTGCGAAAAGGTAAAATAATTTAAATTGAACCGGGAAGATGCCAAGAGATAATGAAAAGAGTTGCGTGTATGGGGGGATATGGGTATTGGGTTAGATGCAATGGGGTATATGTGGGGTGTGTGTGCGCAAACAAGGCATGATGATAATCGTCGATGCCAGCAATGAATAGCAAGCGAATTCTTGAAAGGTTTTTGACGTCAAGGAATCGGATCAAGGAGATAATGCTGAAGATATAATGGGAAGAATGGGCCAAAATTTTGCAAGTGATTAGGAACGGAAGATAGTGAATGGTGATATGTGACGAGGTTATGACCTTTGCCTTTCCCTGCGTAAGGTCATGATGCATGTTTTATCCATTTCGAACGATACAGATAATCCGCCAAACCACGTGTGTTCCAGCAAACAATCCATTCGAATCACACCATTTGAACGACACACGTCCGGGTTTGGTGCTCGGGCACATCGATCTTCGAATACACCAGTGATTCTGGTCCGCTGCTTTTCAGACAGAATGTCCCATTCATCGTGCGATATCCTCCTAATGAGAGCAGTATGAATCTCCTCGAGAACGTCGCCAACAGTAACACCTTTCGTACGGCGTATCTTGATGGGCCAGTACCCCGGAAAGATATCGCAGACAATGTATAGTGTGTTAAGAGAGGGATTGGTAGCTGGTTGCGAGAGATCGAAGTCGGATAGTGGATGTTCCTGCTTCAGTGGATATCGTGCATATTGCGATGGTTCGCGGATGTTCCACAGCGTTGGTTGAGGTTGGTCTAACGCATCGGGATGTTGGGAGTATGAAAGAAGTGGATGTGTGATGAAATCGGCCATAGTGGTAAAGGACGGATTGCAGAAGAAGAGCAAGCAGGACGTATTGGTCCCTATTTATACCACCTCGGAGGGGACGGACGGAAAGAAATCTCGGAGTGACCAAATGCCCATCGTACGTGTGCCCTTGTATGCGGCGTCCGTACATCGATTGTCACCTACTGCGCCTGTCGCTAGAAAGCTCGAAAGAACAAGATATAACACCGCTTGCTGTTTGATCTGGTTACCCATTCTTTCGATCTGAAGACTCTGCATATTACAGCCTGTAAAGAAAGCAGGTTATGTACATTGTTAAGGGTAGAGATGGAGGAAAGCATGACGCAAGGGTGTTGGTCATGGCACGGGAAGCACAGACACAGTCGGCACGGTTGTGCACTGCCTCACAACTCCGCTCACTTCATCGTTGCGCTAGATGCACAACGCGCCTTTGAACCATAGAATGTCGACAACGAAGTTCGGCAAAAGTGAAAGATGATTTTCCAGTGTAGTGATGAACGGCTGTAAATCTGAGAGTCAGTTCACTGCATACCGCATACCGTCGTTAGGCACAAACGCACCTAATTTCCTCCTGAGCGCCGAAAAAAATGACAAAGGTGGTCATGCATGGATACAGACAAACCAGAACACTCGGTTCTGAGAAGATCAGAAGTGCGCATAAAGTATTTCTTTCTTCGGTGCTTCATTCAATTTTATGTTTGGCAATGGGAGAGATGATCCTGGGTCCATAAAGAATTCTCCGTGTTCATCTTATTAGAATGGTATTGAAGCATCATATTGATGATTGAGAGAAAAGATACCAGGCAATAAGATTGGGTGTGGGTTGAGGGTTGTATTACTGAAGAAGATACAGTGTAGTTTTGCTGTCAGTTGGGAAATGATAATGACTCGTTGAGGAGCATAGACCCTGTCAAACCTGTGTGGGGTCATTATGCTTGAGCTTGAAATATTTAGAATTCCGAAATTAGAAATAGCAGTGCTTTATTTGTAATTGCGTGCAATCAAGAGTACCGCATATAGCCGGTCATTGGTTGTGATGTATGGGTGACGTCACGGGTCAATTTACCCTGAAATCGGCAACCAACTGTTCGCGATTACCAATAAGTGTTAAGGGAGTGTCGTCCATCTGTATGCCACAGTCACGTTTAGTCAAATGCATACATTATATTCCGTCGAAAAAGCAGTCATAGACGCCGTGCATAGCTCCACAGCGCTTACGCGTCTACTAGTGGAGAATTGGGGCTTTTTGCTGTGGCTATGTCAAAACTTGACATGAAATACGGCGTGTCTGTCCGAGGACCAGAGTAGAAAAGTAGACAAGCATCGATAGAAAGAGACAAAAGAACTCCAGAGTTCTCAGCGAGAGGCGGGAATGTACGCAATGTTCTTGAAAGGAAGTTGTGTTTGAACTTGAAAAACGGTTCCCGAATTCGTCGTCTGTCTGTCACCAACGCTCAACCTTGGAATTGTATCTTCTATGTCTATATCCCAGTGCAGAGGCTTGAGCTTGAGCTGAGTATTAAGACCTGAGGGCGTGTTGACAGTTGCCTTCAGGTTTTGCTTCGCAACGTTGTAGGTTGAGTTGTTGCTGGCAGTTCTTCCTATATGTCATATAGACCAAGGTCTGGTACAACGGTTATCATAGCCGACATTCTACTGCTATCTCAAACGAACACAATCGGCACGCATCAAACGTTAATTTGGTGCGAAACTATCTTCTACAGAGATTTAGTTCTGTCCGATCGTTTACACACATACGTGTGGCTTGCCTCCATTTTCTAGAGGCAGCTCTATGCTGATTGTCTTTAACTGTTCCCAACAATACATGCATTCGCGATCACGATGCTATCTCAGGCATGTAAGCCTTACCCCTTTTTTGTTTATCATTGATAATTGACCCAACTGTTTGATGTAGCACTTTTTAAAATTCTCAGACATTACTCCTCAATTAATCCCAAATTCCCTCCATGGGGTCTAAAATAATGTCGCTCAAGAGACTGCGGTGTTGGACCCCGTTGGATATGAACCCCAAACTCTGTATTCGTTTTAAGGGTCTCCAGGAAAATCGGGGATAGAACTGCGATGGTACCGACAGTAGCATAGTATGTCCATTAATGATACGGAGATACCGTTTAATTGTAACCTCAAGATCTGTTTTACAGTTATTGTGGGCTAGTAAGCGTGTGTAAGTCCAGCTAATCCTACCAGCGGACTCAACTATTGGGTAGAGAATCACCAATCCTTTATAAATTCTATCTTTACAACTGCTCATCTGTGCTTGAAGTCTGTGGCTTTATCATCTCAGACATGAATACACAGACATAGCTTAGGACGAAACTACATTATAAATTTTGCCACAAATGCTTCGGATTGATTGCATCTGTCTGTCTCGTGTAACGTAAAGACTCCTGCACCGGCGGTATTGTGAGCTCTCAGAAAGCTTTTCGTGCAGTTGGATAAATGTGTGTTTTTTGATGGCATGTCATTCACATCAAGTCTGAAGGCGCCTATTGTCGGTTATGTGTTCTGACATTTTATGATCACTAATAGCAATATAGTCATAGTGGCAATTGTTGCCACATGTGTGCTGCGCAAAACCAAGGGAGGATTACCGTTGGGGGCGCGTGAACTGAAAACTTTGGATCGTTAGGACTCAACTGCGACCCTCCACACGCCCCGCGAACCTGGTCGGAGTCTCACTGCCGGCAGCTTGCGTACCACATAAATGTGATCAGGTTAACTTCGTGCCTCGGTGTATACATCCCCGGGTGTTATTTCTGAAGACCTGATGATTGTCGGTGTCCTGATCCTACTCTACCTATCGCTTAATTACCACTGATATTTCCTGATGAACACCTTTACTCTGAGGAGTCACCTCTGATGAACCCACCGACAGCGTTGAGTGGAACGAGTTAAGAATTACGGCGCGCGTTACAAAAACATGATGCAGGTTTGGAACTGCCATTTGGAATGGTAGACTGTCAAAGATTTTGCTCAACAGGTGACTTTTGGGGAAATGTATGCTCTGTAACTGTCGATTAATCGAGACCGAAATATATCAACGAACTGACTGAGTAAAATCATCCACCCCCTTCCCCATGGGCCAGTCTTATTTTTAGCGGCCATCACTTCCTGACTTCACCTCGCAATAACTTTTGTACTGCGGGTTATACACATTGGGGGTTCATTGAGCTTTGCATGGTGGGCTAATGAATTACTTTGGTAATGAGCGTTAACGGCAACGAATTTATGACTTCACCGTGTGCTGAGTCCTTCGAATTCGCGTTTCGAGTCGAAATACAAGGCAAAGTTGGGAGGTGTTGTTCTTGCTGGCAGTCGTCCCGTATTTGGTACAACCCTAGGAACTGAAATAATTGAGTACAAATACATATGACGAATGCGGAAACCCGGACAGATAGCCATACATGAGGATGACTAAGTTGCAGTCCTCTCGCATACGTAGGCGTATGTTCTTTCGTGAATCCCCCAGCCCCTGACAATCTCGATGCTTGTTGATATCTTTTTCGGTTATGAATGATTTTATGAAACGAGTCTGGAGATGCTTGAAACCATCTGGTTCAGTTGAGTGGAATCTGCTTGAATTCGGGCTAGTTCTGGTGGTGCACTCCACATTGGATCTGAGGCACATGAGATGCTTCAGTCGTCAGAAAAAGACCCCGTGGCGATCCGACCATCGTACACTGATCAGCTTGTGTACATCGAAGAGATAACCAAAGTCATAATTCAAGCGTTCCTCGAGGGCTAATCCACAAGCTTGTAGCAGCTTTTCGGTGTACGCAGTCCGCAGTCATGATGGCATTTCTCAAATGCTAGTAAGGCCAATTTGAAAATATTTTGATCTGCGTTTGTCGTGACGAGTCTTTCCCTGCACAAGCAAGTTTGAAAGCGCGCTTTGTATTAGCCTGAAGATCCGGACCAATAAAATATGAGTCCCTGTTAATCAGTAATCCATACATTCTTTACCGTGTTTTTCCGTCGATGTCGAAGTTCAGGTGGCGCCAATCCCTTGCAAATGTGCTGACCAAGCAGAGATGGTTTGGTTTGATTGCCGACTTTTGTTTGGAATGGACGCCATTAGTTCCTGTTGCAAATGGAATTAGCGCTCTTGGCATTTCGAGGTGTCTCCTGCCCGTCGTCGTCCAACTCGATCAGCTCGAGCCAATTAATTCTATCATCCTCATCAGCAGCACCATACTTATCTGGCCTTTGCGATGTCCGCCGCGCCTCCTGTCGTTTTCCATCAACCGAAACATGCACGGCCTGACGCAGATCATCACCAGCACGCCCACCATCATGACCACACTAGAAGTCCCAGAGCGCGACTGCCTGTGATACCCGACCTGCGCTTCGAGTACAGTTATATGAGGAGTATCCAGCCATATGTTCACGTTGAGAGATTATCAACAGGAGAGGCCGTGCCCCGACCTACAGACGTTGAGTTGGTTGACCAGGGGATGTTGGATGAATCTGGTTTCGTGACGCTGGATGCTACTCTCGGTATGCAGGGCAAGGAGACCGAGAAAGGGTTCGCGGAGGGAGAGGTGGCATTGAAGCCGCCGTCTCAGACGGAACCCGCGTCTGGCCCGTCAGAAATTATTCATTTGCAATGGAAAAAGATTGCTTGGGTTACTGTGCGGGACCAGGTTATCAGTCCTCTAGTGCAAGGAGCGGCTTGGTGAGCAGTTTCATATAGTATTTGATGCGTTGATTGTAACACGTTTCTTCACTTCAGGGCGCTTGCAAGCTACTACATTAGGCCCTTTTCTTTAGAATTTGGGTCTCGTATGGGGACATTCGTACACCAGAGACTACCAACAAAAGAAGGGTTGGGTGTTTCATGGCTTCGAGATTGGGCGAAATCCATTGGTTTGACGAGTAGTAACGCCGCCGCCGTCCAAAGGAAATCGTAGTCGACATACAAATAGTGATGATATAAATTACACTGCAACATAATCTTATACATTATTTTGTGATGCCACGATTTCAGTCGAGATTAAGGTTTTATCTCGACATAAGCGTTTATCCACATGTACCTTGAAAAGGCCACATAGAGGTAGCGGAACCATAGGAGTTGGCTCATGTGCGCCTTCATCGATTCCAAAGCTGTTTTGTACTCTTTGTAGCCGGAAATGAAGATTGGTGTGGCATTGGCATCGGGGTTGCGAGGGTACGGGGGGGTAAGAATGTCAGGGTGCCAGATAGATAAGACTTGAATAATAAAAGCCTCCAATTTCTGCATACCGCGATAGATGATTATCTCGATCTTGCTCAGGGGGACGGATACCACGCTGATATACTTGTACGGGAGCGAAGACGATATCAAGGTGAACAGTCGCAATGGAGGTTCCGACGAAGTTACTCCGAGGTTTTTGATCAGGGACAACACACCCGCAGGGATTGAGTTATGGTTGGGATGGTTCGATACACCAGATGCGTCAAAGGTCAAAATCTGTCGTAGTAGTAGTCAGTGAGTCGAGGCAACCACCATTGTTCAGAAAGGCTATACCGTATCAATTTTGTGGTCATGAACGTAAGGCTTCAAAACCTCAGCGATAACATTGGGATCCCATTCCGCCGTTTGGTTGTCTTGCAGCTTTCTGGGAGCAAAATATTTTAATCGAAAGATATTTTGAAAGCGAAGGCAACACTGACGGGTGATCAACGACCCAGCGAGTAGAAACCCCAAGAATATCAAGGCTATGGCTGAGTTCGCGTTTTCTGGTTTCACCCAGACCTTCAGCATTCCCATACGAGAGGCATAAATGTGAGAACGAGATAGTTTCGTTTACGGATTTCTGTTGCAGGGCAAGGATCGTTGGGGCGAAGAAAAGGGACTCGTCGTCCGGGTGAGCGGTCACGAGGAGAATATTTTTGGACACAACAGCCTTTTCTAGTGCTTCCTGAGTAGCAAATTGACTGTTCGAGTCTAGTGGCTCGTAGATGGCGCCTAGAATAAGTGCAAAGACGAGGACGACAATGGCTGCAGGATGAATCATGGTCGGGAGAGGTCAGGAGCCTTGAGTCCCCTGATCAAAGTCCCGCGTTGTGTTTTGTTGATCCCGAAACAGACAGATGGGGTAAACATTCTCACACTCCTTTTTCTCTCTACCACATCACTCACGATGGCGCTCTTAGGAGCTGGAACAAAAAACTCCCCTATCGCCATAGATGACTCTGAAGACGAAGTCGTATACGAGCTTTCGAAAGACATTTCTTCTAGATCATCTCCAACGAGCGACAAACCGGATTATTATCAGAGACATGAAATCCCTGACAGCGTCTTTGATGATCTCACTCGTCATACTGAAAGTGCGTCAACTACCTGCTACATAATTATAGACGCATTTTAACGCTAGTCGCCATTGTCAAGCTGCGCAACCCATTCCGAGGGATAAGAAGAGGAAAAGGGCGGGCAGTATGGCTAGCCAAGACATACCCGTTGCAGGTCCTAGCCATCCTAAGCAGCGGAATCATCCGAGTCTAGTGAATCGCCTTTCGCAGCCCGAAAGCAAAAAGGCGCGTAAACGGAGGCGGAAGCTGGAACGCCAGGCTCAGGAAGAGGCACGTTTGCGGAATATTAACTACGATTGGCTTCCATCAACGGGTCCGACGCAGCCTCACCCGCCGCATTCATCTTGGTCGCATGAACACCAAGTATACAGTGACCCCTCTTACCTCCTGGGGCAGCCTCCCATAGGCGTAGCCGTGCCAATGTCGGAAGGTATATTCCCTCGAAATTATCTGTCTTACAATTCATCCAACCCGTACCAAGAAGAGAGTTTCTTCGATACATATGATTCTCATTCCGTCACACCTCCTTCCAATTCTCTCCCACAAACGCCTACTTTACCAGGGTCCACCACCTCCGATTGGGTGTCCGCTATGGCCATGGCCGCAGAGAGTTCAACGAACGCGAAAAATGTTGACCATCTGCCCCTGCATTGGTCCCCAATGGCTACCCAGATCTCATTACCTCCAGTGCAACCACCACCCCTGCTACCTCCCGCTTCGTCTTACTCGCATAGCGCCTCGCTTCCTAAATCCACTACTATGCCTCCGAGACTTGCAGAACATCACGCTCTTCCTCCAAAACCTCCGCCTCCACAAAAACCACCTCAACCTTCACAAAAGCCTCATCCGCCTCCACCTTCAACTTCACAGAAACCACCTCCGCCTCCGCCCTCACAGAAACCACCTCCACCTCCGCCCTCACAGAAACCACCACCTCCGCCTGCCCAGAAACCACCACCCCCTCCGCCTCAACCTTCCCAGAAACCACCACCCCCTCCGCCTCCACCATCTCAAAAGCCTTATGTTCCCCCGCTCGTTGTGCCCATCGGCATGCAACCAGACCTCGATCCGAACAGTAAGCATGGTAGCTTTCAAATTACTGCGGCCACCAAGGACGTGGGTGCAGAGGCGAAGAAGAAGAGGAAAGACCAGTATATTCCCAATCCGGCGCGTACCTTGGTCATGGAACAGCTTCCCAAGCAGCACCGGCAACCAGAATTTATCAATAGATGGAGCCGGGGTGCCTGCGGTGCTGTTCCTGTCCATTTGTTTATCGATGGGCCGAGAGGCAAGGCTTTGATCGAGTTTGCCACCGCGGAGCTGGCTAGGAAGGCGTGGGGCAGTCCGAAGCTTGGAGTTGGCTTTGCACAACTGAAGCCGCATCAATTGAAGGGCAAGCCAAGGGAGGATTTAATCAAGGTTTGGTGGTATCGTGTTGAGGGTGTTGGTGCCGGTGCTGGTGTAGGCGAAATTGAGGAAGGTGAGATTGAAGGTGATGCAGCGGAAAAGGAACCCGATGTTTCTGTTGCAAAGAAGGAGACGAAAAAGGAGCGAAAGGCCAGGTTGGCGCGAGAAAGAGAGGAAAAGAGGCTTATCCGTGAGGCGGCAGTGCTAAAGGCTGCTCAAGAACGGCAAGCGCAGCAACCTCCACCGCCGACTCTACCGCCACCTCTGCCTCCGCCGCCTCCTCCATCAGAATCTATGATCGTTGATGAACCTGTTCCACCTTCCAATCAGCACTTTTTCTCTTATGTCCCGGTTGCAAGTACTTCAAACTCTAGAAGACCTTCCACACACGATAATGATATCTCTCAGTATCAAACGTTGCCTCTTTCTTCTCGTTATCAGCAATCTGTACCCCCTTCATATTCTTCGGGGACTCATTCTCATGGAAATCCACCAGTTCATCACCCTGTGAACAAAGCAGCGTACGGAGCATCTATGTTTCTTCGTCAAGGCGATGACAATGAGTCAATTAGTTCATCGGTCGCCTCGTCCGTCCCAGGCAATGCAGAACCTGGTCAGGTGGATGATCTCGAAGATTACGAAGAGGTAGACATGGATGTCGATGTCGAAGATGTTGTAGCGCCTCCTCCCCCGCCTCCACCTAGAGTACTACCCCCAGCACCACAGTTAATGCACAAGTCCTTACCACCCCGCCCTATGTCTCCTACCCACTATGCCAGGCTTACATCCCTGAAACCATCTGCCCAGAATCAACCTCAGTTCTCAGCATCAGCGACACCATTTGTTCCCAGAAATCCAGTCCAAAACGTGCCACCTCAACGCCAACCTCCGCCTCAGGCTCAGCAAGCTGTACATGTCGCAAAACCTCAACATGTACAGGCACCTGTGTTGCATCAGCCACGCCCACAACATCCGGCAACAATTCTGACAATGTCCACTTCGGCTTCTGTATCTGTGCCATCAATATCAGCGACACATTCGCCATCGATGTCGGCTTCTTCAACCTCTTCGACTGTTCCATCCGAGCCTAAGGCAATGAAGAATGCGCCAACTGAACCTAGCTTCACTAAGCGTGCTCTCATAGCTCGACAAAAGGAATTGGAAGAGAAAATTGCACGGAGCAAATTGGAGCTAGCTGCGGCTAGTAGAACCACATCTACTCCTACATCTACTCAATTATCGCAACAAATTTCTCAATCTGCCAGCATTAAATCTTCTGTGGATCAGGATGACAAGCAAGCCAGGGAAGATAAACTGAGACAATTGGTCATGCAAAGCCAGCGGTCGAAAGCGAAGCCTGTTACAAAAATAGCTCCGACATCTGATCCTCCGGTCTCCGTCAAACCCTCACCTCCTCCTGCTCCCCCCATTCAGCATGAGAAGCAACCGACAATAACGACGACGGCGACAGCGACAACCTCACATAATATCTCAGTCTCAACACAAAGTGAGAATGACTTCACCCTGGAGGATCTAGCAGTCTCGTTTATCACCCAGACGATTGCGACTGTAAAATCACAATCTGCCTCAGTTAAGGCTGCACCTGTAGCTGCTTCTGCGCCATCTGTGCCAGCGCCTTCCATCAAACCCTCTCCATCATATTCTCATGTCAAGTCCGACCTCGCTGCCAAGCAGAAACGTCTAGAGGACCACATCTTGGAGACGAAGAATCTAATGCATAGGCTATCCCTATGTCGTTCTAAAGAGGAGAAGGATGTGATCTTGAAGATCATGCGTGAAAAAGAACGGTGCGTTTATTTAGATCCTGTTGTTGCTATTTTCCTTTTCCATATTGTTTGTCGACGCCTTGTTCGATGTGTTGTATTATCAAACAAATTTTTTTTGAAGAGCGCATCACTAAATTTTCCTCTCTTTTTTCGGCGGTTCTTTTTTACCCGTTTTGTTTCCTTTGTGCCCACTGCGTCTCGCTATCCAGGATATACGAGGCGGAAGAGAATAAAACCGTATTGTCATCAGCATCGACGTCGACGTCATCAACGCCAACGACATCGTCGTTCAGCGCAACAAAGCGGAACTCAGCGCCTGGCTCAGTCATCAACAGGGCACCAGCGACACCATCGCAACCAATGGTGCGATGGCCTGTCATTCAGCAGGATCCTGGCGTTTTGATGATAAGCGACGATGAAGATGAAGATGAAAGCGATGAGGGCGAAGATAACTCGTGAACTGGGATGACGGGTGACGTCTCACCGACTTGGTCTGCTTGGGGTAACTCAGGTGTGTTATTCTTAATTAACAGGACTTGGTCAGGCGGTTCAGATAGGCGGTGGGTGTTGGGCAGTGACGGTTTTGGGTGTGTTGGAGTGGAAGCGGATATGTTTGGTGTTTCATAGGGCCATCAATTCCACCCTCTCCACCCTTCGTGGAAGTAAAGAAAAATGTATAGTTTTTCCTTCGCTTCCGAACTTTGATTTTTCTTCTTGTGATTTTCTGAAAATCCAGTGCAGGGAGGTACACATTGTGCGCCTTCGTCTACACTGTTTCGTGGTGAGTGGTTTTTTCATTTCATCTCATGATAGCCGCGATTTGTGGAATTCGATTCAATAACTTGTTTTATCTTGACAGAAGTCCCCGACGGTCGTATACTATCCGGTTTTTTCATCGTGCCAGTCAGACCCGTAAGGTGGTGGCAATGCAACATCGTCATTATAGGTTGACACGGCCACGCGGATGTAAGTATGTCGTACGACACACGAGACTCGGAGGATACATGAAGATTGTTCTCTCCCTTCATCCCCCTTTTGCAACTCTTTTCCACCATGACTTTCCTCGTCGTCTCATTGCTGGTTATATCTACATTTATAATTCCTTTCCATCCTGCTTTGCGAAGACCGACGGGGAGGCTGTGTTGGTTTTCAGCACGGCTAAGCGTTTCGGTCTGGCGTATTTTCGTTTTGTTCATGCCTTTATTTTATTACCCTTGTTATCAAATAATTCAATAATTTGGATGGCTCGAAAGAAGATTATGTGCTCCCTATCCCTTACCACCACTTGACCTGCAGGTTTGGCGCCGTAGTCCGCAATCAACTCTTTTCAGTGAGGTCAAACAAGTGTTAATGGGATTAAACGATACATGCTGAGATATATATTACACATCATATTCCCCATTTTCTCTGTGGCCCTTACACAAGGTGAGTGTAAGTGGCTATGAGTGTCTAATGTGGAACGGTGTGGCATTTTTTGAGAATAGAATACCCAGCGTAGTTAGTAAATGGGAAGGACTGTGTAGGTGTTCAACACTTAACGGCAATGTTGGGCCGTACTGCGCGAAATGCGTTGTCCAGATCGCGATTGACTTTGAGGACTAGCGCTCAAGCGCTCAAGCTTTACGCTATACCCCAATTTGAGTGATAAACATGGATGGCATCAAATGGATACCGCCTTTGAGTATCAGAATTCGCGGATTGTCGATGATAAGGACGTAAGTCTGTGGTTCTAATAAGATACTGAAGCAGGCAAAATGTCGCAAAGATGCATAATGAATTGTTAACATACCGAGTCTGTGCTCACGTTGCGTTCAAGTTTTGCTTAAAACCTTGCGTAATCCGTCGCATGGTGTAATTTGTTGGTACTCGGTAGAGTCTATAACCTTCAATTTCAGTAAACGAAGTGTTTGACATGTGGACTTGGACTGTTGACACTAGAAAATGAAAAATAAAGATAGACCAGTCGATAGATAGAGTTTTCGGTTGCAAAAAGCGCGTGTCGGCTGTGCAAAGCTCGCGTCGGTCGGGCATGCATGGTATTCAAGAGACCAGGGAGCGCACTACCTTTGTCTGTTCATTGAATAGATTGCTCTGGCGATACGCCGGTAGATCAAAGGCGCCGAACAAGAACTCTGGCTGGTCGTCTGATCCGACTGACTCACGAGCAAAGCTATATCTGGCGCTGATATGCGTGGCAAGCATTGGTTTTCTTCTCGAGTTAGGGTGCCCTCGATACGAAAATAACGAGATAAAAGAGTTTTAGGGGTGCAATCTGAAGCTATGAGGCCCACAAAATGCAAGCAAAGGCTTTCTGTGGACGCAGAGATGGTGTTCTGCTAGAACCTGCGAGAATGGGTGACAGATAAGGCTGTGTGTAAGGACGGGCTGACTAAGCTAGCGTGTGTACATTGACAAAATAGAGACCAAACAAGCCCTGTGCACCTTATCCTCCGACCACCACCAACTGGTCTCCATCCTCTTCGTAAACTTCTCTTTTATTGGTAAGTCTTCCGGGCGCTCAATCCGATCTTTGGAACTGATGAATTGCTTGAAACTCTCCTATCGCCTTCAAATCGCATGTATTTTCCGCCGATTCATTTCGTTGTCACTCAATCCTGCGTTAAAATCCCTCTTTTCTTGATCTCGTGCGATCCGAATGGTCCTCCAGTTTCTTGCTTCAGGTCTTGAAGTTTCGAGTTTGCAATGGCCCTCAAGCGCATCAACAAGGTGAGTTATCTTCTTCGTACGCCCATCGCTGTTGATTTGCGTGGCACGCCACAAGTCAGGAGGCTGACATTTTGCTTAGGAATTGATTGATCTCGGCCGTGATCCTCCCTCCTCCTGCAGCGCCGGGCCTACTGGTGATAACATGTTCCAGTGGCAAGCTACGATTATGGGACCCGTACGTTGCCTTCCCCCATGGTTGTTACCCAAATGAGTCATACTGACGCTAAACACGTCTAATCAAGGGTGACTCTCCATATGCTGGCGGTGTCTTCTTCCTCTCCATTACATTCCCCACCGATTACCCTTTCAAACCTCCTAAGGTCAGCTTCACGACCAAGATCTACCACCCTAACATCAACGCCAATGGTTCCATTTGCTTGGATATCCTACGAGACCAATGGTCGCCCGCCCTTACGATCTCAAAGGGTGAGTTTTGAAATTTCTGACAACCACAAATTGACGCAACTCATATATCGTTGTTAAGTCTTGTTATCCATCTGTTCGATGCTGACAGACCCGAACCCCGACGATCCTTTGGTACCTGACATTGCTCATTTGTACAAGACAGATCGCACTCGTTATGAGGCAACTGCTAGGGAGTGGACAAGGAAGTGCGTATATCCGTTACTAAATTTTTAATGTGGACGTCTGGCTGATCTGACAATATCAGATATGCCATGTAGAGAAGTTACAGCACTCCGATTATGAAAGCTGATTTTGCATGCTTTGGACGAGCTGTTTATATCGAGCTAGTGTACTTTGTAAACCTACATCCCATGTTTTCTTTGGCCAGATACAATTCTTTCTCTTTGTTTTAATAATCTGTTTGGGCAATCCATCAATAGCATAATTAACCCCTCAGTGTACACGGTATCATTCGTCGTGAATAAAGAACATCATTCCTTGTAATCATTCTTTGCGCACCACTAAATATCAAAACCTCAATCTGAGAGTATAATATTCATGTGAGTCCACAACTTCTAATAGTAATATATCATTGTTGAACGCTGAAAATTGCCTCAGGTGAGCCAAATCACATAGTTTGGCATAATTGAGGGACCATCTTTTAAAATCGGACGCTCTTTGGTTGAATGTAATTATGTTTAGTTATACAAGATTTCCTACGTCTGGATGAAACCGGAAACTACTAACTTGGTGATTCGTCGATGCGGATGGGTTAGAGGGCGCATATTCCTCTTGTGAGAGTACTTACCCTTCTCGTGAGTCAAAGCCGGGACTTTATGATTGGAACCATCTCTTCATTGCGTTGCAGAAAAAATTATTACACAACAACAATGAAACGAACGAGAAAAATGTCGAAGAATATCATCCTGTTGTACTTTACAAAATAACGTAGCTGCTCTTTGATCTAATGATTCTAGTGACGGCACTGAAAATGATAGTGTACGCATGCTCCCTGGTTTACCCATTGCCTAGAATCGGAAATCCTCATGTCTGGCTGAGCATTGGATGGTGTGGACAAGGTGTGGAATCGATTCCAACACGGTTCGGTAGATTCCCTCTATGTCTAATAATTTGCCATCCTCTGTTGTCCCTTAAGGTTCCTTGTTGCTCTCCACGTCAAATGCCACCCATGAAAGGTCCGAAGAATTGTCTGTTTGAATCAACTGGTAATTGAACGATTTATTCCACGGCAAAAGAATTCCACGGTCGTTGTTCTCCGTCGATTGTCTACACAAAAGAAAGTCAGTCTTGAATGAGGCGCGAGCGCTCGCGCACTGACATAGTTTTTCCAGCAGTATTTTAATCACATTCAAAACGAAAAGATCGGTTGATTTGTTCCAAATCCGGACGTGGCGGTCGGATGTACAAAGAATTGACTTTTCTCAGCTCGGGAAAGATAGCGTACCTACCTGAGCTTCTATCTACGGTCAAGGACTCAAGGTACCCACTTCGATCTTGGCCGGCTTTTACTGACCTGGTTGGCAAGTTCTCTTACATTTCGGAACTATTCCGTAAATGTCGCGTCGTTTCCGTATATAGTATGTCGCTGTGGGTGTCCAGCTCGAATTGTTGAAAGTCGGTTGGATGGATGGAGTACGAGACCTGTCGGTTAGGTATCAGTCAGCAGGAATCAGTAATGACCCATGATTTACTCTTAGCTCATCATCTCACGCGAACCGAAATTTTGGCAGGATTGAATATTGAGATTAGATCTTGATCAGCCAGATCTATGAAACTTGATGTTACACACCGCCTCCTTGGATATTATGGGTCCTTGCCGACTTCTAACTGTACGTTGTAAGTGAATCAAACCAAGCTACCACCCGCTTCAACTCTATGTAGACAAGTTGTTCAGTACAGCTCGGAAACAAAGTACTGACATCATTCCAATGTCCTTTATTCCATCAAGCCTAAGGGTCCGAACTATCCAAACACGGCATTGAAGGCCTTGAAGCCCTTGAATTTCCTTTTCTAGTATGCTTTTGAAATACATCAAGTACGCGTCAACATTCTCCTCATATAAACGGAAGAGAAGGGCACGTTTTTTCATTAGTTCACCTACCTTTCTCGTCTCTCAATCTCTCACCTCTTCGTCTGTTTTGATTCCCATTCTTGCTTATAGAGCACGTTATAAATTTCTAATAGCCTAGAATATGTACTTCAACCATCCTTTTGGCAGCTGGGGCGAGATGGGCAATGGCCAATCTGCAAGCTCGACTTGGAACGGCGCAGCACCCACTCCTTCCATATACGGAGCTCTCCCCTATCCAAACGACTCGTCTGCCTTCCAAACTTTCTACTTCACGAACTTCAGCCCCGACATTCTTAATTGCACCGTGATCGGACCTCAAGCCCAAGTTTACTATAGGATTGTTACCGATAATCAGATGCCGGGCTATACTGTTGTCAAAAATTCGGAGGGCAAAAACGTCTCACTCATCGAATGGCAGTCCCATCCGATGATTGAAGTTCGTGGATTGTTGACCAAGCAATACGTTAGAGCGTGGCTGGCGTTGACTGCTGATAAAAGGTAGTTACACCATTTGTCCTGTGATTGACATGCAATCTTAAACGATTGATTATGACATTTTAGTGCTCGAACGATGTCCGTCAGAGGAATGCAATACGCTTGGGCGCCACGTGATAAAAGTATCAGTGTGAGTGGATTCTGGTTTTTTCTGCATCGTTACGTTTGTTGAGCCGGGATCGTGTGTATTTTAGTTATTCGCCGGAGGACCGAGAAACCCTACACTCCTGGCCAGGATAACTAGAACAAATGGTGCCATAGCACTCGACATGACGCCTGATGCTATCCAGCTAGGTCTTCTCGACTCTGTTGTCGCTGCTTCCCTCCTCCTCCAATGCGGACGCAATATAGACTGAACGGCACCTGTCTGTCGGCTGAACCGCTCTTGGATTTTGGACATTATACCATTAACATTAGAGTGTCCTTGCATTTTCTGTATCATAACCATTCGCATTTCATTTCTCCTTTGCACATGTTTCTCTCTTTATCTTCGTATATCTATTATTATTTATTCTCTCTCATTATTTATCTGTAGCTTTAGTTTCGACTCCCTGCATTTTGCACGACCATCCCACGACCACAAACCTCATGTTCCGCATGTAATTATCTTCTTCCACCCATAGAGCTTTCATCTATTTATCGCATATTTATTGCCGACCCTCACATCCAACTTATATCGTCATTTTTTTTTTATTTTTTTCTGCTTCCCCTTGATTCAATATTCTCACATAGTATGTATTGGCCTTCAACGGCCTCCACACAACCTCCATGATAGTCTAGTTTCGTCCTATAGATCTAGTACTCTTAAAGGTGGCGGTAGCTAGAGTCCTATCGTAAAATTTCGTGTATCGAACATCAATACGCATTGAACGCCCTGCAACTTGCCGAAAACTTTTTTTCAAGTTCAAGTGCCAAGGTACGCCGGCAGGCACGTGTTAGTGCCGAGTCCACATGCTGACAAGCATAGACAAATAAATCGCTGCCGAATCATTGGCAAATTACTCAACCTCTCGCTTTCCTCTGCTCTTCGGAGCAGCTCCAACTTGATTTGCATGATAGGCTTCTTGGGGGGTATTCATGCGCCTGATATTCTAATAATACCCTCTCATCGCGTGGCATGTCTTATGGTCAATTCGTCTTGGTGAAATTTTCATTTGTGGCTTGTTTCATGCATCGTATCTTCAGACCAGTGCGTGACCCAATGTTGTTCACTTCACCGTATCAGGTTGCATCGGAACTGGGGCACGAGGCGTATCTGGTGACTTGCTGCCTTCTTGAAGAGAAATTTTTCGGTCGGATAAAGGGGAACTTGACCTACAACCATTGGTGAGAATATTCTTCGTGTCTCGAATCAATAGTTATTCATAACATGTGCCTACTTGACTGTATTCGATTTACAGCGTTAGAATGACTGTCAGTGTGGCCCAAAAATTGCATCCCTGCCTCCACACTCTGATCCTCTACACAAAATATGAAACCCTTGGTTCAACAAACAGAGCAACTACACCCTCCTAATCTTCCCCATAAATGCACCACTAAAAACTCTATTTCTATTCAGGTCTTGATCAAATTTGCTCGGGTGCTTTCAGCGTCGTGGGACCTTTAGTTGTGCAGGCTCTTCCATTTTCTACCCGTGTAAGCCTGACTACATTGATCCTCCTTGCACTCACACCGGAGCTCCATCGTCTTGTCCAAAAAATTACATTTACGTTGCCCTCTTCACAATTTGGTCTACCACCTTATAGGATGTGTCCTATCCCCGGTGCATCCGTGGCGTTATCGCATTGTATTGGGTCACATTTCAAATGAACTATTCTTGCGAACATCCTTGAATCTGTTCGGCGTAACTCGTTATGAATACAATGGTACGGCTCTCTCTGTATGTGTATTCCTCATTATAGATATGTCAATTGGGCTACCCTCGGAACCTACGAGCCAAGTTTGCCTCCTCTCGCCCTCATTTCCCATATACGCCTTCTGCGCTATTGCTCCAAAGGTATGACCAAAGGTAAATTTAAAAGATGGACTTATTTTAGATTATACCATATTGATTCCCCACATGGTTCGGGTGGCTGACCCGACTGACTGACCAGACTGACAATGGAGCTTGTGGATTGGCGTTTCCGTTCTTTGGATAGACATGATAGACAAAATTACCACCCGAAAAGGCGATAGCTGCCTGGACTCTTTCAAGTATTTAAATACTGGCGAAAATTTTCTCTAGTCCTCAGAGGTCCTCCTCCCATTGCCATAGCGCCTCTCGACATTTTTTGCACCAGCTAAGATCCATTCGTCGTTTACCAATGTCTTCCCTTCTCAAGATATTCATTGTGGCGTACACCACGGCCTCTGCTCTCGCCGCGACGTACTCGCAGACAGATAGCCATATCGGATCCGACTTCCTCAATGCCTTTTCACTGGAAGCAATATCGGACCCCACTCACGGTCGTGTGTAAGTGTCAGCCACTTGTATCATGTACTCGATCATTAAACATTTAGTTTGGGGCGGTATACAGGAATTATGTAGACGCTGGTACCGCCGCCAGCCAGAACCTCACATTTACGTCTAGCAACACCTTCATTATGCGTGCTGACTTCAAGAAGACATTGGACCCAAATGGTCCCGGCAGAAATTCTGTCAGGATGATGTCAAACAAACAGTACACTACCTCTGTCATGGTGTCCGTAGTTTCCTACGTTCAATGTCGCCAAATATGCTGACATCAACGTCCAATTTTAGATTTAACATTCGACATATGCCTCAGGGGTGCGGGTAAGCACTCAATTATCCCTGTCTTATGATTAGCGTTGTTTCTAACTCCGTATATAGAACGTGGCCCGCTGTTTGGACGGTAGGCGCTGACTGGCCGAATCAGGTAATTATAGTACCTTTTCAATGACCGCCGTCTATGGACCATCAATATATTCAACTACAATTATTGTAGGGGGAGATCGATATCCTGGAAGGAGTCAACGACCAGGGTCCTGACCAAGTGACATTGCACACTGGCAACGGTGAATGACTATCTGCATCAGCTCTCAACGTGTATCTGACGCCACGCATTCTGACTGTCAGGAGGATGTACCATGCCTTCTTCTCGATCACAAACCGGGTGAGTAGTACCAAAGCCTTTCAGAAACCTTCCTGTGTCGCTTATCATTTCTTAGATCGATCGTCGGGGATGATTGCGATACAGCAGATACAAACAATGCTGGTTGCAGCGTCAAGGTCGATGACTCACGGAGCTATGGACCGACCTTCAACTCGAACGGGGGAGGATGGTAAATTTATTGACTGCGTTAGTGATGATGTAGGTACTCATCGCTTCCATTTCCAGGTATGCAGTGGAGCGTACGAATTCTTTCATCAAGGTCTGGTTCTGGGCCAGAAATGCTGGAGGTATTCCTTCGGACGTTTCAAGCGGCTCCACCACAGTGGACACTGATAACTGGGTGAGTGACCCCTGTCTCAGAATACGCTCGCCTCTCTCATTACGTTGTCCTTGCAATAAGGGTACTCCCCGAGCTTTCTTCCCAAGCACCAGCTGTTCTATCTCTGAGAAATTTGGTCCTCACAACATCATTTTCGATTGTAAGTAATATTGTCTTCAATATTTGGGCTTATTGATCAAGGTTTTTACCTCAGTGACATTCTGTGAGTGTTTAATAGTGTATGGTAAAGTTACCGGTCTTACATGATTTTATCAAGGCGGTGACTGGGCGGGCGCGGTTTACGGGAACTCTGGATGTCCTTCTACTTGTGTCGGTGCGTCACACTGTCCATTCTGTCCTTATATGATTAGAGACTGACGGTCAGGTTTAGACTTTGTCAACAACAATCCTTCAGCGTTTACTAACGCTTACTTCGATTTCGCTTGGCTCAAGATCTATACTTAAGGCTACGACTCTGATCATGATTAACTTATTATACCGTTATGGAAAGCCAGGTGCTAACCACATTTAAGATCATTCGTCCTCATTGCGCCGCTTGTTGTCGCTCGTCACCAATCATGATTTATAACGTCTTTTTATTTTTGGGAGTTGAAGGAACATAAAGCCCTTCACATCAATGTATACAATCTAGTTTGTTTGTTACCACTGTTATACAAGCTGTTGCATTACCACGGAAATTGGAGCGAGATGAAGCACTTATTGAATGAGGGAAATTTTGGGATCATTTGTTCTCCGACCCGACCTACCTTTTATCAAATCACAGAGATGTGAGATGTATTGACAACAGGAGGAATAAGGCACTATCTCTTTAGCGCGCTCCGGACCGTCGATGTGTCCACTTGATGTAAATCACTTCCCGGCTGTTGCACTTCAGCATGATGCCTACATCCTATAATAGATCCTCCGATCTGTAGCACTCAGGGGCCAGGGGGCGATTGGCTGGGAGTTCAGCATCGTCTTGAGCTTATAAGGCACCGAGTAAGTATCTTCATAGCAGTGGTGTATTTTTGTTGGGCCACAATTAGGAATCAATATCAAAGTAAGCGACTTTAAGGCAAGTAGGAAAAAGATTTGAACTCTCTACCTCAATTTATTGCTATATGACTACCGCACCATGCCATGCTATCTCGAGGCTGAAGCAAGCTGACGGTTTCTCTCAAAGTGATATACTGGGAATGAGTATATGGAGGGCATCACTTATTTAAGTTACAACATGGTGCAGAAGTTATTCGAATTGGCTTCCACTGTGTGTCCGGACTGACGCCAAAGTTCCGTTGCCTCTGAGTATCACTTCGAGACGGATCATAGATGACCCTGTAATGAAGTATCTACCGGCGCATACCGTTATGAAAGTCCTTTCTGTGAAGTCACTGAAGGAGTTTAGCACCGTGCTAAAATAGGCAAATTTAATTCTTACTATTAGTATATTTATGACTAGGTACGAATGCATTTTCTCTAATTACTAGGCTAACTGATCCCAGTCAATGGCTCGGTTTAGTGAAGGTTACGATCGATCTTGAGTTGGTTATGGGTGCGAATCCAAAGACGTTATTACGTCCTGCATATGACGTTAATTCACGTGCACGATCAATCCATGTGCAAACATTGCGGTTTTCCGTTCATAGGTGTGGGTGTCCCAAACGGGAAATGATCAAAAAATGGAGATAAAAAGAGAGAGACTCACGATGCTTTATTTTTGTCAAATTTTTGAAGAGAAATGACATGAAAGTGCTTGACAATATGTATAGCTTGTCACAAACACAAAATTTATGAAATACCGTGTGAAACGAAAGGCAAATTTTCAAAAAATTTCGCGCTGACGCGCGTCCGAGAAATAGTCCATGTAAACATGTACCTTTTACTTTGTCTGTACTCTAAATTTATATGATACTTTTTACCTGGGTATTATTTACTTTATATATGATCTAGAATATCACTCAAAGAGCCTCAAAAAATCAAACCAAGATGGCCGTCGAGCGTGAATTGAATACGGAAGTGCGCAAATGTGGCTGTGTTGCGGCACCTCGGCTGGCAGATAACATTGGGGGTGGCAGATAACATTCATACGTATTCTACTGATTCGACAGCACTTACTCAAATTTTAAAGGCACTTATGTGTATATACATTCTTTACATACTTGAATACATTTTTTTATTGCAGTTCATCCAAGGTTTTATAGTGAAAACTGTGAAAAGAGTAAGCTCGGATTCTGCCGGGCAGATAACATGGCAGATAACATACCCACACCTATGATCGGTAAACCGCGGGTTTTGCCGGATGAGTGTTTTTACCAACCACAAACATCCATGCCAACGACTTGCTTCATCCTTTTTGCACCTCCAAGATCTACTTGTGAAAATGTGGTATAGCCTGCATTCTCTTCTACGACATTAATATTTATGAGCTTACTTTGTTCATTGACATTTGGAATGCAATCAGCACGGGTGGTTTAAACATATTTAGCCATCATGAACCCGCAGTGTATTGTGCGTGGAGACTCAGATGCAAGAGTCATACAATTACATGTACAACTTACTGTGTGGCCCACTTCCATTCTAGAGGCGTCTTATCATTCAGCGCTGTCGTCGGGAACACGTTTTTCGTTCAGGAGCATCTATGCATCTACTCTCGGTCACGAGGCGGTGCACCGATTACCGACAAAGTCTGTGCGCCCGGTTGCGGTGCGCTCTCGCTTTTGCGTCATGCCCTTACCCAACCCATACCCTTAACAATCAAAATAGCGATATGCTCTGGTACTCTCTGCTCTGCATGCGCCATATAGAACCCTGGTGATGCAGTATTAACGTTGCTCGATCATTAAAGCGGTGTGGGCCTTGTCGAATGGCTATTACATTGGCGCTTGTCTGGCAAGAGGCGCCTCATTTGGCACACCGAGTCGGCGAATCTTTGACGTGGACATGACTGTCGCCGACATCTCCACATATGCACCCCGACAGTATATAAAGGCAGTCCATAGTTCGCTGCCCTTTACTATTTTTCCATCATTGCCTGCCACAATGTCTGACTTCAATCCTCACCCTCTTATCACTCATTCGCAATACCAGGACTCCTTTTCAACCCAACCCATTCTGTGGGATATACGCGAACCTCCAGAGTACGCACGCTACCCGTCGGATCCATGGCATCCGTTGTCCCACTTCGATCTCGCCCACTCAGCAACTACTCCGCGACTCTCAGACCTACACATTACCTGCGAGGTGTTTCCATACCCTTGGCCTATCCATGTATCTTGCGTCAGTGGAATCACGATCAATGACGTGCTGGAGGCCATTCATTCCGAGTTAACGAGAAGAATTTCGCATGGAGAATGGAATGCTCTCTCAGAAAAGCAGAAAGCACGTATAAGTGATGCTTTTGAAAGACGCTGTGAAATGGCGCCAGACCCTGCCGCGTGTCGTGCAAAAGGTGTCATACGGGTAGATTGCTTGGTGAATCACACTTGGTTCTCCGGCTTGATCGTCTCTTCAGAGACAGATAATACTTGCTTATTATCTTTACGGCGCGAAAGACAAGAATATTGAAGTTACGACAATCGACACATCATTATTTATTCATCGGTCAACTTCCATTTCTTTTACCAATCACATATACCCACCATCATTCCTTTATACCCCCTTTTCTCATACATGCATTTTGATAATTCATAACATTACGAAGTTATTCATCCCTACTAGTCACCATATATACCCGTCCTTCCTCTGAGCATAAGGTTCCTGTAGTGTAGTATCTATTGCATTTGGATGTAGCTTACATTTATTACTTTCTGCTTCTACCTCTTTGCCTATCGTCCACATATCCTCCAATCGCTATTCACAACTTCGTCTTGTAGCAATAAATTGTATATAAATCAGACAAAGCGTCGACATTACTGTTCATAAAATTGCTGCTGCCTGCATACAACGTATCGAATCACTGGCACCTGCAAATCCTGGTTGCCTCTATCACCATTAAGGACTCCGATATTAAAAAGAAATATACAGGTGCTAATTGCGTTAATCTTCCATCCTTCGTGACTCTTGAATAACGTCCATTTACGAAATCGTGAGTCCTGACCTGATACTAGTAAACGGTGCTGCCAAAGAACTTCGTAAAGTAGATGTATCATTTTTGGGATGAAATGGGTTTCTGCTCGTTCATATCAAAACCAACGACCATGCAAGCTATACGGTAGGAATCAGTGTCTGCATACTCGTTCATGCACTTGTTATCCTACCCACTCACATGTATTACTAGTAGCTTGCTACACCGAGTAGTACTATGACATGACATTACGTTCGTTAACAACAGGTGCCCAAAGTAGATTCTTCGACTTCTCATTTGCATACTGTTCTTCGTTCTTTAATCTGCGGATGTACTTCTGATGCAGGGCCGTCCATGTCCGCCGGAGCAATGACACGCCGCAGCATCTCACCTGGGTGCTCTGGGGTACAAAATCGTGCATCGGGAATGATGAAATGGAATTGAGGGTATTTTGGGCAAGGTTGGGCGCTTACTAGAAATCACACTGGCAGAGACACTACCTTACTACTGAATGACTCTTGTTCGAAATGTGAACTTTGAACCTTAATCGATCAAATAACTCTACAGCTCAATCAATCAAGTATTTTTGATACATGGTCAGAGGCCCCGTCTTTCCTTCTTCTGTATTCTGCGCATATTTACAACCTTAACGCCTCAACATTTGCGTACTGCCTCTTTGAACATTGAACTTGACGTACAGTACAGCTTTCACACGCTGTGTGTACTCATGATAGGATTCTATTTATGGCATATCGGATCCAAGGATACACTACAATCCGCACGATTGATACATATTAAATAGAACCTATAACCATTACGGTTGAACTCAAGGAGATCCGGGGGGTACAGCTATTTACAAAAATAGTAAGGATTCAGAATCGAAAGCGAAATATGAAGCATGAATGCAACGAAGGAATATTACAAGTATCGCAGAGGAATGCAATCGTGCATTGCCATATTTTATGCTTCGATGCTTTGCAAAAATCGAGCATATCCAATTCCGCGTACAAGATCAATCTTGGTGGCTGAATCTAGCACGTTGAGAGTTGGCTCCTGAATGCGCGACTTAAAGTATATGTCAGGAAGATAGATTAATTGTATCAAATTGCAACTGACCAAAAGCATGGGCTCCGCCCTTTCTATGAGTTTCAACAGGTCCTTCGACATTTCTTCCAATGTGGCCACGTGACGAGGATCAACAGTGCGACTTCGGTGGAAGATATCAGGCAGGAGCGCGATTATCTTTGGAGCGCGTTTCGACAGACGGTCAATATCCGCGGCCTGCGCTGCGTCTGGAACAGTGGCTCTCTCCTCATTTTCAGAAGCGACTTCGTCTAACAGTTTGGGTAGCTTGGTCATGATTTCTACGTAGTCGAGGAGAACCTACGGAAGGAATAATGATTGTTACTTTTCAAAAACAGAAAACAAATCATAGGGAAACCTACCTGGCCCTTCACGAACCAGCCATCAATCTTGTCCCTCCTTCCGGCACTGTTGAAAGGGGAGAACAGGCGACCCAAGAGTTCCCAATCTTTCCTAATGATGGCGTCGGGAGCGAGTTCTAGTAGAGCAAGGTCATGGGCCGTATTATAGCATTCCGCAGAGATATAGAATTCGTATGCCGAATAGAATTTTCCGCTATCGTATTCATACATGGCCTGATGGTACGAAATTAGTCATATAGGCATTTTGGCCATTGGAAAAATAATTCACCTTTGCTTCGTCGACCCAGGTCATAGGCAACTTCAAGCTTCCAACTAGGGCGCGTGTCATCCAATCGTCAAGTTTGGGAGCAGAACGGGCTAGGAGATCTTTGATCGCTTTTTCTCGTCTATGTCAAACGCCAACATCATCAGTATAATTTACAAAAGGAGATACGTATGAAACATACCCGACGCTTCCTTCAAGATGTAGCAGGACAAACGACGCCTCTTGAACCAATCCCCAACTTTCTAGTTCAAAGGCATAGGCACTGGTCAATAGGTCCGCAGACGGACTGTGTCCTTCTGGTTGGAAGTCGTCATCGTCATCATCCCTTGTCGATCCGTCGCTACTGTCTACATGGCTTCTTCCATTGGAAAGAGCACTCTTGCCTTTTTGCCCTTTTTGTTGTGTACGAGCAAGATCAGTTCTATCAGAGAAATCTCGAACCCTCATAACGCGAGACAGAATGATATACAAATGCCAGCACATGCCTATACCCCAGTCGAGACCGGAAGGAGTGAATGAGAGTGGGTTGAGAGCCTTCGAGAGCGATAAAGCCGGATTAGAAAAAAGCTTGATGAGGACGTATAGAGGATCTTCTGGCAGGTTGTCGGTGGCACTGGAAGACGAACCTGAAAAGAGACTCGAGCGCGCAGATCCTAGCGGCAAAGGTAATCCTTGCTTGGCAAGGCTTGCTGCCCATTTTGGTATAGGTTTGGCGATAGTCGAAGGGCCATTGGAGATTTGGAGAAGAATGTTTTCATAAGCATGAACGACATCTGCTATTGATGCGTTCACACTCGTACCATACCACAGAAAGAGACCAAAGACTCGCTTCCAGTCCAGTCCAGTGCAAACATCTTCGCTTTGACTACCATCTGTCTCTCCTTGGTGTATCACTCCTCCGAGAAGATTGTATATCTTCCAAATTCCTCGGCTGACAAGTCCAACACCTCCATTACTGGTAGCCGTCGACCCTGGTACCAATTTTTCCCTCTTCCATATATCGATCTGTGAAAGAATATCCTCTTTGAAAAGATCATCGCCTCCAGCCTGGCTCAGAAGCGTCGCCAATTTAAAATATCCTCCGTCGGCAGCTGTCGTACAGGCTTCGTTGATTTGGTGGCCAGTAAGATGGGTAAACGCAGCATCAGCTGGAGTATATGATGCTAAATGATGAGACCTTAATATCAAAAATTGTGAACAATAAACCAAAATCAAGCCCAGTTACCATTTGACCCGTTTGTTTGCATCCGCAAATCGGCATCAACGCCAGGTTTGACAACATCTTTCAGCCATTTGCTCAAGGCGTTTTTTCTTCTGAGTACTAAAACTCGGTTCCGGAGGTCGGGGGTGATTGCAGATGGACTAATGATGCCGCTATTTTTCTTGGATCGACCTAATTGCAGATCAATTGGGTCGAAAAGTGCACTGCCCAGACGAAAGATGGGAGCGGGACTCGTGGTGTCATTAGTAGGAAAGAGCGAGGCAAAAGATGAAAAATTTAGGGGGTCGGGAGAGGCCGCAGGGGCATGCGTACGCGATCTCGTTGATGTGGATGCAGAAAGTGTGGAGGAAGTGGGTATTGCGCAGGGAGCGCCCGACTCGTCTGGGGAGATGGTAGTGTGCGTTAGGTGATGTTGAAGGAGCTTGGTGGCAAGGGCAGGTACGCTTGGTTGAGAGGGCAATGTACTGGAATCAGGCCGCGATGAAATAAGTGTTGGTAAAGTTTTGGTAATCGTGATGGTAGATGTGTTCGAGGATGTATGACTTTGCAAAATTGTGCTGTGAGAATCGACCAAAAGATCTACTTTCAATAGAATACTCACGTTATCGACATGGGACTGCATATACTTCCAACGTGCACAAGTTGCCCAGCAGGACCCCAACCTACTCGGAAAGAACTACCCATAGCAAGGCCAGCGTCGAAACGGGCACCTTCATTTCCATAAGCAATAGATGATGTAAAGCCAACACGCGCGTATTTTCTTGATGGGCGGAACGTTGGTGTTTCGACTTGTTGAGCAAATGAGAGTCTCTGCACAGCCAGAAATCAATATCTGAGGTAGATGTTGTAGAAAACTCTTCTCTTCCTACCTCGCGAGAGTCTGGTCTCAGACCATCACCTTCCTCATCTCTGCTATGCTTCCTGTTCAGAGCTCTATCGTTATCATTCGAACCTAAGTTAAGAGCCTTGGCTGACGTGCGCTGAGGAGGTTGGTTTCTTTTGCTTTTGAGTGCCCTCAGCGCCACAGCGTCTTCTGGTGTACGAAAGAGGGCACTTTGCATAACATGCATCCTTTGCGGATCGACACCAACATGCTGAGCCCATGGTATTATGGTGGGATCTCCGCGCTTTGGTTGACGTGGCCTAGCAGGAGGCGACTTTGACGGTGTGCCGTGTGTAGAAACGCGTGAGTTGACTTCATGCGCATATCGTACTTCTCCGTCTTCGTCCTGAACTAGCGCGTTTCGGTCTTTCGCTTTAGATTTCCCCCGCTTCCGTATTGGAGACGAGTCCAGTTCGTCCTCGTGCATCTCCGATGACGAGCCGCCAGAACTTGAGGCCTGTTCATTCCCGCTCTCGTTCTCTTTCTCCGACTCGTTGTCATCGTCGTCAGATCCGTCTGGAGCTTTATGTGTTGATTTGGTAGGTGATTCAATTGGGACTTTGCGCGTTTCTGGTTCGTCTTCGCTGCTACTCGTGTCGCTGCTGAAGGCCCTAAAGCGTGCCATGGCAATTGACAAATAAAGTTGACCGAGGTATATGGCCTAAGTTGAAGGCCTTGTGGCTTTGGCAGACCAACTGCGTTGTTGTTCCCGAACGGTAAAAGCGACGAAGCCAATTAGGACCAAGCATAGGCACAGCCACACAAATTCTAAACATTTCTTGGAACCTGGCTACTCAGATCGCTTCTGACTGTTCAATCGTTCAACGAGAATTATTCGATTTGACCTACGCATTTCATGAAATGCCATTAAATTTTGATTTCCGACATCACTTGGACAGGACCCTTGGGCCAGTGTTTTGGACTACAATGCGAGTGGGTATATCGAATACAGTTATAACGTACGTGTGCAAGAAAATTTCCACAACGAGGAGTAAAGTTTACTCCTCGTTGTGGAAATTTTGTTTACCCAGTAAACAAGATAATAATAAGGACTTTGCGAAGGGGCTACATTAACGAGAGCGATGCGGGTCGATTATTTCTAGACATTTTTCTAATACCATTATTTTTCGTTTGATTCCTGGCGGTCTTGGGAAGACAGGTCTGAAGATGCCAGCAGACTTGGTGAAGTTCGGCGATTTCGCACATCTCCCAATAATCCTAAAACTTCTTTTAGCAAAAATCATTTTTACAGACAAATTGGGCTATACCCTCAAGCAAGGGGCGGCCAAAGGTATTTGTTCTAGCATGTGTCTTAACGAAGACTTGAGAAGGCAATGTAATACTAGCATCGTTGTCAATGGGTTCGGTGATCAGTCTATAGAAATTTTGCATAGTAAGTTTAACTGATTGACAACGAATAACAGTGTAAGTCTCTAACATTCCGGATTTCCGTCTAGGAGGAGGAGGCCTGGTAAAATTGATATATTCAGTCGATGCTCGAAGTGCTACGAATCCCTGTTTCCGGACTTACAGTCTACAATGAAGTAATCATATTGATTATTAATCCAGTGTTACCAAGATAAATAGTCCACAGCGCTTACGAGAAAGTGTAGTCCGTTAAATGATCCTTATTATTTTCTAGCTCCCGTGGACTTAATAAAGGTCAGTTTAAGCCTTTGAGAATACGTATCAGGTCATAGATTCTCCTACTTTAGTTGATTACTTGGAATTTTATTGAAAATCTTTTAGTATATAAGAAATGCGCAGTGAACAATAGAAGAAACTCACGGATCAGAAGAGTCGGTAAGAGAAGTTTCCATCATCATAAGGTGATCACTAATGTACGAGGAAGGGTTTCAAATCGAGTGGTCAGATTTGAGGTCTGCGACTAATGCCACATCAGAGTTACACTTACCTTCCAGTTGGGGACACTGTGGGTTCACGCGAATGAGGGATTTCCGTATCTTTAGTGGACGTTATAGACTAGAGACAGACAACAGGTTTCATCGTTAGCGCGTCGCTTTTTATTCCTTAAATTAAATGAGAATGAGAAAGATCATTTCTTACCTTTCCCAGTGGATGGGAATTTGGCTCCGTCCTTGTGGAGTTAGACGCAGGATTTGACATCGGTAATTAGGAATAATATGTCCAAACGCCAATCAAGCTGCGAAAGATCGAGAATATGGTCGACACGGGAAGAAGAACAGAGTCCGGACCCTTGATTCCAGCCGCAGGCCTTTTTATACGCTTCCAAGCTGTGACTTATGTTACAGAGGCGTATCAAATCCCAGATAAGTTTTGCACTGTCAACTTCCCTGAGTGGCTGCCTATTCTGATCGGCGGATAATGGAGAAATCTGAGGTCGTGTTCGGTCCTTTGCTTTCTCGATGTCCAAGAAGGCCGCGAAGAAAGAATAAATCAGGTAAGTCAATTCGCAGGCACACCGAATGATTACTATTAGGTTGCACAAGTATTTCGTACTGCTGATAAAGTTGACATGCTATGCTGTAGTTAAAGTAATGATTGCTTGAGAAAATAGAAGGATGAGTGGGTACTTAACGGGGGAATGAGCATTGGGAAAGAAGATGATAAAGCAATCTAGGCGATTCGGGGTCATTGATTTCGAGGTCAGCATTGTCTCTGCCGAAATTGGTTTGCGTAATCAACATTTGTGGGCCTACACTGGCTACACAGTATTTGTGTGCTGGTAATTGCCCTTGGGAAGGTCCCGTTAGTATGGATTGTCGAAGCATGTTGTGGTTTGTAGCCAAGACAGTAATTTTAACTTGTAATATGGATCTTGCCGCGTAAGCCGCCGACTTTGCCCACTACGTCGTGACCTGTTCTGCTCAATGGCAACTTCGACCCATACAGTGACCAGCATGGCTTGAGCTGACAGCACCGGTCCCCTAACTCTGTAAGGCTTCATTATCCCTGATCGGTAGCATTCTACTATGTGAAAAAGTACAACCGCTTGAGTTAGAAGACATGAGCATCAGGGCAAATCTAGTGCGAGGCAAACCAAATAGGTCCATGTACGTACTATTTTTTTTCCATGGTTGCCCTGAGTTTTAACGTCGGGACCATCCACCCAGGATAGTCGGGTCTAATGCTATAATTAAAATCCTATGGCACTGCACTCATGACTCCTCATAATCAACCAACGTATTCCGCTGTCAGCATGACTTTTTGTCTCTGCCGTTATTTGGGGAATATTCTCGGTCATGGGATTCAATCCTTTTTTCTCCCTCGTAGTATCTTCCTGTGTTCATGATGCCACCTAGGATGTGTTATGACTCCTGTTCTCAATCACCCGCCCCATAGCTCATTTTTGGCAATGGGGAGGCCGGTTTGCCCTACATGGACAGATAACGACCACAGGTACTTTATCCTTTGAACGGTCGTTCCGCGAAATAGTTCTAATAGGTATTATTAGGCATTATCGCGTCCCGATGTTTTGTCGATTCATATCCTATTGACCATGAGCTGGCTATTCCTCTTGTCTATGACCGGAATAACGCGCAGAAGCATGATGCTGGTGACTACCTATTCGTATCACATGCACGATTGTACGGTTCCATAATGCCGTCGCCGTACTTTTCCTCCGAAGTCCTTGACTACTTGCAGTTCGAACTTCGAGATGGAGTAAATGAGGAAAGCTATAAAGCATCTTTCGGTGTCATCCAGGCTCTGTAAACCACGATGCGGTTTATTGTAACTCTGTTTACTGCCCTCTTCACGTTTAACCATTTAGGCCGGGCCCTTCAGTACCATGGCGCGGATTTCAGCTCTCTTGTTAACCTTGAAAAGTCCGGGATCGTCTACAAGGACTCTAGCTCCGCCCAGGGAGCTAAATTTGAAACAATCCTTCATAACCATGGAGTAAACCTGGCTCGTATCAGAATTTGGACTAGCACCAACGATGCCGACTACAGTCTGAACTATGGTTTGGCTTTGGCTAAACGTGCTGTCGCTGCTGGAATGGAAATCTTTGTTGACCTTCACTACAGCGATACTTGTGAAACCTCCGTTATTTAACAATAAAATTTTCTGATGAATGTGTAGGGGCCGATCCCGGAAAACAAGCAATTCCAAGTTCGTGGCCCAAAGACCTCAACAGTTTGAACACTCAGATATACACGTGCGTTTTTTTTATCCGTTCTGTTGACTTCCACCGACGTAACCTTTAGGTACACAATGAATCTCGTTAACTCATTCTCGGCACAAGGGACTCCTATCAAATTCATTGAAGTAAGAACTCAATCTTGCCAAACCCTATCCGTGTAAAATTAACACAACCTTCTAGATTGGAAATGAGATCAACAGCGGAATTTTATGGCCTATTGGCCAAATCTCAGTCAACGGATATGCTGGGCTTTCTGAGCTTCTCCACTCAGCTGCTAGTGGAGTACGTGCGGCGTCCTCTTCAACCAAAATTATGATCCACCTTGCCAATGGATGGGATTCATCAAGCATCTCCTCTTTTTATTCTCAAATATTTCTCCCAGGAAAATTATCTACCTCGGACGTGGATGTCATGGGCTTCTCCTTCTACCCATTTTACGGAACAGGAGCAACGCTGAACAACCTTAAATCGAGCCTTCAAAACATCATAAACAAATACGGAAAGGTAAGCTTAAGTTATATGTCATTACCGCCGAATTGAGATCAAACTGTATGCTTAATTCACTTCCCTATCTAGGATGTGATGGTCGTTGAAACAGATTGGCCTACCTCATGCCCGGGAGTAGCTTTAAGCGAGCCCTCGGTACCGGTCTCTGCTGCAGGTCAATCCACATGGGTAGCAGATATCAGGAACGTTCTTTCTGGATTGTCGGGAGGTCATGGACTTGGAATTGTCTATTGGGAACCTGGTTGGATTGGAAACGCCAACTTGGGATCAAGCTGCGCTGTACGTCGTGTCAGGAATCGTATTGAGTTGCCATATACTAACTCAGAATCAGGATACACTGCTTGTTGATAGCTCTGGCAACACACGTAGTAGTATATCAATGTTCTCGTCTTCCATGTAACCACGCCTCCCTTGGCGTTGAAATATTCCAAGTTCAAAAAGAGATGTTTCGATGTCGATATCGACTCCAAGTTCAGATGAGTGATGTTATATATAGCGTGCATCGCCAGTCTTCATTCAAATTTTTCGTCGATCCCCAGTCAGATGCTATATGACCGTGCCCTGTTGGTGGACCATATGTACCTTTTATTTCCCAGTGGCGCTCAGGGGGCATCATGTTGCTGCGTTCTCGTTCGCATAGCAGCGTGAAGCTTTCATCTGTATGGTCTTGTGCGGTGGTACTCTGCGCCCATCAAACGTGTTCTAAGAATAGAATGATGGTGAAATCATTCTTCTTATCTGACAGATCAGCATTCTCCTCGTCTACTCATGTTGCCGGAAAACGGTTATAAAGCGGATCACACTAAAATAAAGACTTTTCGAGACTTGCGTCTTCGGAAAACACTGGTTTCAACTTGCCACCCTCCAAGCCCCGCACTTCTTTGACGGTCGGACATTGCTTCTCTCGCAATCGCTGAGTATTAGCATGTCAACTCTT
The DNA here is from genome assembly GCF_017499595.1 of Psilocybe cubensis. NCBI lineage: Eukaryota > Fungi > Basidiomycota > Agaricomycetes > Agaricales > Agrocybaceae > Psilocybe > Psilocybe cubensis. The sequence goes on along the minus strand of NC_063006.1, from coordinate 1,785,829 downwards.
AAACTGGTACAGATTCTTGACGATAATGCACCGGACTTCAAATACTCAGGCGGCCAATGGACGCTTAGCACGCTAGTTCAGTGGTACCAGCAAACTTCAAATTACCCCGCTTTCGTAACGGCGACGCAGTTTGGTTCCTTCTCATTAACCTTCCAAGGTGGTTAATCTTTCTCATGTCAGCTCCATGCCCTTTTGAAGTCTGCAGAATAGGAACATCCATCGCATTTATTGGGAACACCCCACCAGAACCATCTTCCCAGACTGCACTTGTTAGCATTGACGGTGGCGCACCGTCTGAAATTACATATCCCGGCACGCCACCCGCTTACATTCAATGGTACCAGTCGCCTACGCTGTCAGAGGGAATACACAGCATAACAGTATCTCGTATCGACGGAACCGCTGTAGACTATGCGCTCATTGAAGTCGGCCAAGATACTCCATTGTCTGGTAAAACTATTGTCGTCGATGACGATGACCCTGCCATACAGTACGCAGGTAGCTGGATACGGGACACAGACGAATTTGATGCTGGAAGCCTCCCGGACGGTTTTCCACTCCGCAATGGCACGCACCGAACTTCCAAGGTTGGGGATACGGTAACATTCCGATTCTTTGGTGAGTTTTGTTTAAAACTCGCTTTAATCTGTGTCAAATTGACCTGTAAATTCAGGTACTTCTTATGCTGTGTATGGAATATTCTCATGGGAAAACCTTGGTTTACTGTCAGCAACATATACATTAGACGGCAGCTCAACTGCTCAGAGCTATCCGGTAACAAAATCCTCTCCCCAGTTTGTCAAGGGCGATAAAGAAGCGGTAAATCTCCAATATTTTTCGCAGGACGGCCTTCCTCCTGGAGAGCACCTGCTAATTATAAACGTCACACAATCTCAAGACGTGCTTTATATTTTGGACTATATCACTTATACTCCTTCATTTTCGACTCTTTCTACTATGCCAAGCCTCGGTAACAACACCATTATATCTTCCGGAGGGTCTGGCATCTCCACATTATCAGGTATGGGTCAGTACACGTCCCAGTAGATATACGTTGACTGGCTTTCATCCATTTTAGCCCTACTTTCTACAAGTTCAACGACCTCCGCTACTGGACTTCCACAGCGCCCAGCAAAAGGTAAAACTTCACATGTGGGCCCCATTGCAGGAGGAATTGTAGGTGCTGTGGTAGTTCTTGCTGCATTGGCGGTCACCCTGCTTTTGATACGACGGCGCCAAAAGAAACCAGCGCGATTCGGAATGCACTCTGATTATAGTCAGTTCTCACTCCAAAATTGATAATCAACTCTATTGAAAAACTAGTAGGCGCTTCGGTTTCAGCAGGTCAACCAGTGGCACCTGTTCATCAGGCTGGAGACAGACAACAATTGAATGGTGCAATCTCTCCCTTCCGCCATGACACCAACCCTAGTCCTATCGGGTCTGCTGAATCACCAGTCGGCTTCAAGAAAAAGAGATTTAATTCTTCAGCGCCAATCAGCAATACACCTCCCCTGCCTACAAGTGTTGTCACTTCCCAAACCGGTACAAATATTGCCCTGTCCGCAATTGGGAGCACAGAGATAGATAGTACTACACCACCTTCAAACCGAGATAGTAACCCTCCTGCTTATGACTCGGTCTCAACTTTGCGAAGGTCTAACCTTCCTCCATAGTCAAGCCCACAGACCTGGATTATCGACGGGAACCACTTATTTGTTACATTTCTCCCTTTTAATTATCTATCATAGGCTTGTAGTATATATCATCTCCACCTTCTTGAACAAACCCTAAAGGGAGCTAAGATAGAATGAAGCATGTCTTCATTTCGCTTACTCGATAAGGTTTATGAGTGACCTATCAGGATCCACCCAGGGAAAACGACGGGCGCTTGTCTCATGCGATAACTTTCGATCTGTTCAATGACAGGTTGTCAGTAGTGGCACTGCCAACTGAACACAACACCTCCCGTTATTCCGACACCATTTGAGGCGCCACTCTGCGCCGACTGCCCAATTGACCGCTCATATCAGCAAATAGTTGCTGTCATTAATGCGTCGTTGTGCAATCATCCTATTGGCGATTATATTGCGTCATCATTCTCTTGGTGATCCTGGTGCTCCTGCAGAAGAGGTTAATTTACCACTGACCAGCACCATGACACGCGCAAGACCCACATAAGACTCCATTTCTCCAAACAAGATTAGTCAATCATAACATCCAAGGGCGTGGTATCCCATAGTCTGCCTAATTTAGTTCAGTTCAAGTCTTCAAGAACCGTAGGAGATCAGCTTATACAAACACATACCCATATCAGAAAGTCATAGAGTACACTACTTAATGATATTTATATCCTGCTGCGACTGTACAGTAGAAAGGAAAGATGCATCAAGCCTTTGTAGGAGCCTTCGCTTAATTCTGGACTCCACCTCCAAAACTTCTATGGGGGCTACGTTGTGACGTCATTCTTCATCTCCCGCTATAAGATTCAAAAAGTCGGGCACAAATGTAATTTCCTTTCCATTCCGCTTTCCGACATAAACCTTAACAGTCTTCAGCAGCGCATAAATTACAATCTGCAATGGCATCACCTACAGCACAAAACGTCGGCAAACGAGGATCAACAATGGTGACGCACAACGACATGATTAGACATTTTGATCTGACATGGTCTCCTTTTAATTCATCAGGCAATTGCATGTGGAGTTGCAATAGCATCTGCCCTGGGGGTAATGTATGCAACTGGCAGAGATGTGAAGTCGAAAGAAGGAGAAAGTTCACCATACAGTAAGCGTTAAAGCACATTAATTGGCATTAACTTTCGACGTCTCATAACTATTGTCATTTCGTTAGCCAACCAAGGGCAGGGACTCGGAGGAGGAGATAAAGCAATGACGTCGTCGGATGTCAACGCTGCAGTATCTGTACCAAAACCAGGAAAGGATCGATTATCTACTGCAGTTTCGAAAGAGAAATGATCGCCATCAATGGCCTACCACTCAATATGAAAATTTATAATCCTATAATTAATAAGCAGTATCCTTCTCTACTTGCATGAGTTGAAGTCGCAAAGGTAAGGCAGATATGAATTTGTCAAATACAGTACGATTAACAAATGTGCAGGTTTTATGGAATGAACTACCTTGCAAAAGTTTGCCTGACATCGTTCCATGTCTCGGCGTCAATCATAGAAAGAACCAATTCAGGACCACCTATATCATACAGAAAATTATCAATAAGAAGTATGATTGGCTGCAAATGCGAGACATCCTGTGTTATCCCTTGACCATCTTCCGTCGTTCCCTGTAAACTTCTCGAAATTGGGACCGACCCGGTTGTGTGGGACTTCACTGACTTGTATATGTTTAGGATTCCGACAGAACATTTTTGTATGCTCAATTGCTTTTCATACATGGACACTTCGGGAGATTGCAATGTATAGGTAAGCCAGTTTTCAGTGTGTTTGATTAGACTTTGAAGTGCATTGCGTGAATGACGATTTGACTTGAGGTCGTCTGTTTTCTTGATGATGTGAGTCACTACTGCCCAGTATATGCCTATGTTGTCGGTCGATATCAAATTTGAATCGAAAAGGGCAGACATAGATGTTAATAGCTGTGTGGCCAGCTCGGCTGCGCGCAAAATGTCAGCATGGATCAAACTTAGCGTGTCCGGTGGTAACTCACGTTGGGAAGTAAACGGTGCTGGGGCTGCAATATTCAAAATTTCTAATACCACAGAGGAAAGTTCTTTCGACAAGGAGGGAGAGTTCAACATTCTGGTACACTGTTCGAGGCAATACAAAGAGACATTGGGACTGGCTTTGTGGTGGCCTATAAGGTAACCCGCTAGAACCATGTCCCGGGCGAAGGCAGGATCTATATCAGAATCATCGTCCATAGGTTGTCGAAACAGTGACAATAATGCCGGTTGTATGAAGCCAACAATGGGGACCAGAGGATTCCAATTCTCCGCGATAATGTTGGACACACACTCCGCTGATATATTTATATCCAAGGAGGCCAAACAGTGGTGGATATTGTGGATTGTTTCCACGTTGTAATGCCCTCGGGCAAAAGTTTTGTCAAACCAGGTAATACCGCGCTGCATGAACTTTCCATGCCTTTGCCACCGATAGTCGTATTTGACCCAATTAGCGTCATTGGAATGCCATGAGCTGAGCTGAAGCTGGAGATAGTTCAGTGCCGTGCCGTAGAATAGACGCTGCTTGATCTGAGAATAAGTTGAGATGATCCATGTCAATAGAATATAAAATGCCCATGACTGTGGTGATTTAAATGCGCATTGTGCGCTCGGTTCTCGGTAGTGCGACGGCCACAGCGTTGATAGGTGAACCAGGTTTTGAATGCAAGGCGCTACCGTCGTCCACATGAACATACCCATAGCGAGTCCAACAATTATAGTCACGATAGACGCTACAAGGTCGTTGATCGTCCAAAGCAAATCGATGAGGCCTGCGAAGAATAATACTAGGGCAGCTTGAAGGAGTAGCGGTAAGGACGAGAGAATAGCTGGCACATGCCATCCTAGAAGTCCCTCATATCGAAGATGGCGCACTGGGAAGGCATCCTTTGCAGAAAGCCCCTCATATCTTTGATATTCACGTAGCCATTGCTTACAGAGAATTCCCAGAAGAACAGAAATAAGAGCTAGGGTGAGACTGGTGAACCAGAAGATATTGACCCGTATAGAAGACGCGCCAGGGGTGAATTGATTCTGAGAGAACTCTTGGACTCCAATACTCGAATTTGATCCTAAACTTTGCAGCTGGGAGGAAATTGACTGCAGAAGTTGGACCTGTGCATCCAAAGGATTCGGTTGGAGCCATGTGTAAGACTCAATGGTAAAGGCGGTCACTGCGGCCGAGAAAAGTCCAGCCTACATACAATGAGGTTTTATAAGACAATCATAAACAGAAAATTAAAGCGTACGAAGACAAGTAAGGTATCAATTTCTTCTCTCCATCCTCTACACATTTCCTCATCGAATTTGAGTACAAGTTTGAAGCATTCATCCCATGGATCATCTTTCTTCGGTATGGGGTAATGGTATGGGTCGTCTGTGCCCCATGGATTGAATCCTTGGGTGAACTTGAAATGGGAAGTCAGATAGTTTCCAAAGTAGCTTTAGAATGAAAATACCTCCGATTTGTACGTCGAAGGTGCGTTGGGCTCGAGAGTGTGCAAGCTCGCATGAGGCGACACAGACCGCGATGGGGACTTTCGAAGTCCGCTCGGAGGATCTTGCCGAGTATAACTACCATCGGCCCGCACGTCTTCCTGTTCTGTATCCAGGGCATCATTATCTCTTGACAAATAGCTACAGTGCATACGTCGTGATATGTGGGGGAGCGCGAAGGAAGAAACGTACACAATGGCTTCGTCGTCTGCCCTACAATTCTTCTTTCGGATAATACAACCACCTGATCTTTATCAATCGACTAAAGTAGGAGTAGGTTTAGTACATTGTTCCCTATTTGCTGACAGTGGGGGCGGTGCCCAGCACTGCATTGAAACTTTTGATGGTTGAGAAGAAACAGGACGAACCCTTCACCGTGTACAGTCACTTTTAACTTTGCACAGATGAGAATGATGATTCCCACTTCCCACAGTGGCAATTGATTAAACATGGAACAAATACAGGGAAGTGACATAACAACAGCAAAAAGACAAGACATAGGATACTAAACAACATGATAGAAAAATTGCAAAGAGATGGATCTAATGTCCATGAATGGTGTCATCCGAATCATAGTCATTGTCGTCCATGGATTCATCCATGAAATCATTGTAGTCCTTCCCATTTATGGAGAGAGATGTTACTATTGCATTTGTCATCTTCAAAATAGCGTCGAAGTTCGAAAACTCGCACAGTACAAATTCCACCGAGCAGTCGCTTTCGCTTTCTCTACTACGCTTATCGATGGAGGAAAGAAGAAGTTTCCAGGCGCGCCGTAGCATCCGAGAGCCTTCGAAGCAAATCTTGATGAAGATCAGGCATGAAAGGTCAGGTAATATCTCGCTATTTTGGATAGCGTTCATAATCAAGAAAACCGATTGTGATGTCCTGAGTTTGACGTCGTAAATTCCTGCTGAGTCGTAATCACTTACTAATGCCAACCATTCAAGGATCACTCCATGTAACTCGGGAGTGATTGCGAGGTCGTTGTCGACATCGATCTCGAGAGTGATAGGAAGATATTTGCTATGTTGAAAGGACGCCATGCACCGAGAAAAAAGAGTCGTTATTGTGCTCATTCGTTCTGGACCAGAGAGTGTCTGAGGCCAATAGATAGAAAGGGAGATGGAAGGTTGAAATTTTACTATCTTTCGTGTATGCCCTCTGATGCGGTCAACAGTCATGTAGGGACTTTGATGAGGGACTTCCACACTATACTGAAAGTGTGAGGCATCTATTTGCAAACATTGACTTCCCCCTGAGGTCGGTTCGCACCCCCAGAACCCCATTCGACCTTTTATGTGGTTAAGCACCTCGTCGAGATATGGTCCAGGGCTTGCGAGATGGCACTCCAATACCAACGCACAGTTGACCGGGACCATAAGACAGGTAAGAATTGTAGCGCAGGTGGGTATGGGTGCCGATATCGCCAGCGATTCTAATCGTTGAAGGCGCGGTTTTCTATCGATATGAGGTATGGGAGTGTTGCTCGATATTTCAGCTACTGAGTTGCTATACGGGCGTTGTATGTGGAGCGAGCTGAGAGATTGCATACTTTGCAGGGCACTCAGCAGCTGCGACACGGACAGAAAGCTATCCGATGAAACTGTTAATCGTTGGATATGGCGGTGTCGACTGGAAATCGGGTTATATCGAAGGGATATGGATTGGGGTTGTCGTCTGGATCTTCCTACACTGAGGTTCTCCATGAGATGTAGAGGAATCCTGCAAGTTGTTGAGAAGCTAGCATATTTGGGGTCAACATCTTGGGGTTCTGACGAACTGAACGCCGGAGGCATTGAGACTGTTAATCCTTTGAAGCGAGTCACGTTCGAAATCTCCGTCATAATAAGGGCGTACTGTGTTTGACCGATGCCTGGAGGAATTTCAACGTCTAATAGCTCTTCTGGATAGGATCGTTGCAGGACGAGCCGGATCCAGTAACGCGATGATGTCCAGGCCAGAGAAAGTACAGGCCCCAACCACAATGGAGGGAAGTGTGTCGCCACTGATCTCCACCGTCTGCAAACCTGGGAAGCATATCTTGCTGTAGATGCGCGACTTTCTAGAGAGTCATTCTGACAGAAGAGCCTATCTACCGAGGCCAGGTAGAAGATCGATTCCAGGGTCGTATCTTGTAGTCGTGCAATAGGTGTGTTGACGGAGATGTCTACAGTGGAGGGTTCTGTTATCGAATAACTCTCGATATTTTCTGAAATCGAGTGCAAATGCAAGAAGCTGATTTGACTCATCCTTTAAGGGAAAGTAGAGAGTGGGTGGTTGTGTGTATGATGAGCGTTTTACTGTATTTGACATGGCTCGTTAGTGTTGGGATATAATGGGACGCTCCGCCACTCGTACCAAGGCAAGATCCGACTTCAAGGCGAGAAAGATTTCGCAATTTCTTTTGAGAAAGGAAAAATAGCTATAGTGAGAGATGTGAAGCGACTGATGAGATGGGGTTGAAAAATAGTTGCGAGGAAGCGCTAAAGGGGGGCCTCCAGTTAATAACGAGAGGGTAGTACCCTTTTTCGGTTGGGAATAAATTAGGTTTGCCAAAGGAAGCCAAAGCTCCTCAAACACGTCTTTCCCCATCGGATACGTATATTCTAAGAATATGACAGGTCCCCAGTAGATCACCCGGCTCGGAATTCGTTTTTTTTTTCACAGGGACCATCTTGTCTGACTTCGATTTCAGACTCAGAAGATTGCAATAACCGATTTGGAACTTGATTTCCTGCAGGTGTCCCGCTGATATCCTCGTTCCGGTCTAGAGGTCCGAGTGAAGCACTGCAAGGCGACTGAAAGAAGTCATTCAAGTAAGAAAGGTAGAAGAATTCGCGATATCTTTGAATGTGAAAACCAAGGACCAGGAATTTGATAATGACTTGCTGTCCATGAGTCAATGATGAAATGCCGTAAAGAATAGCGGAGAAGTCTAAGGAACGGAATGACAAGCAACGCGTATTTTTTCATTTTAGGAGATTTGAACGAGAGCCGAGACTATGGTTTAAAGTTCAGTAGACTATCATTATGCACACATAACAAGGTTTTTGAAGCGTGCATACACTCACAGAAATTGAATTGCCGGAGACAGTGGCTTCGTATGTAAATTTTTTCTTGCGAAATTACTTTTACCCTACCCAACAGCGGCGTTGATGGTATAGCTTCAATGCAAGGGCCCCGAGGATCCCGAGTGCGCCCAATTTTGCACCATTTATGTATCGGCCACCTGATGATTTGCATTCTGGTGCCACGGTGCTGAACGAAACTGGATATTTAGAATTAGCTGAGCAACCAATCTCCCAAACAGTCCACGTTCGCCCACATTGTCATTGATAGTTGGAGAGTGATGGCGCCCAAACAGAGTTAGAACTTAGCGTGCAAACAGACCTTGGCCGTGGGTTCAAAATTACCAACATCAACTTTGGTTATATGCAATCTGCATTTATACACAGGCATCAAAGTTTGGAGTAGATGGGCGTCGGAAGTCGAACGAGCTTCGCCTGCAATATGTACCCCTGCTTTGTGTGCAACTTGGCAAGGAAAGCGACGTCTGTGTTAAATGGAAAGAAACAAAAAACAATCAATACTCCACTACGAGAGTAATTTAAGCGCACCGTTCACACCTTTGCGCGACTTTCCACACCTAAAAGACTATCCCGATTGTAATCTCACCAACGTTATTAAAACAACAGTATCGCTTTATTTTTGAGCTGGTACACGTGGAAACCTGGCTGTGTGGGTTCAACTTTTATCAATTTCGTCGAGTGAAACCTAAAGAGGAAGGACAGGCGTGTCTGCAGCGAGAGTATCAGACGAAATAATTTGAGGAGAATGTATCGGGGCTTACGAATCAGCAGCGAAAGCGCTAGCCATTGAACTGCATTGAAGACGCAGTGTTGAACGTGGATCAAAGAGCTGGCTGATTTGTCCACTGAGCAACTCCTATGGTGCCACGCATCGAATTTTTTTTTCATTCCAAGTCTATAGGATGTCAAATATAATACCAAAGGGCCGCATACAAAAAGGAGTACACGCGTCTTGTGTATCCATGAATCCCTGTAAACATTATTGTAAGGCCTTCTATCAGACATTGGGCTCAAGCAAGAAATAAGCCAGGAGTAGGCTCTCACTCCCAAGGCCTGAGAAGTAGGCAGAGAGAGAACCAGTCTGCATACTTAAATTATTTAGTAGGCTTCGCAAATGCCATGTCGCGAACATTTAACAATGACTGGAGGACTAGAGAGTTTTGTTGAGGTGAAAGAGCGTGGGAAAAGGACGTGGCACGACACGTCGCGAAATGGATGCGTGAGCCACGGCTCGGCATTGTACTATTCTCTGTTTACCACCACTATCTTCATGACCAGTACATCCCGCATCATATTCTCATAATACCCACATCTCTTTCCATATTGCCACAAAGATACCATGGCTCGCAGCAAAAAAATTCCTGAACTCACCACCACCCCTACCGATACAAACAACGCCCAAACTCTCAGCCCAACCTCCAGTCGCACACGATCACCACCGTCACCAGAATCAGAACGACCTATGGGACCTTTATCTGCCGCTCTACCCTCTTCAACCAGAGACGTTGTGAAAGTCAACAATGGGAGTGCTACAGAGCTCAAGAATGCTTGTGATGATGCTGTAAAACGTGTAAGGAACCTGTCAATCATTCCGAGTATTACCCCAACCACCCAACTTCTTCGCCTTTTTACGCTCTGTTAATTTGTATACATTCATTTCTTACCCTTTTTTCCCTATAACAGTACCTATCACGACCGGAGCTCTTCAGACAAGATCATCGTCATACAGACGTCCGCCTGGCGCTTGGTTGGTTGAGTGTATTCGTGGCCGCGGGTACGGCTCTCTATGGATATAAGATTGACTTCGAAAAGTCAAAGCCTGTCGTTACCTTGGGACTTATCCTGTAAGTTCTTACTTGCCCATGTACTTTGGACGCTCTAAAACATTTTTTAGATATATCATCTTGACAGTTGGGCAAACACTCTACGCATACTTCTTTGAAGGCAATACCATTTTTGTAGGGAAAAGAAAATCTTTGTCAAAGCGTGTAAGTTTCTCGTCATTTTTACTGTGCCTACCATTCATGCTGTGGCGCAGATTATAAGTGAACGCATTCAACTCGCGTCATCAACAATACCACCAGCAAAATCATCATCATCACTATCTCCTTCGAACTCTCCTTCTTATCAACTCGCCATTACGTATGTCCGCTCCACGAACAAGGGCAAATCCCTCCTCGCCAAAGGGCGAACAAAAGGCGCACAATCATATAGCTCATTTTTTGATGACCAAGGAAACATGGATCAAGAGGGATTTGAGCGATGGGTGGGAGAACTTGTTGAACAGGCCATGGATGGGAAGTCGGCATGATTGATACCAAGGCAGCGTCTATTTTTTGTTTGAACAATTATTCTTACTGAGCGACCTCTCAATACAAAAAGTGGGCATGTGATATTAGAAATCTGAACCCCTATGACCTTTCCTCTGTTCCGCGCTTGCTTGCAAAATTTCAGTTGAAAGTTTAACTATTCAGCTTTGATCCAGAGACCCTATGACCTTACTAACTTGAAATTACTTTATTGCAATGCTGACGTTGTGCATTTCATTTTTTGTCGAATAACCTTTTCTTTTTCTGTTGTGAGGTGCGCGCATGTCATTATCCGTCATTGATGCATTCTTGTGCCACTTACAGCCATTCGCATTACATATCCTGGGAGCCCCATTGCATTTGACTGGCAAATTTTGCCTCCACCCCCAACTCCTCAGCCATAGTCCATACCTGCCCAGGATTTTTTTGGAATTTTCGACCGATGAACACGACATCCGCACGTCCAGACTGCAATAACTCCTCTGCCCTATGTCCATCATGAAGGTTGCCTACTGCCCCAACTACAATTTTGTCCCCTAATGCTGTTTTGACCGCTGCCGCGAAAGGTGCTTGATATGCAGGTCCTGGGCGGACTTTTTGCCGAGAGTTGAGACCGCCAGCGGAGACATCCAGGAAATCGACGCCGTGTTCGATGAGGATTGAGGCGAGCTTGACCGTGTCTTCTGTTTTCCAAGATGGTTCGTCCTCTTCCTCCAGCCATTCTGTTCCAGAAATTCTGATTACAGTCATTTTAGCGTTCTATTCAGCGAGTTACAGATGAAAGTGTGCTCACCGCACAAACAACGGCATGCCCTCTGGAATAACTGCTCTTACAGCATCAACAACCTCCAGAGTGAAGCGAATTCTGTTCTCGAAGCTGCCTCCGTACTGATCTTTTCGCTTGTTGCTCGTAGGGGTCAAGAATGAAGACAACAAATATCCATGGCCACTGTGTACTTCAATAACATCAAATCCAGCCTTGACCGCCCTCTTTGCGGCCTCCACATGAGCTATGATGACCTCTTTGATTCCTTCGACGGAAATCTCTCGAGGCTCCGGATACCCAGGCGCAAATTGGATCGCCGACGGTGCCCAGCAATTGTCCGGCCAGCCACCGAGTTCTTTGGGTGCAGTCGGCGGTGCACCAGCGAACGCCAGCCAAGGCGCAATCGTGGATGCTTTACGGCCAGCGTGCGTCAGCTGGATGGCGATCTTCTGCCCCTGTCCATGTGCGAACTCAACAATCTTAGAAAGCGATTCGGCTTGCTCATCAGTCCAAATTCCTACGTCCTGAGGGGTGCCTCGACCCTCCGGCGACACAGCCGTCCCCTCAAAGAAAGACAAACCAGGACCGCGGGTGATGATTCCGCCAACTGTGCACGCGTCGCATCCATGATGTTAGCACCCCTTTCATTATCTTAACGTGTGTATGATGCTTACAGTGGACTAAATGCCAGGGTGTCACGAGACCGTCCTGTGCCGAGTATTGGCACAACGGAGATAGCTGAACATATCGTTTAGAACGAAACGCGCCCACCATCAGCAATGTTAAATTGGTCACTGAAATATGGAAAAACTCAACAAAAATTCTGTTTGGAAACGTTACCCCCCGTATTCTGAGCGGTTGGAACAGTTTGGGAATTGCCTTGCCATCGCTTTGCGGTACCAGTGCCGTTCCAGCTGGTGGGTTTTGGAAGGGTGTGAAATAAGGAACTCCTGGCGCGGGGGTATTAACATTGCTCATTGTGTGCTTTGGGCGATGAAATTGATAGATGGTGGTTGAATTGTTGAAGAGGATCTGGAAAATCAAAATGAAACCTGACTTTATAGTTATCATCAGACGATACGGTCGGGGACGCTTATGATGCGACGCTGCTAGTGGTTACCTATACTGTCTCGATCAGTATCATGAGCTGTCACCCGTGGAACATGACTATTTCAATGTGAGTTTATGCCTCATTCAGCAACAGCATTCATTTCAATCACTTCCTAATTTTGAACGTAGCTTGCAATCTCGCGCTTATTAGACAATCTTCATTTGACGTTTTCTGACCCTTGCAGCCTTTTCGTTAACTTCATCGGCACATCTGACTGTTCTAGATTGTCAATGGGGTCCGCCCCGTATGGATTATCATTTTCGACAAGTCGTTTAGTATTCTTCTACATCTCAAGCAACATAACATTAATGGTTGGTTCACTCGGAGCCGGTTAATCTATACTAAGGTCTACCCAAAGTATGTGGTTTATTTTAAAATCTGTGACATGCTAACTTTGACGCTTCAGCCATCCAAAATCCTCCTTTCTTTCTGGCTTGCTTGTTCCCAGCCCTTTTCTGCCTATTCCTGAGAATCCCCAACCTATTTGCTTGGCCGTTTGAATTTCCACCCCGAGCTCCTCAGCCATCGCCCACACCTGACCGGGATTCTTCAAGAATTCTCGACCTACAAAAATCACGTCGGCGCTGCCGGAGTCTAAAACACTCTGCGCATCTTTGCCGCCGTGCAGTTGTCCGACGGCCCCAACAAGAATTTTGTCGCCCAAGGCTTTTTTGACCGCGGCTGCAAGGAATACTTGATATTGTGGGCCTGATCGGATCTTTTGCCTGAAGTCGATTCCTCCTGCCGAAACGTCGATCAAGTCGACACCGTGCTCTGCAAAGACTGTGGCTACCCTGACGGTGTCCTCTAACCTCCATGACGGCTCATCAGGCGCAACTTCTTCAAGCCAATCTGTTCCAGATACTCTGAGAAGTAAACAATTAGAAAACCTCCTTTAAACGATGAACATTGAAACTTTACCTCACAAAAATCGGCATATCGTTGGGAATGACCTCTCTAATTGCGTCAATGATCTCGATGGTTAATCGTATCCTATTTTCGAAGCTTCCGCCATATTCATCTGTCCGTTTGTTGCTGGCCGGACTTGCAAACGATGAGAGCAGGTACCCATGGGCCATGTGGATTTCGATGACGTCAAAACCAGCTATAACTGCCCGCTTCGCAGCGACAACAAACGCGTCAATTATCCTTTTAATACCTTCCAAAGTCAACTCGCGAGGTTGAGGATAAGAAGGATGGAATTTAATAGCAGATGGTCCCCAGACATTGTCAGGCCAGCCTCCTTCCTCTGGTGAGGCCATGATGTCGCCCTTGCTAACAAGGTAAGGCGCACTGGTAGAGCCCTTGCGGCCGGAATGGAAAAGCTGGATGGCCATTTTTTGGCCTTGCGAATGCGCGAATTCGACGATTTTTGATAATCCTTCAACGTGTTCATCTGTCCATAAACCAAGGTCTTCAGGTGTGATACGACCTTCTGGCAATACGGCTACTCCTTCGGCGAAGCTTAAGCCTGGTCCTCGTATTATTATTCCACCCACTAGGAAGATTCATCAGTACTCCATCGATTACAAAACTTGAAATGCAAATTACGATGTGCGAGATGCCAAGGGGTAACAAAACCGTCCTTTGCAGAATATTGGCACATGGGAGATAACTGGGCAGAGGCTACTTAGTATCTGTCAAATGAATGGGGCATTATTTCCTCACAATGATTCTGTTTTGAAATTCGACTCCACGGATTCTGAGAGGCTGAAAAAGTGTTGGAATGGGCTTTCCGCTTTTCTGAGGAACGACCGCTGTGCCAGCAGTGGGCACCTGAAGTGGCGTGAAAAAGGATGTATTGGGAGCACGGATGTTGAGGACCACACTGATGACGAATAGACGATGCAAAACATTTTCGAAGATGTCCCCTATTTATTGAGAAGGCACGTATAGTATATTTGGCGCACACAGGTAACATTTCCTCCATTGATCTCTACCGCCATTTTGTTTCTCAATAAGCAATTCGTACGTTGTGGTTGCGAAGATTGCAATACTCTCGGGTACGAATTACGATGCAGCGGTAGATCAGCATAATCAATATCGCAAAGCGCCAGTAAGGAGATTATTGTGCTGTGATGATTATGAATCTGATTTCCTCACCCAACAATCTTGACATTGCCGAATGATTCCTTATAAATTACCATGATTTTAGAGTCGATGCTGATGATAAAGCCAACTCAAACATCAATTTTGCATTATCAATCATGTTTGCAAAATATCCTCCAGATTCCACCTTTCATTAGAATATTGTGATCTTGTTTGGATATGGAAACTGGGCAGAACCACCTGTTCGATAGAAGGACCCAGCTTCCATAAATAACATGCTGTGGGTCACATAAGCGCTGACTCAATGCTTGGAATTTATTGCTGCCTCATAAATGGAGATGCTGAGGGACCAGTATATTAAGGATGGACGAATACAAGTACGCATAACAATCAAGTACAATTGACGTTCCTTCAGGAAACCAAGAGGTTGTTCTTGAGCTTATACTTATACTGATCCTCCAAAGCCATCTGAGAAGGCAATTGTTAGTTGATAGTTTTAGGTTAAAGATAAAATATAGCAAGACTTACAGTACAACGCAGCATATTTAACCTGGATGTCTTTGGAGCCAACAGTGCACTTGGGACATTCGATTAGAGATGTTATTTGTTATGTCAGATAGCAACACTTCTCACAGAAGCAGGAGGCTGTCCAAGACGAGTCTGAACTCGGTAGACTTGCTTAGCAAGATCTCCAGTTAAGGAGCCAAGCTGAACCCAATCAATGTCCTGGCTTCCAGTTGGAGCAGCAGCGCCGTTGACTTTAGCAGCAACAACGAAAGCGTCGGACTTCCCGGCATCGGCACCTTGGGAGGTGAAATCCCACTTAGGGGTGATGCCTGAGCCGGTGATAGGGTTGGTCACATAATAGTGTTGACCTTTCAAAAAACGATGAGATATTAAATTTGATCATTCACATTACAAGTACTAACCAAGGATAGAGGGCGATGAAAATCCGTGTAAAGTTGAGATGACCTCAGATATCGGCAAGGATGGAGGGGCAATTTCCCAAGCAGCACTAGCGATGCTGGGTAATGTGGGAAATATAGGAGAGTTGTAGACACAAGAGGCATCAAAAAGTTCGGCCAAAGCTCCCACGTTGCTGAAACAAATTGGTGAGCATGAATAACACAGAAAATTTGTGCTCAACTCACGTATAGGTACCTGCACTACTGCAGGTGTAATTTTGAGTGCCAATGGCAATACCGACGAACGACGGTGGGAACGACGGGGCCACGAGCGGAGGTGGGAGATTTGAAAGCTTCAAGTTGCTCAAACTACATCCTGAGCGCTTCACAGCAAGCCCAGACACGCTAAGCAGAGGGGCCAAGGCAGATAGAGAAAGGAGTGTGGTGAATGTAAGCATGTTGACAACTTTGATCTTGAAAGAAATGAAGTGAGGGACCTCGTAAGACTAGGAACGTCTTAAGGTTATCCGTCTCAAAACAACGCCTCTTTATATTGCTCGCTAATTTCTCGCATCGGCGTTATCTCCGCATTCTTTTTTGCTATGATTATATTCTTGCAATGGGTGACAGACTTGAATATGAAAGTTGAGATGTTGGAGGACAACAGCCGTCTAGAACGCCATTTGATCACGGGCGCGACAATTTTTTGATCAGGGGTTGATGTGAATCCGGAGACCTATGATCATTCATTGACTTCTGGGATGTGAAATTTCGAAGTATGTCCGTCGAAGAAGTTGCCACAAGGCATTCCGGTATTGGTCAACTCTGCAGCAAAGGTTCGAGCCATATGCTACCTACTTATTTCGCTCTGGGTATGGAAGAAACTTAGTAGATATTGTTTAGTAGATATTCATCTAAAGCAGTTAGTATGAGTGTCTCCCCCAAGATCACAGTTTTCATGTGAAGTAAAAGCTACATCCTGATCTAAATATATACCACATATCTAAAAATAAATCAAAAGTTACCTGGGCGGTCGATCCCTGCATCTTGACCGAAAATACTTCAATTCTCGCTGATTTCCCAGTGCAGTCCGAGAGCTGTGCTGGGATCAGCCGAGATTAAATTTTTCTGGATGTCACTTGACATTTTTTGACAGTGAAGGTATGCTTTACCCTCATGGATCCATGATTTACAAGTAATCTGCTATGCGCACTGGCAGGCTTCTCCACAGATGCAACGTGCAAGTTCCGTTTTCTTTTTTCGTAAGATCAAACACGGAGAAATGAGCTCAAAATTTTTTCACTTGGGAAAAACAGAAACACTTACGTTGTGTTCATTCAATATTCCATCGGCACAACAATCGTTTATCACTAACCGCCAGATTCGGTCTCCATGGTCATGGTATCGATCTCATCTGGGTCATTCACTATAGTGGTCAAGGATTTACAGCCTTAGTTTGATTCTTGTAGTATATCTATTGTGGTGGATGATTATCTATCTTCAGTATGAACTCATATAGTACGCGTGTCTTTCCACAAATATGTCGGGATAAACATAGACTTGCGAGTGTCCTGTCCTGAATGATGACACAATTGGATATCACGGTGATTGCAACAATCGCTGCGTCTGTGTCAATAAAACACATTCATTATGGTATAACAATACATCAGCACATCACTTATACAAACTCTTGTTGGCTATCGCTGATCAGCAAAAAAAGCTGCATTCAGTTCTGTTTATTCATCACCTTCAAATCACTTTTGAAACCTGGGATATCTTGCGGGTGGGTTTATTTTAGCTTTCATCATTACTAGCCTTTCTACCGCTCCATTATTGAGTGCGTTTTAGACGTTGATGGACTCAGAGCTGACAAAGTCACTTAACGTCGTCCCTGACCAGTGTCATTTCTCAAGCAAACCTTAAACTTTCTCGTATACCCTGCAACAGGTCGAGGGTTCCCGCGCTTAGTGCCTTGCGAAAAAATCTGTGCACACAACAACACTTCAACATTTGTAGTAAACTAAAAGGATTTTACGATTAGGAATCTTTATTAGTACTGGTGCGAGTCTTTTATCTAGTTTGCAGTGTACAACTAAAATGAAACCGTGTGAATATAATTGAGCTTATAGCCGGCGGAGCTTGAACATTGCTACGCATTAGTCATCGTTCGCACGGCCTGTCGCTCTGTCGTGGCACAATCGTGCCAGGCATATTTTTTACCTGTTTTTTTCCATTGTCTCATACTGACCTTGACTTGATTGATTTCCCGATTCTTTCAGTTCTCACTGATATTGTTCCTGTATCACTCACTTTGATGGCTCAGTGCTCAAGGGTCAAATATACGAATATCGGATCCCACTACATTTCTTTCTTTACTAATGGTGGTTACAGTAAATCCTACGCTATCTTACGGTTGCGGCAAGTTATGCGTACTACTTGACGCCAAAATTTTTGTCAATTATTTCAATTCAAAGGCGAATTACGGCTATTACTTGACCAACGCCACGATATAACCTTTGATGAGGGACTTACGCGGAGCATCTGTATGCCAATGTCACTTTGTATCAATGTGCTCAGTACTAGTGAGTCTTTAACACCTTCCACCAAGAGGGGTACATGTTTAGTGCAACTTTTCACACCCCAGTTCGGCTTTGGATGATCGATTTTACCCGTTCTACAAATATCTCTATACATCACTGCCCAATCCACAGCGATGATTAAGTCCAAATCGCATCCCCTTTCTTGCATCGGATACGCCGGCATTGCAGAGAAATATCTGTCTCCTGGTTCACTGCACCATCGATAGGAAACCGTCGCAGCATTGATTCATAGGAAGGTATTCAAGAGTACAATTTTGTTATCTCTTATCCTCTGCGATGACGTTTTCGATCACTCGAACGACTTTTTTCAGGTATATGCGTAGGAAGACCTAACTTCTTTTGTGACCCTCAGCATGGTTATCGGTGGTAACACGGAATAGAGCGAATGCTCGTTATCAATGTGGACAGATTTCGAGCCGACCCTAATCTTGACCTTCGACGATCACCACAATGGCAACATTGAGCATTGGCGAGGCAGATACCAAGGATGTTCTTGACTCTGAAAAAATTTCAGATCGAACCTCTGTTGATTCTTCCCAGGATTTTATTGACGAGAAGGCATTGGCTGAAAAAGCTGAGGCTGTAGCTCTTCAGGTAAGTTTTCAAGATTTCATAACTTGTACTTCTTAGTCCTTCCAAAAGATTAAACATTTTGCAGGTTATTTCTACCCGCGATGATCCTGACCTACCTATCTTAACATTTCGCGTCGCTCTATTGGGCCTTGGCCTAAGTGTTTTCTCATCGGTCAGTGTTTCACTAGTTGTCGACAGACTGTACTGAACCCTAAAACTTCTCTTTGAAAAGGTTCTCTCTACCATATACACCTTCAAACCCCAGAATGCTACCGTTTCGCAATTGTTCTGTCTGATAATTGCGTACGTTCTGGGAATTGGCATGGCGGGTACGCAGCCTGGGTGGCCTTTTTGTACTCTATCTCATATTTATAGCCCTTCCGTCTCACGGCGCATGGAGGTACATCAACCCAGGGCCTTTCAACATCAAGTACGCAGCCGCCGCTCTGAAGGATACAAACCCTCATCGTTATAATTCAGAGAGCATACTGTCATCGTCATTATGTCTTCGACCGCATCTAGTGTAGCAGTGGCGATGGAAGTTATAGCTGCACTTGGTGAGTGAAGATGATCTAACAGTTTATTGACCATTTATTTACATTGCACCAGATCTTTTCTACGATCTACGCCTTAACTCTGCTGTGGCCGTGTTTTCTATTTTTTCTACCCAAATGCTAGGTGAGTGGAGCTCCCATGTTTGTAGAATAATCTGATTGACCTAGACTAAGGATATGGAATGGCCGGCCTCTGTGCGTAAGGCGAACTCCAAAACCTTTCAATTCATTGACACTATTGCAGTGAGAACATTTTTGGTTTACCCTACCTAGTGCGCTTCTTTTCTTCTCTATTTCTACATCTAATTGTACCACTTTAATTCGCCAATCAGCGCTTTCTACCCGTCCTACATATCGGTAGTCAACTTGCTCCAAAGCTTACACTTCGGAGGAGCGCTCAATATGAAAAGGAGAAGGTTCTTTTGGATTGTGGTAAGTATTTATTATCAAAATTATCACAACTCTCTAAAACGCATCCTCTCTATCAGTTTGCTGCAATTTTCTTCTGGGAATGGATCCCGCAGTACGCGTTTCCTCTTCTTACTGCCATCTCTGTGGTATGCATGGTCGATAATGGCCGTCACGACTTCATCCGCAATCTCTTTGGTGCAGGATCTAGTAATGAAGGACTTGGACTCCTATCTTTCAGTACATCCTGGACGCTAATCACTCAAGGCACCCCTCTCGTATGGCCCCTTCAGACCCGTGGGTACATATATAGCATATTCTGATACATCACGTTTAAAAATTCCCGCCGTTAGAGATCAATTCATTCAGTAAGCACCGCCTGATGGCAATCCCTCGACTGATTTCTGATATGTTCAGTCGGAATGGGCCTAGGATATCTTTTCCTGACTGGGGGCTACTACCTGAATGTCTTTAACGGTCGGAGCATACCGTTCATGTCCACCTCCTTGTTCGGCGAAGATGGCGCCAGCTACAATCAATCGGCTGTCATTGACTCAGATTTCAAGCTCAATACCGATGCTTTAGCCACCATAGGCCTTCCACGGTACACGACAACATACGCACTATCTCAGTTATTCTACAATCTTTCGCTCGGTTCGGCATTTACATATGTTGTAATATGGCATTGGGCAGAATTAAAGGCCGGTGAGCCCTGCAATTCCTCGCTGGTCCGAGAACATTCTAATATTACTCATTCTTATGTCCGTCACATTTAGCATTTGGAGGCCTAAAGTTCTTAAGAAGGGGCCACGCAGATGTCGATGATCCTCATTACAAAGGTATGAGCCTAGCTCAAGCCCAGCAGAAATGCTCTAATTCAATCATTAGAGATGCAGAAATATCGTGAATATTTCGTTCATTGATCCTCCTCACTCCTCTGAATCATTGGTACATCTTTCAGCTGAAGTCCCTCAGTGGGCTTATGGTCTGCTATTCTTTGCTTCATTGGCTGTAGGAATTGGCTGCAGCTATGCTGGTCCTCATGGAACAGTGCTCATTCCGGCATGGAGCATAATTCTTTTCACAAGTAAGTATTTCCCAGACTATGTGAAATTATATATGTTGGGACTGACAATCATATTCTCTTTCCTCAGTCCTGAGTTGGTTTGTGGCGATAGTGTTAGGATTCAGTAAGTTGTTATCGCCTATAAACAAGAACTGTTGATATTGAAAAACTCAGTTACGGCGACCACCGGTAAGTGGAGTAAACCATGGTATCCACTTTTTCAGTTTAATTGATTGTCCTCAGGGTTTAGCATATCCATCAAGTACGCGATCCAGATTATTGCTGCATTCCTTCACCCAGGGAAGCCGATGTCAGTTTGATATTGTCTCACAAAACCAGCGCCTATATTCTAACCTGCTTTACGTAGTCCTGTTATGTACGCGAACCTATTTGGTAACAGCACGTCGTTCCAAACTTTGTATCTACTTCAAGGTGCGTGTGTTGTGAATGATGATGCGTGATTCTGACTTCAAGCGTAAAAAGATCTCAAATTGGGCCAATATACCAAAGTGCCGCCTAGAATGACCTTTTTTGCTCAGATGGTCGGTTTTCACCTAAATTAACTCCAACGCTGTTTTGAAGTTCTTTCCTGTAGGCGGGGTCGATCATTGGCTCAATTTTCAACTTTACCAGTGAGTGTATCCTCGTACTCCAAAAATCGCTCTATTTATATGCATCATCAGTGATGAAAATCATCGTTACCAATAATAGAGAAGTCTTGAAAGATCCTATAGGAACTCGCATTGTAAGGTTCTGGGCTTGTCAGAATCCATCTCCTTCTGACATAGCATGACAGTGGAGCGGATGGGTGATTCAACAATACAATTCTGCATCAGTAGCTATGGGCGCTCTGGGAAAGGAGCTCTTTTCGTTCGGAAAACCTGCTGGATATTGGATTATTCCATTTGCAATGTACCTTCCTCCTGATCTTCTTGCTTCCGTGACAAAAATTGAACAAAATATTGTTTGTAGGTTTTTGGGGATATTTCTTCCTTTACCATTCTATGTGGTATGGAAGCTTTCGAAGCCAAACTCAAGGCTTGCGAGGGTTATGAAATATATCAATATACCGGTTATTGCGCTTTATATGGGATGGTGAGGCATCGTCTAATCAAGTCTATTCGTTGTTTCGACGACCTCACATACGAATACCTTTAGGCTCCCTTACTCCGTTAATGGACAGTGGTGGTCGTGTGTAGTGATTGGCATCTTTTCTCAATGGTGGCTCAGGACAAGGCGCCCTCGCTGGTTTGTGAAGGTGAGCCAGCTTTTCCAAACCTGTATTCCTGAATCAATGTCAATTTATCTTCGTCTCATCTAGTACAACTACCTCATGTCGGCAGCCCTCGATGGTGGCAGTCAAGTGATCCTTTTCATACTGTCTTTTGCAGTATTTGGTGCGAGCGGAAATGCTATCTCGTTCCCGACGTGGTGGGGAAACAGTGATACATTAAGTGTCGACAGGTGTAAGTCGACGTGAGGCATGTATTTACGTATTTCGAATTGTAGGCGACTGAATGCCTATTTTTCTTTTCATTCGATCTGATGCCTTCGTGGAATATGGCACGTTTAATCTTGCCTTGTTACTCGGAAATACAAAGACAATTCAGCTTTTGAATCCTTTCCATCTAAGGTCATTCCATTCATGATACGTACAGGATCGAGACCGTCTGATGGCCAGAAGCATGCGGGCACGACGAAGCTTCGAAAGGATTTGATCAAGCCTCAAGACGTCTTTTTATTATTTGCACTCACTTCACGCACCATTGCGATTTTGCAGGAACCGAAGTTCACTGTGATTAATTCAAAGCTACATGCTGACATTGAACTCCGTTTTCGCCACTCAAACTTCAATTTAACGATAACCCCATAGTCAGCATTAGTTCAACAATGTAACCTTCTATCTGAGAATCGAGATAGCGCCACAAATTCAAGAAGTATAGACTGCCTCAGAGTCTGGCGTATTGTATACCTGATTTCTGGGAAAGATTGTCAGCACTCACATTTGCGAATACTTGGGCATCTGCCGTAAACAAAGTTGGCGGGAGAGAGGGCGGGTGTCATTCTCTATTCCCAGCTGGGGCTAGTACCAACCATTAGCGGAGAAGGGGTCATTTTGACACGAGAGAAAGGGCATGGAAATGAAGAAGCCCGTTGGTGACAGCATGCTATAATGATATTTGTATGTTCTGATTTCAGCACGGAAGAGAGATATGAGTGATGGAACGATCCTATCGACTCGCTGTCACTGGTGACGTTTAGATATATCTGCCCTTGAGCACCGTCGTTATAATATAATATCAATTGTATTTGAAAAAGTAGGCATCTCCAAGCTCCATTATTTGGACGAACGTTCTCCGCTGATTTAATTCTTTTTTTGAAAGTACATGGGCTACCAGCCTAATCGACAAAGGTTAATAAATCTACCATACTCAAATTTGTTGACACTTGTTCAACAAGCTACCGTTGACGTCTAAGTTTCTAATCGGCTAATTCTGTAAAGAAGGAAAAACCGAGGTTTCTAGACCAGCCTGTGTGGCACTGAATCAAAACCTATTCGTCCATACCATTTTCGACATCATGCCTTTAAGGAATGTGGAGACAGCAAGAATATAAAGGAAAACCTGTCTCCCTGTCGTTCCACAAAATTCACCACACGGCCTCAGTTTTTCTGACTTTCACCAGACAATCACAACTACCCACATTCAAGTCAAACATGCGCGCTGCTATCACATTCCTTGCCCTCCCTCTCCTCGCTGCCGCCAATGTGCTTCCCCGCGGTGGAGGTGGCGGTGGATACCAGTGCAACACAGGCTCTCTCAAGTGCTGTGACCATGTCGGCGACGTATGTGAAGTCAAGCTTTGAAAGTCATTAAATATTGACCAGATTTTTCAAAATAAATCTATAGGTCAAGACACTCAGTCAAGAATACCCATCTCTTGTAAGCCTGTTGACTGCTACAATTCCAATTGATGCAATCGTTGGAGGTGGGTCCTTAGCCTGGAACGCGAATTTGGAGGAGTGCATACTAACGCGGTTTCAATATCGTCTATAGTCGACTGCTCTCCCCTCAGTGCCGTCAGCATCACCAGCAACTCTTGGTAGGGAAAACCCTTCTAAAGCGCGAACATAAGACTGATATCTGAATCTCAACCAGCTCTGCCCAACCCGCGTGCTGCACCGATAACAAAGTCGTACGTATCTAGTCGCCATGCATCAATCAGACAGTTCAAGTCTAGTTACTGACTCTTTCACTTTTACTGGCAGAACGGTCTCGTCAACGTGCAATGCGTTCCCGTCAACCTTAACCTCTAAGATAGATCGTGTGCGGCATTATTTGCTGAAGTGATATGTACCGTAGTTGCGAAAAGCTCGAACATTAGTTTAAACTGTTATTGGACACTCCTATACACGTAAATGTCGCCATATCAGTTGATTTCTACACTTAATGGACTTTTCTCTGCTGTCGCTTGCTTCAAAGTAACTTTTCATCACAATCAACATACATTATAGTTTTGTGTGTTCAACATATTGTCCAAAAATTTGAAGTCAAACGCCAAGTGTTTTCGGAGATCAAAATGCCGTATGTACAGACAGGCCAATCGCAGCGATAAATACGTTTGTTAACGTTCGCTATTACTAGTAGAATTTACACGATTTCAAAAATATAGTATACAAAATGGGGGTAAATTATTTGATACATCTTCAAATGGGTCCTTGAATCCTCTACCTTTCCTGCACGTCGCAAAAGTATTGCGGGTAGATATTAAAATTGCGTACCACCTCCTGCGTGTCCACCAACGCCACCTCCCGTCCCTACATGACCCGCACCTAGCGAGGAGTTCGCTGGGTGTGCACCGTGCCCGACAGCACACTCACGGCGCATCAGCGCTTCCCGTTCTAGTCTCTCGGCTTCTGCGAGCTCACGCCCTTGAAGTTTAATCGAGTTGGCCTCCCTAACACACGAAGGGAATCAGTTTTAACTGCCATATCATGAATTGGACGCCATGAATTTGAACTTACTGTTCTTTCTGCAGTCCCTTGGCTTTGAGCGCGTTGCTACCCACCATAGAACCAATCGCCGACTCGACTTTGCCAGTCAGGCGCTGACCCGCCCCGCCGGTGGCGTTGCTACCATGGTTAACAGCGCCTGTGGCGGGAATCCCAGCACCTCGAGCTCCAGCAGCATGCGTCGGGCCTAAACCTCCCGCTCCAAACGCGGCTGGGTCTTGATCATAGTGATTTCCAGTAGTAAATCCTCCGGTGTGGCCT
This sequence comes from Psilocybe cubensis, assembly GCF_017499595.1. NCBI lineage: Eukaryota > Fungi > Basidiomycota > Agaricomycetes > Agaricales > Agrocybaceae > Psilocybe > Psilocybe cubensis. The sequence goes on along the minus strand of NC_063006.1, from coordinate 1,760,924 downwards.
GGTGCCTGTTGGTGTTGAGCAGGTACGAACTAAAGAGATTGAACAGCATTGTCGTCAGTGGCATGTCTGGGATATGAGGAGAGGATGTGTACGAACATCGTTGGCTCCAGTAAATCCAGGCTGTCCGGCTCCCATATGGGTTGGCCCCATTGCATTGGGGCCTGCTCCGCCAGACGGGTAGTCGTTGAAGCCATGGTTGGCTTGGTGATGACGACCTCCACCAGTTGTATCATTCAGGGCGGTGTTCTAAGTACGTAGAGCGTTAGAGTGTAGTCAAAGCTAAAAGCAGAACCGTACTAACATCGTTATGCTTGTTCTTTGATCCAAAAAGAGGCATGATGTTGTAGTGATTATGTTGATTGTGGTTTGAATTGAAATGTTAGGAGGGGAATCAGTGCTTTGTTCCACTTATATACCATATGAATCTTACGACGTATGTACACAGTTGGAGACAAATGACGCGTATTTATCCAAGTATCGGAGCATGGCGCTGCGAAATGGTAATGTCGAAGTGGCAAGCGGAGTGGTGGGTACCAGGTGCAATGGCGCTTATCCAATGAGCTAAAAATAACAAATGACGTCAGAATGTTTAGTGGAATTGGAAATACTTGATTCAACAGGATGATGAATTGATAAGATACGGATGCGCCTCCTGACGCAAGATTGTCTGAGATGAGACTGTGATCAATCCTCAGGAAAAGATAACGAAGGCATCCTTCAAATTATTGAATGTGAGAAGCGGGACAATAGGAATAATAAGGAGCGCACAGTGAGCTCAGATGGATGTCGGCAACGATTGAAAGCTGCAAAGAAGAGAGATAATGCGACAAAATGTGAGCCAGGCGGCATGGTGGTGGGCCAACCGCAGGAACATAATGTTGTGAGGCACATCGTTAGAACATGGAAATTGTAGTGATCACCTATTGGACATACTAGTAGCCAGGAGAGGTAGTCGACGTGAGATAGAAACATGGCATTCCGTGAGCTACAGCGGCCTAGCATGATTGATACCCACCACCAGCAGAATGCACCAAAGATCTAGCATCAAAATCAGACGCCCTTGTTTTAGAAATTCCCCCAGAAATTCTGTCAGTCTGCCCAATATGACCTCCTTTGCGAAGCTCGCCGCAATAGGACAGGATACATCGAGCACTTTGTGGGGTCAATCGTGTGAAAGGAAGCTAAAATGTACGAGGTTAGACAGGAAAAGACTCGGAAGAAACGAATAGTAGCTCCTGTATGATTCACCATCTCAAATTCCCATTGAATACCAAAATCTGACGCCTGAATAGATGTGTTTTCATTCAGCTTTTAGAAGAACAGTTTCGTTATCTGAGCCGTGTAAGCGAGGTGTTTTTCCGCTAGGTTTACGCGGTCCTTCCCGCGATCTATCAGTCTTTTGTTCCAAGGCTCTACCGTGAGAGATTGTCGACAATTGGATAATGGTACTGGTAGCGAACCTGGCTACGATCCGCAAACGGCTGGGATTGACAACGGCATCGACAGGGAGGGAGCTTAATGTGTATCCCAACATATAGATGTCAACTTGAAGCGAAGAAGCTTGTATATCCAAATAAGCTCAAGGATCTGAGATCAGATTGGTGTCCTTGATAGAGTCTTTAGCATAAAACAATACAGTCGCATTTCAACCTTTCAAGCTAGAAAACGCACGATAAGTCAAGATTATCGCACTATTTTTGTAACAGCACTTTCGCGTCCAAATTCCTCAGGGTTAAACCACCTAAGATGTATCCCATGCGAACTTCAAATTCACCAAGACAATCATTAGTATTCCGTGAGGGTCGGTCAGGGAAAAAGAAAGAAACGAAGCCGACAACACTACCACGCGCTTCAGAATAGTACATATGAAATAGACCAGCGACCTAGCCCCGGACACAGTCTACAGAGAGGAATTACAGATGACCCCGCACAATTGTAGTCAATGCCAGAGGAATGCATACAAAGAATTTTATCAAGCCAAGTTTCCAACTATCTTGTCGCTCCCTGGGTTAATCCGTTCCTATGCATATATTCTCGAGGTCGTGATCATAGTCATAGCTCCCGGATGATCTTCGGGATCTCGCCCTCAACGGCAACTGGTAGGGACTACGCTAACGCGAAGCAAAGAATCCAAGAACGATTAAGCAAGATTCATGGAGATTGTGGGCTCTGCAAGAACCATAAACCCTACGCATGGCGTGGCCTGGTTGTAGATTCGATTCCAGATGATGAAGCCAGTCCAAGGTGAAGATTAGCGGCATTCGATATTGGGGTTGGAATGTTAGAATGGCTTTTTCAATGGACCCGAAAGAGGTATCGTATCCTTTGTAACGCGATGTTGGTAGGGACATGATGCAACCTTGGAAATCGACATGATTCGACTTGATTGATATATGTGCTTTATGGAACTAAGTCGCATGTACCAGTGCGTTTCCGCCGCCGATTTATTATGTATCAGGAAACAGATGTTACCGCAACAGACGCAAAGCCTAGGACCGCATCAATTCCGCCTGGGAAGAAAGCTGGATAGACATGGTGGTGGTGTTGTGAAAAAGAGATTGAATGCTGATACGTTGACGCCCTAACAAAGTCTGACAAACATGCGTCATCAAAACTGGCACATCTCACGGCCCTGTGCCAGACCATTTCTTCAATTTGTCGACTTCTCTATCAAAGTAGGGCCATATCCCTCATGTAGAGCCTAATGTTATAGCCCAAATTTATGAAAACAGAAAAGACACAATGCAACAAATTTGCCACAAATCAAGATGCTTTGCAAAGCGCTTGCAGTTGACTTGCAAAATGGTGAGAAAGCAATGTATCCTCTATATCATATAGACATTAAAAATAGTGGTAGGGTAATAGGTTGAATATACAACACAACACATCGTCATCGTCAGTGAGAAGTGTGCACAACTATGATGTATTATCTGAGATCATCGACGCCCATTTTTGGACTTGTGGATTTCTGGACCGCACTCTTGACCACATTAGGATCAAGGCCAGGAACAAGGCGCATCGCAACTTGTTCTGCCAGCATTTTCTTCTCGTCAAATGATTGGGGTCCGTCATCTTCATCACTCCCCTCTTCGTCCTCTGCTTCCTCTTCTATCACTGCCCCTTCTTCTCGGAGTATATCCCAGGTACGATCTTTCACCTTGGTGAAGGTATCAATAAACATATCATTAATAAGATGTGGCGGCGACGAGGAAGAAATGGGGATGCGGGACTCATATGTGGAGCACTTACCTCGAGGTTCTGACCAGCGCTGATATTTTTGATGATCTTGCCCTCTTGTTGGACGTGCAACGTCCGCCGAAAAGAACGAGACAAGAAGGAATTCATCATATTGACTGGCCATTTTGGAGGCACCATTGAAATAACCTAGAAGTTCAGAGATGGGTGTTCGGAGTAAGCCTGTGTAAATGTTGTACAAAGATGTACACGCTTCGCACGCACATCCAGGACATCAAGATTCATCGCCTGTGCATTAAGCAACTGTGCTGCAAGATCCGATTGTCTATAGAAACTGATTTAGAACTGTAATATACCAAAACGCGGATGAAGAAGCTCACCCAACATCCATGTAAACCTCCAGAAGAATTTTAAGCAACTCTTTCTTCAAGTCTTCATTCACAGTTTTGAGACGAGTTAATGGTACTGCCCCCACACCTCTTCCGTTAACTGCTTTCGTTGACGGTGAACCAAACAGGACCGCAGTCCAGTCTTGCAAATTGTTATCATCCGCTATCGATTGGGCAACCTTGGGTGGAACAATGTCGCCACCCAGCGTGCAATATGTTTCAGCAGAGGTTGAATCATTGAGTCCGTGAACAAGAATCTGGAGCGCTGATCGATGTCGACCAAGCTGGTCATAGATGTCAATCGACTTGTCAATGGAGAATTATAGTTTTACCTTCCCGTCGATGATAGCCAACTCAAATTTCAGAATTTTCTCCTGTTCTGTCAGGCGTTGACGTACTAACTCGGGGTCATATAGAGAAGATCCCGCCAGAAAAAGAAGATTTTTTAGCCTTGCTCGTTTATGTCCAGATTCTGGTGTTGTTGATGCAAAGTAAGAGAGGAAAGAAGATTGATTATGTGATGACGAATAAGAAGCCGCTGTGGATAAATGTGGCACGTTAGAGTAGAAACATACAGAACGTTTCAATCCAAACCTTTGGCTCTCCAGAGTTTTGCCACTGTATCGTCTTTTAGGAAAGAAAGTACTTGATCCACGCATGCCAATGCTAGTTTCAGATGAAGTTCTCGGGACTAGGGAGTGCATATGTTCCGGTTAGGAGGCTGTCAATTTCGAATAAGATAGAGCTGACCGTGCTCCACCGCTGCAACACAAGATATTCTAGATACTGAACACCAGCCGCTGGATCGGCTTTTTGGATCTCTTCCAGCAATGCAATATCTTCTTCTGGTTTTTCACGCCTCTTCCCAATGTCTCGTGGCATCAGAAGCTACGCCAGTGTTGTCAGAAACGTCAATTGGCAGAAGGTGCTGTTTCCAACCTTTAATCCCATATCAGGGTTGCGCTTGGTTATCCATAGGCCCCATTGCTGTGTTAATGCTCTATCACGCTTTTCTGTCAGCAGATTGACCATTTGCCCTAAGGGATCTTTGATATCATCGTCTGACCATTCTCCATCGACAAGCCTGTTACAAAGTTGGTGAGTCAGAGAAGCGATGGAAAGTAAATAATACAAACTTCGAAAGAACTTCAATGACCTTCAGATCATCCCCACGCTGCTTGTAAAGGATGCATAAGGCGTTGTACTGCCCCTTGCTTTGTAATGCCGGTTCGACTTCAGTCAGCGCGACATCATTAGGTGCTTCCAAAAGAGCATATAACTCTTGAGTTTTTTCAAACTCTGCGTAGAGCTTGACAAGAACAGTGTCGATTGCCTGACTCTCTGTCAGATTATTTCGAAGTACAAAAACAATGAGGATGCTGAGCTTACAATATCGATTGGGTCTCCTGTGCTCCCAACCCCATTTTCCTTCAACAAACTGCGTCTTGTGCGGTTTTTCTTCAGGAAGACGAGTAACATATCCCTTGCCGCCATGCCGAGTATCTTCCTAAGTTCTGCAGTTGGAGGTGCAGATAGGGTATCGGGTGCTAGATGAGGGGAATAATTCCTGACTAGGTTCGACACAACTGAATATCAGTTCCAACACAGGAACATATTGTGCGAAGGGAAGAAGGATTATGTCAATGGGGGCTGGTTTTGCCAATGAAGGACAGTAGCCATTCAATAAGAGGGAATACTTCATACACAAAAGCAAAGACATCGAAAGAGTAAAGGCGAGAGACAACTTACTGATCTGGTCGACCGACCCTTCCATGGGCATATGCTCTGCTACACCTGCAAAAACATCCATTGCGTCGTCTTCTGAGAATAAAGAGCCCCTAAGGTCGGGATAATAGCTGATGAGCAATCGTGGATCTATTTCCCCGTTGAACAAGTGTTTCCCTGCATCTTCAAACAGAGTTTCTGTAAAACATTGGAAACCTATCCTCTGGTACACGTATCGGAGTTCTTCTGCCTAAATACATAGTTAGAAACGGCGAGAAGAGTGACTATGATCCATCAACGCCGGACGTACTTCATCTTCATCAGGTTCGAGACTTTCCTCCAGTTTCTTCCTTCTCTGGTCTGCCAGTGCATACGAATCATCGAGCCTATGACTTTCCAATAGCGATTCCAATTGAGATATTATAGTGGATGGTACCAGTGACTGAATGGAATTGGGACCGAGAACGAGAACACTGGAACGCGGAAAGACGGGGGGTCGCATCATTTGTCTACGTCGTCAAAGAAACCCTCGTGTCTTCCTGACCAATGAGCACTATTGAGCTTGCAGCTGCATCCAACGATGGCTGTGACAAAGTCCCGGTTGGAAATATGGTGGTGTGGGGTTGAACTTTGTAGAGGTGATGACCGTGGTGAGCAGTCACGATACGGCCATCAGCTTCGAAGTTCACAGTGCCTGACAGACACAGCACAATGCATCGCCCCTCGCTTCACCACCATGTTCACATTTAAACCTACGCGGTTTCAGACGACAAAAATCTACTCTTAACCTTCTGGTCGTCTATGGAGGGCAATGGCGGCGTCCACTTCTTCAAGAATGCACAAGGGGTCACAGTCAAAAATAGCCATTTCGTCAGTGCTGGACATGATTACATTCGCTATGAGATTTCGGGTGACTACCATGCTCACAACTACGAGAACGAAGAAGGTGAGCATTATCATCTTTGTACGATGCGTGTATAACATTTTATTTTTTTCTAGGATTCAAGAATCTGGGCAAAGTCGTAGTCCCCGACGCACTTCATACATCGGGTTTGACTGCAAGATGTCACCCAGGAACGCGAGAAAAGATCATTCTTGCTATTAGATCATGGATTGAAGACAAGAAAACACAACAAGATGTCCTCTGGATTTACGGAGCAACTGGGATTGGCAAGTCGACTATTATGCAGGAGATCGCAGAGTTGTACTTGAGTTGTGAACCCAAGGATCGTTATTTCGGGGGCACATTCTTCTTTTCAAGAGGAAAGCCAGGTCGAGATGACGACAGCCGCCTTTTTACCACCTTGGCCTATCAGCTCTGTCTTTGCGATCCTGAAATGCGCAAAAATGTTGATCGCGCTATGGCCAATAATCCCCATCTCTCTTCCAATCGCCCTGGATTGCAACTTCGCAGCCTCATTTTTGAACCCCTCAGCAAACTGTCAACCCCACCTTCTACAACTCCTTTCGTTATCATCGACGGACTCGACGAATGTAAAAGTCATGAAATTCAGACGCGCATTATCAAGACAATCACCGACACCTTACTCACCTATGATCGTCGAGTACGTTTCATCATAACAAGTCGATCTGAGGCCCATATCCGGGATATCTTTGGGGACCCCATGATCTCGCCTAGGACGCATCAAATTGGCTTGGATTCGTTATACAATCCGGAACGCGACATTCGACTCTTTCTCGAGGAACGGTTGAACGCGATTACGACCCTGAAGTCAACGATAATGTCAAAAGTTAAACGTCAATGGCCCTCACCTTCTGACATTGATTATCTAGTCAAAAAGTCATGCGGACAATTTTTATACGCTTCGACTGTACTTAAATTTGTTTGCGCGGAAAACACACATCCCGTCACACAGTTGAAAACAGTGCTTGCTTCGACACATGCGACAAATGTTTACTCGAACATGGACGAACTTTATACTCAAATTTTGCAAACGTGCCCGAGTCCCGAAACTCTGAAACGAATTTTTGGCCTTCTTCTTACTCTCCATTGTCCGCAACCACCGGAAGTATACGATGATATACTTGGCCTAGACCCAGAGACAGAAGGAGTGGCCTACATACTCCATGGTCTACACTCCGTCATCAGGTTTCCTAATCCTTCGGATGACGAAACGGAAAGACGAGTTTTCGAGCGTCGTCTAGAGTACGACAAGACTCGTGGTTTGCGTTTTCACCACGCCTCATTCCAAGATTTCCTCCTCGATGAAAAGCGATCCAAAACGTTTTTTGTTGACTTGTCGACTGCCCATGCCACTCTTGTAAAATCTGGGTTTGATCTTATGACGAAATGGATATCAGGTCCTTGGAGGTGCGTACGTTTGCAATTTTCTCGTTTCAGGATCTGAGGTATCTTTTTTAGAACTGGTGCCGAGGAAGACTGCCCAACGAAGGAAACTTGGGGTTATCTGAAACATCATATGGGCCTTCACCTCGACAATTGCGAAGTGGATATAGTTGAAGACGTTCTGAAGGACCTGAATAAGTTCGATGTTGTATTTCCTCCGTCCAGAGTTATTGGAGATCCTATCTGGGATATAGCATTTGATGCTCTACATTGCATTGTCACGGCATTCGCCACGGTACGAATAATTGATATGTGCTTGCCTGTTACTGCCTGCTCACACTATGTTTACCACAGATACTAACCACAGAAGAAGAAACCAGACAACAACTTCTCAACCCGACTAACTTTCATTCTGAACACTCTCACTGGGCGCAAGAGTGTGTCTTAAACCCACAAAAGGCCATGGAGCGCACAGATTCTCCAGTTCTACCCACATATATTAAATTTTGCGCTGCTCTCGACGATTTCTACAAGTTCATCCTTTCTTCCTCCAATGATATTCAGCAGCTGTTAGAAAAGCTTCCCGGAATTACGACAGGAATGGGGCCCATTAGGTTTCATTGGCTACGTGACCTCTTTTCCATCGAAGATAATCAACTTTTTCAAAACCGTAAATTTTTTAACACATGGAAGAACGCCTTTTGGGCTCAGCATTTTGCTCTTGGAGGGGAGAAATCTGGAAATGATGATGTAGTTCTGCTATTGAACCCTCACTTCAGGGACTTTTTGCACGACAAAAGCCGCTCTGGACCGTTTTTTCAAGACAGCAGCAGTGGACTCATACTGGATTGTTATCGGATCATCAGTATGATCTTTCGCCATGATTGGCTCAAAGTTTCAAGGTCAGTACAGCACGACTCTTTTTGGAAAAACAGCAATCTGATGACACTATTGGTAGGTCGCGTCACCCTCTAACATACCTCGATAATATTTTGAGGAAATGTCTGGAATCAATCAGCATATCTCATTCAGTATCTTCCGGTGACCATCCTATGTTCCAGTTAATACAGGGCTTGAAAATGCTCTCATACGACAAAACGTGTCTTCAAGAAGCCCCTGTTCTTAACGTCGATCTTCTTTGGTCCGCTACACGACGGCTTCTTGATTGGATACAGCGGGAATATGAATCTTTAAGACATTCCGACCGGAGAGGTTTACAGTATAGGATTCGGAAGGATCTCGCCGACATAAGCACTCATATCTATACCCAAATTCTCCAAGTTGACACACCCGTCACCGGAGGTAGAATCATAACGATCTATGAGCCGTTCCGTATTGCTATCAACCGTGATCTCGCCTCAAAAACACCGTCAACACTATCGCCTCCTCCGTCTCCCATGTATCCGGAGCAGCTGATGATCTCGGAGACTCTGCTCTCTATGCATGGGATCCGGTCATCACTGCTTGCATTCCTCACCAAGCCCGAGAGAGCAGGAAAATGGTGCTTCACGCCGGTGGAGTACCATACCCAGTCTGCTGAAATTTGTTTAGAGCATTGTGACCCTTTCGTCTCTGATATGTGGGTTTTTTTTCTTTCAAAAATATACCCAATCCAATTTTCATTGAGCTGATTTTCTCCCTTTTTCCTTTCTTTTTAGTTCGAAAGATTGGAGAACTTGGCCATCACACAAAGAATGGCGGTATCATCTTGTCAGGGCTAGTCCGAGCGAAACAATCTTTGCGAGGTTGCGGTCCATTCATCCCGGCCCTTGGCTGACGGAAGGCCTTCCAACGGGTGACTCGGGGGCAAAGAAGAGGTCCATTATTGCCATTATCGATTGGTTAAACGTAAAACACTTTTTTCAACTATAGATCAGCAGTTTTCATTTACCAGCCTTGCGTTCACAGAAATTTCCCGAAACTCCTATCGATATTACTGAGCGCTGGAGACAAATTTTACTCGACTTCACACGGCTGGACCGCTGGCGCAAAGCAAGAATCGGGGAAAGCGCTAAGGAAGGTGTGTACCCTGCAAGTAGGGAGGGAAGCCCCAACCTATCCGTCCGCAGTGGCTCCAACTTTCCGCCGTCTCCATCGCCATCCACCTCCTACTTTCGGGATACAGGCAGTAGTATGATTTTGAGGTCATGATTTTTGAATAATTCTTTTTTTCGCTTTCAGTTCATTGATACCCTACATATTGATACCCTTATGTGTTCATTTATTAACACCCTATCTCCCACATCTGTCTATTGCTTCCTTCTATTATCTATCGCTTCCTGTAGATATCTGCTATTCATTGTTGTATATACCCTTGTTATAACTCTTGCCATCGTATATGATACACAGATTGAAGGAATACGTTACTATTAATTTAATGACTACTTGTCTTAATAACGCTTCAAATTGCAAGATGTTGAAAATCTAGCAAATCATGAACATATCATTAAACTTGGAGCTAGGGCAATTTAATTTCATGTAAATACCCTCCATTCACTCTACAAAGTCTAAATACAGAAATGGTTAATCATCCGAAATAAATGTCCATTATATAATGTGACGGTCTAAAGGATAGGTGTGTCGTTGAGTGAGTGAATTTGTTTGCAAAAGTCCATAAATGCATGTGGTGGTATGTAAAGAACCTAAAAGAAGGAAAGTGAAAGAGCTGAAAATCGTGGTCAGGCAAACGCGCCCTGTTAAAGAGATGTACCGACACTCACTCCGTGGCATGTGAACGTATAAATTGAAGCAAAGGAGACAAACATCACGGGTGCACGCGGCGTCGTCGGATAAAGCGTCGAGATGGAGTAGTATCGTGTCTTGAGCTCTCAACATCGCGGCCGACTTGGTTGCCAGCTGCTGACAGTAGAATTGGCCATCTCCATATCGAAGGTTGTTCTGGTACACTTGACGGCGTGACAGGCTCGACGAAGTTCGAGTTGACTCTGTCTTTAGGCAATACAGATGAGGCCATTGCCAGTGAAGACATCGTGAGAATCGTTGTGAGGTGCAACTTCATGATGATGTAGGAATGTGATCTAATCTGTCGAAGGTTATAAGCGACCTGGAAGCGATAGGAGAACTTGAACGAACAAGACAACACGAACCTGAACCTCCTAATGTAAGCTAGACAGTCATATATCGAGTAGAAAGGGGAGACTACTAAGGAGTCGAATCCCCTCTGGAATGGGGCGATGACTGCGGACAATGAACTCCGAAAAACGTCCCCAGCCTCCGTGGTTGTGATTGCTATTTATGCTTGCGGCCTGGGGGCTGGTTTTTTGCAACAGAGTCCGGGCTCGTGTTACATCATATCCTACTCAGGCTGTTCGCCGCCAGGCAATGCGCCAGACGAGGCGCATTGCGTCTCAAGCGATGATTAATTTGATGGTGGCTCCGCGCATGATGCTGACGTTTGTAAGTTGGAGCGAAGGTAAGGCGAGGTCTAGTCACGGTGCATACGAAGCCAATTCTTTGACAAACTTTTGGTTATTCCACACATGTTCGACATTGTGGCGCGTTTTTGAAGTTTTCAAACTCGTTGTGTGACAAAACCTTGTAAGAATTCCTTGAAGGCATGGCAGTGGTGGTAAGATTGGGCTCATCAGAAACCAGCACCCTTACGTAATCAATGGGCTTGGCGCCAAGAGCGGCCAAAATCCAGCTCGAAAAAAAAATCAAAAGTTATGTTGACGGAAAATGGTTTCAGACAAAAAGTTTAAAAAAAAAAAATTCATAAATGTGCATATACAATCCTTACTACTAGCCTTTATGCCCACAATAATAGAATTACACCTCAGAGGTCAAATTGTAGTCTCTGGAAGTCCATAATGAGTCTGAGAGGTATTACTTAGGCGTGACTTATTGTCACGTGTGGTCACGTGTACCATTATATAAGCGGCCAAAAGAACATTGTCAAATTTTCGAAAATCTCCCAAACTCGAGAAAACACCATTTCTGACGTGTTAGACTAAAAAAAAAGGAAAAAAATTAAAATCTTTATAACTTCTTGAGATCAAAATTTTTTTGAAAAAAAAAACCACAGATGTGTTCAAAGAAGCATAACCTACATATCTGTGGTTCAAAAATGTAGAATAGTGTGAGTGCAGAAGGGTTGAAAAGGTTCGGAGGTAAGCCAACTTTTGCTTACCTAAGGGGGTGCTGGTTCCTGATGAGCCCAATCTTAAGTGAAGCTGTATAACGGCCCGTCAAACCGGTCAAGCATGCGTGACATGACGTCGTCACATTTCTCGAGCCTTCCATCTTGTCCTTCCGCTTCATTGTCCTTCAGCGACCTGGTATCTTAGCCAACCACGTTTAGGCGACAGCATACATGACCGTAGATAATGTCTCCGCAACTCACAGAAAACACAAGCACCAGAAGATAGATTGGAATGATTTACGTGCAAGAAGCCTTCAAAAGGGAGGATTTGGAGACGAACGTGTTGACCTATGGTCTGTTGGAATTTCGCCTGCTTTATTGCTCAACATTAAGCTATGCATAGGCCGAAGATATTGAATGTAGCAAAACCCAAAGATTTTGCAGACGAAAAATCCCGCAGACCGACTGAATCTAAAGACGAAGTTGTACATCAAGATGAACGACAGATCGGGCTGGACACAGACCGCAGTTTCGTTCTCTATCCAGTGGGTGGGAATGATGCATCCTTCTCTCGTCAATGGAAACTGATTTGACCCATGTAGATTCGAATACCGACAAAGAAACATTACAGGCAGAGCTGCACAAGCTGCTTGTGTCTATCTTTCGCAAACGACCGCGCCTAAGTTATTTTCAGGTCCACTCTTATCCATATGCAGGGATTCATGCTGCTGACCTTCTGTTGATTTTTGCATTAGGGATACCATGATATTGTTACTGTCCTATTTTTGACATTACCGCCCGAAATGCAGCTAGTGTGCGCCGAGAAGTTGAGCCTACACAGACTCAGAGATTCGATGGGGTCCGGACTGGAACCTGTGCTTGGACTGCTAAGGTACCTTTGGTCGTGCAGAAAATTCAAAATTTGAGTCCTGACATGTTATTTTTTCCAAAAGGGTAACCAGCAAACTTCTCCATCTTGCAGATCCTGAGTTTGCCCAGCTTCTGGAAAGGTGCGGTAGAACATCTTTCAAAAGGCTCGGCAACAGTTGTCTAAAATCTTAATTTTTTAGAAATTCCCCGCTGCCTTTTTACGCGCTTTCTAATTTATTGACCCTATTCTCGCATGATATACCAACTTTGCCACTCATCCAACACGTTTTTGATTATCTATTTTGCCGTCCCCCTATTGCGGTCGTGTATCTAGCAACAGCTGTATGTATCTTTTTTCGGTGTTACTTCAACAGTGTCTTTTATCACAATATCTTATAGGTTATTCTCTCGCGTAAAAAGGAGGTCATACGATTGGAGGAGGAAGACGAAGATGGCATGATTCATTCACTACTCAGCAGTTTACCGAACCTCGCGGACGACATTGACGAGGAAGATATCATAGATATACGGCCAACACCGTGGAAATCCGACGAGTCGCCCGAGGCTGACACCAGCAATACATTTTTCAAAGAGGAGAATGATCCAGATCAAATTATGTTGAATAACTCAAGCCCATACGTTGACTCCACAGTGAAAGTGGAATCAGAAAATCCAATGGATTATGTCCAAAACGATGGGAACAGATTACCCGATTCTCGCAGCCATTCCCCTTCGCCCACAAACAGTCACGAAGGTATCTCGGATAACACCGGAAACGCAACCCCTCTTGAACATGTTCACGATGATGATTCACTATCCAACAAACGCGACGAAACTCAGCCGAAAGAAGAAGATGCTGATCAAAGCACTCGTCCGCTATCGGAGACAATACCGCCAGTCGAACTAAGCCCACCTATTAACGAGCCAACAAAAGAGGAAAATCATGATTGCGACATCGTCTCTACTATCCACCATAAACCTGAGAGGATTTACCTGACCGACCTTCTGCGGCGTGCTGATGCTCTATACAAAGAGTTTCCGCCATCTCATCCAGGCCTCGCACTGTCGTCAATCATGGGTCCCCAGAGTGTCGTCTTTACGTGGTCAGAATCGTTTTCGGAGCTACCTTCAGACAATACGGCCGAAGCTATGGTATCGCACCCTGAGCTGGTCGTATATCCCTACGTGGAGATAGACCCGCATCAAAAGGAAGAAGGATCTTCTGATGATAAAGACGAAAAATCGCCAGGTGGTGGCAAAAAGTCGCGTCGGAAACGACGCAAGCTCAGAAAATCTCCCTTCGGACAGATGGAAAAGAAGACAATGTTGGCTGGGACGGTGCTGGTGCTCGGCGTGGCAATGGCGGTGTATGGCATCAAGGCGCGCAATGCGCACCCGAGCCATGGGTTATTATATGGGATCGCTGAAGGTCGGGGGCATAAAGACTGGAGGCGCGTCAGCGGGTGGGTAGGAGGCGCATTGGCCGGAATGAGCGAAAAGATAATGAACGGTCTATCTTCGGGCTCATGAAGGGATCATACTCGCAATTTCGACCTGCCGTATCTCATATCGCTTGCACAGTTACCCTCCCGATTTCCCAGATGCATCACGAAGTTACCTGCCTCGTTCTTATCCATGTTTAGCATTATTCGTCATCATCATCTCACATCCCGCATCCAATGATCTTTTCCCCATTTTTGTTCGTTCATGGATGCACGCCCCACTTTCGTATCCTATCATGTCAACCCTAAAACAACCTCCAGCATGGCGCCTTGCTGGCCGGAGAATCGTGTCCTTTTGATCGCGATGGCGCCTAGGCCTTTTGCTCCTGGGCCAGTCCATACTGCAGAATTACCAGAGAGACCTTTTAAACAACAGTACAAGTTCGAGATCATCACTGGGGACGAAAAGACCAGATATATTGCAAAACATTGCGAAAACGTGGCATTACGCACATATACTTTCTTGCCGTGAATCGTTCCTCGAGGGTCCATTCGCGTGGCCTTGATCGCCGATTTCAATTTACTATAGATCCCTCTGCCCGGTGCTGAGTCCCTCTCCCCTTGGTTTCCGCGTGATCGGCGCTCTGGGTGGCAACCGATTGCGCACCAGGGCAGTCAAGCTTGATTCGACTCCTCTCGCAGGCGCCACCTTATTTTATGAACTCTGTCTTGAGCTACGTATGTATTTGTGGTTATATGCATCCAACTGATCATGATAAATCTACTTTCTTGATAACGATGATGCTGTCTGCACTTCGGGGTTCTTGGTCTCCCACTAACTATGGGATTGCAGCACCATTTCTGTCCAAAATTCTATCTTTAAAGCGAATGAATGGGCGAGACACCAACGCTATAACCAGAATGACGGCGGGCGCGCGCGGGTGAGGCCCGTTATACCACCACCTCGTTGATTGTTTTCTTTCCCTCCACAACGGATTGCACCACAGGCAACGCCTTTGAGAAATCCGAGAACAGGACGTGCTTGATGCCTTCCCTTTGGCAATACGCCGCAAGGTCGTTTTCCCCATCGAGCTTGGTCTTGACGAACAGAACGTCGGCGTATTTGGCTGCCGATATGTCTGCAGTCGTGTGTTTATTTTCCCGTTTTCGTCCGCAGAAAGAGGTTTAGGCGTAAATTGCGGTTTGTATGTGTTCAATTTAAAGATGAGAGTGGACCGAGGTGACAATCCAGATCAGCAATCCACCCCACTGCGATGTATCATTAAGAGAAAGGAGAGGAAAATCAACTTTACCTGATACACCATCGCCAAAGAAAAAGAGTGTGGGCGGTTCCGGCAATTTACGGTATGGGAGAATCGCCTGCGACTTGTCGTGTCCGAATCCGCTGTGGCATATGGGGAATTATTGGCGTCAGTGGTTCATTCTCATAAATTAGGTGAAAAAAAAAATATCGTGAAATAGGCCATGGCAGGTGATTAGCGTTAATTAGCTATTGCGTGCGCGTGCGTCCGTTATTTCGAAATGGACGCGATTGCAGCTTGTGAGCATGTATCCATGCATTTGAATATGTATGTTTTTTCCCTTGCTCGGTGCTCCCATTATTGCTCATGGTCTTTCTTCCCTGCTCTTTTGGCTGCACCTTTGCTCAGACCGAAGACGGAGTTTCGGGACTCACCTGGATGGATGTCTGTATTTGATTTCCCACTTGCCGTCGGGGAAGACGGTCACGTCGTTTGCAATGATCTCAATCTCATCGGCGTCTTCCTGGCCTACGAGATTAGACAAAACTGCTCGAATCAGGGGTGCCATTCCGCTGTGTGGTGTGGACGGATGGGTACGTGTGTGCGTGTGTGAATTTATTTTTGGATTTTGGATTTTTGGGAAAAACAATGTGGGTTGTGCGCCATGATGTTTGAAAAAAAAAAGAAAAACCGCAACGCGTTTGCATCAGTCACCCGAAATATGGTAGCCCCTTTGATTGCTCCGAGAACGCACCTGGATACGATAATGACAGGGATATCGTTATTTTTACACCAGGCGTAGAACTCCTTAAAGCCAGGATCTAGTTTGATGTCTGGAGAGAACCTCATCAGTTATCCCAGGATCATCACCCGACAGAATAAAAAAACCGGTGGGACGGGAGGAAAGGTGTGGATCTCTCATGGATGATATGTGTTGACGTACTTTTTCGGAGCAGCTCCTTGCATTCTTCAAAGGTATGTCCGTTTGCTGCGACACTGGCCAGCATCTTCCGGAATCCATCTCTGTTGTTGTCAAAACGTAAGATGCCGATGTGGATGATGTAGTATGGATGTGTGGATGTATGTATGCACCGAGTAAACTTGCCGAAGGGCAAGAGGCTTCTCGGGCGCTTATATATGTGTGTTTATGCAAGCCAAAAGCTTACCTGAAATTATCGGTCCCTGCCAGGATCTCGAGGTTGCCTGCCCTCCGTTTCTCCTTTCCAAAACCAATGGTATCGGTCATATCTGCAAAAAAAACCCATTGATCGACGAAAAAAAAATCAAACAGATTATTTTAGCAATGCTAACTAATTGATTCTTGTCGAGAAGGCAGCAGCAGTGTTGCCAGTTGGGGTGTGACGTACAATCATTTGAATCATGCGTGGTGATCGTGCCATCCCTGCCAGGTTACAGAAAAAAAAGCAAAGCAATATATGAGCCCAGAGTGTTGGAAAGTGATGTGAATTCCAAGATTGCATGCAGACCAACCAATCGGAGAGAACGATGAACTTCTTGTCTTGGTGGAGAGGTGGGTATGGGAGCGTGCTTTCTGGAGCTTGCTCTGACATCGTGGTAGAGATTAAGGAGAGAAAATCTATATTTCCTGGAGATGAGAGGGGAAGAAGGGGGGGTCCGTTCAGGGACTTTGGGGATAAAAGCTAAAGCCAAAGATGCCAATTGAAATTTGGATCGATGACGATGACAAATTGCACCCGCATATCAGATTTTATCTTATCAAAACGTCATTAGTCTTTGCCGACAACTTGCCGTTGCTCTTCCGAGCGGCGAACGTGGGTGCCAGTGTACTTGTAGGGGATCGACAATGATGTGAGCGGTCAACACGAGTTTAAATTCGAGGTATATAGCAAGACAAAGGGTGTTTGATACATAGGGTCTAAATAAGTACGACAACGATTAGATATAATAATACTGGTCTAGGAGACTGACGCTACAGTGGTAGGATGAGGAAGCTTCGACATCTAATAGTAGTAGTATGGAGGTCATCAAGAAGGAGTGAAAGAGAGAGAATTATGTGACAGGAGAAACAGCAAGGACAGCAAAAAAATAACCAAAAAAAAGTCTAGATCATGAGAGTGGAAAAGCGACGACAGCAAGATGATGATGATGAATAGTGAGATTTATGAATGCACGCGAGTTTCTAGGAGTTGAGGTGGTTTTTTGGCGATTACCAGTCGATGACGGGGGGGAAGAATTTGGCGATGAGACCTTGGTAGTACGGGCGGAGCTTTTCGACGTCGCAAGGTTCGTCGCTTTTGCTGTAGAGGTCATATGGGTTGAAAGCTTTGACAGCCTCGAGAACCTGAAGGTCCTTTTCGTTCATAAGGTGGGCATAGGCACCCTCTCTGTGCCATGGATAGAAACTGTGGTAGCGGATCATGGCGAGGGCCTCGGCGGGGAGAGTGGATTGATCCTTGACGACGTTGTAAAGGTACTAAATGTCAAATACCGGTGTTAGACTTTCAGGCGCCTAAGCGATTCAAGTGGGGTCGCGTACCTCATCGTGTCCCCACGAAAGCATGACATTGTCAAGGCCACAGTGCGGCTTGTAGATGCCGTATTCAGTAGAGTATACGGCATCGTTGTAGTCGGGGTTGTTTTTGAACGTTTCAGGGTAGATGATCTTGTCAGAGAACTTGCATCCAACGACTGCACAAAGAAAGAATTTAGAACCACCGTCTGCAGGGTAGTTGTCTGGAAGGAAATTTACCAAAAGTGTCCTATAGGAGCTCCGTCAGTCCATATGACCCCCGTATCAATTTGGAAGAGAGACTTACACCAACGACGTCCCATTGTCCTTCGGATCCAAAGAGTAGCAGCAATTTCCCAAGGTCGTGCAACAGCCCAGTCAACTGTTTGATGACAGTCAGGATCCGGGCGAGAATGGAGAATAATAATAATAAAAGTTGTTACCTGCATCCACTCGGGTTTTCCGTCTCGTCGAATAGCTTCAGCTGTCTGCAGCAAGTGCTCAATCTGGGTCATGCTGGTCTGCAGATAGTATTGACGTCATCAGTACACGGAAGAGTCGCTTGGAGAAAGCCAGTTACATCAGGGTCGGAGTCATCAATCAATGTATTTAGCAACTCTATCGCTTCCCATACGCCCATGCGAGCCCGTTTTCGGCTCTTAAAGTCGACGCGCGCCTTGATGTTAAAGGCAACCGTCTGTTTTTCTGTAGAGTCATTTAGCGACGCGTGCGAAACAGCGAGCGCATGAGCGCGTACCGTGCTGTTCCTTGTAAAAGTTTTTGACGCGGTCGCAAGCGGCTTCGTAGTCGCGGAATTTTGACTTGTCCTTCGCTTCGTCGAACTCTGATTGTTCGTTCCACATTTTTCCTTTAATGACGTTCACTGCAAAGCGAGATGCGTCAATGCTCGATTATGCACGGCAGAGCTAATCAAACATACCATCATCGATGGCGTCCGAGGTCGCGTCGAGGTCGCGTCCGGGGTTCTGGCTGGGAGCGCTGGGCATTTTAGAGAGGAGTAGAGAGGTCGAAGACGAGGAGGAGTAGTTTGCTGGTGATATCGTCAAAGACTATCGGCCTTTTATGAGGTCCCTTGGTTGGCAGAGAGATCGCTCGGACGATCATGTCGAGTAGGGGCGAGCACAGATTTCAAAGGGCTGATCCAATCGGCGATTGAGACGGAATCAATACTCTCGCAGCTAAAGATGCAATATAAGGTTGGCAAGTTGAAGTTTCAGTTTGTTTCTGCGGATATATTCATGAACTGTAGGATCATATGAGTTGGGATTGCAATTGGACTTGCTCGTACATACCTCCAGATAGACTCGAGATCTCGCAGAGACAGTCAGGGGAGCGCCACGCGCCCGTTGCCACGTGTTGTCAGGGCACTCTCGTCCTTTGCCATAATCACAGTCTCCTCTTGGATATTATAATTCCAAGTTCCCCGCCCTCACAATCTAGCGCTAGTCATCCGTCCCACACTCTCCTCCTGACCATTCAGGGTGATCCACTTCTACAATGTTCCTCGAGACTCGGCCATTCAGTAACGTTAAGAATAATACAGGATCTTATCCACCTCAAGTCTGACCATCATCGTCAGATCAGGGTGGGTCTACTCCTCTGCTCATCTTTTTGCCCGTTCTCAATGGGTTAAACGCATCCAACTCCAGCATATTAACTACCTGCTATTCCATAGCGACTTGACATCCATCGCAGCCTGGATCCTGGAAAAATTGGCTGGAAACAATTACAAAACACGACAATCTGTATTCTGCATTTCCCGAATAACTTCCGCTATATAGCCTCCTAGCAGTCACACTCGACAAGCTCTAAACCCAACTCCATCTAACGGTTCCAAGCGCATTGACATGTCTCCATTCAAACTCCTCTCAGCTCATCTCTCAAAGAAGGTAATAGTCGGTACATTTAGAGCGTCGGTCGGTCCCAAGCACCACTTCATTTTCGAGGTCCCTGAGGATCGAAGATCGTCAAAGTGAGATTGAGCCTCTCTCGCAGCCTCTTTTCGGCAATCGGGCTTGAACCCTCTGGGAAGCTTGTGGATGGCCGAGCGTGGGCAGAGTATTATTAGGCGCGGCTTTGCAGAGCACTGCTTACCACACCGTCATAATATGTGCAGGTCTGGCCTAAACAATTCCCAAGTTCATATATAACTTGATGATACCACTGATAGGAGCTCCATCCAGTAATCTCAAAGTTTCAAATTTCTTGTCTAATTGGCACGTAGATTAATGCTGTAAACGCTTACATACGCGTTTTTTTCTTTTTCTCTCACCCCCCATCTTAGTTGCTCCGTCCTCAGTTTCTCAAGGGTTAGACGCTTCCGTGTCGATGTGTGTGTTCTGTGCGGCTCCGTGATATTCGCGCGATTGAGGAACAAATTCCAGACTTTTGGGAATCCAAAACATACGGAGCATCAGCTAGTTGAAGCACAGGATTGTCGAACAGATTTCAATGACGCCTCAGGTTAAAATTAGCATTTTATAGCTTTATCTCTGGTCAAATGAAGTATTCATAGTTCATTAATGAATAGATGAGTGGCAGATAATCAAGCCAGTGCTCAAATGAGTTTAGTTAGTTTTACACACAACAAATGAAAAGTAAACTTGATGAGTTGAGAGCGGAGATATCTTTTGGGGTTCAGAGGGGTTCATACTCGTCCAGAATGGGTTTTGCATTTCAAATTCTTCTAATTCAACTGTATTCAACGTCTCCGTTCTGTGACGACATTTATCAGAGTTGGTAAAGGATCCGACCAACATAATTTCATCCCCGACTATCAGGCTGGAAGAGGAGGCCAATTATCGAAGCCGAGATCGACAGCTGTAACGAAAAAGAAGAAAAGCAAGAAAAAAAAAAAGCGGTCAGAAAATCCAAATAATTCCCGACGTCTGAGTGGAATAACGTACGCCAAGGGGGAGTGATGAATCTGGGGACAAAAATAGTCAGCAAACATGCAGCGAATGGCAAGAAAGAAAGGAAAAAAAAGAAAAATTGAAGGCTGCTTATTCGCTAAAAGAGCACAGGACAGAACGCGGGAAAAGATGTGCACAGACCTCTTCTGTTTTCCGGCAGCCGCGAGCCCGTCAAGCTGCTCGATGTCGGCAGTGTCCAGCTTTTTGGCGGCTGTAACGGCAGGGCCAAAGTTTGCGGCTATGCGCGCAGGAGTGACGGATTTCGGCAGGATGATTATGTCCTTTGCGACTGAGTTCACGGAGGGAATATGTGTGTATGTATGAGTGTCAATCAACGGAGTGATGTTAATGCGTCAATACAACGTACGTAGGTAGCCCAGTAATACATCCGATGGTTGAATAGAGTGTTTCGATGCTATACTTACAACGACATCGTCGGTAAACAATGGGGAATTGGTGGAGCCCAATGGTGAGTAAGCCTCGACCGCGATCCCTTTGTCTTTGAGATACTTAAGGAGCTTATGTTGTGGGTTGTACACGTGGATCTCGAGCTGTAAAATAGCAGAGCAGAACAGAGTCATTAGAACATCCGCGTCTCAGTTTGACATTTTTTCCCTTGCCTGGTTAACGGCAGGAATAATCGTTGCCGTAGGCAGGATTAGTTCGAGCTTGGCTTCCGAGAAATTGGACACTCCGATAGATTTAACTTTGCCTGGATAAGATTTTAGATTGTGAGGCGAATACACACGATATCAAAGTGATCGTCTATCCTTACCCTTCTTTACGAGCTCTTCCATTTGCTTCCAAGTATCCTTCAAGTCCCACTCGTGGTAGACATCTCGCTTACCGCTGGGTAACGTGGGGAACACAGGGTGATTCCCCTTGGGATTCAATGGTACTGGCCAATGAATAAGATACACTGACAAAATTTAACGGCGATATTTAGAGTTTGTATCTCCAAATGAAGAGATACACACATACAGTCAATGTAATCTGTGCCGAGATTGGTGAGTGTTTGGTCAAGACATTCTTCGACGCGGTTGTGCCAAGTGCCCCACAGCTTGCTGGTAATCTGTTGTATGTGAGAAGAAACAATTATAGGAGCTATAATCAGTCACTTGTGCTAATTCGCGAGATAAAACGGGGACCTACAAATACTTCGGACCTAGGGACACCAGAGGCACGAATCCCATCGCCGACCTCTTTCTCATTCCCATAAGCCCTAACATTGAAAAAGGGTCGCAGGGTCAGCAATATCACGAATACAGCGCATGATTGGTCCAGTTTCTCACCAAGCACAGTCAAGGTGACGGTATCCCACTTCCTTGAGGGCGTATTCCACAGCCTTCTCAACCTCTCCTGCTTTGGATTGCCACGTTCCTAAAGACACAAGCGAGGAGCCCCTCGTAAGTTGACATTTCTCCGCCAATCAGAAACTGGCGCACGACAAGCTCACCTAATCCAACTGCCGGAATTTCGACACCATTGTTAAGTTTGATTTTTGGCACTTCTATTGACATCGCAATGGATTCGAGAGGATCGATGAGATAAGGGAGCCATTTTGGCCCCTGTGGTTGTTTATGCAGAGAACCAACACCGTGCCCGGTCCGCCGTAGTGCCCGGCCCGCCTCCTTGGTTAATTCGCGCCGCCATTTTTCGCTCGCAACCACTTGCCTCGCCAATAGCGCCATACTCGATTGTTCTGACTATATCATGGGACATCCTCGCGCAAAAGGTCGATGAATCTTTTATCGATAAGGAAATTACCTGAGCAACCCGCTTCCACCTTGAAGCGGCGACTTGATCTCACAATCCAGATAATTGTGGCTTGAGACAAGTAGGGAGGAATTATGTTATATGTAATTCAAGGGTACATGGTTAGTTACAAGCTTGTTATCTTCATTTCTAGTAAGGTGCATTTTACGAACAGAGCTCTCAAGGCCGCCTTAACATAATTTTGATATCTTTCAAGCATTCTCGTTGTCAACTCGTTGGGCTTCAATCATCAACGTGTCCAAACCATCTGAATGATTGGCGCCTCATATCTCTGTATAAGAACAATCACTTCCCAGAAAATTGTATGTACATAGCTTCCTTCGATTTCAGGCTCCTACTACAGGTTACTTGTCGCTTGATTGGACGAATCAGTGAACTCTCCTGCAATCTACGTCTCCTCTCTCTCTCTCAATTGATTATATGCTCTTGCTTTTCTCTTTCATGGAGGATATTGTCAACGCACATCACAAAGGTCGTGTGGGTAACTTTATCCAGACATTAGAGAACTGACCTTTTCATCCCAAGTCCTAGGGGGCCCAATCTGTAAAACAAGCTCTAAAGCGATCCTCCGCTCCGTGATGCATCATTTTCTCCACGTACTATTTTCATCGCGGCTCTGCGGTCCCTATTCCTCACTAAAATTTGACAGGATGCATCCTTCTATTGAGTGGTCAGAATCTTCTGACTAAAACAAAAAGGCGCATCCAAAATAATATCTTCACCGCAACAGAAGGACCTCTTGGAGTCCCACTGTTGCTACTGGATTTTTCCAAGGTACTCACTGGTGTTACTAACGCTGCAGACCGAATATTTCCGCACAGTTCGACACCGCTCCAAGTAATCAAGAAAAGATTAACGACAATTACCGAGCCTATTGTCCACGCTTTAAATCGCTTAAAACGCTGCATACATTGCTCCAGAAGGGGTACGGTAGTTGCTCCCCGAACTTTATCCGGTCACAGGAAAAGCAGACATGTCAGCCTCTTCACTTCCCTTTGAAATTTTTGTACTCCGGTTCTAAAAATTAATAAACTTACCTCGGCCTTGTTAGTTTCTGAATTACAAACCTCTAGGCGCTTTCCCCGACATGCTCACACAAAACGATAGTAGGAACGATGGAACTTGTATCTCTGGTTCTAATCGCTCGCTAAAATCCTGCCTTCAAACCGACTCAACCTGTATGTACACCCATGAGCTTCGGTAATGTACTTATGTGGGATCACGCAACTTTACTTCACAATTAGGATTGGTCGTTACTCATGTGCAGACATACCAGTGCATCTCTCCGAAACCTTAGAGCTGGAATCGAGGGTCAGACTCACATCCGTCATCTTCATTTGCTCCAACTGCCCATCAAGGACACTTATGCTGTCCTGACCACAAGGGGCAACGCCGTAGTAATTAAGGAATTCCACGTTCTGGCTCCGACAGAAAGTAAGCCTAGCTATTCAGTCCAACTATTTAAGCCTTATTTTCATCCACATCTTGAAGACAAAAGTGAGCACCAAAAATGTATCAAAATTGATGCCATAGTTGTCTTGACCGACACACTAACCAGTTCTTTTGCTTCTTTGCCAATTTTGACGCCGGTCAAAGAAGGCTAAAATCCTGGATATATAGATTGATTTGTGCACTGAATGAACGCTACCGTTTAATGGCCAGTATGCCACAAGGTGGTCACCACATGCTCATTTATACGAAGTCCAATTCACACGGTTCACCCACCTCTCATACACATTCTCCAAAAGAGGAAAAGGAACAAACAACTATATTCAAAACGGTTAAATTTGAAAGTTGGCTCGATTCAAGTTGAAGATTTGTAAACTAGTGTATTGATAAAACTGTGCTCAGATAATACCATCATGCCAAAGAAATGTAAAGGGGAACTTGTCCTAAACTCCGGAATGTGGGTTTGTGGCCTGAGGATCAAGTTATTTTATGGCAGCTGATTTTGGTTGCACGAACATATCCCTTTGGGTGTAGATACCGCACGGATTGAAAGATACGGGATTGGCAGGTTCTCCTTTCCCTTCCCGAACTCAAACTTAACATAGCGATAGAGAGTTAACAACCTGAAGTTATTTTGTAACTGGATGCTTTGGCACAAAGCCGTCCGCAACACGGTGCAGTTGGATAAACATAACTTGATAATATCAACAAACTCCTCTTCTACTCATTACATGGCGGATCGGAAATACAAGTTCAAGTTTGATCAAGTACATATACAGGAAATCGCGTTGTTGGGCTTTACTTTGAAATTACCTATCAATCTTTCATAATCTAGGATTCCCAGAGTTAATGTGCCGTCTGAGGCTCTCTTCCCATAAGGCATCCCAAGGTATCTCCAATTTTTCCAGGCCTACCGGGACTTGCCTCATCGTGGACTCCGTAGGCACTAGAATCGTGATAACAGGAAAACCAATGGCGTTTGGATTTCTCGCGCGTTCCTCGTGAGTTTGTTCGTAAGCTTTATCGAATGCTTGTTGAGCAGGGGCGAATGAGGACTTGATGGTTTCAACATCGATAACCAAGGCTTGATCCAACCTGAATGCGTGTTCAATATCTCTAGTACTGCGAGGCACATTGCTCGAAGTGAATGTCGGAGAAATGACCAGTTGTAAGGTTTGAGCAAAGCAATTGTCAGGCTTTTGTCCCAGCCTCAATGCATGATATACGGCAAGACTAAGCAATGGACGAAAAATCTAGATAATGATTGTTGTGGGTTATCACAGAAAGATATAGGCCTCCATAACCTACCTGAATCCACTTGGTCAAGACACGGTTCATGGTATTTGGTGAAATACCCAGTTCCTTGATGATAGGTCCTTCTCTCATTCTCTCGCGGGTCTCTGCATTGTGCCGGCATATAACTTTGTGAGTTGGCCAGTGTACTCGTTGACATTCAACTGACTTTCATTACGATCAATTTCAGCACCAACCACACAACCACAACATTGCTTACACAATAATGGGCCCGTTGGCTCCGTTTGCAAACCCAAAGTTTTACCTCCGTTTCTGGTCTAAGACAATTCTGGCACTGTTTGAGAGCACGAGCCGGCTCTGTTAACGAGACTTGAGGCATCGGCGAAAAGGTTAAGAAGAGATGAGGTTTTCAAGTGTGTATTGTGGTCACCGTCAACCCAGACGTGATTTATTCCTTCGCCGTCACGGTTGCCTTATATCAATGTCTCAATGGGTAAGGTCACGTTCAACAGTGATGTCATGTGGAAATTGGTAGGGTTGCTGATCGGCAATTCACAGGGCATTCAATCTTGGACAACTTGCATTGGTCGGGTATGCAATAAAGAGCATGATTACTGTTATAAAGAGCAAGGTAGCAGTTATCTCAAGTTAGCATTCCGTCCAGATAAGACCAACAGAATTGATTGGGCGTTTAAAAGTATCTAAATATAGTAATTATTACCCTTTTGGGTTGTCCGATGAAGTGAGACGATGAGTGGAAGTAAAACCCGCTGTGCATATTGCGTCGCTGTAATCATGACATGAGAGTGTCAATCACCATATTAGTATCCAGACACTAACCACTCACATGGCACTCATTAGCAGCTCTCTGTACGTCGGCGTGTTGTCGGCGGTGAGAAGCATCGCAATAACCTTCATAAACAAAGAAGATCAGTAATAAACCAAGTGTATAGACAGATTGGGAGCTCTGTAACGAGACTCACTTGAAGCATTGTGTGGCCTTGTATACATGTACTCAATAAAAAAACCTCAGTACCTGGATCCGTTGTGTAGCATGATTGTAATTGCACGAGGCACTGGGAAAGTACAGGGGCTTACCGCTAGGAGATCTGATAGGGCCGGCTCGAGGCATGCTTGAAATACTGTTGGGTACTATATTATCCTTGGGTTTGTTATTCACTGGCGTATGTTATCTCAGGAAGAAAACTATGAGGAATTTGATCTTGCCCACCTGAATTCAGGACTGCAGAGGCGTCCATCAATGTCTGCTTTGGATGGGTAGCAGTAGCATTGTAGATTAATCCATGAGTACCGTGTCCGATGCACGATCGATCGAGCGAGGAATCAAACAAAAAGTCGATTAAAAATGCCTGAGAGTAGCGGGTTACTACGTCTAAAGGCGGGTTCTTTTTATATGAAATTTCTGCCCAAGTAGAGCCACATGAAAACTTTTGGCAGGGATCTAGGTGTCCAGCTTTATTTTGTATTCTAAACAATGGAGAAGGTTACCTACTGCTTTGGCGGTAAAACTTGCAAGGTCCGTATAAAGTCTAAACAACGTCAGAAGTGAGAATGCTGACCACCACTGTGATAATTGGTCTACCTTCTGAAGAAGACGATCAAAAACTAATGACAAAGAATCTTTTCGACTTTTGCTGTCCGAAGCCGTGCATTGTTCAAACTTATGGGGAACGCTTGGATCAAACCAGATTTTGGCAGTGCCTTGAGTATCAAGGAGTAGGATAAAGCTCTGGGCATCGGGATTCGGTAAGTAGTATTACCAGGCCATCTACAGCAATCATTATAGACTTACATCGGTATCTTGAAGAGGATAGTCCAGATTACACAAATAATCTAGGCCTGACTGTAGTTCCACTACGCATCAGGGTTGTCAAAGGAGATGTAGAGCATGCAGAACATACAGCGAGTGAGACAACCTGGACTTCGAAATGAATACAGTTACAATTATGATAGGTGGTAACATGATCTTACCGACTGCAGACCTAGCACCAACGATTGCTCAAGACTACTGGACAACAATCGAAAAGCAATCGATTCAACAGTGCCTTGATATTCTGTATCGAAATATAAGAATCGGTTGAATATTTCCAAGTTTAACCAACATGGACTGACCTCCACAAAATGCAATAAAAGCGGGACTCATACTTCCGGATGTCGCACCAAATATTTGAGGAAACGCGGGGTGCCTGGATCCAGAAGGTAATTATTCGTACCGATTTTTTCAACTCAGAGGTGTCTCTGTTCTCACATTATATTCATACTAAATTTGCATGTTTGGGTCGAAAGCTAGTTGATAAAAAGTGACACTAGATATATACAGAAAGGTTCAATGGTCATAGGTGGATGTGCGTACCTCTGTAGCGTGTTCTCCTTCATAAATTTTAACGATAATTGCTCTGCCAGATAACTGGGCGGAATGTATGCGATAGTCATGTCCTTTGTATATTTCTTTGTGTAATTCAACATCCCGAGGAGATATCTAGAGAGGTAATCAGATTATGGTGCGGTACCAGTCTTTTAGGTGCTTGCTTACTGTGGGTATTTCCGGTATCAAACTCTTCTCTATCACAGATTCTGACTTTTCTAAACCTTTGTTATTATGTATGAATATATTCTCCTCAGATGCAATGACTTGCCTTTCTGAGGAGTCTGATTGACAGTTATAGTGTTAGCGGAGTAAAATTGCCCGCCGGACACTGTAAAATCACGAGCATGGGAGAAATGGGAAACCCTGCAAAGACCATCATCAACTAGACAGAGGTTAAATATACTTAAAAGACAAACTTTGTAGAGTGACCTGCGCATAAGTGCGGGCTGCGTTGTGTACGCTCTATTGGATGAGGTTTATAGTCCTATATTCGTGTCAAAATGCAGAACGAACGTAACCAAAACCGTGGAAGATAGCTACACTGCGGAGTGATGTAATATCTCGACCAAACCCGATAGCCCCCTGACTCGATCTTTTAATTGTAGCTCGCCATTTGGGTGTAATACTATCGGTAATGCGACGGAAGAACGGTTCACCTATTATTGAGATAGAAAAGTATTAGATCTTTAGTTCATTAAGGTGGATAGGAAAGAAATCCTTGGCATTTATTCGAACCGGTCTTTCGCACAACTTACCGAAAGCAAGCTTGTGTTTCTGGGGATTACAAGGTTGATGTTTGAGGTCTATGGTATAATGGTCAGTTTTATTCACCTTTTGGAGCCATTAACTAACCCAGCAAAGTTCCTGAATGGCATGTATCAAATAGAGCCTGATATCAAAAGGTTTATAATAAGTTTGAAAAAGATTTCTGGTATCTTACCACGAGATTGGATCCCCGGGGAAGGGCCTCGGTTAGAAGTTGTCGCAGAGTCTGCCAGAAAAATCATATAATCAGTTTGCTTCATTTTAAAGGTGGGCCTGACACGAACATCGTCGGTGATAATCTTTGTTTCGTCCACAACGCTGGTCGTATTGTCAACGGCATCGCAAGGAATGATATCTGAGAGGTATACACAAAGGTCAAACTACCTGTGGCATTTATGCATGACAATTATTACATTCATCATGCCCGTCCTGCACCGAGTCTAAACAAGTCTCTGAAGAATGACCAAGATCTAACAAAGTGTGCTACCATCAGTACGAGTTTGTCGTCCTGGAGAAAATGCTCACATGCAAAAAAGTAATCCGAGGGCCGACTAGGCGTTACGAACTTAGTTAACTCCCTCATCTACGGTCACAAATAATAAGCCCCTACCAACACTTCAAAATAAAAGTTTGCTTACTATGTTTGCATAAGTCGGAGTGCGATCATGGTGCGTTCCGTCCGAATCAGAAAGTAGAATAATCTCCTTGTAGCCATATTCGCCTGAATTCTGCCATCAGAATCCCACAGAAAAAGGAAGGGTGAGTAGATAAAAGCTCATTACGTTCAAGTAGCGCAATTAGGCGCTCAGTGTATGAATGATAAGTCCTGCCTGATAAACCAGAAGGATTCGACTCGATGAGAAGCGCTACTTTGCGTCGACGTAATCTCCGTAAGGGATTCTTCATTTTAGACATTTAGACTTCAGAATTGTGCCCAGAGAAGCACAGACATACCCAGTTTAGGCTCCATCTCTCCAACGAAAAGGCTTGGTTTGGCATTTCTTTTTCAAAAGTTTGTGAACTGGGGCCCTTACTAGTATGTTGGGAGCGGGGCAAGATAGAGGGCCAGAGGGCAAGACGAGTATGTTTTTATCCATTTACCTTCAAGCATATCAAGGCTGTGTGATATGAATCGCCTCATCTCTCCATGGAGTGGGCAAGGCAGCTGTGCATGTCATTGGCGTCTGTCGAAGGATGGCGGACCTAACCAAGTCCAAAAGCAAAATGACTAAGCAATTGTTCGGCAATAGCCGACGCGCTACAATCAAGGAAACCTGGCACTGGTTCACCAATTACAACAGCTTGGGCTGTCGAAACCCTTGCATATCCCATAATCTGCATTGCAGCCATGCAGGACGGTCGTGCACCAAGGTAAGGGCCTTTCTTATCTCCGAGTAACATTTCTAATTTTTGCAGAATCAAAAATCGGGCGCCAGCTGCGATCCAGGTCAATGTTCTCTTTATGAACTTTATGACACCGTGCTCATGCAATCTTGCTATTTCAGATCACAGCTGAGCAGCTCCTCAGAGAGGTATTCATCATAATATCTGGCCCCGATTTCGATGATTAATCTCTCTGACAGGCTCAAGAGCGGCAAGAAACCGCGTTCCGCGCACCTAAACAACGAGTCGAAGATTTCGAAGAGCTCCATGAATACCGCGGCCGGAAAAGAAAGGAATTTGAGGAGAGGATTCGAAGAACACGAGGGAGCATGTGAGTGGCAACGACATATAGATGACCATGCATATTGACATGTCTGGTGCTCAGCAAAGAATGGTTACAGTACGCGAACTGGGAGGTATGTTTCTGTCTGATATGGCTATCCTTAAAACTTTTCTAATCTCTGCAATCCTAGGCTTCTCAAAATGAATTTGCGCGTTCGCGGTCTATTTTCGAGCGTGCTCTTGATGTCGACCCACGCAGCGTCCAACTCTGGCTATCCTACACCGAAATGGAGCTGAAATCTCGCAATGTCCAACATGCCCGCAATCTCTTCGACCGTGCCGTCACCCTCCTTCCGCGCGTCGACCAACTCTGGTACAAATATGTCTACCTGGAGGAACTTCTGCAAAATGTCCCTGGGGCCCGTCAGGTGTTCGAGAGGTGGATGCAGTGGGAACCAGATGACAAGGCGTGGCAGGCATATATCAAGTTGGAGGAACGGTACCAGGAGCTTGACAGGGCAAGTTCGATTTACGAGCGATGGGTTGCTGTGAGACCAGAGCCCAGGGTGTGGGTAAAGTGGGGGAAGTTCGAAGAAGAAAGGAATCGCTTCGACAAAGCGAGGGAAGTCTTTCAGACTGCGCTGGAATTCTATGGTGATGACGAAGAACAGGTGGAGAAGGCTCAAGCGGTCTTCAACGCGTTTGCAAAGATGGAGACACGGCTGAAAGAGTTTGAACGTGCTAGGGTCATCTACAAGGTAACCGTTTTATTTCTATTTTCTTTTGTCACTCCCACTTACTTGAGTCCCTTGACTTAGTTCGCCCTTTCCAGGATCCCAAGATCTAAATCCGCTGCTCTCTACGCTGCCTATACCAAATTTGAAAAGCAGCACGGAACACGGAACACTCTCGAAAACACTGTTCTTGGAAAAAGACGGATACAATACGAAGAGGAGATTTCGCATGACGGAAAGAATTATGATGTCTGGTTTGACTATGCCCGATTAGAAGAGGGTGCCTATCGAGATCTCAAAGACGAGGGCAGCACTCAGGAAGAGCTGGATGCAGCCATCGGACGTGTCCGGGAAGTCTACGAAAGGGCTGTTGCCCAGGTGCCACCAGGAGGAGAGAAAAGACATTGGAGGCGATATATATTTCTCTGGCTGGACTATGCTTTGTTTGAGGAGATTGAGACGAAGGCTCGTATTAATTATCTATTTTACAAATAATTGGTTTCACATCTTTACCACAGGATTACCCACGGACGCGACAAATATACCAAACAGCCATCCAGCTTGTTCCCCATAAGCAGTTCACATTCGCCAAACTGTGGCTCATGTTTGCCAAGTTTGAAATTAGACGATTGGAACTTCCCGCGGCTCGCAAGATCCTAGGTACGGCCATCGGAATGTGCCCGAAAGAGGCGCTTTTTAAAGGCTATATTGACTTGGAAGTTGAGGTATGGTGCTTTATGGTGATAATATACCTATTCTAACCTCTGCTTAGCTTCGTGAATTCGATCGTGCACGGACATTGTATGAGAAATATCTAGAGGTAAATTTCACTGCTTTTTAGTCACACTAGGTCATTTTTCTGAACACCTCTCTTTACAAGTGGGATCCCTCGAACTCGAGCGCTTGGATCAAATTCGCCGAACTCGAAGCACAACTCCAGGATTTCGCTCGAACTCGTGCCATATTCGAGCTTGCCGTCTCACAATCACCGTTATCAATGCCCGAACTTTTATGGAAGGCATACATCGATTTCGAGGTCGAGGAAGGCGAGAGACAGACGGCGAGGGCATTGTACGAGAGGTTGATTTCTCTCAGTGGACACGTTAAAGTCTGGATTTCATATGCGCTCTTTGAGGCTGAGCCCATACCGCTTCCTAGGGCGGAGAGAGAAGAAGAGGAGGAGGAAGAGGAGGAAGAGGAGAGAAAGATGGTTCCCGGTGACGTTGATCTGGCTAGACAAGTCTTCGAACGCGGCTATAAAGACTTGAAGAGCAAGCAGTTAAAGAGCGAGGTATGTGGTATCTCTGGTGGTCTCTGGTGACAATTTCCTCTGTTTCGCTGATACGCAGCTATTGTAGCGTGTGGCCCTTCTAGAGGTATGGAAGACGTTTGAGCAGAACCATGGTGGCCCCGAGGATGTCAAGAAGGTGCAAGACATGATGCCTATCGTCACCAAGAAACGTCACGTCGATCAAGAAACAGGACAGACTGTCGAAGGTCAGTTATGCTTATTTTTTTTCTTGGCTGATGGCGATAAGCTTATGCTTGGCTATTTATGATGTGCTTAGACTGGGATTTGGTGTTTGCGGACGACGAACGCGAGTCGAATCCAACGTCATTCAAATTCATGCAGATGGCTCATGCGTGGAAGCAAGCCCAAGCAAAAAATGCGGCGGGTGGTGGCTCGTCTTCGCTGTTGTCTGGGTTCACTGCTGCCTCCGCCACCAAAGCGAGCGAAGAGGATGAATCGGAGGAAGAGGACCAGGACCAGGACCAGGACGTTGCAAGCTCAGACGAAGGAAGCGGCGATGAAGAATAGACCTATAATGCATGGCTTTGAATTGCTATGTAAGGTCTCGTCGGTTTGTTTTACATGTACTCAATTGGTGGTTGAATATTCCATTCGGTTCCATACATGAGTGTGAATTCATATGTCCATGCTCCAGTCATTGGTCTGCTTCATGGGTGAATTTTTGTTAAAGATAGTCGTTGGGTCTGGAGTGGCCTCAGTGAATCCTAATGATCAACGGACAACTTGTTTCTCCGATGACATCGGTTGTTGAATTGCCACTTCTAGGGGCAACTTTGATATATTGGATGCTTACCGATGCTTACTCCGTCCCCAGCTCCTTTCTTATCATCAAAATTCAAGCGCTTAAAAACCTCATAAAGACGAACGCACGTTCACCGTATATCAGCTCCAAGGCTTAATCTATAAGCACAGTATCGCTGCCAGTGGCATAGCTTGACGACGCAAACCCGTCTCGTTGATCTCATTGAAACACCGTATGTATGTTGAATTTGTCACAGCCTTGCTTCTCGCGAACCATAGGGCGTAGCGCCCATCTCTGATATAAACGCTGACTCTGCTATGATATGCAGCTTGATTCCCCTCCTTATATGCCGGTCCTTTGCCAGCACCCTTCGCGACAATCTCCTCGTTGATTCGAGTCTTCCCAAGGCAACGCTGGCATGAAGATCATCAGAAGTCGTTTGTGGCCTCAAGGACGGAGACAGGCAGTTGAGGCGGCAGTATTGGCAGCCACAGCTGTTGCAGAACAGGCCGTCGCTAATCCTGCTCCCGCTGTGAAGACACCGCGGAAGAAGGCGTTGTTGATTGGGTGTCAGGAAGTGCGAGACCAGCCTCCATTATCCCCGGCGTCTCCGGGGCCTTTGTCGCCGTTGTCGGCCAGGTTCAATAGATCAGACAACTTTGCGGTGACGGGGTTGAAGAGGATGAAGACGAAGATGCAGGAGAAGAAGTCCATGAAACAGAGTTTGCTGAAAGGGCCTCATAGAGACGTTGAAGCTCTTCGGAAGCTTTTGATAGGTGCGTAACAGGGCACCTTTTGCTTTTCTTGGTAGCCTAGTACTCAAACGCTCTTCGCTTGTATCAGAGGTTTATGATTATAAACCCGAGGATATTGTAATCCTCATAGATAATGACTTACCAGGTCATAAACAACCTACCCAAGAGAACATTGTATGTGATGGTTCAACAAACCTTGATGTATTTAACCTGTCTAATCCGGACATAAGATGTATGAAATGAAAAAATTAGTGGAGGGAGCTCAAGAGGGAGATCGCTTTTTCTTCCATTGTTAGTGTTTCGAGATGTCGTAATCCTCTTTGCAACGTCTAACACATCTTCTGTGCTTAGTCTCTGGTCACTCGGTACAGGAAGATACAGAAGATATTTCCGAAGAAGATCGCAAGAACGAATGTAAGTCGGATTGATTATCACATATATCATGCGGAGAAATATAATCTTGACTACATAGTCATCGAGACCTCTGACGGCAAGAGAATTAAGGACGATGTAAGATTGGGTGCTGTTGTCCAACTACCATTCCCTTGCTCAGTCGAGATATTTCCAGATACTAAAAGAAACACTCGTTGACCCACTACCACCAAAAACATCTTTGATTGTGAGCACGGCCTTTTGTAAATGTGGATCCTTCTTAATTATGCCGCTAGGCTGTCTTTGACTCATGTCACTCAGGCTCTTTGCTTGGTATGTATGGGTCTGTACTTCGGAAGAAACTGAAGTCCAACTTCCAACGCGGACAACGGTACTGATTACCTTTGAGCAGACCTGAAGCATTTCAGATGTAATCGCGTCTATGTGCCCTGGATAAACAAAGGAACTCGAAAGACGGCCACCCTGTTGAATAGTAATAGTGAGTTCACCCTTTACATCTTGAGGGAGAGGAATGATCAGCTCACATTACCCATTGATCTTTTTGAAGAACGTCAGCGAGCAAGTGAGCTTTTAGGACAACTGATTGCCCATCCTTGTTCTAACAGACAATTCGCGTTTTTCGCGTCCCTTTTTCTAGAGATTTCAATGCCAAATGCTATAACGCGGCTAAAGGCGCAAGCTTGGGCGCACTCGTCCATCGATAAAGTTCTTATTTCGCCTACAGACTCTATATCAATACATGAAGGAACACCCAATCCGGGTACAGCTGGGCACGTCAAATCCAAGTTGTCCATCACCACGGACCTGGTGTCGACATCCGCCTCTAAATTCTGGATAGACTCTCCCACCGTTCGGCAGGAATGTTCTTCACCGGTAGCAATGTACTGCACTGGCTACTGTAGACAGCATGCACTTCATGACGAAAGCGCTGTGCAAGCGGACGTCGTATGTCCTCGTGCTCTCCCACCTAGAACAGCTGGCTTACTTGTGAAAATTTCTCCTCTTAATGACATCAGATCTCTATTTCTTCCGCGAAAGATGGCCAGAAGTCTTGGGAAGACAGGAACGGCACGTCGATGACACAAGTTCTCGTTAACATATTGAGTAAGCAAATCCTCGTATGCTCTGTAGGCGGCCTTGGCTGATGCTGTGTCTAGGGAAAGATCCCCATCCTACGTTAGCGGACCTAATGACGCTTGTTAGGTGCATCTTTCAACTTTTTCAACGATGTAGAATATATCATATTTATCGTGTTTCTTATTCTCAGTCACGACATCCACGCTTTTTATGTGGATTTGCATGACCGAGCTCGAGAGTATAAGAAAGCCGTCAGGATAGCAAATGAAAAAATGCGTAAAAAGGGGAAGAAGCCCAGGGAGGGTGATCCGGTGGAGATGAATAATTTTCAAAATCCTCAGGTTAGCATTCTGACAAAAGTGGTCTTGCCATTTCTTCATGTTTGAAGCGTGATGCTAAAACAACTTTTTGTTCTTTTGGGTGGCATCATTCAATTAGCTTTCCAGTGACCTTCCACTTGTAAGCTTTTTTCTGAACTTTATCCAAGTATCCGTATACTGATGATTAGCCAAAAATTCAGGACATGACACGACTCTTTGCTCCATAAACACTGTTTTTTGGTGTTTCAAGCAAACATGGACCGGTTTCTTAATATGACCCCCTGCATACCCAAATTTGTTTGCACTGCATTTGCATCACAGATCATTTCTGACTCGAAATGATTCGACTGTCTGTCCATAACAGAGTAGGTCCACCTTGATTGACCAGCCCATTCATGAGCTCGGCAACACATCTACGAATGCACTACTGCCGATGTGGGACATGGGACAATAGTCCCATGCGCGAGGTAAGGTCATTTTGTTTTCAGGTCGGCAGTGCTTAATTACGCCTCATATGCAGTCTCCTTGCAGTTTCCTGATTGTCCTTTCCATTACCGAAAATCATCAAGTCTGCGCGGCTCCGAGAAATTGTATATCAGAGGTGAAGGTTACCCATATGCCTTTTCCTTGTTCATTCCGGTCGGTCATTTCGGTTGATCCTATTTCTTTGTGTGCGGTTGGAAAAATCCGATATTTTCCCTGCTTTTTTTTTGTTTTGCCGTGGTACTCTGTGCATACATTTCATTGACAAGAAATAAACTACGTAGCCCTTACGTTTATGGTCTTGTTCAACCTCTATCCCTATTACTTTACTTTCGCGTAATAACTGTTAATCTGATATACATTCGTAGATAGTTATTGTACAATCCTTATATGTAGTTTTCGCAACTGAATAGCCGTCGCTCCAGTCTGTTTTGCTACTACAAAATCACACCATTTGGTGATGAGTATGCCTATCTTTTATTTCGATCTGCCATAAGTGCTGTATAAAGTCGTGAATCGTTACTTCGGGGGATCCTTCTCACATAACCGGCGACTGATTTTCAGCCACCGGGCCGCAGACGAAAATGAAGAATACTGATTCCAACTGATACGATCGCGATACTCGAAACTTGTTCGCAGTCGTCGATTGGCACGCATCCAAATTCTTCCCCTCATAAAAATGTCGGACCAAAGGTAGAAAATCACCAAACACATGCGCCAAGGTCATCATGGCCCAGGGAGGAGGGGGGCTGTTAATTATGAAGGATATATACTAATATCACAGCCTCACTGGTGCAGAATATAAAAAGCCTGTCAAACGCACTGGGGGTTCCCCGCCCTACAACAGTGGGGAACATGTCCACAGCACCCAGTTATTATGTGCCTCTCGAAGATCCTGATTTGCAGCAAACATTGTCTCCCTCATCCGACACCGTCCCGCTGGTATCACAGACAGCACGCACCGCGAAAGTGTTT
Organism: Psilocybe cubensis; assembly: GCF_017499595.1. NCBI lineage: Eukaryota > Fungi > Basidiomycota > Agaricomycetes > Agaricales > Agrocybaceae > Psilocybe > Psilocybe cubensis. Next base: position 1,724,118 of record NC_063006.1, on the reverse strand, counting down.
CGCAAACTTCGTTTGTATTTGCGCACACTAGTAAGCACCGACTCTTTCTCGTTTTCTTTACAATTATACATATTGACACGTTCTATCTAGGCCAGGTTCCGACATCGCGACAAGGAAAAAATCGCTTTTCTCATTGGCATTGGCTATTTGCGTGGCGACGGAAGATATGAGCTGACAGGTTCACATAAAGACATACACTTATTAGAGGACTTATTGAGGAGTAAGTTATATTTTCATTCTTTTGTAGTGCAGCAGGCTTAATGCTCTACTGCAGATGATTTTAATTACACGAAATTTATTATTCTAAGTGATAGGCAAGGAACACCGACAGAACTGCTTCCCACGCACGACAACATCGTATGTCTTTTTATGCCGTTCACAACATCCATTTGTAATATCTATTTTGCAGATGAGGGAATTAAAGAACTGTATGACTGACAACTCGAACGCCGATTTTTTCTTCGCGTGTATGTCTTGCCTTTGATCTAGTTCGAAACATCCTTTTGACAATGAACACAGACTCAGGTCATTCATTCCATCGTGATGATTTTGCTGGAGTAGAAGAAGACGGCCAGGAAGAATGTACGGATTTCCCATTATCTACAGAACGACGTAGTTGGAAAAATGTACTCATCAACGCTTTCAGTCCTTATTCCAAGTGATGCATGTCGTGTACAGTATCTGAATCATGGATGGACCATTACCGACATTAATCACGAACGGATCATTACCGACAAGGTCAGTGGGACTGTTCCTGCCATAACTCATGCTCATAATTATTGTATATAGACTTTGAGAGAGCATCTTGTAAATTGCCTTCCCAAGCACTCCCGTCTCACTGTAAGCTGGACTAATCTGAATTGGTGGTCTGTTGCAAAAATAACATTGGATTATAGGCCCTCTTCGATACATGCCACTCAGGGACTCTACTCAGTAGGCCTCACCTTGGCAAGTTTATCTATGAAACATTTCTCAAAGTTATCCTACAGACCTTGAGCATCAACGTTGCAATCACATTGGTGGATGGAGGGGCTTTGGTGAGAATTGATAATGAATATCGTCAATTATACGTACAATTTATCTTGCTCTAGTTCAGAATGGACTTCGAAAAGGTATGTGCACGTAGCTCGTGGCTCGTAGAGAATTCATACTTAGCACCTTTTTTGCTCTCAGTGATAACCGAACCTCTATCCCAGCAGAAGAACAGAGTCAAGCAGCGAGTAAAAACTTCCCGATTGCTATTGATTGCCGCCAAAAAAAATCACAGCCGTTCAAAGGATATTGCATCTAGGTCGCCGAAGAAACCTAAAGAAGCGAAAATGACCAAATGTAATGGCTTTTGTCGTCGAGTCCGTGGAAGACGTTGTCAAGTGGTACGCTCTATGACTACTTTGGGGCCTCCGCGTCAAAGTTCTGACTCAATGACTGGCGCGGTAGATATCCATCTCTGCTTGCGACGATTCTCAACAATCCGTAGAAGGACCAGATGGAGGTACAATGACAACCGTACGTGCAGCAACGATAGGGGTCCCCTATTGCTCAATAATCATGACATACCATTAGGCAATCGTCGCGCTTCTGAAAGAGAACAGGACACCCACGTATGCACAAATAATGGAAGCTGCAAGGTTCGTTCAATAATACCATGCAGAATGTGTGATACCAATGTGAAATATTTTCAAAGGAGTGCAATCTACGAGGCACAAAAGTCCCAAAAAGCGAAAATGGACGACTTCATTAATAAGACCAAGTGCCACGAGCTTAGTTGCAGCCTCAGGGGACATAGTCGGTGTTTAGCTCCTCATCAGAGAAAGCGGGAGATGTGTAAAGTTATATCCGACCCCAAGGTCGGTTAAGATGATCTACCCGTATATTCTTTCGTTGACTGCAACATCTATAGCTCTCAAGTCTTGTGCCATTGGTAAGATTCTCATCTACTACATACGTAATTATGAAGTTAACACGCACTCTATTAGCATACTGACGAGATTTTAAAGCTCTGAAGAGTTTAACGCCTATACCTGTTTTATTTGGCCCTCGACCGGTCTGCTGAGAGCCTTCCTCGCTTCGAAGATGTCACCATTTCAGATTGATTTTACACAACAGGAACCAAGTTCCAACCACAGGCGCAACCTCTATCGTACTTACTTTCAGATGACTTTCTCAGGGAGGTCATCCCAGCATGGAATGCAATTCTTTTAGCGGTGACATCCCTCAGCTATTCCGTCCCCGGCCTTTCATGGCATCCGCGTGCCTTTTATTCATTTTTCTATTTTGTCACTGTTTTGGAAATTATTTTTCATTTTATTCCTAGCGAAGTTTTGCTTTCGCTTTTGTATAATCGTAGACTCACATTTCTCGATGCCAAATTATTGTTATTATAATAGTGATATTAGTACATGCTATAATATATAATAATATTAGCTTAGCATTTGTTTTTAGAGATCCTTCCTGTGAATCAGGTTCATGTAGTTCAACATCCCTCCTTGTAACCGGAAGTGTTTGATAGAATTGCTACATAGAAGTAATCGTCCTTAACTGATAAAACCCTGATAAGGCTCCAATGACAAGGATCCTACCAGAATGATAACGACGTTCTGATAGAACTCTGATGGAAGGCATCGCTTCTCACATTTTGCCGATGTCAACATTCAAAATGCAGGTATACTTTGGAGTGAGCTGAATGCCTTGACAAAGCCAACTCAGAGAATATTAATGTCTAGCCTTAACACCATACGTTATCGCAGCAATGTACTTCAAGAATCCAATGTATATCCAAGATAGAGAAGTGGATTCAAATTAAGACACTAAAATAAAGATAAGTTTTGAAGGCCGAGAGTTGTTTCTTACTTGGAAAGAGATATGTGTATCTTAGTAATGTACAGCAGCATGTTCTACTGCTCGCTGCTGGTGACGGCGTCTGTGAGCTGCTGACGTCGAAGACACTCCGATGCAATACGCATAGCCTTCCCACAGGCCCGAACAATCCCCATTCAACGCAGGGTTCCATGCGTACAGTTGGTCCAGCGTTATACCTGCATTGTTGGCCATGTCAAAGCAGAAGATGCCTGAAGTCATCGAACAGCCCACGGCGTCAATTGATAAGCGCCCGGAGTTTAAAAGAGACCGCAACACTTACCATCTTGTTGAAGAACGTATTTATCGCAGTTGCTTGCAATTCCGGCCTGCGTGGGGCCTGGCGGGGTGGCTGAACCGGTAGCGGTTGACGTTGGGGTTGAGGTCGGTGTGACTGTTGGTGTGCTAGACGCCGGGGTGGAAGTGATTGACGATCCCGGAGCTGCGCCATTAACGCAATAGCTGCCGATGGATCAGGGTCAGATAGCCCCGAAATTGAATATTAACTCCGGCATATATGAAAAACTTACGCTTCGCCTAGTAAAAGGTTAGTGCAGTCATTGTTAAGCTGGGGGTTCCAGGTTTGTAGTTGAGCCATGGTAATGCCGAAGGATGCTTCTAATACTGAACAAGTGTCTCCTGAAACAATAGTATGCCTTTACAAGAAAATAGAAGATGTAGGTAGGTTCAATACATTAGCGGGAGTCCATGTGATAGGCATGCTAGCTTACCATTGGTAACAGTTGGGCGTGCTGCCAGAAGGTGTTGGCCCTGGAGGGGTTGCAATGGTGGAGGTTGTGGTGATTGTGGCATTCCAGTCCGAGAGCGGCCAGACACAATAATACAAACCAGGAGTCAAATTGGTGCACCCCGAATTAATCGATGGGTTAATCTGTTCGAAAAGATCGACATTGATACTGTTGTTAAGGGAGATTTGTTGGCAGTTATCTCCACTGTTGACCTGATAGAATTTACCGCACTCCGGGGTGGTTCCGAAGGGCGTGGCACCAGGAGGGGCTACGGTGGAGATTGCAAAGCCTGAAGTGGTTGAAGTAGCCCCAGGTATCGTTGTAGGGGTATATTCGGCTCCAGAAGGCCCGACACATATATTGGTATTTGAAACAAGGTTAGAGCAGTCCTGGTTTATCGATGGGTTGTAGCTAACCAGCTGTGCGAAGGTGAGGCCATGTGCCGAAGCGACAGCGGCACAGTTGTCATTCGCCTGTACTAGATAGATAGGACACGTCCTAGGTAGACATCTAATCGCAGAAAATGTCATTGTCAAAGATTACCATTACATAGACGGTAATTTGAGTACGTACAAATCTTGGCCGGCGAATAGGTTAGTGCCGTCAGGGAAGATTCCATTGAGGGTTTTCAGAGGTCCAGTAGGAACGCCATGTGCGACTGCAATTGCCTGGGGATCATCTCCAGCCTGAACAGTATAATGATTGCCAGAAAGACAGGTAGAACTAGCTGGATTGCCGGATGCAACTCCTGGAAGGGCAGTGATATTGGTGGCAGGAGGTTGGGCTCCAGTTGGAAGAGGTCCAGTGTTGCAGATAGATTGAATTTGGGCATACTTCTGGGCGTATGAGCTATCGTAGTTGGAGAATGGAGTGCTTTGCATGACTTTTATGAGAGCTAGGGTGCAAGGGGAACATAACTGGGTCTGGGGTAGCGCAAGAATATCTTGATCAGTATCACCACTAGAAGCTATTTGGTCTATGCAACCCGATATGAGTTTAGGAAAGCAAAAAAATAGAGATGTGGAGTATGAAGAGTTATTTACCGACACAATACGCTCCGGTGGTGGGATCTTTCAAACATGTCTGATTGTAGGCCGCCCATATAACGTCTCCCGCCCAAACGGCTGGTACACCATCCCAAGGCTGGGGATCATTGGCACAAGCAGAAGCAACCGTGTTATGATAGGACTTCAAAGAGATACCACATGACGCTGCACAAACGGAATTTTGAAGGGTCGCGTTGTTGAGACTGCCATAATAATCGTCTGACACCAGCTGTTGTAGATATGGATCGCAATTAATGGTCGCGTTTAGAGCTGTGGTGCAACCTTGTGAGATATCTGAGACGGCCTGCGTTCCATCAACGAATAGATTGAACTGGGCATGGACACGGGGCAGAATCCATGAAAAGGCCAGAGGGTAGGCCAGTCGAGTAAACATGATACTACCGGCGCGACGCAAAGTGGGGGATGAATGGAGTGTGCAAAAAAAAAGGTTCACAATACATACGGTTATCGGGATCCCAAAGTGGTAAGAAAGAAATTGGGTAAGTGTTGTCGCAAATACACTTGTGCATCCGTGATGAAATCGGTCAATGAATCAGAAAATGGATCCTGAGATAACATATTGACATAGTGTAATGTTGCAAGTAGCAATGGAAGGCACGATTAGTAACTTTAGAACACATAAAAGCTCCTACAGATTAATTCCAGATCCAGAACATGTCATACAGTCGGCAAAAACGGTCTACTGAAGGTCTGAAACTTGGACATATGATATCGGATCTTGGGTTTTAACGGCTCAGCGCTGAAGAATAGACACAGACCAGAGATTTTCACATCAACCATGACGTGAAGTTACTCGATACATCGCAAGTTTGCAGTTGCAAGATGATAGTTGTCGTGGTTGATTGGAAGTTGCCACGAGTCTCGCGTTGCACATCATGATAAGCGCGTGTAGAGCGTCATTTTAGAACCGTTCGGCCAACGGATATGCCCGCTATAAGCCGAATTTGATCAGTTTAGTGACATTAGCGTTACCTGTTCCTGTCAACTCAACCATGATCTATACTACACAACACCCAAAATATCGTTCACATGTTCATCCAACGTACTCTCCGTTATTTTCATATTACGTCGCGTGCGAGATCTTAGGACGGTCTACATGATGACGAGATGCAAACTAAAGCCAGCTTACGACCTTTTCAATCCGAAATGATAGCAACTTATAAACTACAACATATCACTGGCCATGAGTTTATCGAAAGCCGACCAAACCCTCCCATCTATCGGCGAAATCCCAAGGCTTCAGATTTTGCAAAGAGCGGTCGACCATGAAGCTCGCACTCGGTGCACCAATCTGGCTGACGGCACTCCTTTTAAGTGTGGCCACGTCGGCACAATTCACTTGCAGTCCCACCCAACCTTGCGAAATTGGATGTTGCACAAAGTTTGGCTCCTGTGGCTTAGGCCCAGACTCCTGTGGACCAGAGAACTGCATATCCAACTGCGATCGCAAGTCTGACTGTGATCCCGGTTGGGGTGCGCAGTGGTCCAACGCTGAGGAATGTCCCCTAAAAGTTTGCTGCTCAAAATTCGGATTCTGCGGGACAACATCAGACTTTTGTGGAAATGCCACGGTAACTGCCCCTTCTTGCTCTGGCGGATCTAGCTCTTCAAAACGGACCATTGGGTATTATGAAGCTTGGAGTGTTACTCGTCCATGCGACAAGATGTATCCAGAAAGCATTCCAATTGGCTCGTACACCCATCTGAACTTTGCTTTTGCTTTCGTCGTAAGTGTCTTGCATTCTGTAATCATGAAAACTTGTGTTAAAATTCCCAATGCAGAACCCAACCACATTTGCTTTATCACCGATGAGCGACGCCGACCCTGCTTTGTACAAGCGCTTTACGGCACTTAAAAATACCAATCCGGGACTTCAAACCTGGATTTCGATTGGCGGGTGGTCCATGAATGATCCAGACCAACCTACTGCTACTACTTTCTCTGACCTTGCTGGGTCGAGTGATGCACAGTCCAAGTTCTTTGCATCGGTATTGTCATTCTTGGAGACATACGGCTTCGACGGTGTCGACATTGATTGGTTAGTTTCTCTTTCTCAAGTATGATCCGCTGCTTCCTAACTTCATTATCATTGTAGGGAGTATCCCGTAGCTCCAGAACGCTCTGGAAAGCCCGACGATTACAAAAACTATGTCACCTTCCTGCAGAACCTTAGAAATGCCCTTCATTCGACGGGGCACAATTATGGACTTACGATCACAGTACGTTAACTTCCTTTCCACTCATGTTGCAATGCTGATAATAACTGCTTTCTCAGATTCCATCGTCGTTTTGGTACCTCCAACACTTTGATATCGTGAACATTGAGAAGACGATCGATTGGTTCAACCTCATGTCTTATGACCTTCACGGTACTTGGGATTCGACAAACAAATTTTTGGGACCGTACATTGCTGCCCACACCAATCTTACGGAAATTGATGAAGCCTTGTCTCTCCTCTGGCGTAACAAAATTAACCCAGACAACGTCGTACTGGGACTTGGATTCTATGGTCGTTCGTTTACCCTCGCTGATCCTAGCTGTAATACCCCTGGTTGTGTCTTCACTTCTGGGGGAGATGCTGGCACATGTACCCAATCCGTCGGAACCCTCTCGTTCGCCGAAATTCAACGCCTTGTCGCAGCAGGCGCCCATGTCGCGACCGATACTAAAGCTGCCGTCAAAATGGTCACATATAATAACAACCAATGGGTATCATATGACGATTCTGACACTTTCAAGATGAAGATTGACTACGCCAACTCGCACTGTCTCGGTGGGACCATGGTTTGGGCCTCTTCTACGGATGACGCGAAGGGCAATGCCGCCGGTGCTTTGTCCAAGTCAACTGGACGACAAGCTTTATCGCTTCTAGCAACAAAACAATCTGACCCCATTACCTCGTGCCAGCTCGGCGAATGTGGTAAATCATGCCCTGCGGGGTTAAGCCCTGCGCAGCGCAGCGACGGTAAGAATAGGGGTAACACTGGGACCAACACCGGCTGTTCAGGCGACGATATGCGACTGTATTGCTGCCCAAGCAACGACATGCCAACTTGCACATGGCGAGGTGGTGCGCCATTCTGTAACGGGAAATGTCATGATGGCGAAGTTGAAGTTACATCATCTACCACTGGAACTGGCGCGGAATGTTGGACAGGACATAAGGTCCTCTGCTGCCTCAAGACGGCTTCGGATCAGGCTGTATCGGAGTGCCATTGGTCTGGAAGCGCGCCTATTTGTTCTGCTCCATTCAGCCAGGCTGGATGCCCTGATGGTCAAAAGGCCCTCACGAACAGTAATTATGGCGCTGGAGGTGAGCAACCGTGTGCGATTGGTGACAAGGTGAGTTGCAGAGTAACTGCTACCGTATCCCATCTGACAACAACATCGAACGCAGTCATTCTGCTGCGACCAACCTCCTCCATACGAGAATTGCGACTGGTATTACCATGGTGGAAAATTCTTGGGTCAGATTCCATTTGTCTGTACTGGAACATGTCCAGCCGGAAAGTCGGTTATCGCAACCGATCCTACTGGCTGCTGGAGCGGTTCGTATATCCCTTGAACCGATATCGTTTAAATTTCTCACAAGTTGCATCAACTAAAGGTTATGGCGCGTTCTGTTGCGACAACCCTACAACTACAGTAAGCCAATCGTTGTTGCTACAAGTTTTTTGAGCTTATGGTTGGTTATTAGAATGATCCTTTAGTCGCTGATTTCACAAAGCGAATCCAGGCGTTTTCATCTGATGCAACCTGCAAAGTTGGACAGATACAATACTCTAGAGAGATCGATGATATTCTCTCCCGCCTCGACAAGCGGACGACACTGAGCAACGCTGATATGGCTCAAACTCTCCAGCAGCTCACGCAGCTCGTTTCTGGAAATGGTCAAACCTATCAACAGAACCTAATGGAATCTGCCTTTGATACAATCTACGGTGCGAGTCATGGACTGTTTGTTTCGAATATATCCTCATACTTTGGCGACTGGTGCGTTGACATAAACAACTATTGACGAAATGACTTAATGCTCATGAATTTATAAAGGCCAAATATGGATCAACTTTCGCTATCGGAGAGCTTGCTTTGCATGGGGAATGATGCAATCAACTTCTTAGCCGACTATCATAGCAGCCGAACCCAAGTTTGCACCAATTCCTGTAACCTGGTCAGCAGACGAGATACGAGTGCATCCGACTTCTGGCATAGAGGCTTTACCAGCTTTGAGAACATTGACAATGTCAGCTCGACAGCATCGGAGAAGGCTTCCTTACTTTCGAGGAACCTGGGTGACAGTGAACACACAACCAACACAGGGCCCGACGGAGAACCATCGTGGGGTGAGTAATTACCACTCTGTACTCTTTGTCGAGCTAAATTATTGCATAAGGTTTCATGGTGGAGGCCATTCTGAACGGTCAAATGACCATTGAATATGAGCAGATGATTCTTGCAACAGGATCTGGATCTGAAGAAACCATCCTTGAAGGTATGTTTCTCAGACTTCATAGTATATGTGTTTGATTAACGGAGGCGCAATCAGTCGTCTGGAATCTACCCTCTGGAAGTGGGGCAGGAGGAATTAACTCTAATTTCCAAGACGAAAATCCTTCCGATGCACACACTAATCCGGATCGTTATGTCGTTTTCCACTTCCACACCGATCACATTAGACAGGCAACGGCTACTCATGGCGCTGCACCAGGTATACATGCCGTCGTCGCTTTCCACGGTCAATTTAGACGGGGAAATAACGGACGTGGGCGAGTTGACAATCAGGATCCCAATCGCAATCGTCGCGCCCGAGTTCTAAACTGTGGTAATCAAAACGATCTTTTCTGGTACCCGGGAGACGACAACGACAACGACAACCATTTGAATGAGTGGGCAGCGCTTATGACTCGTTTCGGAAATTACATGATCAACAATGGAATCATGACTCTCGACACCTATACAGGCTCCACTCGTGGGCAGCTTGTTTTAAATCCTCCCGATGACTGTGGACGACAGACATTCAACTGGGGCGGATATCGTCAAAGTAGAATGTTCCAACCGGGCAATCCCAATCAACCAGGTGGAAGTGGATCCCAAAACCCCAACGGTGATCCTGGTCAAGATAACGACGGCGTCTAGAAGGGGGGGCGTCTTTGTGGTGGTTTATAGGTAACAAAAGAAATTAAAGTATCCTTTTCAACATATCATTGAGTTGATATATTGTAGCTTTTTCGTACTATTTATGATTAATCTAATTCTGAATCAATGCTTTTAACGAAAGTCAATGTCACTGCACCGTTGTTTCCACTGGTTTCGGAAGAGATCCAACACCTTGTTTGAACAATTAAATCAACCTCAAATTCCCGCAGGAATGGCGCAGTCCCAATGTGGACTACATGTTATTTCCGGTTGAGACCTTTGAGATGATGGGCACATATATGGTACCTTTGAAATCATTGTTAGTGGTCAAATAAAAATTGAATTGATCTAAAGGTGGACTCGAATGCATTCAGACTTGATGGTACGGGAGGACTGATTATCCTCATTCCAGTGCATCTGGCATGTACAAAAGAAGCTGTATTTAAGTTTTTCACTCTCAGAGTGGAAGTTTGGACACACTGGACGAACCTGGCTTTGTATTTGTATACTCAGCATCCTTTGGAAGTTCCATGAGATTTCTTAGCGAGAGTGGATTTCTCAACGTGAACGCATGTATATGCAGTAGATATATGGTTTCAGACCGAAAATTTGTCATAGCGAAAGGGCCGACTGCGGGTTGAGATTTTCTGGCAGTGAACAAGAGATGTCATTCCATTGGAAATCAGAGTTCAAACTTGCAATGAACCGAAGGGCCCATATGGTCACTTGGCTACTTATAATGCGGTAGGAACTTGTAATTCCGGAAAAGGTGCAAAATCACTGGACAGATAAATAGACTGTGAATTATACGTAGAATTTTGGCAGGTAAATGTGAGCTGAGAGCTCAGCTTCTAATCAATCAACGGGGAATTTGAATGGAAGTTTTCGCTGTCAACAAATCGTGACACGTGCTTGGCCTCTCTTGTGTTACGCGTACATATCCTGGCACAAGCAACTACCAGCCGGGACAAATTTTATACCTTCAAACAACATATCGAAAGCAATCAGGCGTAATTTGGATCATGCAAACATGCTACACTCTTCTAACCGATAGAAGATGGACGGCAAAACGGACTTTTTTGACGTTTTTTTGACGTCCTTCTGTGAGCTATGTTTTGCGTCCTGTTCTTAAAACATACTAAGATGAAAGGTGCTTCTCTGATGAATTTAGGACACATAGTGGGAATATTTACACGAGAAATAACCTGATATTTGCGCTCAGAACCGTGCTATGGACAGAGGCTTCATCCTAAACTTCAGGGAACAGGACACATTTTACGCCTAATTTCGTCTTTCGAGTTTCGCTTTCATGCCTCGGTCGAAGAAAAAATTTGGAACACTAGGTTACTGTCAAGTCAGGGTTAGATTTCCATGAGAAAGTTTTTGGCGTTCATTAGGACCACCCCGGGATTCTGAATACTTTGGTGAGCAGTTGATCATTTCTATTCTGTACCAAACTCACATGAAAAAAGTTGGCGATGATGCTTTATAAACCACGCTGCCCATTAACCTGTTCGTTTACGCCCGTGGCTTTGACAGTATCAGAGTCTAAGTGAAAGGCTTGCTCTCGATCTGCCAGCGGTGAGCAATAAGATCGTAGTAACTCTTTGACGCTTACCCGAGTGGTCAATTCTTTAGATTTGACTAGTCAACGAATAAATGCGTGCAATGGGGTGCTTCAAAGGTTCCTTGTCCTGTTTATCCTTCATCTACTTTCTGTGTTGGTGAGTACTTGAATTACTCTGTTTTAAGAAGATTAGACGTCTGATATATCCCAAGGCACCTCCTGTATGTCAATGCAGCCTCAATAAACCAACGAGAACCCCGTGCCGCTAATGATTCGTCTACCAATACATGGGATTATATCATAGTTGGGTCTGGCCCTGGCGGGGGTCCGCTGGCTGCTCGACTAGCTCAAGCAGGTTTTTCTGTCCTGTTGGTTGATGCCGGAGACGATAATGGTGACGACGATTTTGTTCGGGTGCCTGCGTTGAACGCCCAGGCTTCCGAGTATACGCCAATTCACTGGCAATTTTTTGTCTCGCACTACGATGACCCTGCAACAGCCCAACGCGACTCAAAATTTACCTGGAAGCAACCCGATGGTCGTTTCTTTGTTGGCCCAAATCCTCCTGCTGGAAGCGAACCTCTTGGGATTTACTATCCCAGGACAGGAACCTTGGGTGGGTGTGCGGAACACAATGCCATGGTGATGATATATCCTGCTGAAAGCGACTGGAATAATATTGCGACCATCACTGGAGACTCATCGTGGAGTGCTGCCAATATGCGTCAATTCTGGGAGAAATTAGAAAACAACCAATATGTCTTGCCGGGAACATCGGGCCATGGATTTGCTGGTTGGCTTGACACCTCGCTCACCAGCCTCAATCTTGTTCTCAAGGACACGAAAGTGTTGAGTCTTGTGCAAGGCGCTGCCACCGCGATGGGTCAAGGTCTACTCGGCAGTTTATTATCAACACTCAGCGGCTTAGCCCAAGTCCTGATTACGGATCTCAACAACGACTCACCTACACGAGATACAACTACAGGACTTTACCAGGTTCCTATTTCTGTTTCCAACGGACCCAAGACGCGTTCGAGCCAACGTAAACTAATATTGGACACCGCTAATGCCGTAAATGCGGACGGCAGCAAACAATTCAAACTCGACATTGAACTCAATACCCTTGTGACGCGGGTTATCTTCGATACCAACTCCACTTCTGGGACTCCCCGTGCAATAGGTGTGGAGTATCTCCAGGGAAGCCACCTATACCGAGCCGATCCAAATTCTGACGGGGCGAATCCAACTGGCTCCGGGACTTTCTTCGCCAATCGCGAAGTAATTTTGTCGGGAGGAACATTCAACACTCCACAGCTCTTAAAGCTTTCTGGTATCGGTCCAGCTGATGAACTCTCTCAGTTTGATATTCCTGTCGTGCTCGACTCGCCCGCGGTCGGCACCAACATGCAGGACAGATACGAAGTCGGCGTTGTTGGCTCAGCAGACAGCGGCTTTGTTGATCTAGCTGGCTGCACATTCCTCAACACCACGGATGATCCCTGCTTCATTCAATGGCGCGATAATTCGCTTGACCACGGTCTATACGCATCCAATGGGTACGCGTTAGGCATTGTGCAGCAAACAAGCGTCTCTGCACCGACGGAGGCCGATATTATTATTGCAGGTGTACCAGCGAACTTCCATGGCTATTTCCCTGGCTACTCAAATCGCACAAACGCCGACAGTCGGCACTGGACGTGGTTGGTGCTCAAAGCTCATAGTCGGAATAACGCAGGCACAGTCACCCTTCGATCGAGTGACCCAAGGGATACTCCTCAGATCAGCTTCAAGAGTTATACAGTGGGCGGGGATCTTGACGCGCAAGCGTCGTTCGAAGGCGTGCAGCTTGCTCGGAAGATGTTCAAATCTGCACTTCCACTTGACGGTTTTTTCACTGAAGAGATCCCCGGGCCAGCCATTCAAAGCGAAGCTGACGTGAAGCAATGGATTAGGGACGAAGCCTGGGGTCATCACGCAAGTTGTTCAGTTCCCATTGGCGCAGATGACGACATAACAACTTCTGTGCTGGACTCGAAATTCCGTGTCAAAGGTGTCTCGGGCCTTCGAGTTGTGGACGCCAGCGTGTTTCCAAACATTCCTAGTCTCTACATCGTTGCCGCAGTCTACATGATATCTGAAAAAGCGGCCGCCACTATCATCCAGGACGCTCAATGATATTTTCTGCTATACGGCATAGAGACTGCGTCAGGGTAATATCAGACCCTTGCATCGCTTACCATCATGTTTTTTCTGCAGTACCCCTAACTGGTCTGGTGTGATATTTTGTTAAGATCTCTTTGATTTTTACCGCTCAAAGGACCTTATTTCCTTTGGTTATTTAAACCTGTAAACAACCGCGTCAAATTTGTTATCTATCTAAATTTTTCAAGTGGTTTGGGTCAACGTGCACCCGTCCTGTGGGGCCACATTTTATGCCACTCGCATTTCAACTTTGATATGACCGCTCTAAGTGTGCTAGTGTATCTGTATAGGGGTGAGTTGAATGTCGAAACAGGTGTGAAAATTGACTAGAAGTGGATCATCCCGACTTGCCGAACCGCTTAACCGAAGCAAAATTTACCGGCGAGAAGGAAACCTTTGGAAGACTTCTACCCGTCATCACTCTGTTCCAACCGGCTCCTCTCGGAATTCCGTTCGCAGAGCAGCATAGAATGTTGCCATTGGGGTCGGAATTTCTCAACATCGCCAAGTCTCTTTTGAAAAATCTGATGACAAGTTTGCCTGAACTTGCCTCGACCTCAAGAATGCGTACATAGCCGATTACTCATGATGTGCACAAGATACGCATATCCGCTAGCCTGAACAACGACGATTTAGAACACAACTTCGCTGATCTATTCGAGTTGACAAGATCGCTTCTCCTCTCTGATGACCCCACGTGTATTCAGATTGACAACCCAAAGTGCCATGTTATTTATTGGTTTGGCTCGGCCAGCAACCTGGTTTACGCCATCGCCGTTTTCTTGCATTCCGGCAGGGTCAACTAGCTCGCAACATGGTTAGCATTACCTGGAACCATCTCGTAATTGTAATTGGTATGTGACGTACTTCATATATAACTCGACCAGGCTGCTTTGTGTCATGCCACTTTCTTTCTTTGTTCCACTCTCGCTGCCAGCTGGATCATCGCTGGTTTCAAGGAATGAGCATAACCCTGATAAAGGCTTGAGTTCCACATTAGTGGAATAACTTCCAACCACTATTCGATGCCTTCCCAACCTTTGCCTCAGGGGCTATGCAGCAAGTTCTGCCATCCGGACTTGATGGAACGTATTTTTTCATGGCGAGCGCGAGTCGATTCACACTGCACGGAACCACACGGCGGCAAAATGAACAGCGTAAAGCAGAAGGCTCGACACCAAAAACCCTATGCTCGACCAGTATCATCCATTCGATCTCGAGAATCGTATGATCGTGGTTGCAATCTACCCGAGCCATCATCGTCTGACATTCTCGTCCCCGGAGTTGCTCATGAGAACCCCTCAAGTTCCTTGACGGTGTCTGACACATATCAAACGTTCATCGCATCTCGTGGCTTACACAAATCCGAGTCGCCAGATCCACTAATCACCCTTCCTGTATGTGTTGATTATTCACTTCCTTCGAATACACGCCTGACATCAAGCCTAGGCATCATATACCCCTAGCTACCTCGCAGGAGAATACTGTCGGCTTATGTCAATTTATGATCAACTCCAAATGCGACGCCGGCACCTCGAAATAGCTTGCCTACGGAAGGTCGGGGATCCCAACATTACACAGCAGCTCTTGGATATCGGTGCAGCTATCCAGCGCATTATCAAATCTACCAGACATGCTGCGAAACTCAATCAAGAACTCGGCTTCAATCTTGATTTGTCCGCGATATACGCAAAGTATCACGAGCAGATTGTAGCCCCACCAAAAGCACCGCCCGTCGAACAACACGATGAAAATTTCATCAAAATGCCACAGGCTCGACACTTCAGCGAAGCATGGAAATATAATCCCTTATAATCGCCACACACATCAGTTTTTTTTTCACTTCAGCATTTTATCACACGAACTCCATTCACTTCCCCTGGCTTCACGTTCATCGCCTCTTTTTTGCTTGCCTTTGCAATTGCACTCACTTGTACACATATTCGCTCGCATCGACACACATACATCCGTACACTATGATACTACATGGCATTACCTATTCTTTACTGGGATATTCAGTCATTTATAATTTCGTTTGTAATCATGACACCACATACGTCTTAAATTCGGTTACACTTTGCTACTTTTTAAACACTTGTACAAAGTACTGTGCATTACATGGACATAACGTTGGGTCAGGTTTCGTGATTATGCACCGTACGGCCCTAAAAGTATATGTGTCCGCCGACCTGGGAAGTTGCCCCTTGTCGCGTATAGGGCGCAACGCGTTTACCAACGTGACACATGCGTAAAACTAATAAAGTCATTAGAATTGATGTGTCATGTCATTGATGTCAAGCATTCAGCGTAAAGCGTATGACAAGGTGTTGTGTTGAGAATCAAGATGAGACTTAATAACTTCCAGTGTCCGCCGACTTTTTTATTTGGGATCGAAAACACTATAACCATTACAAGTCAACTGCTTACCAGCTTCTGTAATCCGAGTCGAAAGCAACACCCTATAATTCTAGAAATACATTCATTGTCTGCACAGAAATCAATATGTAGCAGCGCAGTACATAGTTTGCGTTGGTTATCGGGTACATTTTCGCATCCAAGTGTCGTCCATATTATACAATATCAGATGCCCGGTCAAGTTCATGAGCGGAGATCGCTGTGGAGATCTTTCGATTAGACAGTTTCCTCAACTAAAAATGAATGATCCATGAGCTTATACCAATGACCTAATATATATTCAATACGTGCCTGGCTCTTCACTGTATTGCGTATCATCCATCTCTTTCGTATCTTCATAGGTAGATGTGTCAGAAATTTCTGTTAGCCCGCTGATTCCAGGTCCAAAAAATAGGGTAGACATGAGGGTTTGGTCATGATATCGCGACCAATAGCTTGATCCTGAGGATGGGTCTCTGAGGTTGATCATCAAACGGGAAATCATGGAAGAGGATAAGCTATAGATTGGAATGAGCATATTCCTGCGATTAAGATATAGACTCTCGAATACAAACGGGATACGCACATGTTGGTTAAGGTGGCCGTTATTCCTCGAATATACGACTATCATCATTCAGAATGAATGAAAGCTCAGATTATCCAGAAGCGACTCACCGGCAAAAGCTACGGTTTGACCATATCGTCTTTAACGTGTACTGCAGGTTTTGTAGCAAATATCCTACTTACATAGAAAGACATAATGACGGAGGTAGATGCTAGCACCATAACCCTACATGTAATCATGTTAGTAACTTGTCGGGTACTTGTATTCTGTGTAGCTGGACTGAGACCAACCCAAAATATATGGCGCCTTGAGCAGTGGAGAGACTATCGTCAGAGTGATACTTTGTCAAACGAAAAAGCATACCATCTCGTATAAGAATGTGAATGATGGTGTATCCATTCCGTTTGATTTTTAGAGATTGATAAAGGGTTAATGCAAAGATAACGGTATCGAAAACGACCAATGCAATCCATGCTTCGGCAATTCCTACATTTTGAGCCCCCGCGGATCAGGAATTTGAGCAACAGTATTGCATAATGCAAAAAAGGGAAATTTGAGCGCACTGCACGTATTATGATATGACATGGATGACTAAAGATGAATATATTAATTGTGTACCTTTTGTCCGGATGTGGTAAAATACATCCAACAGAAAGAAGAACAGACTTTGTCTGAGTCTCTGTGATCTTTTGTTCCACGACCATCGCATTCTTCAGTACAGGAGTTAGTACTTCTGGCAATGGAAGAGCTATATAAACATGCCACTCCAAAGACGATGACTCCGATAGCGAGGATACACAACGTAGCTAAAACTCGACGGCTTTGTTGAAACAATGCCCAAGTCCTAATAATTGAAATAACTGTACTCGTATCATCAGTTTTCAAGTTACTCTCACTAACAAAATAGTGGTGCTTACTCCCGATGATGACCTGCATGACAACTATGAGATATTGGTTGTAGTAATTTATATACAAACACCTGGCACAGTTTATTGATATGAGTGTGTCCTTTTATATATGGGGAACTGTAGCCTTACGTCTAAGGAAAGTTAGAAGGGCTATTACTTCAAATAAAAAACAAAGAAGTACCTGAAAACGATCAGGTACCGCAGACCAGTTCCAGAAGTAAAACAAGATGACGGGAATATGCCCTAGAGTGACCACATATCGGTTCACAAAGAACAGTATAAATCCAAGGGCGAAGTTGAATTTAGGCCTCCAGTAGAAGTCGATCTCGTCTGGAAAGGTAAGAAGGTAATCGTAGTACAGTATGACTGAAAGCAATCCTTTGAGTCAGTCTCGCACAGAAAAGCATACAACATAAGTGCTTACTAAACGAAGCGCATAAAACGCAGTTGTAAATGAAACTAGCAGAAATGAGATTCCTGGACAGTCTGCAGAAGTAATTTAAAATACCTACATTTGTTCTTCCGACACATTTTCATGGGTCGCAACTGCGGTAGCCATCACGGGTATTCAATACCAGTGTGAATGCATGCAAACAGACCGAAGTAAACCAGGGAAGCGAAGGGATAGTCAAGAAGTAAAAATGTATATATGGTTTTCACTTACTTTATAAAAAAAGAACCTAAACACTAATCCCTGGTCGATGTGTGGCATCTTTGATGTATAAGTCAACCAGGATGGCAGAAATATCAATCCGTATTCTAGCCACGACTCATGAGAGCGCCACAATCCACAACTTTCCAGGTAGACGGAAGGGATAGAGCCAACTTGAAGACTCCACGAACAAGAGTATAATAAAACGTAAATGCCTGTGCATTTGCAGACCATGGCGCCAGAAGCAGCGGATGCAAATAGTAGAAACCTGTTAATCGGGACGCCATACCACATTTACAGGTTTCGTGGCAGTATCGCTGCACATTTCACTCTCATCAAAGAAGACCGAATATGTCTGTCCCACACTGGCAGGACAGTTGGGAACTGTCTCTCCAATATCTCTGTGGATACCGAGTGACGATTGACAGCATGATGTGACAGAATCCCAGAAAATGGAGTTTCAAATCGTCATATTATAGTTGTCTATGTGGGACCTGGTGAATTTGCCTCGAAAGATTGTGGAGGGAGCAAGAAGGATGTGGCCGTCGATGTATACAAAGTTGAATGGACTTGAAACAAAGCGTCGTCAAGGGCAAACGACTGCATGTCTGGATGTTAATCCAATGAGTTTAGAAGGTCCTGTGCATATAAATTTGAGAAAAAAGTTGTTGAATTTGGAACTTTGCGGAGACGACGAGAATGCGTTGATACAAATCGAAAAGACCAGCTGCCTGAGGCCAGCGGGCAGCATTGGTCGTCAAATGTTGATTATGTAATGTAGATGCTGCCGATCAATTGCCGGAAACTTCCAAGAGCTTGGCACAGGACTTAATCATGACCGTACAGATTGTGTTCCGAACCTTGGATGACCTCCCTCCCTGTGCTCCCTGGAGTGAGAGACCTATATTCGAGCCAAACGTACTCCGGTCTACTCACGAAAAACTAACTTAAATTTCACATGATATATCCTAGGTTTACTTCAGGTTGCATAGAGGAAATGAGTAGGACCATCAT
This sequence comes from Psilocybe cubensis, assembly GCF_017499595.1. Lineage (NCBI taxonomy): Eukaryota > Fungi > Basidiomycota > Agaricomycetes > Agaricales > Agrocybaceae > Psilocybe > Psilocybe cubensis. The sequence goes on along the minus strand of NC_063006.1, from coordinate 1,705,006 downwards.
ATTGATGTTTAAAAAGATTTACAATGACTCCGCTTGCAATGCATGATCCAGATCCTTCATCACATTTCATTTGGATATGACATGGGTAGAGAACGTTGTCATATATATTCAAAACTACGTGGACATCAAGTACCTAGTGTCAATAATTAAAAGCAGTTTCCAGTGCGTCAATATCAATGTATTCCACGAACTCGCTCTGGAAGGTATATCCACCGTTGGTCATTTTCATGCCAACCCATGACTGACAACTACCTGAATTGGGTGTAAATGGTATCCTTTCAGTCTGAATCACTTTCGTATTCAGGCAAAGGTTTGCCCTCTAATTAGGATAACAATGTGTCAAACTCTACGCCGGATATTGGAAATAAATCGATCACTTACCAGAAGATGGATGAGGAAGAAAGTCAACTATCTCAATCAAGAGCCTTTCGGCGTGACAGTTGACAAAACGCCCTGACGCCGAACACAGCGAGACCAGAGTTTTCTCGTTTTGAGGACAGCGATGTACAGCTGTTGTCATGCGGGGCTGGTCTAACAAAAGTGGGACATTTGTAATATCCATTTGAGCCCTTTGAATTGATAACCCCTTGTCAAAACTCGAGAATGAGATCATTTGTTTTTCACAGAATCTGTATCCCTCTAAACAGCCGTCGCTAGCAGGAATTGTAGTGAAGTCGGATTCTTTGTTGTGCAGCTGTGATGCAGAACGATTCGAAAGGTATTCATCGACAAGAGAGGAAACATAGAGACGGTAGCGAATGGCTGATTGGCTTTGGTTGTATGGCTCTTCGCCCTCTGAGTATATCAGAGAATCAATATGAATAGGAAGTTCTGATTGATTGTACCAGGGATCCGGAGCTTCTACTTCAAACTGGGGAGAAATTTGGGGAATAGAAGGGAGTTCTGAGCTGAAGATAGGATCCCAACTTTGTGCATCGCTTGAAAGGGAACTGTCAAGGGTATGCAATTCTGGGATTGTATAGAGAGAAACCAAGTTGCTATGTTGAATTATAACTATTTCGCCTCGAAGAAAAATCTTCAACATACATCAGAAAAAGAACCAAGAGTGAGTAAGTGTCAAAGCTTACATTACTGATTATTGGGTACATTGGCACAGACCATGTTGCTTGAGTACTAGTAACGTAGTCCCAGATACGGACAATGCCCTCATCGACAAACATGACCAACTTGTTGTGATTAAACGCGTAAGAAAGATCTTCATTCGCACTGTAGTTATAGCTTTGGGTAGCAATTTGACGAAATGATGCGCCCTCTAACATTGGATAGATTTCATAGACAAAAATATCTCGTTCGCTTAAAGACGGTATCAGAAATCCAACGCATACAACTTAAAATAGTAAACTTGCAAGACTCACCATTCCCCTTCTTCCTCTCCAAGCGCGTCCTTGCAGGCAAACAATATTATTCCTTGCCCATTTCCGGTGGGGTGAGCTGGGAGAGACGAGAGAAAGGAACGGTCCTCGAGGGAAGCAAGTGGCAAAAGGTCTTGAAAATCATGACCTCGGTCGGATTTTCCGGGAGCACCAAGGTCCCAAAGATGGATCTCTGAAGTGAAGCCTTCATGTTGAGTTAACATAAACTGTCCACCAGGAACGAGGTATACCGCGGATACGGATTCGGAAAAGACTGGGATGTCTCTGAGAAGATCTGTATCGATGTAATGACTTGAGTAAACCTTCAGTGGAATACCATGCTGGTTGGACGATTGAAAACTGGAGAGAAAACGAGCAGGAGCAGTCGCTGCATTTTCGTAATCTTTCAAAGTCATGCCACATTCTGATATCAGCAACGAGTTCTCCATAGACACGCGCCGAAACAGAGCTTTCCACAACGAGAGATTCATTGAGGCATGGTACCAATTCTGGCATACCTGAGCTTGTTTAACCAGGTTGTCCCTGATAATGGATAAAAACATACCCGCCTAGCTCCCACAATGACATCTCGTGGTGGCGTAAAGGAAAAGAGGTGTATGAAGATGTCTAAAGAGAGGCCTGAAATATTTGTTATGGTCATAAATGCCGACAGTGTTGAGTTTTTCTATAAGTTGACAAAACAATAAAAGAGCCGCAGTTCCGCAGAGCAGAGACAGAGGAGTCGCAACGCCGAGACAGCACGAGGGTGATACTCAAACAAAATCAAAGCAGTCCCAATCGACGGAGCTAAGATGCTTTATCCCAACAACAAAGTTGGAAAGAGAGAATGGTGAGAGCTCCCTTCAACGAATCTTATACTAATTTTCAAAAGAACGTACTGCTGAGCAGCCGTCAGGAGCAACTTCTGACAGCCTTACGCGATGGACGTGTTTGTCAATGATAGGCATTTGAATGATGGGGCAATCAGGCTGTGCGAGTAACTACAGTGGCCACCGGAGTCTAAACATTCAAGGGCCGAAGTTGCCAATTCGCTCCCAATTCGCCACATCACGAACAAAGCCGCGTGAGTCCACACAAGCCATCCACAGAATTTCCAAATAAAAAGCATCTACCGATATGTACAAGTCATCTTTCTGCTTTGCAATAGTTTTGTGAACACATTAATATAATGTAGGAGTGGCACCCCAACCTATATCCACCGGGATTGGATCCGATTTCTCTGGAAGGTGACTTGGCTCGACCACAAGTCGAAGAGTACGTGCTATTGTCTCTTGTTACGTTGGAAAAATGCTCAAAAGGAGTATCTTGACTGATTTCAACCAGGCTCAATCACTGCGTAGTAGCGGACGCTCTTCGCGGTGGACGCGAGTTTCAATGCTAATTATAGTCGCGTTTACTGCAGTGGGCATCGCCCGACTACTGCGCTCGCGTATCCAACGAGCATCGCTTGCCTTGAGCCTGAGTCTCCGCTGAAGTCTTACTTTGCAGTGTGGACGTCTGCGGATTTTGTGATATTGAGCTATAAAAGCGATTCATTATTCTGAAAAACCTTCAGTCTTCCACAACCTACTTTTTTATCCCTAATACTACAAGATGTCCAGCAATAATCAATCAGGTAGGCCAAAATTCTTCTGCACTCGATTTCAGCAGTAATTGATTTAATTTTCATTCTCTACAGCGGATGGTGCCCACGAAAACCCTTATGGCTATGTTCCCTCTCGAGCGACTGCAGTCATCTTTATCTTGCTCTTTGCAACCTCCACTCGTACGCCCATTAGGTTTCTTGACTTGTAGCCCATAAAGCTTAAGGCTATATGAATAGTCTTGCATGCCTTCCAAGCAACGAAACATCGCCTGTGGTGGTTCTTCTGGACTGCCTGCTTTTGTGGAATTATTGAGCTTGTAGGATGGTCTGGGCGGCTTTGGTCTTCTTTCAATCCTCTCAATGGTTCTGCATTTCAGATGCAGTAAGTTATGATCATTTTTGAATACTACATTTCTCTTACAATTTCCCCTAGAATTACTTGTACAATCATCGCACCCACACCCCTATTGGCTGCAAATTTTGTGATTCTCGGGAACGTTATTAAGAGGCTGGGCCCAGCATTTAGCCGTCTCACTCCAAGGCGTTGTAAGTCCTTTTTTCGCACTTCACAAAAAATAAGGCTCAAGATGTTTGTGTAGACACAATCTTCTTTACATCTAGTGTATGGTTTCTTCGTTCTATTTTTCATGATTTACCAATAATTGACTTGCCGGACAAATAGGATGTTATTTCACTTGTTGTCCAGGCTCTTGGAGGAGGAATAGCTGCTTCCTCTAACGATAACGCTGGTTCTAAGCTGGTAAGTCTGTTTATTCGATCGTGTTAATAATTATTCTAAATGGAAAATACAGGGATCGAATATCATGCTCGTCGGGATAATCTTCCAGCTAGGTAAGTAGTCGATGGCTGTTCCAGTGCGTTATTGGCTATACTCATACCATACGTGAAATCAGTCATCATCTTGGTGTATTCTGCATTTTCCATCGAGTTCTATTATCGATACAATACAAACCGTCCCTTCGAAGGCCGGCCCACATCGGACGGGATCCTGGGCAGTGCCCAAGGGAGACTCACCCCAAACATAAAGCTCATGTCCTATGTCCTTGCATTCAGCACTGTTCTGTTTTTCATACGGTAAGACCAGTTTAGGTCAAGATTATGAGCTCTTTTCTAACTTTATGCATAACCCAGCTCAATCTATCGTATCGCCGAGTTGGCAGATGGATGGGATGGAAGGATCATCCAAACTCAAGTCTATTTCAGTATGTTTACTCCAAATGTTTCCTCATGAAAATTATTAAATGCTCGGACACATGCACAGATGTCCTAGATGGTGCCATGATCATTTTGGCCATCTATACTCTCAACATATTCCACCCCGGCAGACTTCTCTATTCATACGAAGAGACGAAGGAAGCAGAGTTGAGACATATCAACAGTGCTTGACTGTAAGGTATTCCTCAGGAGAGGGCACTCGGGTTGGCAAGAAGCCGATGTGCTCCTAAGGCATTGTTGTGTCTTTGATAATGCCTCCACGACTCCTAAACGTACATATATTCAAAGACGGACATCTTCAGTTTATTACAACTATATCAGTTGCTACCTTGACGAGTAGAAATGCAGTGCAGTGCTCGACAGCAGGTTCTGTAATTCTGTACGAATATATCAAGTAGTGGCGATGGAAAAATTTCTGGATAACTTCAAGTTTATGAGGCAATCGACAGTCGCAACAGTATTTTCCAACCGCTTCATTTGACAAGAATTTAAATATTGGCACGCACCAAAAATAAACTGCCTGCGAGTCGTGACATCATTTAGCTCTGGATAGAGCAAAAGCGTCACTGCGCCATATAATCAGTGAATATCTTTATTTAAACTCCTTCAGTTTCAAATATTTCAAACAATGACATGTAGTGTTGAATACATCGCGTGCTACAATATTTTCAAGTCACCATGCGCCAGTGATTTTCTTTTGAAGCGGGCTGAAGGAGATGAATTCTGACGAATTAGACATCTATTACACAAGTGTATTAACCCATCAGCAAAAGAGCTAACTGAAGATGATATTCCTGAATATACCTTGGCAAAGCTCTGAGTCGCTCTTGCACCGGAAAGATCCAACGGGTCCTCCAGTGTCGACCTTCAAGCACATATCATTGTAGCTGAAGACATTTATGCGCGAACCAGTGCAGTCGCTTCCAGTGTAATATTGGATGCAGTTAGTTCCACCAGAGGGCTGCGAGAATGAGAATTACATTAGTGACAATTCAACAGCGCGTCGGGTCGAAATGATGTTCACATACTTTGATGGAGTGTCTACCTGCAAACGAGTGGCAACTGTTATCGCAGTTGACCGTGTTTCCAACGGATCCAGTACAATCATAGTTCCCGTACGCGACGATAGTATTTGTCGCTTGTACAGAAGAGATGGCGAGAGTGGCGGCAATGGACAGCGAGGCGAAGGCGTTGAACAACATGTTGATGCAGAAAGCTGAGTACTGTCAAAAGACTTGTAAGTTATGATTCAAACAAGGACTTCTGCTCACCTTTTTACATGTGAAAAATCGATGGTATAATACAGTTATGGTATAATACAGTTTTAGCCATACACAATTTCCGTTGTTCTCCTACGTAACACAAGCGCATCGGCCGTGCCCTCCGCGGGTGACGAATCTCAACAGGCTCTCGAGTACCTAATGGACTACACCACGATAACCTTGCGTTGTACAGAATCAACAATTCTCGACAGCCGTGATTGCAGGAGATAGCTACCACCTTCTTGTTCATGGCCGATTAACAGCCAGTGGCATATGAGGCCGATCCATACGGACTGTTTTGGCTAAGCTATACTTCTTCTCCTTACACACCATGGATCGTTTTAGATATTTATATATGTGCACACTCTCATCCAAGACTGTCACTCAGTTCGAAACAAGACGTCACATACATTTTTTAATGGGGCAAGGATCGTCGTGTGCCCTGGTGTCTCCCCGGCGCTTAAAATAACCAAACATTTGCCTTCGCTATCAGCGGAGGATCAGTTGATTATGCCCGGCTCTTACCGCAAACTACAGGCTACTCACACTAAATCATACAAGCAGACAAAAGCGAACACTCCTGTGATCTCCCCCCCTCAGCCTGATGACGAATTCAAGATGACTATCAGGTCAGCATCCAAATTTTAAATTTGAATTTGGGAATCAAATTCGAAACCCATAGTGGTATCACAAATACAAAGAAGAGGCAAAAGAATCGTAAGAAATGATCAGTCACTGTCAGTGGTCATCGCGATTGAGATTGCGACTGGACCACCATTAGGCGCTCGAGCACCTTGAGACTTTCTTCCCTTGATATTGAAGGAAGACTAGATAAGGAAGGGCTGGCTGATGTAAGGGTATGCAATTTGGGTCCTGTTGTCGCTGCGTGAAATACTAGTCTGGCAACCACCTCACCCTAGGAGAAGAGATATAAATCAGTACATGAAAGAAGGGACGGACATAGGAGAACGCGTATACCAGTTCGACAAGACACGCAACTACAATCAGCCTATGCAAAATATCCACAATGAGTTAAAATTATATTGAGTTGTGCGGAAAGGCACACCAAATAACAATCCACGTTATCCGCTCCATTGCGGAATTATTTAGATGGTCGTGAATAGCATCCAGCTGAAACGAAGTTTGTGTGAATTAGCCATCTTTACTCTCGAAGAAAAATAAACTAACAAAGTCACTCGCCACCCCCAGCTTTTCATTCAACACTTGTACTCTCGGTCCAATCTCCATGTACTCTCGCACAGCATCATATAAGTCTTTCAAGCTGGCCTCACTCCAAAAGAGTTCCGGAACGTCAAGCACATTTGACACTAGGTTGACGTCCCTCCGAAGCTTGAACAGTCGCCCCGTGAGTTTAAGCGCATCGTGGCGACGGAGTTTGAGAGCCCCAGAAGCGGCGAGTTGATTGGGAATGGAAAGCGTCAGAGGAGAGGAGAGGACCATCTGGGCGTTGGATTCGTAGCGCGCGAGGAGAGTGGACTGCGCGAGGGCATGGGCAATGGAAAGTTTGAGTAAGTGGGATCGGGATTTGAGAGCTAAGGGTTATGTTAGCTCAGGTTGTCCGATAAAAGAGTTACTACTGGCACTGAGTGGTGTATTTCAGCATGCAAAGGTCGAGGTACGCGTCCCATGTCACTTTTGCTGTCTTGAACATATAGCAAAACTTACATGAAACACGTACAATGACCCCGATTTGTGTTGCATACAACAGCCAGCGCCAGAGGAGTATACAGATGACTTACTGAAAAAATCGTTGTAAATGCGAGGGTATGCGATGTGTGGGTCGTGCATGAAATGACATTCTTCGATCTCCCAGTCATCCTCCTCCATCTTGCGCTTCAAGATCCCGGCGTTTGTGATGTCCTCTAAGATATCTTTTTCCTGCTGTTCGTCTAACCCAAAGAAGACGGCCACACCATACTCAAAAAATACAACCTCTGCTACATCCTCATCCCGTGGCTTGGCCGGCTCCTCTGGCACCACTGGCTTCTTCCACTGAGAATAAACTCCAGGATCTGTTTCTGCACCAGGGTCTACCTCAAAGCTGGGTGTAGCCACTACCCCCGGAGACGTTTCAGAAAAAGGTGTCTCTAGCTCTGGCTCTGTGGCGAAACCCACGTCAGGTTCTGTAGCGAAACCAGGGTCGGTGACGAAACCAGGGTCATTTTCTTCGTCCGTTTCTGCTGGAGGAGCGAGTGCCGGAGGGACAACAGGCTCTCGGACCCGGGACCCGCGAGTTTCGACAGGGGAGCTCGAAGAGATGTAGCCTTCTCGAGTATCATTGGGGGATCGGTCGGCTTGAGACGTGAAATATGTGCCTTGGTAGCCATTTTCTTCAGCTTCGGAGAGGTGCGCCAGGAAGGTCTTCCCGGTGCGAGTTTTGGCTGGCACAGAAGAGCGAACATTCGCGTTGGGACCATATCCCGGTAGTAATGGTAAATGATACATCTGGACAATAATTATAATACCTTCAGAAGAGAAGATATAATTAAACTTACAACATACAACGCCTCGTCAAATGCTCTAGGAGACACATTGTGTTCCCTCTTTAAAAACGACGACAAAAGCTTCATCTTGAATGACTCTGCCACGCAGTAGGCCGTAATCCGCTTGAACCCCGCCTCTTTCCTCTGCTGCTTGTTCATACGCTCCGCCTGACTCTTGTACTCCCTCACACCACCGTCTATCTCATGTCCCAACGTCAAATCATCTCCAATGTCAGCTAGCAACGGCCGAGTTTGGGGCGCCGATGGGAGTTCAACGAGCTTGTGCGTTGTCTTGGATGTCCTCTGTGATTTTGGACCTGACGTCAGACCGGTGACTGACGCCCGGCGCGACATGGAAGGTCCTGTCCCCGAGGTGGCATTCTTCCTTGTGTTGGGCAATCCCAGCGAGGCTAAGCGAGATGCAGGTTTTCTTCTTCCTGGAAGTTGAGAATTAGAAGGGAGCCGAGTAGGCATTGCTGGCTTCGTCGTCGAAGACATCTTCTGGCGTGTGGGAAGCGATGGTGTCGCCGAATTAAGCTGCTTGTTGTGGCTCTGCCTAAATTAAGGAGATACTGACAGTTAGGGAAAATAAGAGTACGGCTGTGTCTGAGAGCTCCCAGATGTTATCTGGATTATTTTAGGGGCTGACGAAGTGTGTGTATTGAAGATTGAAGATTAGCGGACTTGTTGTGGTTGGGTGGGTTTGCGGGTGTTTTGGGTGATCGGTTTCGCACAGCACGTGAACAGAACGTGGTGCGCGATTTCTACGCGACTAAAGCAAAAAGTTTTAAAAGCCAGTCATGAGTGAGCGAAGCTCTTTATCAAAACCATAAAAAGATTTATATATCAGCAGAAAAATAACTGCCCAGTCGTCGGTTCCTCTCGAGGTATTATATTGATATATTGTACTATTAGTACTATACTACAACAGCGGGTCATGATAGGTCGTAGCGTGTCCACAAGTAAATACTATGAATGTTGTCCTTTTGGCTCAATAAGTATATATTAGCAGCTTCCCATCCCATTCTCATACATTAAGGTTTTCCAGTTTCGCCTCTTTGTCCTGATACTCTGAATCATTCGTCGATAGCAACCGTCCAGGATGGAAGGCATTGAGCGTATAGATAGCAAGGATAACCATGACACCATCTAGCACATCTATGAGAAGCGATTAGATATACTTCCACATAATCCCACATAAAAAATGCGTCAGAAGTTGGCTTACTGAAATAGACCTCTGTTTGAATAATTCTTCCGTTCCATCCATCCGCAAGTTCGATGATTCTGTAGATTGAACTGATTGACAGTCCTGTTAGTATACTCACTGCTGATAGTGTTAAACAGAAACATACCGGATGAAGAAGACAATTGTGCTGAACACAAGAGCCCAGGTCATGATCGTAATGTTCCTGGTGAGAGGATCGTGCAAATTGCCCAAAGTGGAGTTTGAGCTCGTTTCTTGCTCAGCATTTCTCTTGCGGATGATGGGTAAACGGTTGAGGTATCGATAATAGAACTCGGAGGCGCATATAGCAAAGAATACAATAACCACTGGGCGAGATGTACTCAACGAGGATTTTAGACAACATCAAATGAAAGATACTCACGTAGCTGGAAAATGATACCGACGAGCATGATATCAGCGCCCTATACAACGCTTTAGTAGGTGTCATGAGATGCCAAAAATTGATATATTTACCCTGTTTGCACCATCTGTGTCTTCAGCGGAGGCAGCCATACCTCCTCCAATTGCTTGAATAACTAGAGAGATTACATCCTGGATTTTGATGAGCAAATATACTGTATCTCATGATTGATGCATACTCACGCAGGAACAGAAGACAATTGTATACCACTTAGGGGTGAGTCGGCTATATGCAGGACCCAGTCTTTTGATGATATTTCCGAGGATGATGAAGCTTGCAGCGAGCAGTGGGGTTGGACCGATGATCGTGCAGCATATTCTGTATTGAAAATAAGCGCCCGGGACTTTCTGATGATAGCGTCTACGAGATGACCTACTGCATTTGGAACGCTGAGTCGTTAAAAACATTGAATGATGACCATAGTCGCCCTGCCCAACCTATGATCTCAATGAGACCGCATAGGCAGGCCGTAGGAATCAGCCACCACATTCGGTGTTTCGCCGCTTGAAATCCATGCAGCACTGTCAGGAAACATATGATTAGTTAACGTCTTTAGACAACTAGACAGTGAATTGCTCACAGGTTGAAATGCTGAAGAGGGCAAGGAAAATTATTGCAGTTGATCGAGTCGGAATGTAGCCATAAGGATTGTCTTCCACCTCTGTCATTACTAGAAAAACGGTCAGAAATTTAGGGAAGGAAAGAAAAAACAATAGTGCAAACCTGTTCCGTGAATGTCCGACATATTATAAGCGTATATGTAAAGTGAGGGTAAATGAGAATCCTGAACGAAAGGAGGATATGAGAAGCGCGACGAAAAGCCGACCAAAGAAAGATGTCGCCTTTTGTAGTTCTTCAAACCATTGTCAATTAATGCTGCTCGCCACGATAGCCGTACATGCTTTTTTCTCCGGAGTTACAAGACAGGGCCTCAGCGCCCAGCTGAATACGCCCGCAGCATACAAACTATGTTTCAATGTTTAATTCGACAAACAGATCAGGCATGGGCGTGTTGAACCTGCAATCCAGAGTCCAGTATTATCGCGCAAAGCAGTACAAGCGGCGGTATCACTGCGCAGTTGTCAATGCCGAAGGATCCGAGTAGCTCTGTGTCGCAGGCTGGCGGAGGATATTCCCAACAACGAGGACATCCGGCCGGAGAGATCGCTCCGCTGAGTTATTTGTGTGAGTCAGAAACGGTTGGTAGCCAGCGTCAGACTCAAGTGTCACCTCGCTTTTGCGTGTGGTACGGTTAATGATAAGCCCTGCCCACATTGCCCGAGATTATTAGGATCGTCTGTAAAGCCAAAGATAAACGACAGTACGATGGATAATCTAGTTCAAGTTCATTGTTAATTGACAGAAATGTTAGAAAGTGGACGTCAGAGTTTCGTTGATAAAAATGTCGTACTGTGGACTCCTGCTTGTAGGGGAAGGAGTTTGTAAGGTTTGCCAAGTCGGGGATATCGGGTTCTGGTTACGAAATAATTTCAGACTCAGACGGCGCCTAGACGGCACACTGCCGCTTTCATGGTCAAACTGAAAGATGTAAACCATGTCTTATTACATCTAACCCTCCAATTGTAAGCATCAAGTGGTACAATTAGGGCCATACAACTTTTATCGCTTTTGTATGCGGATATAATTATCTTGCAGCTTTCTTTGATGCTCTGAGACGATTCAACAAATAAGCAGATGACTAAAGCTCTCGATTCCCGCCGGGAGAGGTTCCGTATTTGCATTTTGTTTACATCATCACAGGACCATATTCCGAGTTACCGCGACCGTATACGTGTGGTGGTTGGTTATTTTGGTCAGATACCTAATGTATAGCAGAAATCAATGGCGCTCTTCTATATCATATGAAGGCCAAATGATGCTCAGGGCTGACAGATGTACCGAATTCTCCTCCATCCAAGACCCAAGGTTTGTGAGTATTCAACTCAATGGTTACTGATGATATGGACAAGACCGTAAGGAAGCTCTCAAAGCTATTTTTTATGTTGAAAAGCTAGATATGCTTGTCTCTCCTGGGAAGTTATTTTCCTGAGTACTTTCATCTGTACTTAAAAATGTTGAAAAGCAAACAAAACGTGGATCAGAAGTAATTGCTTTCAAATATTTTTAACTAGTCGATTATTTTGTGCCCTTAAGGCTCCTTAAGGTCCTTTTCGAAGAAATAAGTGATATATCCTGGTTTGATACTGTTATACTAATATACGCAGAATTGTAAATTTGTATTCGCTTGTGTGATATTTATGGTCGCCTCTATGAACAGCCTACAGTAAAATTAGAGAGGAATGGGCAATTATAATTTTGGAGTTGACGCGGAGATTGACTAGTAGACGAAAACAACACAGGTGACTGGGAGCGTAGATCCTACTTCCAGATACTATAATCTTGGCTTCCCTTGAGTATCGTACAAAACCAGTGAGGTCACCAAAGCATCAGTGATTGCATCACCACCAGTGGGACCGGACATACGATAGCACATGGTATCAAGATCCGAATTTGCGACTGTAAAGCCTTTTCGAGGGACCTTTTTATTGAAAGGAAGGCTCTGAGAAGAGGTTATTAGTATCATACAATGTAAGTATACGTAAATGCTGATTGATGGATGTTTTTGACTAGGATATTCATTAATATAGAAGATAAGGAAATGTATTGCAAATTGCTTCCTTTATGACACTGCATGTTTTATTATATGCCTTACTGTAGACCCGACTGGACTATGCTTCAACCGAATTTCCACTTTCAGGACGCTATTCTATTTATACTTCAGGTACAATTAAGCGCCAATGAACTCATGAGAGGTTGGTTGGATCTGCACTTTGCTTCAAATACGAGACATGCATATAAGCAAATATACACTTCCAGCGACGATCATCGACAATATTCGTTTCATGACGAAATCGAAACAAAAGGAAGTTAAACAATCATGGCGTTGTACTTATTTTAAACCGCCGAACATTAGCCACTGCCTAGTTTAACAGAAATGTCGGAATTGAGGACGGTGAAAGATACGGATCTATCACGAGGGATACATGGACATCTGTACCCATGGGTCTAGAGCGCCTGCACCCAGATTAATACTCCACGTGTGATATTTTTTTCTTTCAGGGTACACGCGCGTGGAGCCTTTGGTGTTGACTTTTCGAAAGCTATGTTCTGTCCCATAACTTATTTTAAAAAAAGATACGTCAGGAGATGTCTAGAGATCTATCTATGAGCCAATATAACATTAAAAGAGAGACCAAATTATTGGCGGCGTTTAAGGCATAAAACCTTAGTGTATCATGCAACAGAATATTATTACTAACTGTGCGGAATCAAAGTTATAACCACTATTCCCTTCAATATATTGCTTATTATGAGAAACCGAGTCAATTTCATGGTTCTATCGATAGTCGTGAGCCATTACCTCGAATGTGGTTAAGACAATAGGCTATTTATTGATCTTGGTGTTTTTTCAATTTCAAGTTTGGCGTTCTGCGGACACTCCAAAAAAGATTAAACATATTTTGAATACTAACGTCAACGTTGACTATGAACATAGTTGACCTGCAACACGCCCCACTGATCTTCTTTTTTGAAATTGCTTCGAATAGATATGCGAAGTCCTCCTTATATAAGACGTCTTGGCCATCATCAGAGATTCTGAACTATACCACAACTTTCCAAATCACTTGAGGACACACACTTACGCTTCTTTGTTGTTAAGATGGACAATGATGCCTACCAGAACTTTTACATTTCTTTCCCGGGCCCTTCCAGTGAAAATAACCCATCCCAACTTTCCGGAGTATCCTTTGTAACGGTGAGAAATCCCCTAAATTGATTCCACAAGGCTCAAAGCCAGAATAATGAATAGCAATACCCAAGCCCAGTTGCATCTGAATCAACAAATAGTCAGCATGCAGAAAATTCTAATGAAGTAGTCGGCCATCTAGATCAGGCCGATAACAACACCGTCGTATCTCTATCAACCTGTTTCTACCCAAAAGGCGATCCAGAGACGGATACGGTCTTTATGTCGTCAGATAACGTGTACTTTTACGCCAATTATAAGACCATTGTCGAGGCGGAACCAAACGCTTTCCTCCCTTGCATCGTTGCACCTCTGTCTGACCAACGATATCGCTCGAGTGTCATATATCTTGACGCCCCAAGCCCCGAACTTAACGTTATCCTCCATGCGCTATATAAAACGTCGCCTGCGACCAATTCGCCAACTTTTGAGGTGCTCGTCCGTGCAATCGACCGTATGCCCCGCTATGGATTATTGGCCGAGACCCTCATTGCATCTGGGACTCCCATCTACGAGTTGCTCCTTTCGCATGCCCCATTATATCCTCTCGACGCATACGCACTCGCTGCACATCATGGAATCGCAGCTCTGGCGTCCACCGTGTCAACGCACCTTCTTTCTCACGATATGAGAACGATATCAGACGATATGGCTGAGCGAATTGGGCCAATTTATTTGAAGCGACTGTTGCTACTGCACACCAACCGATTCAGAGCATTGAAGGACATCTTGTTGCGTGCCCCGATACCGCATCCGGAAACGCCAGAATGTAGCTTTACTGCGCAGAAGAAAGTAACGCGTGCATGGGCACTGGTATCGGCTTACCTGGTATGGGATGTCAAGCCTGGTGAGTTATGCGTCTTTCTTCTGTGTAGCTTAATTTATGGGAGCCTGCGATAATAGATACATCTACCCATACCTTGTCGCAATCGCTAAATCCTCTTCTCGACCATGTCACATGCAAAGAGTGCGAAAAGATACTCAAGGACAAGATTAAAGAAGTCATGGTTAGGTGGACCGCTGTCAAAGTAGGCAATTGAGACGCACTTTTGGTAGCCCTAGTTTATAATTGCTAACATTTTGACCATATAGCGTTCGATATGAAGGTCACTGAAGCCTCTCTCCTAATTCATGCTTCGTAGTCTATATTTTGCGCTCTGAAAGCTGATCTTGGAGTTACGTTGCTATTGATATTTCAAACTGTTTTTCAAACTGTTGTCTTCAAGTTGTAGTAATTAGTTTGTCACCATGCTCTCGGTTGATAAGATGGATTGATGTTGAATCAAAATGCTGGTGGTTGCAGGGGGTACCCGGAAAACCCTGAATTCTTAGAGTCTTTCGATGAGAACCATGACCGTAGAAATTGAGCAGGAGGTGACACGAACCATAACACGACCAAGCAAAGGACTAGTGTGCACAAAAGTAAGTCATGTGATTTTATACCCTTTGATGGGGACGAATACGAGCTTGACCTTGCTTTGAACCCCACAGCCTACTTGTGTCTCCTTCCTCCTTTTACGCACTTTTAGAATGACAAGTGAGCATAAATTACATTCAAATTACAAATTGCATTCGCTTGACAAATGTAGTCAGTTTGATAGATTTTTAGCCAATATTTCTTCCTGTCCGATAATCACCACGCCACTACAGGGCGGCAACGTAACCGACAAATTCCAAGGTAGACCAAAAGCATTGACAACTTCTTGTCTTTACTATCGTCTACAACGACATGGCTACTCTTACACGAGTCAAGACGCGTGTCGAGCCTGAGCCTTTAGTGGACCTCGACTCGCACATCCCAACGCCCTTTCCTCGAGAGCAACTTATTCAGCAAAACAGTGTAGAACAGAGTAAACAAACGGAGGATTCAGAAGCGTCTCCATGTGAGGCAGGGCCTTCTATCACTGTCGAACCACCGGCGGTCAGTGAAAGCGTATCTATTGTCAGTACTCCTTGTCATTTCACGCTTGTTATTAACCAACTCCCTTCAGAAAGATGTCATGCCATCCATCTTCCATGTTCAAAAATCATGCTTAATGACTTTAAACAACCTTCTCTCTGGCCCTATTGGTTGGCACCCCATAATCCCTGACCGCCGACACTCAATGCCCCAATCTGCAACCGTCTCGTCTGAAGATTCGTCGTCGACCTCAGCATTGCAGACCCTGGTGACGAATCTCCGTAATTACGGAACAAACGGCGAGATGATTGAAGTTCGCGATTCTGGCTCAGACGGCGAACTTCTATCCGAGCTGCGTGTTCGAGTGGAGGCTATATCGAGCTCGCTCACACCAATCGACGCGGGCCTCGCAATTGCCCTCGTGTCCCTCCTTTCTGACCTCAACCGTCTCTCCGAACTGCAAGCCAGTGTTTCCCCTTTCCCAAGCCCTAGTTTAGATGTGGATACGTCGAGCATTTTAGATGCCCCTCCACCTATCGACATGTACGACACTCTTTCGCGACAACTCAGCGATCTGCAGGTCGAACGCACAAACTCTTCACAAAATCAAGTTCTTCCCGGGACATCGCCTTTGGTAGTTGTAGAATCTGCACTGCTTTGGTCCCGTATCGACTCGGAGCTTGAGAACGTCCTGGCTATGTGCAAACAGCGTACAGTGCCCTACGAACATCTTCCGCCACAGTATGACCTTGCTGACTACGAGGACGACTTGGAGAACCCACCTGATTATGATGGACGACTGTCATTGGATGACC
The DNA here is from genome assembly GCF_017499595.1 of Psilocybe cubensis. Taxonomy (NCBI): domain Eukaryota; kingdom Fungi; phylum Basidiomycota; class Agaricomycetes; order Agaricales; family Agrocybaceae; genus Psilocybe; species Psilocybe cubensis. Next base: position 1,688,856 of record NC_063006.1, on the reverse strand, counting down.
ACAAATCAAAGACGGCGCATCCTCAACTGATGAGCATCTCTGATGATAAGATGAGGCTGGATCTCGAAGCTGTGACCATGGCTATTGATCGACTGTATTTAGTTGCACCTCAGCTTCATAACCAGCGGGTAGAGTTGAAATCGACTAAACTGGCCCAAATGGAACGAGCACGACGAGAAGGAAAAAACAGTACAGTGTCACAACGAAAAGGAAAGGAAAAGGATATCAAGGAGTTGGAAGGATTGCTGGAATTGATCGGGAAAGCTTCGGAGCGCACACTTAAAGATCAGTCAGTTATATTGGATGGGAATATGCAGGCGCGATTGGAGAAAGCCCGCCGACGGGAGTCTGCCAAGGTATGTATTATTCTTTGACTTCTGCCAATGAATAACATTATTTACTTTTTTCTAGCGTGATGCATTCGTTGAACAACTTGTCAGGCATTCAGAAGCTGGCCGAATTCACGGACAAGACGCTGTATTACAACCTCGAAACAAAGACCCTGAAGCGCTTTTATCGCTACCTGAGTTCATGCGAGAACCGATTCCTGCCTCTGCGGGCGAACGTTTAAAGGATGCTACGGATCTGCTGACTCTTCCTGAATTCGTCAAAGAAGGAATGCCAGCCTATCTATCGGAGCCCGAGCAGGAGCCCCAGACTGTATCCGCAGGTGGCAAGTCCAAGGAGAAGAGGCATCGCAGCATTTCTGCTCCTCCTTTGTCATGGCTCCGATCATCATCTTCCCGGAATTCATCTGCTTCGAACACGAGCACGAGTAACAGCAGTGCTAAAGGTAAAGCAAAGGCGATTGCTACACAAGGTGCGAATCCATTTTGTCTAGGAATCAGTAAACGTTGTTAACTCTTCTTACAATAGGCTTCGACGTGGTGTATGTAGCTGAGAACCATGAAAACCTGAACCACACCCTCGTCTTCGCAACGATTACAGGCGGCAAGACCGGAGCGGAAATCCAAGCTGAAGTCCTACCTCCCTTCCTCGGCAATGCCTCTGATGGTAGCGATCACCTTGTTATCAAGTCGGGGCCGCATTCTTCTCTTCCGCTCATGCTTCCAGCCCATATCATCCCCGGATTGAAAGATGTACGCGTGCAAAGCGGGCACTACGAAATCAAGCTCATGAACCAGGCACATCCAGTCTCAACGACGTCCTCCTCCTCGTCACTGTTACCTACCACACCCGAACAGACGGATGACACTCCTCCGCCGTTGTTGGACGCGACACAGCTCGCGTCAATCAACCCGACGTCGTTCCTCTGCGCATCTTGCTCACTGCCGTTGATCCAATCCTCTCGCGTCATGCAATACAGAGATCTGCCGTCGGAACATTGGGAAGAACTCGTTGAAGCTTGGATGTGTCATGGCGATCAGAAGCTGAATGAACAGGTTGCAAAGCAGGGTCGGAGGGGATTTTGGCCGGCAAGAGGTCAAGGCCTTGTTGGAGGCAGTTATATCTTATTTGAACAGGATGCAATGATTGAGAACAATCTGCATCTCACACAAGAATCGAGGGTGCGTCGCTATTGCCTTTTTTTTTCTTCCCACCTTTGCTTTATTCCTTTTTCTACTGTTCATTTTTTCTGGGCATCAAGAAGACTGGCGCTGGGATATCTACCAGCGGCCGATGCCCACTGTGGATTCTGACCATCAACATGGCCAAGGGTTCTTTTCGCCTGCTCTTGGGCGGTGAGAGGAATTTTTTTAGGACATGTGCGAGAGGACAGACCATGGCTGGCACGGCTTTACTAGTTGATACAAAATGTCCAAGATCAAAGACTCGTATGGGTCCAGCTACTTTCTAAACAACTCTCATGCCAGAAGGCTCATTTCATGGGAGCTACTGTTAAGGGCACATCACTTTGTTTTCGTGTATCTTCTCCGTTGTGTCTGTTGCACAACCTCAATTTTTTGCTTCTCCAAATTTGCCGTTTTTGTGCTATAGTTACTTACTATTTGTTCCCTTTATTCTAGCTTGACGATAATTGGAGACTCACGCGATGCCTGTGCGGTGCCATTGTTGGTCGTTGCCAAGCAAAGCCCACCGACGATACAACGGGGTCTACGAGTGTGTTCCGGATCCTCAAGTATGCCGTTCGACCAGTTAGCCAAACCTCAGAGTATGTCTACATGCCTCATTCACCTGCGCGTCATTGTTACTTACTTACTGTGTTTCCGACTGCAGGCCGCTCAAGATTCCTTTATCGGCTTTCATCGTAGAGGACATGATTGAGTTTGTCCATGCACACGCATCTTACCGCTTTGTTATACAAGACGAAGAGGAAGAAAAACCTCGGATCCTTGTAAGTATCGCCTAATTAGTTTGAGCACAGTTTATGTGTTTATGCTTTTATCAGATTTGGCTATTCAAACCGAAAATACGGCTAGCATACACTACACCGGCATCGCGTGCTATTCCGAAGAGTGCGAATATCGTAGCAGCCAAGGTGCTCTACAAACTTCTCAAGCCTTCCGACCAAGTGTTGGATATCAAAAGGTGCGATTGGGTTGCTCGGCGCTGTCTTTTCTCCTGCTCATCCAACACAATCTCCATTTTGTCAGTATCTTGAACAAATACCCTGGGTTCCCCCAAGCAGAATTTCTCTCGTACCCCATGCCTATCTGTAGACGGTTAGCAGGGTTGCTTAAGGAAAGCAACACTGCATACCCCGAGAGTCTCCGTATGATGACCGGTTTAGAGGTTGGCTGGCTACAACGCATTTGACTTCCCTAATTTTCTTTTGGTTTGGGCTCCTACTACCTTATGCAACGTGGCTTGTCCACCACAGCTCTTTTTCCTCTAGTCGTATTACATATCCTTGTCTGATCTTACATTTGGCGGTGTTTCTTCCTGTATGACTATCATATGTGTATTTAAAGTTCTGATTGGAATAGACTTTCTCGATGGTTTGTGGTAAAGCTGATAAAAGATTTGACCATGTAGTAAGAACTGAACATTTGAACATTGGCACTAGACTAGGGTATTGTTCAAGAAACTCAAAACAACTTCGAAGTACCTGTGACGAAGAACTATCGTATACATTCAAATACCCAGTGGCAATAGTGCTTACCTTTCTGGTTCCTCATACATGCCAAGATGTGTGCTGTTTTGAAGCTCGACCCATTTTATTTTGGGTATCTTCTCGAAGAACGGCAAAACCGAAATCTCTTGGATCTCATCCAGAGGAGCAGAGATCAGGAGAGTAGGAACGGCGATTTTGTGGATAACGTCGACGATGGACCAGTCCTTTAGTGATCCGATGACATTGAATTCGGAAGGCCCAACCCTATAAACGCGTTAAATTCTGTAGTATCTTCCGCAGAAAAAAGACTCACATTGCCTGATAAACCCCGGGATTGGTCATAAGCAATTCGAAAGTCGTATTGACATCTTTTGGCCAGGGATCAATGGTACAGACGTGCTTATTATAAAACTCGGACACAAGTGCTTGATACTCCTCAGACTCCTGGGTGCCTTCTGATTCATGCTTGCGCACACTCTTCTGAAACTCGGGTGGAAATCTCTCAAGCAACTGGTCTGTACCAATAGAAGCCAGCTCCATCGATGCCGGAGCATTGGCGATGATCAGACGTTTCAGACCTTTGGGAAGCCGAGTGGCAGCATATTGCGCGACCAACATTCCTGAAACCAGGCTGTTAGTTGGTAGCCATGTAAAGAATCAGTTCGACTTGCCTCCCCATGATTGTCCTAGAAGATCAAAATCATTCTCTACTCCGAGAGCTTGAAGGATGTTGTCAAGCTCGTCCATGAACAATTCGGGTGTCCAGAACTCCGGAGGCGCATCCTTGCAGATTGAAGAAGAACCGTTTCCAATCTGATCATAGAAAATGACTGGTATACTGAGATCAAAGACGGCCGCCTTCAGTGACTGTATGCATCAGGCACTCGAGAAGATCATCACCCAGTTTTGGCAAAAATGGTCTCATGTGGTCTGAAGATGCATTGTCAGAGGTACGCTTTTCTCATGATGATATGGATAGAATACGGACAGCATGTAGTGGTGGGTCATCCCTGGTCCACCGTGCACAATAACAAGTGGGCGGTGCTTGCTGGCCTTGATGTCACCCACGATCTTGTACCACGTTTGATATGTGTCAGTGCCGACCTTGAAGTCGACTGTACCAGTTGACTCGACAGACATATTTTGAACAGGAAGAATATGAGGGTGGTAAGCAATGTAGTGAGGAAAGAACAGACAGCTCCGCTAAGCATATCGATTCGATGCTACTTGTATCATTATCGGATCCGGGTTGACTATTATCTGACAAAGAGATTGTGCTTTGGCCAGTTGACTGTATTCGTGATCCTGAGAAGTGAGATAGCCCCCACATCCGTCCTTCGAACGCGATCAATCTCCCATAAACAGGATTTTTGTAGGGGCAGAGCTATGGATTGAATTTAAGAAAAATCAACTCCATTCACATAGCCGGGTGATGGTCAAAGGTGGAAATCTAGCTGATCTTATATGTTGATGGTTGAAGTAGAGAAAGTGCCATTTGACCTGGGAGGGCAGGCAGAACAATTTAGCCGGCGCCTGCCGAAGGTGAACTGGTGGCTGTGCCCCCAGATAGCGGCAGTCCGTATGTGTGTGAATATCAATTTTCTTCATCCTCTGCATTGCATCTCTCGCCGCCCAGTTTGCAGACAGATCCCCAAGGTCATAGTGCTTACCCCTATTTTGAAACCTTCGATCTTCTCTAAGTAAAAATTTGATTCGATGTGGAACTACTGACCGGTCGAAATTACTTTCTCAGAACTCAATGTGGTTCAAGTTCTTCTTGCACTAAATTTATACGCAGAAGCGTCATAGGCCGCGTACGCAAGGATGAACATGGTGATTTAACTTCAATTACCCATCTTTGTTTACTCCGTCATCGCTACTATGCAGCTACCACTGGATTGCGAAAAGGCCATCATTATATGTGACCTATACATCGACGAGGATGGGCGCATGGTATACAGTGACGATGTTGGGGAGCTACAGCAAAAACAATCTCGAACAACGATCTTAGCCACTTGGGCAGTTTCGATCTGTATCATCTGCACGGTGGTGAACTGTTTGATCGCCTTGCAACTTCCCGAGCTAGCACCATCTCTCCTGGAACCAATTTTCTCAGTCACCAGGGAGCAATATCAAATCCTCCATCGGCCAGTTGTCTCTTCTGACCGTGGCGATGAAACTGCTCCAGAACGCGTAACTTTGTCGAAAGGAGTCATCACCTATCCAATTGCTCTCATTCAAACAGACCTGACTACTGGTCGGTATGTTTTAAACGAAGCATTAGTATCAGGAGGAATGCTTCGTGTCAGCCAAACAGTGAGTTGCTTTGACGTCACCGTTTGGTACAAATGATTGAGGTTTGCACATCAAACGAAAAAGTCCTCGATAATTCTGCAGTTTGAAGCAGTAGGCCCTGGTATACATCAGTGTGAACTGATGCTTCGGCTCACCCCAGATGCAATACCTTCAAGGTTATCGACACAAGCTTATTCCTTCTACATATCGATACACCAGGTGGAACAGTTCCCCTCGCTGGATATCACCACGCTCAGTCAAGCAGAACTTCCCGCACGATTGACGAACATCGGATATCTCGCAGCAGTTCATGGTACCGCCATCAACTGGATCCAACCTTTTGATTGTGGTTTGGGAGAAGTATTGACGTTTGAGGTGTCATGCTTCAAACCTGGTGATTCCATTGAGGAATGCGACTTGGAATGGTGGCAAACGACAAGATATGAAGACTCTTACAAGAGTAATTGTGCTTCTATATATCATCGATTTATCTCATTGCTGCTTTTAGATATACTTATGATCCAGCGCGGATATAGTATATAGTGTGGCGATCTTATAGCTTAAAACGTAAGTAACTTCTTCGAGTACATCTGATGTCCCTCCACCCCAATATATTGCGGTTCTTATTGTCAACACTTCTAGGAATATGAACTTATGAATTGGAGCCGATGAAAAGGTCAAGGTTGACGAGAAACAGAGTGTTTCCTAATTCTGTTCTTCAATTCTGATTTCAATCGTTTTCCTACTTGATCAAAGAATAGCTGTTAGTAACACTATCTAATCAATCGTAGCATTGGATTATACACCCGTGATAAGCGCCCATAAGATCAATTCATAATCCTAATTCTCTCCTAAGCTACATTTAAAAATCCATCTCGGGCAGTCGTGACCATCGTAAAGATCAAAGGTATCGTAAATTGTCGCTATCATCGCTCCGCTCCATAGCCAACAACCGCCAAGTCCGTGAGTCCCCAACGGGCCGAATAATATTGAATCCCAGACGGCATCAGGTGCTCGGCAAGTATTTATACACAAGACCGACTTCAAGCTTCATCATCTATTTCTCTTTTCTTTAACCTACCCAATCTTTGTATAATATCTCGCCTTGTCCATTCCTTTGATTGTCACTCTCTTACCATGTCCAAGCTTTTATCCATGGTTTCTATGATCCTTTTACACGGGTTGCTAAACCGCGTATATGCATGCGAAGGTGACTGTATCGTCGGCATCACCAACGCGTTTCTCGGAAATTATACGCGTCCAATGAACATCGCCCTTGTAAATCTTGTAAGAAAACCTATTCAAGCATATCTATTAGGTCTAACTCATGGTTCTAGGCCGATTCCATTGTCTCAAACGTCATCCAGAATAAGAACTCTCCCGTAGCGCCTTTATCCTATCTTAATCCCGTCATCGCCGAATACAATCGGCGAGCATACGACTATATGGAAACCGCCATTTTCAAGGACTACTTCCATGGAAAATGCGAGGACCCAGATACAGGCATCGACCCTCCGGGTTGCCCCAAGCCGGATTGCGACGTTGTCTGCGGGACTCCGGGATCAATGGTTCACTTCTACAGCAAACTGCGCTATCTGGCGTTCGACGCCAACATCGACTTGTTTAATGATATAGTTGCCCCAGGTTCTGATGCTTATAAAAAGGTTGAAAATACTGTACTTGCTGCAGTGGAGGCATCGCGTTCTGGGTCCAACAAGCAGAGGCGACTCCTTCGATTTATGCGTCGGACCGACAGCATCGTTGCTACTGGCTCTGGCAGTCTAGATTCCAGATCTAACGATAATTCAAAGGAGAAACGCAGCGATCAAACTAAATCTGAGCTTCGGTCCTTGTTAAATCAATTCCGACTGCTATTGACTGTAGCATGCGGCGGAGGTCAAGATGGAAAAACTAACGGAATTCCTTTCTGCACTTGGGAAGATACCTTCAAGCCTTACATTCTGTCTTTTCCTTGAGTTAAAGAGAAGAATGGTCATTGCTAAAAATCGCCGACGCGCTCATTTGTACAATTGCTATACGTACATGCTATTTGTCGATTCTATAATACATTATTATTCCATGATCTTTCACTGGCGGATACTGACGGGGTACTACTAATGCCAAACAGTCAACACGCTGTGGATTGATTACTTACTGGCTCAATCCTACCTCAAGAAGAGAACCAAGTAAGTAGGTGGCTTAGAATTTACCCTAAAGTTCCAACTAGTCACAAGCTTTAGTATCTTTCAAAGAGCTGCTTCGATCGGACTTAGATATTAGATCCTTTCTAGTCAGATTCTTATAAACTCCGATTAAAATCCTATTAAGTGGCTGTGCGCTTTAGTCACGTCAACGAAGTCGTGACGTGTCCTGTATATTCCAAATCGCCAGCACACCGCATAAACCTAACATTCAGCTTTCCCTTGTACTATCACTTACTCCTTCCCGTTCTGAAGTTTGGTTTTCTACCCATAGTAAGCACTGCAATTGTTTTCTTCGAAACTCATCTCATCATATCATGAAGGGTATATATACAATCCTTTGTTTGACGAGTCGGAGCACCAGCGACGTGATTCGACAGCCATGGAACAACAAGCGAAAGCACCACCTGAGATCAAAAAGATTGCCCAATTCTTGCGAGGGAGTAATGCGGGCATGAAAATTCGCGTAGGGGCCTTGAATGGGAAGCGTTTGGATTACTTCAAGGGTGCGTCTGACTTTGATGTAATTAATGTGGCCATACCTAAACAAAATATTAGGAAAGTCTGCTATCAAAGCTCTACTCTCGCCCGCCTACGCCAAACTGAAAGGAGCCCAAAAAATTACATCAGAAGCTGAAGCGCAGACCATACTTCAGGCCGTAAATGCCTTCGCCTTCTTCTTGCGTGTTCAACGTGGTGGCCCAACTGGATCCACTTCCTCGTCACCAAAGGCTCTGCAAATAATACCCGAGCAAATGTTCTCGCCAGACGAATACTACGCATGGTTCTACGAGGGCTCGCAATGGACGACATATGCGGGAGGAATCCTCATGGTGGCTCTTATGCTTGGCGGTGTTATGTTTCCGCTGTGGCCACCCATTATGCGTTTGGGAGTATGGTATCTCAGTATCGGAATGCTCGGCCTCATTGGTCTATTCTTTGTCATTGCAATTGTCCGCTTGATATTCTACGTCATCACACTCATTGTCGCAAGCCCTGGAATTTGGATATTCCCTCAACTATTCGCTGACGTCGGATTTGTGAGTTACGCCATGCTTCAATATCAGTTATGCGACTAATCTTTGAATAATAGGTTGAATCATTTATTCCGTTGTGGGAGTGGGATCTTCCAAAGAAAAAGTCCAAGAAGAAAAAATCTGACAAAAAAGAGAAAGGGAAGTCATCAGCTGAGAAGCACAAAAGCAACGGCGGCGCGTTTATCGAAGAAGTCCCTGAGTCGGAAGATTCTCGGCCTCAATCGCGTAGTGCCCGCATTGAAGAAGTTGAGGATGAGGACGCCTAGTGGTTGTGATGTACGTATGTAGTTATGTTTTTCTATCGGCGATGCACACTATATATCATATTCCATCGTCCTTTATTTCATGTTAAAATTGGATATGTTATAACAGCTACGACTTTTATTGTTGATTTAACTTCTATTTTCGCAGTAATGATATGTGGTATTTTCTCCGGAGCTGGCAGTATCGCATGCTGACTACTGTGTACTTTCGGTAAACACTGAACTCGAGCAGATGAATAACCTTTCAATTCGATGGTGCTCTTAACATTCTAGGTACGGTATAAGCCCGCTTCATGGTATCATAGGCAGACCCTGGCTACGATACCGAGTGGATGGAGGCCTACACAAAGGTCATGGAATATTTTTTATTCTGATGACAAGGATCGATAGCTAAGTAGTAGCAAAGCGGTTGTGGCTGCTAGTTTATTCGTCACGGTGCGCATTCAAGCTCAAGCTTGGGATAAATCTTGAAGTGTTATATTAGTTTCTTCTTGTGCAATAAGAAGGACTTTTCAAAAAAAAATAACATAAATCATATCCTACTCTTGAGTGCCTTGTGAATGCCATTCGGATACTACTAAACTATCACTTCCAAGTTCAACTTCCCAAGTAGAACCCAATTGAAACGGAGATTGAAATAAATAGTAGAAGTAAATATACATGATCATCACTCTCTTCTATCGGCCATATGCATCAAGCTGAAGTTCTACTTCAACTTTTGCAGTTCATTTTCATTATCTTATGACTGGTCCTTATGGATCCTCCCAAAGCTGGATTCAATTGTCTCTGATTACAACTTGAAGCATTATTCCGGTAAAATCATGTCTTTTCAAACTTAACCACACGTTCCAGGGATTTTAAGGCGTGCAACACCATCCACTTCTCCATATACCGGGCTGCTCTGGCTTCTGAATATTGTATGAATTTACGGGGTGCGTCATTATATACTTTCACATTACAACGTTTTCTAACAGGCAAGCGTAGCTGAGGTTAATGCTGTCGATGCTGTGATGGCCGAGTCGCTAAGGCGAGTGATTTGAATGCGTGCTTTGGTTCTTTCAATTTGCATCCAGAAAAATTTTATGTATTTATATGAACAAAGCCACACGTATAGATGAGTATTTGCAACACCTGTCATTATTCTTCCTTGACGAAACAAACTTTGTGGTGACAGGATAATAATTGCAGGTGAGTGACGATGAGAAGGAAATTATGGGCCTGTCATTTTTATGCTATATTCTGGAAGAGCGCGGTTATGCTCGCCCTATCAGAACCATGGCGCATATGCGCACATCTTTGACAACGTAAATGACAAAGATACTCTAGACGCGTAAAAAGACCATGGCCATAACAAACTAATTGTCCTGTATAATTTCGGCGAAATCTACATATGCTGCCTGTCCATGATATCGGTGGTTATCTCAGGCCATGAGGCTTCCTTCGGATGCACACCGCTCAATATTCACAAATTTCTTCATGTTTTCTAATGTCGTTTGTGTCTTTTTCTGGTTTACTTTGACATGTTGTTAAATATAACAGACTTTCCGCAATGCAGTGCTGCCTGACAATCGCAGTTTAGACAGCGTTGCCATACCTACCAGGCTACAGTTAGAACCTTACGAGTAAATACTACTAGTTGTGAATCCTATTAAGTATTACTATTAACAAGCCACCGAAGTGCCAGTGAGATAGAACGTGTGCTCGATACAAGGCATGCGTTTGAATTGCGTGACGAGTCGGCAAGATCCGCCCAATTACTACCTGTTTACATGTTTTCTGTTGCTTATTTACACTTTACAAAACCATATTGGCATATCGTCAGACTTAGAATCACAAATCCCGACAATCTCGCTCTGAAGGGTAAAACGTTTCAACCAGCTGGAACTAAGGTGACAAGCATCTGGTAGTAGGCTGTGTCAATAAAATAACTTCACCTTCGGCACATAGCACTGGTCAAATGAACTTTTTGACTTCGTCAAGCAAATGCCAGACGAGATAATATATCATTGCGGAAGTCATGGGACCTATGAAACTTTCAACTGCGATAGTACATCCTTATTTTGGCCAGCCCTTTTTGTGTGGAAGAAACAATCCCACTGCTGCGTCGGAGTCAGACTTTATCGAGCCGCTACACAGATACACATCTAATAGGATTTGCACCGCCAATCAGACTCGATATATATATATATATATAGGTAAACTTCACCCCCCCAAAAACCTCCACCACACTCTCTTGTGAAGCTCAGGCGGACGGCGAGTTTTCACATCCCCAACTTAGAGTTGCCAACACTCGATGGTAAACTTTCCAGCGCCCGTGGGTGGAACAGCCTATGCGGACGACTTCGCGCCGTCGATCTTATTTGCCGTGCTCTATGCTGCTCTTGTACCTCTGATGCTCTATCGCATGTTTGATAGAAGGTCACGAACCATTCTTTTGATGCAAACCGTGACATTCTCCATCGAAAGGCATGTTTAAGGGATATAACGTGGTTGGATACTTGAAACTAATACAATTTTAGAGTTGTTATATTTGCATTACGAGCATCTCAGTCCCGCAATGACCACAGGCGCCTTTCGCCTGGACTCGCAACTTACATGCAAGTCAGCTTTGGAATGGGCTATCTGGGAATAGCTCAAGACCTGGTTAACTTACTTCGGTGTATGCTTGTGAACCCAACATACGGGTCCGACACGTACTTCCAATCTCCAGCAGCTATGACAAAGGGAGGGATCTACTCTCCTCCACCTCCTGGAGTACCAGATGAGCCAAAGCTACGGGGGCTCTTACGTGCCTTGATGGGATATATGTCATTGGCCTTTTTTGCTGCCTTAGTCCCTGGCATCATTGCCAACTCAGTTTATCGTAAAGGCTTTCACAACCAAGATACCGCTAACAGGACAGCATCTCTTCGGTATGTTGATTATTCAAACAGAACTACTAGGAATTAGACATGACTGACTATAAAATCATAGATTTGTGAGCTCAGGGGTCACCCTTGGGTTGTGTCTTTTGATTATGTTCACTGCTGTGTGGAGCTTGAAGAGGTTTCCAAAAAACAGCAAGCGCGCAACCGGGGTCGTGTTTTCCGTGTCCGGTTTGATGGTAAGTTCTTGCTATTCAATTTATGTATGGAATGTCTCTCACATCACAATCTAGGCGGTGGTCGCTGTTTATCGTCTATCGATAATGCATTTTAAAACGACTTCTCTTTCTGATCCAAACCCGTTGAATGACAGTGCGGCTAAAGCTACATTTTATATTTTCCATGTCCTTCCTGAGTGGGTAGCCATCACCACACTACTAATTCCCAACATCCGAAAGTTGCTTGGCACAGGAATGTGGGGTGATTTCAGATGGAGAGACATGACACCGGCCCAAGTGGAAAAGTGGAAGACACAACAGGCGAAGAGGGAACATGAGAGAAATAAAAAATCTGGGTTATCTGGAGATGCTCATGATGAGATACCCCTCCAAGAGAAGACAAAGAATACAACAAGCGAGGTTCGGGTGGCGGTTTAGTTTGCGCTGGATAGTAGCCATGCGGCTTCAACGAGTGGGTTATATTTATTTTTACCTAGTATTCGGGTATCAACATCGCATAGAAAGCACTGTCATCGGAGTTCCTCCTAATATCCTGCTATAATATATCTTTGCTATAATAATATTGGTTAAGATTAAAGTTCAAATTTTTATTGCGATTTGGCCAAATGGAAATAGGGGTTGAATATGAATAGGGGCGTGCCGGCGCGACCGCACGTGACTTAATTTCTTTCAAGAATTTTTGAACTCCGATTATTGTCCGTGTTTTCACTCTTCTTGCCGCTACTACATACATCTTTCGCGGAGTTTTATCGTCGACATTGCTTGAGGATACAGAGCGTCTACAGCAACTCAGTTTCAAAAATAATTGAACTTTTCAAAACGGTAAACCCACTCAACCACAGCCGAACTATTGCCGTATTGTGACCAATTCTTGAAGAGTCTCTACCATCTACATTTTTTACTCAGAGGTTGGGTGTGTCTGGCAGGATAGATACCGACTTGTTGGAGTTTCGATATACTAACACAATGCGACGAATGTCGCATTTTCCATTGGATGTTTTATTGGAAATCCTAGCCTTCTTGCCCCCACAAGATATAATAATAGGGTTCCGACCGGCAAGTCGAACTCTTTAACATGATGGTTGCTGTATTACTGATGGGCTGATCTAGGTTTGCTCTTCTTTCTACGCTGCCTCTATGTGTCTGTCTCTATGGAAAGATAGATTTCGAGCTATGTGCCTTGAGAACACTGTTCTACCAACAACCTACTCAGTGGATACTATGCACCTGAAGGATTTCGAGCATGCCACTGCATCCCCTTCAACGTTTCTCAACAATCTCCTTAGAAGTCATGGTTCTGGAGGGCCATTGAAGACCTTTGGCCGTCATTGTATCGATCTTTGGAATTTGCACCAACGTGTGCCTGATTTAGAAGAAGTGACTCAGCTATATCTCATTCCGGGAGGTCGGTTCTTGTTATCAGAGCACAGGGTCAGTATCAATGTGCCAACCGTAATGCTTTGGGACCTTGGGACCCCTGGGATGTATAAAGATTTATCCCAGTGTTACCCCATAGCAATTCTCGACGAGGCACCTTTTGGAGGGCCTCATCCCTGTCATCTGACACCTGATAACCAGGGCATCCTTTTCCTATCTTACTCAGATGCCTGGCACATTGACAATCGATGGTGGGTGTTATATTCATAGGAATCGCAGTGTCTTCCTTCGTCTGCCGATGCTCAAGTCCAACAGGAATCGAAGTATTGTAATCTATGAAATATTTCCAACACATCCTAATTCTTCTTTTCACAAAATTGCGACACATACAATTATACTTGATGACCGCAACCACCAGCCTTACTCATTATCCGCCAATAAATTAGCCATGATTGTCAACAATAGTATCTGTGTGTGGGATTTCGTGTCGGATACCAAAGCTTCATGGACTGTCCCTCTATCTGGAAACTTTGATAGGGTCCGTGTCCATATTCTACTGTAATTTTATACAAGTAATCCTGACAGCTCAATTGAGGTTACTCTTAGGGATGAATTTGTTGTCCTATGCAACAGCAATTCTATATTCGTTTGGGCCATCCCACAGTTACATCCTTGTGGAAGCGTCGAAGCGGAGGTCATTCAAGATTTGGAACCCCTCAAAAGGTTATCGCTTGATCTGCGTCATGGTGTACCTAGTTCTGGGTACAACGTCGAGATTCTCGACGAATGGTATAACGGGTTTAACCAACCTTTTGAAATCGACATCATTTTCTCTTTCAGCGAGGAGAGCGTGGAGGTCTCCCGCTATCGACTGGATTTACCTTCAGCTACAAATATGCTTGCTAAAGGGGAGCAGCAGATCTGTGTGCATGAAGTGGGAGAATTCAAACTACCTTCCGACGATGGCTATCTTGAGGAATACCGAATCTCAAATGAACATACCTTCATGTATTGGAGTTCTGATCGGGGGGTCAACATAGTGGCCACCCCGTTTCAGTGGTCCAAAATTTCTTCTGCACCTAGGCGTCCCCTACAGCATTCAATGGGCTGGCACGAAACGTCACCTGTCGATCGCTTCTTGATGACGTTATGTCCAGTCTCTGGACGTATGTGCTATGCTTCACCGATTGATACAATCCGTGTAGTGGACTTTGTAGCACCTTACATGTAAGATGTAGTTGTAAGCCTCCTATTTCATATCAAGTTCTGGATTCTGTCATATAGCCTCGTTTTATAGAACTCGTCTACCAGAATTTACGTTTGGTTAGATACATCCCGGTCGACCCTTGACAGGCATTCAACTAAAGCTGTAGGCCATTCGGGTAGATGATACAGATCCTCAGTAATCGTCATGTATTGCTATCCCAACCTGACATTCGTACCTCTAACTAACATCGGTGGGAATGATCGGGGAGGCCGGAGCTCCATAGGCTATGTCAGTAGTTCATCGTTTCTGAAGCTGCATGCTTGATTATTCCTCGACGATATAGGCCGACCACTCGCAAAGTAGATGAGGTGAAATTATGCTCAATGATGGCAGTGGCAGCGGGATATTCAAGAAAACTTGATAATGGGTCGGAAGGAACCTACGTTGGCTGGGGCTGCAATGCCCCTCTTCAAGATCATCGACGAATCAAGGCGCGAGGGTTGATTATTCGCACGCAGACAGGGAGATAAAGCACTAGCATGGTAACAATATGGGCATATAATCGAATCTAGATATGGATGTGCGTTGATACAAGAGGTGTTGTAGTTGGATACAAGGTATTGGATACAAAGGTAAATGTGAGTGTCCTGTTGGAGGATGATGCAATGTGATGAAAGCCAAACAGTTAGCGTCCCTAGAAAACGAGAGAAACAAAAGAACAGGAAAAGGAAAAAAAGCATGGTCACGCAGTGACACTCTCAGCAGCAGACAGAGCCTTTTCGAAGGACTTCAGCAATGTGTCAGTGTCCTCCATACCAACACTGATCCTAACCAAACCCTGTTCTACGCCATACTTGGCTGCCCAATCCAGTTCTCCAAAATGCGCGAGGATAGTAAAGGGGCAGGCCAGAGTGAAGTTGGTTCCGAGGCTGGGACCCTTGTAACACGGCAAAGCGTCAAAGAACGCTTCGGACGCAGCGAGCGACGTAAATGTTAACGAGAACAAGCCACCAAATCCACCAACTTTGCCATCGACAGGATCGACTGTCTTGATGCGGCATTTATCGTAGTTCTCCCTCGTGATATACTTGGGATAGTATACTTTTTTAATGGCCGCAGAAGAAGCTCCTCCAGCCAAAGACCGGGAATGGAGAAAGTCGCACACGGCTTCGGCGTTGGCGTCGATGACGCGGATGCGACGTTTGAAATCACGCGAGTTGCGTTCCATGTAGATGGCATCTTCACCGAAGTAGATATCTTCATAGTTATCTTTGAGCCAGTCTTTCAAGGCAGCGTAATGGGCCCCTCTGGGGTTAATAATAAGGCTGGGTCACAGAACCCCAGTGAGCTATTGTGGACAGATTAATGACGATGATGAACATACCTCCCGCCCATAACGTTGGAAGCTCCGCTGAACACCTTCGTCAAGCTGCTAACAAGAATATCGGCAAAAGGTAAAACTTCTACGTTCACGAAATTTCCAATAGTCTCGTCGATAACAATGAGGAAGTCGTATTTATCGGCCAAGGCACGAAGACGGGGTAAATTGGCAGATCGTAAAAGAGGATTTGAAGGGAATTCAGTAAAGAGGGCGAGAATAGGCGGTTTCGTAGGATCGAGTTTCTGTTCAGCCTCTAAGATTTTTTCGAGCTCATCGATATCACTGTCGATACCGAAGCCCAGAAAATGGCATCCAGGACCCCACTTTTGAAGGATTTTCAGGGTATCAGTATACGGGAATCTACGAGAATAAGATATGGGTTAGCTGCTACGACACATCTTAGCACATATTGTTCGCGCACCCGAAACAAACACTCTTAGCAGCAGGTCGGATAGAGAGTGCCATATGATGAGCCATCCAGATGGCAGTCATGCCACTGGGCTGCAAGTAGACATCGTCGGCAGCGACGTCTGCGATACCTCGCGTACTAGGCCCAATCTCGAAGTCCTTCGCGGAGCATGTAGGGGTAGTCGCTCCTTCTCTAATGGTACCAGCTACTCTTAATCGGAGTGCACGCTTGGCAAAGGCGGCGGCTTCCAAAGGAAGGTTTCGTCCATACCGTTCCTCGATAAAGAGGGAATCGGGGTTTGAGTCATCGGTGGCTGTTGAAGAGGATATGTCTTTGGATTTGACGAACGAGGTAGAGGTCTTGCTGGCGGAGTAGTGTCTGTTATGCCCCTTAGCGGGAATTCGCTTCGCCGTTGGGCCACCAAGGGGCTGAGAGTTTGAGGTAGAGTTCGGCAACAGAGATAGACATTTCTCTGCAAGACGGCTTGAAATCCCCAATCCAGTATGTTGCCAGAATTCTTTGGCCACAGAGAAAGACTCCCTTGGGAACAAAACGATATTCAAATCCACACAAGAACCGCCGATACTCGCCTTGTCGATGTTGGCATGCCCCTCGTCTGGCGGACATATGAACAAGTTAACCAGTCGAGCGTTCACTGGAGTACCAAGGGCGGCAGATCTCTGATGAATATACGAGCGACACAAGTCTGCGATCTTCTGTGTAGCAAATAGCATGCAGGCCTCGTTCCCGACCGCATACTTGCGTTCGCAGATCGCAGCGAGCTACCAAATTGGAGGTCACGTCAATCTTTGCCCCTAAAGATAAAAACGACATCTAGTTCACCTTCTGTATGCTCAGGTGGATGAAGAACCTTGGGTATCCTGTCACCATGCTATCCACTACACGTTTTTCCCCTTCTTCGTAGCCAACATTGTCGCGCCAAGTCGGCAAAGAGACCGAGATTGCATGAGGGGTATGTGGTGGAACAGACAACCCAACAGCGTGATTGATATCACACATTTTTACTGATTTTTGTATAAGGACTATGAGCGAGATAAAGGAAAAGAAAATAAAAAAGAGAGGGGATAAAAGTGAGGATATGAATGAAATGAAGCGAAAGGGTAGTCATTGTATACGAAAGAGTCCACCTTCTGGGGCATCGGACCATCGGCCGCGAAGTATAATCGGCCGGGTGCTTTATGAACCAGCCAATCATGTCAGGCGATTCCTTTTTACATAGATCGGTCGAGTCAGAGGAAACATAGATATTACTACATTGTCCATCTATTGTACGAGTACACGATAAAACAAATACAGATTCACCAGACATGTTGTGTGCATAAAATCCAGTATTAATGTGCTTAGAACTTACAGAAACGTACCCCAGAAACATCATTCATTATGCGATTAACCAATAGATTCCTTCTTCACTGGTACTGGAATGCTACGCCGACTGCTTTTGCGCTGCAGCGCGAGGGAATCCAGCACCGGCACGTTTACCGGACTTCTGGAGCTATCCAGCAGATCGAGAACGGAAATCCCGCTATTGCTATTGGGCGGACTTGAAGCGAGAACAGCAGGGCTTTTCCTGATGCTGGTCCGGCTATTCGACCTTGATCGATTGAACAAATCTCTGTCAGAAATTGACGACGAAGCAGAGGAAGCACGCCGGTGACGCTGCATCTGTGTAGGATCAATATTCTCTATCTTTGCAACTCGTGCAAACAGAGACAAAACTGCCGAGGAAATAACGTCAGCATCGGCGGAGGAGTAATTGACTGAACATACTGTCGACTATCGATACAATCCCTGTCAAATTGCCTTGAGAGGATGGTGATAGTGTCGGGGAAGCTAGCCCAGATTCTCTTGTCACAAAAAGGCGATGGGCATTAGCTATCAAAGAAGCACACTTGTTAGGAATGGACTATACTAGTGAAAGATAAATACTCACTAGCCAATAGCTTCTCTATTGTGTAGGATAGTACACTGGACGGGAACACGGAATAAACTATATCGACTTCAATACCTTGGCAAAGAAAATAAGGTGTTCATTTACCTGGGTATCTGTCAGCACCATCTGTTGAACCATCAATTTCCTTGAGGCAATTTATTTGTTGAGCACATATGTAACATTCGTTGGTTTGTGAGGCGAACCTTGATCTGAGCAATAAAGTGGTGCAGAGGTGTTGCCAAAACCTGGTTACTCTGGGATGGGACGACAAACTGCAATATCTTCAACAAGGGCTATCGTTATATAAGTTAAGAGAAATTTCTTACCTTTCCTATATCGGTAACACTGACAGCGCTCAGCAAGATTCCCCGCTGTTCTTCGGTAATTGCAATGCTGCTGACACCTTGCTCGCTCATGAGTTTCATTGCATCCAAGATAGTAGCTGACGACTTTGATGCAACTATTGCAGCATTTAGATTAAGGGAAGGGAGGGAAAGAGACTGGAGAGGGTTGGAGAGGTACTTCTGAAACGATGGTGTTTCGCGAGCATAAGAATCAAACCAAGATAAGAGTCTACGATCTGAGACCATGCCGACGAATTCATCCGGGTTCATAGACGACCTTATTAAAGCTGGGATGCATTGTTAGCCTGGTTCCAAATGATATCAATATACATACTTCTGTGCGCTCCCCTAGAAAACACCTCTAACAAAGACAAGATTGTGGCATTGTTGGGAAGTATCTCAATCGGATTCTTTTGAGAGAGATCTATATAGTGTATACACAATTCTGAGCTTACATAAAGACTTATAAAGTAGAAGAGACACATACTGCTGACAAGATGAACCGGAACCCGACCAGCTTTGGCTGCTGTTACAATATCGTTTATGCGCGGATTTTCACGAAGGTCTTCAGGCAAGAGGGTATGCCTGGTAGCAGCCAAAGTCAGGAAGGCGTTAACATCAGCAAACTGACGAAATGCTCAGTAACTGCACACGCAATTGACCGATAATCCATGTCATACATCGAATAGGCCATGATAGGGCAGTCCAACGTTCGGTACAGACTGTCTGTCCCTGACGACTAGGCAAGGAATGTCCTCCGCCAATAATAACTGTATAAATACTTGTAAGACAATATCTTCTAATCGGAAACATAGTTCACTCACTTCACAAGCTTCTTCTACACTTGTCTCTGCATCGATAGGTACTATTCTGGAATCAATCAGGTCTATGTATGAGCCATGAATATGAGTGCTTGCTTTATCAGACGCAATAGAAACATACCACGGGCGAATACTGTTCTCCAAGTTGCCAACCACTCCTCTATATCCTCATCTGCCGAGGGGACGTAAGTCGGAGGACTAAAGTAAGTCGAAGCATCCTTCCAACTGCCGGTTAGGGATTGAGAGAGCCTTTTGCTTGTCGACATATATCAATTTCCGGTGTATATTTCGACTTTGTTGGCAAATTATCGTCGCTATCGATTGTCAGAGCTCATGGAAGTTGAGAAGAAGGCTCTAGATCGCGTTAGTCCTGGCTCCATGATCATAGGCCCCGCCAGGTCCATCATAACTGGACCGACAACGTGACCACTGTCCCACTATTTTGAGAAGCTTTAAGTCTTTCCTCCAACACCATTGTCCGCCAAGCTCTATCTCCTCGATGCGCACCTGTAAAACTATTTGGTTTATATAGCGAAGAGTGGGCAATTGGAATCGGAAGGTTCTCGGCTCATTGCCTTTTGTCATGCGTGTATTTTCAATTCTAGCTGTCCAGAACCGATTGGAGATACAACCATATCAGCATTCTGAACAGTGATGAAACCGCAGCTCTCGCCTTGAAGTTGAACGCATCCAGATACTTCAAATCTCCTTCTGTGTGGTCGGCCAAGAAAGCCTTAGCTATGTTTTCTTTGACATCATATAACCTGACGGAAGAACAACGTCGAATGTATGCGTCGGAGAAAGCAGAAAACTTTCGCTGGATATCAAAAATAGTTGCAACATATTCGTCGTACACTCTCACGGAAGCAGACCTTGCGCCCGAGAGCCTGTATCTAGAACTGGCGGAATTGGGTGAGCAATCTTTCTTCATCACCTGTATGCGTCATTGTTGACTCGAAAACCACGACGAAGGGGAGTTTGCGGAAATTGCATATAATTTGGTTCCCACTGAATTCATCCTTGATAATTATGAAAAGCTCAGGCAACCGGGGTATCCTCTGGAGTACCACAACGCTCTCGGCGATGTTAAACTACTAAGCTCATTCCGAGGGACCTTTGCGGATCTTCCTGTCAATGTAATTTATCGGCCTTCCACAAAGCAATTATTGGTGGCCGTATCTGGGACATCGTCCATAAAGCATGCTTTTCAAGATTTACGCGTCCTGAAAACCTCACATCCATCTAAACGAGGCTCGGTCCACAGTGGCTTCTGGGCATTATACCAAGGCATACGGTCGATTGTTTTAGATTTAATTCGTCAAGGCATCACCTCTCATTCCCCCGCTGAATTAGTACTAACTGGGCACAGTATGGGTGGGAGTATATGCTATTTGCTGGGCATTGAACTACTCGCACACGACGAATACTTGGTGCCTCGGCTACGTCTGAAGATAGCGGTCTTCGGTTGTCCGAGAGCAGGCGACGCCAGACTTGTGGATTATTATCGTGAACTGGTCGCCGCTTTTCGGAAAAGAGAGGGTAATGACGCCTTTACTGAATATGTTGTTAAAGGGTATAACGATGGTGAGCTCCCTCTTGTAACCTCGGTATATTAACTATCTGATTCGTGTTCTATGCATAGGTGTTCCTGCCCTCCCACCCACACGTTTTGGTTATCGTCATTTCTGCCAGGAACCCTTTTACCTAGTTGGTGGGAAACTATACAGAACACCTTCCACGGAGGCGGAGCACGCTTTGTTCCGAGTCGAATCTGATAATAACGATGACCAAAACAAATTCATCTTATTCCCCAAGGGCGGTCACAACTACTACAATGGCCGCGACTTGGAGAAGTTTAGTCGACGCATGAACTGGCTAATTCAATCAATACCAACCCAAGACGGTTGGGAGGAGCGATATGCTGAGATAGCAAAGAAACACACTTGATCAAGACGGACTATTATCTCCCAAATCATATCTTTAATCTGTCATGTATGACTCAGTATGAGTGTGATCTATTTGATCGAGTTGTACGTTGTGCGCGATACATCGCTCGACGAAGGGGGTTCTTGCCAAGAGTTATATTTCGGTTCCATATTAATTAAAAGTTCTTCAACACTCTACTTCTAGTTCAGTTCAAAGCCCGAAACTTCAAATATTGGCGTAAGTAATCGTTGGTGGTCATCAATAATCTCGGACCTCTCAGCATTTGACTGGCACATTGAAATAAAGTTGATTTCCACCGTTTTCCCCTTAGGACGGTACGACTTGTGTTGCGTGGTCGCTCCGAGGAGCTTCAAACTTTTGAATAAAGTTTCGATTTAGAATATATGATCCAAGAAGTATATCCTTGTACATATGAGTGACCAAGAGATGTACGTATTACATATATCTCGCTTAACTTCGCGTACACTACTAGTATCCTCGATCTTGACTGTCAAGACTCACATCAACGGGAGGTCATTCATTGGAGCAAATCCAAACCTAAAAAATGTGTAATTCATTAGGATAACTGGAAAAGTGACCCATTGATGTCAAGACTCTGATTTTTACTCACACGAATCTTAGGTTCGGTCCTACGAGGCCTCGAGGTCATCGGTCGTGTGAGTAAATTTAGCCAGACCGCCGTTCGCTCGCGCTGGCTAGCCTCCTCAGCATGGATTATCCTGCACGGCAGAACCATCGATGCATGGTAGATGCGAGAACATCGCCAAGGTTCAGCTCCATTTGAGCACCTAAATTGCGGGGTAAAAATATCCTCTCATCCAACTTCCATGATGTGAATGAAAAATTAAACAGGAACTCTACCACTTGTATAAAAACTTGTGTCGAGTGATGAAAACGTTTTTAAGGCAACGCATGCCATAATCATGATTTTACTTGGGTGCGGAACTCGGTCCGCCAGTCTAAATCTCGTTGTTCGATGATGGGAAGGGAAGGGAGGTTGTGAATATTTGAACCCGTAAGCTGCCTTTGCCACGGCTTGTCTGACTTACAGATCACAGGCATCCACATTGATGCCGGATAGCAGACGCAGAAGATCCTGAGAATGGATTGCTTCAGTTGTGATATACAGAACATCTTGAACCAAGATCACTGACGTTCGAGTTCCACTGTATATGTCCGCGCTAGCTCTTCTGCTCTCGACCAAAGGCAGTTAGGTTCATCTCTCGCTTGAGATTCCCATTCCTTAACGACATTCAGAGGATAGGGGATATAGACTACCCTGGGATTCGTCGGCCACACGAATTCTTCGCCGTCTGATGCTTCGGTATTGTCCAAAATGATAAAAAACTTGATGTGCCTATAGGCAGATAGCATCGCAGTTAAAGTGTTTTCACTAGGACTGTCATGTCGAAGTCGCAGGGACAAATGTGTTAGGCGAGGAAACCTTTCTAAATGTGGAATATTCTGGGCAGACCGACGTCTCCAAAATATGATGTCGAGGTGAGTGAGTGTATTGTACCACCGAAGGTGTACCTCTGGCTCCGAGATTAGAGAGATAAAATGCTTGTACTCAATGGATAGCCTGCGTAGAGGCAGTGAACACAGAATGGGCGACAATGGGCGATTGGGAAATGTGGCAAGGTAGTCCACCCAGAATGCCAAATCGAACAGGCCTGTACAGACTCGTATAATCCGCTCCGCGTCTGTTGCTCGAACTGAAACAGATAGACAGAGTTTCTTGACATGAGTGGCAAAAAAACTCGACCGCATTGAGTCCATCGTTCGCAAAAAAAGGGCAGTATCTACTGAGCCCAGCGCGACCATGTTATAAATGCATGGCTGGACCCTATGAGTCGGTGGCTACCCAGTCAGTAACTCGGACACGTCAAATGACTATTTTATGACCTCACCATGAATTCATCCGCTTTGCGACGAGGACGAGTTGGCGAGCATGGCTCGGATCTGCTGCTGCTGCCACAAGAAAAATTTCTCGTTGAAGTTCAACTGGAAGGGCGTTGAAGGGAAACAGACTAGAGGGCGACATTAACTGAAGGGAGGTGAGAAAGTCCTGTAATTAATACGTCGGAAATTTGATCATATCGATGGCCTAAAGACAATTTCAATCAAATTCGAATTGTTTCTTCACAAGTGAAATCACGTGTAGGATGGAGTGTTGAGGTTCTTGCCAATGCAGATTTCGGCTTGGCCCCTGGCGTAAACGTACATCTTGTCGTTCTCATCACCTTCTCGATTTTCAATACAGACTACCATTCAACTCCAAGTGGCATAAGAAGCGAGCCGGCGACGTCTGTGTGTAAAGTAGAGAAATAGGCCTGTAGGTAAGTCGGTTCTCCCGAGGTTTTCAGTATGAAGGTTACACCTGTCAGCAGATGACTGAGTAAGTGAGAAGGAATCACATAAGAAAGAAAGCTAACTCGATTTATCGGTAAAATATGAACGCACTGAATTCTTGCGCCACTCTTATCACCTCTTCTTCGTTAGGAAATTAGGTTACATAGCCAGCTGGGGGAAATTTGAGGCATGCATGGAAACAGGGCGTATTTTAGACCGCGCTACTTTTGTAAAGCGCCTGTGATAATTTCTGCACTTACTTGGACTATTAAAAGGTGAGTTGGGAAAGCGCAAGTTCACCGTCATTCACTATGAGAAATATGTAGGTTACGATGCCAGTCTTGTTTCTGGCTACCGAGATTTTTCCTGGAAACGCCGTTTTCCCGTTTGGCCTTGAACGAGTTGAGCTAGGCTGTGAAGGAGGTTGCAGAACAGCAGAGTGAAGACCACGCAATTCGGGTATGCCATCTGTGAAAGCTAGCTCTTTGCCGAGACAGTGCCACCACATCTTAAGGAATATCTATCAAGATATCGTGAGTTCGGATGTGCATTATTTGCACGAATAGATATTCTGACGACGAAAGTTTTCTACTTACACTAATGTTCCATATTAGACGTTCCCTTGCGTCTGGTCATTCTCGGCCATCCTGCACAGTTCTATAACTACGGTTCGCTAGGAGTTGCGGCGCCTCAATAGGACTCCGATATCTCGCTGGCAACCAACTGAATCAGATTTCTTGCTTCTTGCCGTTAGACAAAAACGCTGTTTTTGCGCTCATCCGATCGCCAGCAGCCAGCAACTGTCATGTCTTCAAGCAAAGAGACTGAGGCGTTGTTCATTCTGGGAATGATTTCACCGTTAGATGGTGGCTGTATGGATTGCGAAGCACATTAGGATTTTTCGGATGTGATGTTTTTTCGAAGATGTTTCGGAACCGCACTTGAACATTCCAGGGCAATTATGCACGACACGCTCCGGTGGGCCAACAACGTACAAGTCAGGGAGACTCATGCCTCCATTCAAATGTCGATTCGGTGATTTAACGCTTCTAAGAGCTCCGCTGAATCATCGTTGCCAGCTAAAAATCGCCACATTCTTCGATTCGCCTTTGTTTTCCTGGAGGTGCTGGATACATGGTATACACAGTCGAACAGATTCAGCCTCGTATCTGTCTAGAACCATGTGCTGCAAGTGACTCGCCTTATGGTATACAAAGCAAGACACCGAAAGCTAGAACTTCGTCCCTTTACAGCAGATGATAGTGTCTTGAGTCTCTACCATGCCGTTGTGCGGTGCGTGCCCGCTAGAAGGGGCGTGGGAAGAGCGCAAAAGCTTTAGTTTATCGCCAATTCAATTGATTATGGCCCGACCACACGTCTTTTTCATGTGAAGATGTCTTCAGTACAGGCACGGATGGTACAAACATGAATCAGTGGCTTCAAGGTATATTGACGCACGAAATCAGAAAAAATCTCGTAATTGATTTGCCCTTCAGGCTTGGAACAGTCTAAATGGTCAATGATGCAAGCAAAACGCCAACTGAAAATATCTAATTCAGCCCACGGAAGGATGTGGTATAATTATAGCAAAAATTGTTCGGATAGTGGTTGCGATGCCGCAAACATGGTCGAAGTGTTGAAATCATGACAGAAATAATCAAGAACTTCTGTGTCGAAGTTCTTCCCGGAAAATTGGCAAGTGTGAATCTCTTTCGAGATAGTTGAGACAGACTTTTAATTCACATGAACGTGGCGCCCTAGTTGAAGAGAGAACTTCGGTTTGACGCCATGGAATGTGACGTAGAGAAACCTATGCCCAAAATCAAAATACAACTCCACGAGAGAGAAGATTGTAAATTTACCCTGGAATAATTGCACGGCGTTTTCTGGTATCTATTATTCGAGGTGTTACAACCAAGGAAATGTTTGGAGAATTTAGGATAATTGAAACATACGAGTAATGCGTGGCCCTTGAAGACTTTTTGGAAGATAATTAAGCTGGAAAGGCCGAAAAAATCACTGATTACTTACTGAAAACCGAAAGGCATTTGATTACGATGAGAGGAATGAAGAAAGCCGTTTTAATTCACGAATTGGCTCAGGTCGAGCAAAAGTCTTGGTGCTCCAGAGCCTTTCATGTGCACAGCCTTTGATTATGACGTCAGCGCCCTATGTAATCTCATCTAATCTTATCTGACCTACATACTGAGGTCGTCGTCAAGGTCAGCTTCGAATTCCCGCACCACATGCTTCAGGAACGAGCCAATCAGCCACTAGCACAGTGCTGCAACAAATTGAAGTGTGTACAGGTGTGTACCAGTCGCTAGGGATTGATGTGGGATCGGTGGTAACCTCCAGATCGATAGAAATCATTATTACATTACCGTTTCCACGGACCTGGGTCACTCTCAACTCCTATGGAGATCTAAGTTTACCAGGACATTGAATTCAAAGGCGTTATGTGGAACCTCATTGTACTACGGCCGCCTTCACCATGAGCTCACACCGGCAAATGGCAACTACTCTAGGGTAACACAATAACATAAAGGTGACATAACTGAGATTTTTATAGACCACCTTTTGTTTTCGGGGACGACCGGTTGTTTCGACAATGAGTGCAGGACTGAATTATGATCTACAAAGTTCAAATTGTTAGTTGCAGCTCGTACAAGACATTTTATCTGTGTACCCAGCGTTGAGATGATAAAGAACGAGGGGCATGGATAGGAGAGTGAGGACACTGGTATATAGTACTTACGACTCAGATAATCCTATATCAGCAGGTGATGCCAACTGGTTCGGCAAATCGTAACCATCTTGAAAATTTGATGCTATAGTTACCACTGTTCTGGAGCATATGGAAGGCACAATAAACGACAAATCATTGAGGGACATGTGCGAATATATAAGAGCAAAAGCAAACGAGCCCAACTGTTCTTTGTTTCTCCTTCATCCGCGTCTACCCCAGCCTAGCAGTCTGTAGTTTCAACCCAGGACAGGTTCCTTTTTTTTTTTTACTTCCATTCCCCTTTCCTTGAAACTTTATTTTCCAACACCGCGTGTTTTCCTTTCTCTGCCCTTCCTCCAGTAAATCTCAAATTTCGAGCTAGCTCTCATATCGAAAATGTTCTCTAAAGTCTGGACATCCGCCACCCTTGTTCTTGCCCTTGCTCTCCAAGTTAGTGCGCATGCTGCTATCTCCCCTGCCCTTGGTGTCCGAGGGACTCCGGCCCGCAACAATGTTAAGCGCCCAAATAACGCCAATCCCTGCGGAGCCAACGTTAACATTGCCTCGACCCTGGATTCCTCGACTGCAGTGACCGCTAACGCTGCTGGGGCTGTCAATGTTGTCGCCATCAACTTCAATGGGTACCTTAAATTCTAGTTTCAATCGACAGCGTCGGGATGCTGATCTCTTATTTTGTTTCAGAGGTCGCGATGGTTCAAGGAGGGTCACTGCCAGGGTCGATCCCTCTGGAACAGGAAGAAACTTCGTTGCAATGACAGTCACGACCAACGGTAACGCAGCGCCAAACAATGTTGGTCAGCAAAATATTGTGGCCAACCTCCCGGCCGGTACTAGGTGCACTGGAGGTGCCGGAAGGAATAAATGCCTTGTCGTAAGTTTCTTTTGAAATATTTGAGTCCAATTTATTGAGCTCCTTTCAGCAATTTGTGACCTCTGCTGGCTTCGGAAACTGTGTCGCCGTCACACAGGCTGCTAACGCTCGGGCCAACGCTGCTACCGGCTCGAGAAACAGAAGGGCAGCCGTGAGTTAAACCAAAGGTCATGATATTTGGATGACTCTGATCTTACATATTTTAGGGCACCCGCGCTGCACGCGCTATGCTCGCTGAACTCGAGGCGCGAGGCGAGGAAATTGCAGAGCTCGTCAAGCGCCAGTTCTGGACAACATCTCAGGACAGAGACTAAGTTGAAGCTGATATATTCAGGACGCGCGCCCCCTTTCTTTCATTTTTTAACCTGGGCTACATACAATGTATTTTCATCACACCATTATCTTGATCCGAAAATGCAATGGCTGGGGTTTTCGTACCATTTGAAGGCAACGATACCTAAATATCAGTTAGATCATACATAAGTATGGGCATTTTGTCGAACAAAATAACTTTTATTCAGGTAATCCAGATGCTGCAGCTAGTATAAGTTATCTGTAAGCGGGCATCTTTGCCAAGTCCAAATAAGTATCCATATATTAATCCTGACTCCGTTGTTTCGAGGGTCCTGGCTTCTCGTACGTGGCTGGTTTCCACAGCTGATCAGTAGATTACATCTTACAACATGCCATTGACAGAAATTTCGAAAGGAGCCCACTAAGCGAGCTCGTCGAGGGAAGGCTATGAAAGGCTATAAGAGAAAAAACTTCGGGAGAGGCTTTCGGAAACACAAACTGAGCGAGTCACGCATCATTGCTGACCCCATTTGAATCGGTGAATCTTTTGCTATCTGCTGACCAGAATACCCCAGAACGGCACCCATACTTGCTTCTTTCACTCCTCGAGTCCGTCGCCAACCATATTCCGGTCCGTTACTACAAATCTCAGGCTGCTTTCGGATGCGGTGATGCTACCCCTTTCTTGGGGCCTGATAACAGAGGACTGACAACCCGCCTCGGACTCGGTTCATGGGCGCTGAATAAAGCCGCCATAAATCGAAATGAGAACAATGACGTACCAGCCACTAAAGTCTGTACACATTCTTTTGGAAAAAATTCTTCAGTAATAAATGAGCGCGTGGCGCTAAAATCATAAAGAAACTAATATCTAAGTCAACAGTTAATAGAAGAGTTTTGATTGCCTTTCCTTCCTTCACCTATACCCGATATCATAAAAGTTTCAGACCTTGATGACCAATTAACCTATTAATTCCAGTGGAATCTTGTTATATACATAATTACTACGGAACTTTTGGGGCAAGATGTCAATCATCAATGATTTCATTGTAGCTGTTGTCTAAAATGTGACAACCGGACGCTCTAAATCGGCGTCTAATTTACGTGAAGGGCGCTTAAACAATTGCTGCTTCCATACATCCACATGGTCGTTAAAGTGCCAAGCTCTGTAGCTTCTGTTAATTATAAAACCATGGCTGTATTTATTGAAAGTTAATCTGGCAACGAAACATGGTGAATTATTGGACTCAACTAGATAACAGGCACTCAACGATTAGAGCACCTGGTTGACCAAAATTCAAAGAACAAGGGTAGTAATAACAACTCTTTGAGCGTCTGAGTCCAACTCAAGTCCAGGCATAATTATTAAGCATTTTTTACAGCCGATAATAATCACGTACGTGTTCGGTAGAAACCAAGTTCGTTATTTGCATTTCTCGGGGCGCACATTTCCCAAATGGTATCTGGGTAGTCTGAAACCTAGAACGCTCATTTTGAGGTGGCGAAAGGACACTTTTATATAGTAATTTGGCCTCTCAGAAGTATAAGAGGCCTGTATAATGAATGTGAAAGTAACTAAGCAACCCGCTCTCCTTCAAGACAGTAAGTTGGGAATATCATATGCACATTTCTTTATCTTACAACTTCTCTCATCACCAGATCATGCACCATTCTTTCCAGGTTCTGGCATTCTCTCTTGCTGCCCTTCACTGCATGGGAGCATTGGCATCGCCAGCCGTCTCACCGCAGGTGAACAACGTAAATATAATTTCACCTCGTTTATTCTCTATGCAAGCTGAGATTCTCATCGAAGATTTTAAGCCGTGCTGATGCGCCGGACGAGGAGTTCGTGATCACTCCAGGCGGACCTGTCCTTAAATCCAACGTGCACTCCGTGCCCCAAGGCGCTAGAGTAGAGCACATTGGTGAAACCATCAGTATTGTTTCTGCGAATGGTACAACTCTTAAATCCACCCCATTTACCAGCGCCAACAGGAGCCCCCATCAGCGCCGGGATATACAATCAGGATACGTTGGCTTGGCATACTGGTCCAACGGCGCAGACCCCAATCCAATCTCCTCTTTCAGTACCTTTTGGGTCGTCCCAGAGGTTCCAGAAGTAGTTGACGGTCAGACCATATTTATCTTCAACGGACTTGAGCCGGATGCTGGGGACGCCATCTTACAGCCAGTCTTACAATACGGCGGGTCAGCTGCTGGAGGTGGAAATTATTGGGCACTTTCGTCGTGGTGGGTTATCGGGACAAGCGCATTCTTCACACCGCTCGTCCAAGTCCCCGTCAACCAAGGCCTTACTGGACTTATGACCCTTCAAAGCATCACAAACACTGAGGGCGTAGCGGCATACAACTACAACTCTGTGTTTACTGGCTTCCCTGGTACCTCCCTCTCCATCTCATCGACTAGGCCCCTTCCACTTGCATTCGAAGCGTTGGAAGTTTACAGTGCCAAATCACCTACTTATCTTCCTCGTGGACGGACGTCGATGAGAGGGATCGATATTATCAAGAATAACGGTGTTCGCCCGACCGTCATTTGGTCAACAATCGTTGACACTGCCGAAGGGTTTACCATGTCAGTCGTATCAAATGGAGTACCTAACGGACAGGTAGATATCTTCTACCCGCTTCAATGAGCGCTCTTTTCTCCGCCACGTAGGAAATAGAACGGTGGCTGCCGCTGAATGTCACGAGGTTTGCTGTACACACTAAGGACGCCGAATTAGTAAACACACTTGCCATATCCAGCTTAGTATTGTTCGATTGTAGGGTTCGCT
Organism: Psilocybe cubensis; assembly: GCF_017499595.1. Taxonomy (NCBI): domain Eukaryota; kingdom Fungi; phylum Basidiomycota; class Agaricomycetes; order Agaricales; family Agrocybaceae; genus Psilocybe; species Psilocybe cubensis. The sequence goes on along the minus strand of NC_063006.1, from coordinate 1,658,420 downwards.
GTCTACAAGTAAATATGTTTATATATTTTGTTCTGCAAAGACAATTTTGCTGAGTTAAAAATTCTTTTCATTGAAAAACTCGCCACCCTCACTTGATGTTGAATCGCTGCTTTTCCACGCAAGATCCCAAAAATTGATCACCAAGTGGGGTGCGTGATCCTACGAAACATGGGTAGCATTCTCGTGTCATAATATTTGGAAAGAGGCTGGAACATTGAAATAGAGAGGCGAACCGCCCCGATAAGAAACGAAACAGACAAGGCACTGCTGAAAACGATGATGAAGAGAAATCCCGCCGAGGTAAACCAGCCGTATTTGCTGAAGTCGATTAGAGGCCAAAAGACGATCCGCACCACTTCGGCGTACATAATTGCCAGTGCTAAACACACTACTATACCAACAGTGTAGAGAATGATGCGTAGCGATAGCCGACAAATAAATTTGGTCACAAGCCATGCTGCAAAGTTCTATTAGCATAGAGTTGGGCATGAGTGTTATTTCAGAAATTACTTTTAACAGCGATTTGAGTGAGCGTTTTATTGGTTTTAATGCCATCGATGATGATTGATATAGATGGCCCAACAAAATTAAATACACGAAGAAGAAAGGTCCTTTTCCGCAGGTAAAACGTCCAGAACCACCAGTACACCGTTACGAGTGTGGCGATACCACAAAGTGAGTAGAATGAGATCGATCCAGAGACCAAGATGTTTACGGAAGAGATGAGCAGGGAGTCGTCAAGTGAGAGCCTAATAAATGTTCCTTGCTTGTTGGTTGTCTCTTGCACGTAGTATTCGGCCAGTGTTTTGAACCATTGAAATGACCAATTTCCGCAGAGATACGTAGCTCCTACAAAAATGCCGATGAAAAATCCTAGTGACCGTGTTTCTCAGTACCTCGAGTGTTTGGAAGAAGGGATAATATATGCACCATGGTACGCCCATTTTTGCAAAAGCCAAAAGTAATCGTCCTGGAAGAAAGGTGCGGCAAAGTCCGCATTATTATTTTCGTACAAGCCGATTATGTACAAGCTACTCCAGGGGATGAAGGATCTAGATATACCTCAACGATGAGAACTACAGGGCGTACCTGGATGTCGCCACGACACCAAACATCCAATCAAAAGTGTTGGCAGCAGTAGTGTACCCAAAATAGGCAAAAATACACTTGACGGTCGCAAAAGTAGCAGCAATCGCGGAAACGAGGATTCTATATATGGTGACAGAAGGACGACGCGAAGCCGTGAGATATGATCTGCGTTCGGTTGTATCGTACTCGGGAATCGGCAGACGAAAGAGCCTGAGCAGATCCCAAAAGATGTTCATACAATCAAACGTAAAAAACCAAGATAGAACACTCGGCTTGTCGTTATTATCGACTGATTCTTCGTAAGTTGTGAGAAGATAAAATCTAATTATTCGGCTTAGTGATTTATAGAAATAAGATTGCTTGAACGCACATTATAAATACTAGAACACTTGAAATCCATTCCAAGGTTGTAGAAAGTGCATGCTCTTTATAAGTTAGTATTGCCTTGGCCGTTCCTAGTGATACGGCGACGGAAAGAGTCAACAAACGAAATGGAGTGAGTTTGGGGTGCCAACTACGAAGCGGCTGCCTAGACGTGTTGATACCGAAGGTAGACGACATGGACTCTTCAATAGCAATATACTGGTCGGGTTATATCCAGTTGTGTGTCCAAGGACGAGCCAGGAGGCGAGAGAGCAGTTATCGTTGGTCGAATAGATTGAAGCTTTATGCAACGCACTATAAGCAGAGAGTCATCCGTTGAACAGTGCAATCGGGGGGAATGGTCAGCGGTAAAAGACAAGAAAGCCTCAAATCATTGATTTGCAGTCGAATACGGTAATTCTCACGCTGTGTATGCCCAGCCAGAGCCTGTAAGCACTGCCATGACCAATCCAAAGCCATCATGGTGACTCGAGGGCGAATGACATCGATAAAACTTTGAAGCAACCTTGATAGCCACTCAAGTTTTCTTCTGCACTTCTTTCCTTGTAGATTGGTTGCTTGACGGCATGGCATTTTGATACGAAGGGCTTCTATGATAACGGCAACTGGCGCGGCTCTTCAAAATGTAGAATTTTTTGGGAGGCTTATTTAAACCAATTTCAAAAGGTCACCCAACACTCCCATCGCGGTGACAGCAGCACCTGCACCTGCACCCTGCACAATCAACGGCCTTGGACTATATCTTTCGGTATGGAACATGATAATGTTGTCTGAGCCACCGAGCGAAGTGGCGAAAGGATGATCAGTGGGATATCTGAAGAATGGTATATGCTATCAGTAAGGATATGTATAGAAAAACTTTAAAGACATACTTCTCCAGTCCTGCCCTAACCTGGCCACCAGCGACGTCAACTACACCGACGAAACGAAGCACCTTATTTTCTTTGCTAGCTTCTACCCTCAATTTAGCAAATTCGTCGTCGAACTCGGGAAGACGCTTGATAAACTCGTCTCCAGTAGGAATGCCTTCCAGAGCGGGAGGAATCAGCGATGCAGTCTGGACAGAAGCAAAAGATTGTAGAGAGGGAAGACTGCTTCCAGAGGGCATGCTTGATATCAATCGTGACAAAATAGTTAATTTGCGTGCAACATCGAAGCCATTCAAATCATCTGCAGGGTGAGGTTCCTTAAGAGAGAAAGATGAGTGAGTAACACTTCCAAAGTCTATTCGAGTTATACAAGACATACAGTGTATCCTTTTTCTCTTGCGATAGCCACTACAGAAGAGAATGCCGGTCCTTCTGGGGTACCAGTTGAGAAATTGTTGAAAATATAGCTCATAGTTCCGGAGAAAACTCCTTCAATTTTGATTATCTTAATATGATCATCGGTGAAAAACTGTCAAATATTCTTACAAAAAGGATCCACACCTTATCGCCAGTAGCAAGCAACTCCTTGAGAGGTGCGATGACCGGCAGGCCTGCACCAACTGTCGCTTCGTTGAGAAACTTGGCTCCGCTTTCCCTACTGGCACTGAGAATTTTAGAATACAAGTCGGCGTCTCCTGAGAATGCCTTCTTGTTGGGTGTCACAACGTTGATTCCTTCTTTGAGCCATGTAGGGTAGAAAGCGGCAACTTCTTCCGAAGACGTGTTGTCCACCAAGGCAACCCGCTCCTTTTCGCCAACCAGCTGTTTCAATTGTTCGGTAAGTGCCTTGAGGTCTGCTGGTGCCTTAGAGGATGCGAGCAGGGATTTCCAGGAGTCATTCGGGCCAATTGGGCTTTCTTTCCCAGTGAAGAGAGATCGTGATGATGATGTGAGTGAGACAAGCTTGAACGGGGATAATGGTGGCGGAATGGAAAGTAGTTGATTTATCAACTCCGACCCTACGAGTCCGACACCCACGACGGCCACAAGGATTTTCGGTTGGTGAGTAGATGCTGAGGACATGATGGTTCGAGAATACACAAAGGCCACGGGGGATCTCAAAGCGGCTCCAGGTCGGCGACGGAATATTCGGACGATCGATAACGACAACATTCGTGATTGCTTGAGAGACCCCCTGTTGCGCCCGAGTTCCTTGGAACTGAGTAATGAAGTTTGTAGCTTGAAGACTTGGTGGTTCACGTTAACGTGTCTGTATTATTCCGTTCAACATCAAGGCTGCCGTTGTTTTTTGCATAACAGGCGGCTCTGCCATACTACTGCTAGTTCACCTGCTCTGTCTCTATGATGTCTACTGGGGCCGATATTGCATCGTTGGACCTCGCACATACGTTCGAAGGTATGACAATTTATGCCCGCGTCATAAACATGTTCATTTTTAATTCAATGGTGCAGGTTTTATTTAAATAGAGATTCATATCTTCTCATTTCTTCGCCTCCGTCAACTCTCCGTCTTCGAACGGGATCTCCTCGACATCAACCAACACACGATCCTCTCCCGCCGCTTTCGAACGCTCTTGCCACCATTCTTTTGTTACCACGAATGTCCAGTTGTCTTTCTCCTGGTTGTAAATACCAGAGAGCTGGAATTTCTTTTCGAGCAAACTCCGCATAGGCTCATTGATGTTGTCTGTTCCGAGCTCGACCTTCTCGAGGCCCAAATGGTCGAAGGCGTATGCAAAATTCAGATCAAGTGCTTCGACAGCTATGCCTTTTCCCCTGATTGAAGGCGCGCTGTTGAGCATGATGCCGCATTCTCCTGTTTTGGCTTCCAAGTCTATTGGTCCAAAGCCCGAGTCGCCTATCGTAGCATCGGCGGCGGTGCTGATACCTTGGGGACCTCCATGCTCAGGGAGAAGCACAATCACAAGGAAAATCCCCTTGATGCCGGACTCTGCACGCCACTTTTTGACCTGCTTTGTATTGGATTCGTTCGTGATGGTGGCATTCTGCAGCCATGGAAGGTATTCAACGCATTTTGGGTCGTTACCACGAGCGGTCAGGGAATTGACATCCGTGTATAAAGGCGATCGCAGAAAAATGCGGGCTTTGGGATTTCGAGAGCGAATAGAGACCAGACGTGGTTGAGCCATAAACTTTGTGAGATATATTTCTTCGTCATAGTTGTCTGTTTTATAATCCAACGTCTAACATATTATGACTCAACGGGCCCGAAAGAATGTGGAAGCGGAATTCGCTAAAGGTGTGGATAAAATAAATCAATAAAACATCAAGAGCTGGTTGCCATTGTATTGAGGACTTGTAGGGACTTGTGCATACATTTGTGAGGATGAAATCATGCGGCGATTTTGACAGGCCCTGCCCAATCTACCCGGTTCCATCGATCATGAGGTGCTCAGCGCCTTCACCAAAATTATTTTTATACTTGTCGAAACTTTCATGACAGTTCGCTCTCTCGCTCTTAGTCTTGGTGTGTAAGCTGTATTACATTTTGAAAAGATTATTGCCGGATTTTGTAGGTAGCAGTGTGGTTTAAAAATGCAGAACCTTTCCGTGGCAGAAAGTCCCGACAATCGTGAAATCAAACCTCTTGAGTCGGAATCCCAAGATGGAGCACAATCGACAAACGGCCCTCAAGTCTCGGTTATTATGGCGCTTGGGATTTAAGTACGAGTCCTCTATGGTATTTGAATTTGTTCAAATGATGATGTTGGATCGTACTCGGAGGATGCAAGTGTAATCCAGATCAGGTTAAAGCGACCGACCCCTAACTTTACAGCGCCTACTCTCTAGGCTGCGAAACACGGAGTTTGCATGCTACCCAAAGTTGGAAGGCGAAGTTCCAAGGCTTAGGGAACCCTGCCATCACTATTCGCCACAATTGCCGTTTTCACTCTGACAGAAGCAAAACGTCCAAGCATGGCCGGTGCAAGACCATTTTGACGTTTCCTACGCCACAGATTGTCCAATATCAAAAGACCGGGAATTAAATATAGAAATTTGTATGTGAAGTCGAGGTCAGAGATCACTGTATACATGAGGCCGTGCGATGTACGAAGAATAGAATGCAAATAAACGCCAAAATATTCATTGAGTTATTATCACTTTCCATGTATGTAATGACAAGTAACAAATCCCTTAAACAACACTAACAAGAAAGGAAGGTCCGATGATTTTATCCCATCGTTACGTAGGGTCGATGTCCCAAATGAAAGTTTAGGCTGAGGTTCTTCTCCAGAACCTGGAGCGCTTCTTTGGGGCTTCAGTCGAGTGGGAAGAGGAGCCGGAGTCATGTGCTTTGGAAGCCTCAGTGGCAGCCTTCGCTACAGCAGAGAAGGGGACGGTAGGAATGGGGACTCCGGGGGGGCCAACGGAAACGCCGAGGTCATGGACAATACCGGTTTCAATGTCGTAGACGAAGCCATGGACGAAAACATCCTTGGCGGGGCCTCCCCCGCTGCGCCTCGCGTTGCCAGTGACATTCTTAGCAGCAGACAAAGCGGCGAAGTGGTTAGAAATAACAGAGTCCTTGACGATGCTGTTGACGGACGCCTTGACGTTCTCTTCGACAAGAGCACGGAATGCCGCTAAAGAGACGTTGAGCTTTGGGAGAGGTGGCAAGTCTTGGTGAGAGTAAACTTACGATCTTGGATTTCAGGCTCCTCGACAAGAGATGCGTTGGCATGCTTGACCCTGTGCTCGACGATCTCGGCTCTGTGACAATCCAATTTAGTTAGTTTAAAATGAAAATAAGAGTCAAGCTACGTACCTGGTCGATGTTTCATAGATATTGCGGATGGGCGAGATCCAGCTTTGAATAGAGCCGCTAGCAGCGTCAATTTCCGCAGTAGGAGCCGAGGCAATGGAAGCAGCAACTCCTCCACAGCCATAATGCCCCATAACAATAACATGGCTCACTCCCAATTCAGAGACGGCGTAAGAGAGCACAGATTGGCTATTGAAGAAGTAGGAAATGGGTCAGGTTAGAATCTCAGTGAATATGCCCGGATTGTGCAGCAGTTAGCTTACGCGTTCGGATCAGTCTTGTGGTACTGATTGGCAATGTTGCGCTGAGTGAAAAGCGTTCCAGGCTGGGCAGAGAAGATTGTACCCTCGCTGACACGACTGTCAGAGCATCCCAAGAACATGAAAGGGGGTGCTAGTTTCGTGAAGATAATTAGAGGCATATTTGATCACAGGTTAAAGTAATGACGCACCTTGACCTTCATCTGCTAAAGTCTTCAAAAGAGTTGGTGATTCCTTCGAAAGTTTATCACGGAACGCCTGGTTTCCAATAGAAAGCATCTGGAGCCTATTGGAGGTTTCGGCAACAACCTTGACAGACTCAGTGCGGCCAATGATTTTGATGTCGCGCTGTTGGTTGACGGGGTGTGCCAGAACAGAGGCGACCGCCCAGAAGACAACAAATACGAGACTGGAAGCACGCATGTTGGATAGAAAAAATCAAAGAGGGTGATAGATTGTTGTAAAGAAAAGGGATGTAGACAAAGAAAGCAATAAAACCCAAAGAAACGACTGGCGCTCGGAGGGTAAGGGTAAGGCGGTCAAAAAAAAGGCGGAACTAGCGCCAGAAAATGAGAAAGAAATAAATTGAAAACCTCTAAGGGAATCAACCCGCGACCAAAAAAAAGAACCAAGAAGGAAGGGGAAGGAGGAGATAGACTCGTTTCTTGCAAGCGGAGTCTCTTTATAATACTCTGCCATACAACAGCAGCATTGTAATTGGCCAGCTTGCATCGCACCTAAAATCTTGATAGCGAGCGAGGACTTGGCTGCTTGGCGTCACCGAAGTTACGGGCAGATTTCGGTCGGTTTCTCCAAGCTTGGCCTCCTTGGCGGTGATACCGCCTCCCATAGACTTCCCCGGGTCCAAAGAAGGCAGAAATCCCCTCAGAACAAGCTCTTGCCAATGCTTGTCTATTCTTATTCGCATGTGCGATGACAGACGTGGAAATAGCACACTAGGCGCCCAATATTTTTAGCCACGGAAGACATCGATTAGAATTTGAATCCGTGGAGTATGTTCCATGTATCAATGTCACGTCGTCGACTATGGTCGAACCCTGCAGAATTGGATTTTTCCAGACGGTATCATGCGACACTAGGCAACGTTTTGTTGATGTGATCAAATGTTGTAGAGCTGACGGGTGTTGATGGTAAAAGTTAAAATATGACATTAATTCCGGAGGCTAATCGACAGAGATGGAAGCTGTTGGTGTAATGAAGGGTCTTCGCGTCCCATGAGGACCCAACGAATCTCTCACCAACCAAAGGAAGCCAGCAACCCCGTGGAGGGTTGTCATGGAACGTATACGACATAACACCTACAACACCACGTCGTCTCCTTCCAATCAGGAAACTAATCATCTCATGGTAGATATCAAGACGTGTGCCAGGTACGGTCAGAAATTGAAGCGATAAGCAAATTTCTGGAGCGATATGGCTCCTGACTGACTCCTGACGAAGCCTGCGCCTTCCTGTGATTATAAGCCAGGGAATGAGATTGAGCAACATCAAATGCATCTTCGACAACAAGTAGAACGGTGGAACTTGCCACTACATTCCTGTGCCGCATGTGAAGGTTCGAGGGTTTACGCTGACCAAAGGTTCTGAAAAGAGATAAGCGCGTGCTATTAGAGCACTACAAAGTTACAAGACGGACCAATCGGCACACAGCCAAGAAAATGATACATGTAAGTATGCCGTCCTAGAAACCGGGCAGCGTTCTGGTTAGATGATCTGATTGCACGGCGGCTCTAAGATTGGGCTCATCAGGAACCAGCACCCCCTTAGGTAAGCAAAAGTTGGCTTACCTCCGAACCTTTTCAACCCTTCTGCACTCACACTATTCTACATTTTTGAACCACAGATATGTAGGTTATGCTTCTTTGAACACATCTGTGGTTTTTTTTTTCAAAAAAATTTTGATCTCAAGAAGTTATAAAGATTTTAATTTTTTTCCTTTTTTTTTAGTCTAACACGTCAGAAATGGTGTTTTCTCGAGTTTGGGAGATTTTCGAAAATTTGACAATGTTCTTTTGGCCGCTTATATAATGGTACACGTGACCACACGTGACAATAAGTCACGCCTAAGTAATACCTCTCAGACTCATTATGGACTTCCAGAGACTACAATTTGACCTCTGAGGTGTAATTCTATTATTGTGGGCATAAAGGCTAGTAGTAAGGATTGTATATGCACATTTATGAATTTTTTTTTTTTAAACTTTTTGTCTGAAACCATTTTCCGTCAACATAACTTTTGATTTTTTTTTCGAGCTGGATTTTGGCCGCTCTTGGCGCCAAGCCCATTGATTACGTAAGGGTGCTGGTTTCTGATGAGCCCAATCTTAGTAGAAACTAGTAGAAACTAGAAAGAGACTGTTTGACATTAAGTTGCCTTGAGTTGCCCATGGTCGTGGCCACTAACGAGCATCAGTCAACCGTCACTGACATAGTCTGACTAATATGGTTGTTGATGCTTGTACAGCTTATCTATTTGCTATTATTTACCAATGACTTCCGTAACACACTGCTCACTGGCTCTTCTACACTGGCTCTTGATCCACGACCTGATATAACTTCAACTTATAAGATTCGGTATGTCTATACATGAGGTTACAGATGAAGACGCCGAAGATATTCTGGCCGAGGCTCTAGAGTTTCTGGGCGGTAAACCTGTGATCGAAAACAACTTCATCCGATATGGATCTTTAGTTTTGACACTGGCACCAAAGGTATGGCTTTTCAATAATAAAGGATCCCATGATCATAACATTATTACGATCGCCCTCTTCTGCGTAAATCGGTGCTCTTAGGAAGGCAAAGTGCGCTCAGTACCATTCCTGTTCATTGGTACAGGGCTCTCAAGCATAAATCAAGGCAAACTCGCTTTTGGCAGATCACCTATTCTCCCCGGCACTGTTTCTGGCGGAGAGGATTGAAAGAGGACTCCTTCATGATCTCAGCGGGAAAACTGGTGAGCCCTGACAATTTTCTGGGAATACTTTGGTGTTAATCCTGGATGAACAAGTTGTTGAACTTGGAGCAGGCACTGCTCTTCCGTCATTATTGTTGAGCATTCAAGCAAATCCACCGTCCCTTCTTGTTGTCACCGACTATCCTGATCCTGCAATTCTGGGGAATGTTGAGGCCAACGTACAGAGGAACGCTGCTCTTGTGAAACCTGGATGTACTGTGAAGTGTGAGGGCTACGAATGGGGGACAGACCCGCTGAAACTACTGTGAGTATGAAGAGCTTCTTGTATACTTAAAATATCCTCAATGTCGATTAGAGAGATCTGCAAATCCGACAACGGTTCGAAAGGAGGTTATGATGTAATGATTTTGTCGGACTTGTTACATTTCTTTGACTCGCACGATGTATTGCTATCTTCCATTAGCATGCTACTTGCCAGAACTAAAGAGGCACGAGTATTTATTGGAGTTAGTTTACGTTCTTCTGTTTCTGACAACCAGTTGGCTAATACCACGTTTATCGTTGAATTAGGCTGGATCGTACACTCGAGCTCACGTCTGCGAAAATTTTTTGCAGAAGGGAGAGGAGATGGGACTCTGCCTGGACGAAATTATTGATAACGATAAGTGGCTGGGAACACTTCCTGTGAGCGACTTGGATCTTGAAGCCTTGTCACTGCGGAAAAACAATTGCCGCTATTGGGTTGGGCGGTGGTCAGATGTCCCCCAACTAACACCGTCATAATTATTTACTACTCATCTTCTCAAAATATCATCTTTGTAAAGATAGATTTCTGATATTTCATGCCATTTTCTAGTTAACCGGCTCCTTTGGGCTCTGCATCAGCCAATTCACTTTGAAATTTTTATGTAGTCTCTTTTTGGTCGCTTTGAAAAAACCTATTTACGCGTCGCGAACGTCACGAGACCTGTGACTTACCTGTGACGAGCGCGTTCGTGAGTTGAGTTTTGATACAAAAATAAAGGCTTCCTTGGACCACCAGTGACCACATCAATTCCGCCTTCAAATTCCCCGCATTCCTTTTCATGCCACATAGACCTCTTGTTCAGAACCCCTATCCATAGATTATGGGAATCTCTGGTCTCTTGCCGGCTTTGAAGTCTATCCAAGTTACCAGACATCTTTCCGAATATTCTGGCAAGACCGTTGCTGTAGATGCCTACGTCTGGTTACACCGAGGCGTCTACTCGTGTGCGATAGAGCTCGCGACTGGAAAGGCCACAAATAAGTTAGTACTTTGTTTCTTCTATTCTTTACTACAAAGAGGATCCACCTTTTGATATCGACAAATACGACATCATTCTGACTTCTTTCGTTAGGTATGTCGACTATGCAATGCATCGCGTCCGAATGCTTCAGCACTATAAGATAATCCCATACATTGTCTTTGACGGAGGTCCGCTCCCAGCGAAGAAGGGCACCGAGAGCGAAAGGAAGGCCAGACGAGAGGAAAATTTAGCCAAGGGTAAAGCATTCATGGCACAGGGCAAGATGTCGCAAGCCCGCGAGTTCTTCATCAAATGTGCCGACGTTACACCAGAAATGGCTTTCCAATTCATAAAGGTGGGCATCTTAACATTATTACCCTCCCGACTGACCAACATGTTCCTTTATTGTTCCCAGGCATTGCGAGCCGAATCGGTTTCCTACGTAGTGGCGCCGTACGAAGCCGATGCACAGCTTGCTTATCTCGAATTGGCAGGATTCGTAGATGCCATCCTCACAGAAGACTCCGATCTCCTCGTCTTCGGGTGTCAGAACGTCCTTTTCAAGTTCGATTCCGTCAACGCCACCGTGGTGTCGATTTCCCGCAAAGATTTTGGGGCAGTGGCGACATCCCCCGGAGATGCGAATAGCATATCTCTCATCGGCTGGTCCGACGTGCAGTTTCGCGCTATGGCAATCTTGAGCGGGTGCGATTATCTACCAAGTATACCCGGTATCGGTCTGAAGACTGCTTGCAACCTTCTGAAGAAGTGGAAAACCCCCGATGCAGTCATTCGAGCCATTAGCATAGAAGGGAAAAAATCAGTCCCACCTGGCTACTCCAAACAATTCAAATTGGCAGAGAAGTGCTTTCTACATCAGCGCGTATATTGTCCTAGGCAGGAAAAACTTGTGCACCTCACCGACGTCGACTCAGATTGGAACGAAGAATTCGACGCATACGTTGGAAGGTTGACTTTTATGTTTTGGTGTTCTGACACTATAGCTAAGATATCTATTTGTACAGTGATATTGAACCTACTCTTGCGAAGGGAATCGCCCTCGGAAACTATGACCCAGACTCATATCTTCCAATCAAGGATATTAACCCCGATTTCCTCCCGCGCGCCTTGAAACCCATTCACATGGAGACCAATACCCCCTCGATGACGTCCAAAGGTAAATCCAAGGCGCGACAGAGTTTGCCAACTCCAGTCAAATCAGGCGGGGGGATTCTCGACTTTTTTGGTGGGTTCTATGTTGTTTTGTCTACAATATAACTCAAAATACTCTCAGGTCGTAATCCAATTATCCCCGCTGCGCCTCCAAAGAAAAAACCCGTAGCTATCCCAATGAAACACCAGACGGTTTCTGTTGGGAAGGCGAGTGGGAAAAGGACGTTATCAGAAGTCATGGATCAGGATCTGGCACATAAGAAGAGACACAGACACAGTTATTCTCCGATAAAATCCGCACAGTCAAGGTTTTTTTCTGCCAACGACGAAACAAAGTTTGGTTCTGTCAGACGAAGGCACAGCGATGGACTTCCCCCCGTTGCTGGTCCTTCCCGGACCCACGCAAATAAAGAGAACTTCCATGTTGCCACCGATGCTGAAGATCAAAAGCTGGAAGATTCTGAATCAGATATGAATGTCTCTGACCTTTCCCTCCAAGGCCGAATTGACGAAATCAACTCCGACGGACGTGTATCCTTGAATATCGAAGAATTTTCAGACGTTGTAGAGCAAGAAGATGGCTATCTTTCACCTTCGTCTTCGTGCTCCAAGGATGCTCAGGATCTTTCTTCCCCACCAGGACCCAGTCGTCAACGGCGAGTAGTGTCGTTGACAGGCGTTATTCCAAGCGACGATGAAGAGGAAGCTGATACTAGTTTTGGCGCGGAGGTGGTGTCAAGTCCGGTTTCAGTGAGGAAGCCTAAATCTCGAAGCCGTTTTCATAATGAAAAGACGCCATTGCGAAGGATCGCCAAGTCCAAGTCCAAGGCCGCTGGAGAAAGCCAAGTTGTCGTTCTCGTGGCATCAACTCCCAGTCCCGAAGGAAAGGAACGCTTGTACCCCGATATCGACGATGTTCCATCCCCCACTTTATATTGCGGCCCAGATCTTCGGAAAATGTTGGGAGACGAAGAGACGGTACTCGATTTTAATGAAAAGGTTAAATCGGTGTCTGGATCAGCTTCACCCCCAAGCCCGTCTTCCGAAACCCCCAATTGTAATGAACAGCAACCCGCACGGTTCATTGATGTCGTCGATGTTGATGCCCTAGAAGATGAAGACGATCCGAGATGGCAACAAGAATTGGTTGCGCAGAGTCAAGCTGCCGTCATGGCGGGGTGGAAGCAGCGATGGGCTTTACCTCCTGCCAAAACCCCATTGCAGGCTAGGCGTTCAGTTCAGCATGTAATTACGCAACGGCATCCAATCCGCCCTTTGTCTCCCAAAATGACTTCCAAAAAACTAAAAACATCCCCCCCTGGTTCCTCTCGACCCACAACGAGTCGAGCGTTTGAATTGCGACGCAGCGATACCAATGTTACCCCTGCTGGCCGACATTCTCTGGCAAACTATAAACCTCCCCGGTCCGCCCCATCTAAGTTATTTGGGACATCGGGAAATAGCAACTCTTCGATGAATCCGCCGAACATCAAGCAGCTGGACAAAGGGCAACCTCGACGTAACGTGTTACTTTTTGAGACAGTCAAAGTTTCTGGCAAAGGGAATGGGAGCGCGTCCTCCGCTTCGTCTCAAAATCACAGCGAGCCTATCGATCTAACAATGGACGACGAAATTGAAGAATTGGATCCTACTGCATGGACAGACGAGATGGTGACAACTTCTGCTCGGGCGAGGTTGTCCCATTTTCGGTGTGCATTAAATTTCTTCTTCACCTCTTTCTGGCTTTGCTGATAATCAATGGGTTTTTAACAGGTGCTCATGATTCCTTGGATTTTAGGAAGTTTTTATATGTATTTTTAGTTATAATACTGCTGTCCCTCTGCTTTCTTTGTTGTATTATAGCTCAAGCATGGTCCTAATAGATTTACGGGATATATGGAACTAGTTTCTTTGCGAACGGATTCTCGGCGAAAACACTAGGTAGCTGGACATTCTGTTTGAAGCGAATTTCGCAGAGGTTTGCGCACCCAATGTAAAGAACTATAAGTTGACAATCGCAGACACAATTCCATACGCTTCGTTGAAGGCCCCTAATCATGCCACGAGCGTTTCGACGCAGCCCGCTGCAATGCATCATGATACAGAACGCTATTAACCAATCCAATAGGAATATCATATAATTCGGGAATGGCATCATTTTCCGCGCTCGCAAAATATGGGTTACGTGTACCAGGTTCCTGCGAGGGTAACGCAATACGCGAATCTAGGGAGTGGACACAGATCAATTGGGGACAATGAAGTGAATGTACTTAGTCCACACCTGTGACAGAGCCCATCTCATCGAAAGCAGGCGTAGCTCGAATTGCGAGGGCAAAGTAGACGAAGTATGTCAAGAGCACCGTTACGACAGTCCATGACGGGACTAACAGTGCCCATTCACTGTATTCATGTAGGATCATCAATCACTAAAACCCGAGTGTAAGTTCTTCACCGAGACGCACCGGTTTGGATACCAAGTCACCCCGCACCATACCAACCACTCATCCGGTAGGATAGCCCACAACAGGTACAACAGAAACAGGAGATAGGTTGACGTCCACGCGACAAAACCGTAGAACTCTGGCGCCCTACTACGTTGTTCTTCTGGTTCAGGAGGCCAACGATATGGTGCTGTTGGCGATCTTGGAGAAGTGTCTAGAAGGACTTTGGAAGGAGAATCGGCCATATGGGCATCGTTGAGCAAGCCGACGCGCTCTTGCGGTGTCGTGGTCAAGAGGAGAAGCCTTTGGTCCTATTTTTATTATTGACAGCCAAGCTTAATGTGCCCACGCGCCCCGCACGAATACCACCGCGTTCACTGACTCAACAACACAAAGCATTTGTGAATGAAAATATGCCTAGTTAGTGTGTGTGCTACTATGTACATAATGTGTGCAATGAGAAAAAGAAAGATAGTAATGTAGATGAATACATATAAATGAATAGAAGAGCCTGCTGACAATGATTTCAATCGCCGACTCGCTCTTATTCTGCTAATCAAACCGCAATTTGAGGCCAAGGAGGCGCTTTCAAAATAACCAGCGCTGAGTCTGAAAGGACAGAGAGCTGGCGAGAAGGAGTATGTAAACGTGAGCATGCGAAGATTCATTGCTTAAGTTTTACGGTCACGCTGAGAAGGAAAAGAAAAGAAAACGACATGAGTGAATCACATCTTTATCAATTTTGAAATGAATGTTGTTCTGCGTGTTGTCTGATTCTATATTTCAGGAATTTTTGAACACAGCAGAAGAAAAAGAAATAGAATGCGGATAAGGAAGAGAAATCAAAAGGAGAGAGTATTCACCTGCGGGACGCGATATGGACGCGAGTCGTCGCCATAGGAATGACCGTAGGTGTCGTAGGGGGAAGCACTGGAGGTTGTACTTCGGCGGTCGATGCCTTCGTGCGAGTCATACGCGTCCGCCAACTCGTATCCACCTGTCGGTCCATATCTGCTCGAAAGATTGATTGGAGAAGTCGAAGTGCCAGGAGAAGATGTTGTAAAAGAATGAATCGAAACGGACGGTGATGTCAATGCTGGATAGACAGGGCCTAGCACTCGACAGTTGACTGTGCCCGAAGAATCTCCAGGACACGGCGGAGAGCATCTGCACGATTTCATGGTTGATCTCGAGGGACCCAATGATGAGCAGGATTGGCGCGAATGCAGATTAGTCATGGATAGACGGTTGGAAGGCCCCAACTGCGTCGCCGGCGTGTCTTGGTCGACAATCGAAGAGATCAGCATAGTCGATGTAGAGGCAGAGACTCCCTGTGTCGGGGACCTGGAGGCAGTAAATGATGAAGGGGAATGATGCGAACTTGGTACATTCTGTCCAGAAAGAAGGCTTGGCCGTGAAAGTAGAGCTCGATCGCTGTAATCATTGTACATATCGTCGTCGTTGGCGTCGTCAGATTGGCTATGTATATCCAGTCGTAACCGTGGGCGCATAGATGTGGGATTCTCTTCCACGAAACGTCCTCGCATATCTTCTTGGTGCACATTTTCCTCCTCTTTCCTCGCAGCATCCTGGCCTTGGATAGTGTCTTGTACTGCATGCATATCCGCCACATTATGGCCTGCACGCAAGGCGCCCTGCCTATCCACACTCAAAGGCATCCACCTAACTCTATATCCATTAACCCGTGTAGAAGGTGTAATTCGGCCTTCAGGTATTTCTTGTTGGCGCAAAGAGCCCGACTGTCCCCTTACGTCCAACCTTTTGCTGCTAGCCCCTACTCGATACAAATCTGACGATGAAGCATGTACGTTCCTATTTGAATGTTCAGGGGCAAAAATCATCGGAGTATCGAATCCGACGACATATGAAGGTTCTTCTGGCACTGATGGAGGCATTGCCGTTGGAATAACGCCATGCGTCCGCATATGTCGTCTTGCGTTCGACCGAACTCCAAACGTACGCGTGCAACCGGGATAGTCACAGGGAAATGCTATGGTTTGTTACATTCAGATTATGGCAAAGCGGAGAAAAAATGCAGACGCACGTCTTTCATTGCTATGGGTGTTCATGTGTGTTTTCAACCCGCTAGGCCTACATTGGACAAAAACAGTCAGTTCAAGGGAGAAATTATTCAGTCGTTTTCATCTGCATTAGATGACATCACACGTTATCGGCATCTTCTGCTTTCTTTTTCGCCTCTGCTAAGAGGCTGCGAGCGCCAACAAAAGCGTGTTAAAACAGTCCAAAAGCTCACCTAGGAAATTTCTTGTGGCAAATTTCACATTCATGCATTTTTGATTTCTTTTTTTTCTTAATTGTTCCTGCAATCATTGGAGGTATTGTTGCAGGGGTAGACGCCGGCCCTGTGCCAGGTCTCTCCGCGATAGTCGTCTCAACTGTTCGCTCTTGCTCTGTTCGGCCGCTCCCAGCTCTCGACAGGATATTGTCGTCTTCCGGGGCCGGGGCATCAAACCTGGGCGGAGGCGCGGATAGGCGTTCATACTGCATTTTTTTCTGCGTGCTGACGCCAGTATTGAGATTGCTACCGGTCCCAAAGTCATGATAAGAAGAAAATTTGGATGAACTTGAGGGCTCGATGTAGCTGTCCTCATTAATGGAATATGGATCGGACGTTGCCCGCGATCGTGGAGGATGAGGATATGGCAAAGTCGGCGGGAGTGAGGGGAGAACGACGTTGGGGGTGTTTCTTCTGTTGATTGGACTGAAGCTGGTATGAGAATGTGATTCTGATCAAAAGGAGGAGGTAGTTAGCTATGGTGGGAATGAGAAGAGCAGAAGATGTATAGATAAACAATAAGTTGTGGGCCACGTACGTGTAGGAGTGGCAGGATTACTTGTGGCCGCGTTCAGGTGTCGATGTTGGTGATAATGTCCTGGAGGGTGATGAGATTGTGAATAGTGGATATGTGGTTGCGAGTATAAGTGTTCTCCGTGTTGTAGATCGTGATGATAAGTAGGTTCATAATCATGATGTTGATCATTTCCATGCTGAAAGGGACGCGAAGGATTGTTACTCATGGGAATGGAGGACGTCTGCTCCATTGATGGAAATGATAGCAGCTTATGTGTCGCTTCGTCTGAATGTGTATCATCCAGATGAGAATCCGGATGAGAGTGCTCAGATGCATCCGATGCATTTGATACTCTTCGAGATGATGCATAGCGCGATGTCCCAGGCTGAGAAGCATACCCTGTCGCTCTATCAGGAAGAGAGCTGTATCCACGATTGTCTTGCGATATGTTTTGCAAATTGCTGGATGAAAGAGTATGGTGCTCTCTCAAGGTGGAGCGATATTGTCCAAGCGGCGACCGCGAGGAGTGTTCTTCTTGTGAATAATGGGATTTGGCGTTGAGAGGAGGTAGGGTATCATGATCAGCAGGGTATGTAGTTTCGGATAAAGAAGGGTATCGGTTCATGGAATAGACCCGGTAATGATTTGATGAATGGGGATGCAAGCCGGTACGCGGATCATCTAAATGCGAAGTGTATTCGTAGCTGAGGCGATCATGGTTGTGCGATGTTTCTAAGTACTTATGAGCGTCCGGGGGCATTGGATGGCTTGAGAGGTGATGAGATGACTCGCTTTGGCTGAAATCGGATATGCCGCTATATGTACGATGACTCGGAGGCTCCAAGTGAGGGTGTGTGTGTCTTGAATGTGAATGGATCGGTTCAGAAGAAAATGGTTTGCGTGAGGAAGAAGTATATGCCGGAAACTGCACATCGTTTGCACTCTTCTGTGAATACGAAATTGATTCGTGGAGTGCATGATGCCCAGTTTGAGTGTTCATCCCTGCGGTTTTAATTAGAACAGGATCGGCGAGGATAATTTTATAATTAACGGACCGAACGGCTGTGATGGTGGTGCTGTAGAGAGAGCCCCTTGCGATAGTAAGTGGGATTCTTTATGCGACTGAACAAAATAATATCTCTGCGAAGTGGCCTTGGGAACCTAACCAAAACTGAAAAATCACAAGCATATCAGTCTTCACATGTCGAGTACTGGTGTTTCTGTTGCTTACCGTTTGCTTTCTTGCGATGGTCAAAAAAATTGACACCAGGTGGCCTATGTCGCGATTGCAATGAGGTTCATCGAAGTTCTGTGATGGAAATGGACGGACATAGGTTCACAAAAGCTTGCTTATTCAAGGCCTAAATGGTGCTAGGCAAAATTCGAACGCGTTACAGACACCGTAGTGTGCCGTAAATTGCACCTGGTTGTTTTTTGTCAGTTCTAAAAAGATTCGCATATCAAAATGGGGGAGTGCGTACGTGTAGGGTGGATTGGCGCGGAAGGAGACGATCACTGGGAAGGGAAAGGGAGTTGTTGCTTGGTTTTTGGGTACACAGATTGGACGCCATATTTTTGGCAGGCACGCTCGCGATGATGGCGACAAACACCGCGTAAATAAATTACGTCAGATAAAATTATGGCCTTTGCTCGTTCCTCACCACAACAGATCACAACAAAGGCACCCAGCGCGGCGTCTCTTCTCAGTTTAATCATGCCTTATACTGTATCGATATCTCCCATGCAAATTACCGGCTCGGAAGGACACAAATATTGTCTGTTGTCAGGTACACAAATGGATATCAGAATTTCAACCTGGATCCTTCACTCTTTCGAGCAGGGTAAATAGGTCATAAGCCACGGAATGTGCAGAAAGCTCGTTTGGCTCGATCTCGGTGCTATTATCACCTCAGTAACAACTTGCTGTAACCCATGACCTTTCGTGATACATTGATTTGAATCATTCGCCTTCAACTTGCTTTCAAATTTCCTTTCCGAATGGACAAAGCAAAATGGAGATGATGAACTGAGAAAGACCTGTCCTTTCTGGGAATGCTGCCCAATTAAATCCATGGAACAATTTGGATCAATGGCAGACATGGTAGCTTTTTATGAGAGAACCAGGCTTATCTACCGTGGCTGACTGCATAAAAATTTAAGAAAAGCTAATAATCCTAAATCGGATACCTACCCTGCAAAACCCAGTTCGCGGAACCTCGTTGCAAATTATTGACTCGGTAAGTCTCGAAATTCCAATCCATATACTCTCCGCGGCCAATTTATGAACACTGAATTTTCGAAACACTACACAGTGGCGGTGCTTTTCAGTCCGAACGACTTTGAACTTGATTTGACCTTGATGCCTCGATGAGACGACGAGGAGCACTGATACTGCCAGTATTGAGACATCATATTTTTAGCACAGATATAGAACATGTTGTTCAAGTTCGCCCGAGAGAATAACTTCTCAAGATCTCAAGGCTAGGTTTGCCTAATTGTCAGGTAGAGAGCATCGGCCACAGAGCTCTTTGAAATTTGACCTTCTGTCGGAGAATAAATCGGAGTTGAAAATTAAACTATTAGCTTGGTCACGACCACGGAAGAGGCATGCCCCTTGGCCTGCTGCATTGAACACCTCGCGATCGTGCCCAATAACTCGTTGCATCAAACTTGTCGTCAAAGAATACGTGCTCGATCGGAGAGGTTTAATGTGTGAACTCAAGTACAGAGTTCTTTTTTAAAGCAATCTTACTTCGGTCCATGGCCTCCGCCGCACAAGTTATCCTCAAAACTCAAAAGAGATCCCTGCGTCGAGCTTTAGGCAACGAATTGAACAAGATACCTCAGTCATCTCTGGAAGAGCAATGTGGGCAGTCATACTTGTTGAATTTACCATTTCTCTGATTCTTGTCTTCGTGGATCGCAATGCAAAGCCCATGCAATTACCGAACGCGTTTTATCCCTACCTGCATTTCAGGAGTGTCGATCAATAAGCTGCTACCTCAGCATGCCTACAGGTGAGGTGCGAACTGCGCCAATAGTAAACGCTATCTTGCATGCTGGTAAGTTGATTCGATCGATTGACGATACTGCCTCGCCTCAAAGCTGCATCACAAAGGCAAAATGCTATTCGTTCCAAAAATCCTAACGAAAGACGGGACTATGGATTTCTTCCGTATATACTCTTCTGCCGATCTTGCATCGCTTCCAAGTGGAACGTGGGGGATCAAGGAACCAGGGGAATCATTGGAAGGAGGTCAAACACGGTCTCGAGGTGTGTGCTTTGGGGGTATTAACCTCAACTGCCAGCATAATCATGGTCCGCCTGTATAGTTCTCGGAGTGCCACCCGAGCCACTGGACGTCATTCTTCTACCCGGTACACCTTCAGTGTGATATCATGCAGAGATTAAAAACGCATACTGACAGGATCTTTCTAGGAGTTGCATTTGATCGCACACTCTCCCGGCTTGGGCACGGCAAAGGTTACTATGATAGGTTTATCACAGCATATAACTCGGCGTTCGCATACTCGCCGTCATCAACCTCCGTCACCTCTGTATCATCAAATCACCGGAAACCACTGCTCGGTACGTCTGGATCTTTCTCCTCCGAAGTAGTGGCCTCAGGCAGCTATATGTGACAAAGTGACTAATGGCTAATTATTTGTTAGTTGGTCTTGGACTGCGCGAACAGCTTTTGCCAGGGGGGGAGGTTCCTATTGGAGAACATGACTGGAAAATGGACGTCATTATCACTCCCGATGAAACTATCACTTCTGACAGCGCAGAGAAAGCAAGTATCGCAACCAAGGCATGAGTCGGCTGTGAAGTCGAGGTGGGTCAGGACCTCGAGATTAAGCTAAATCCCAGGCTGTGCCGGAATTTCTTTCCTCAGGAGGATAATGGTCTATAACGGTACAGTCCTGCTAAAAATTCACTTACCCATCGTCACCGAAAATGTAGAATGATCCCTTTATCTTTTTTCAACACCACCTTTCTTCGAGCGGTGTGGAATGGAACTTGCTTGAAAAGTTCTACGACCATCAAGTAGCTTCGATTCTTTTGCTTACTCATCATCTATTGGTATGAAAATTTATTCATTCCTAAGTTTATTTTTACCACCTATTAATTAATGAGGTAGTCATGTCAAAGAGTATATGGCAGTTTTTGTTGTCAGTTGCACACTTGGAATAATCTTCCGTTTCGTCTGTTGATATGCCTTAGGTGGAATGTTGGCGCTGTTCAATGCGGTTACACTGTACAGTCATCTCCGCGTAGTGTCAGTGAGTCTATTTAAAATGTATGCCACGTCCACATATGTAAAAGGTGAAATGCGGCGGTGATGTATAGCAGTCTTGGACCTCAGTATAGCCATCTACATTTCAATACAGCTTCACGACTACTTTTATTGGACTGTGTGTCCACGGTCCAATTATAGTCTTAATTGGGGTCAAAAGTATTGGAGACCCTCTTCGTGACGGGCTTCTATTAAACCTTCTGAGAGTCTCTTACTCCCTAAACTACCCCACCTCTTCAATTAAAAATGGCAGAATGTATGTTAGGTATGACCAATGGTCATACGTTATCAATGGGTCGACGCGTGGAATGAACCCTTTTGGCTTCCCGATGTCGGAAGTCATCGACATGATTTGGGCGGGATGTTTCTCAGGCGTGTGCCGTCTGTCTTCTTTTTTGGGCTTGTAGCAGCGCAATGTTGTGCAGATGATCATAACCGACCTCGTTCGGATTCAGAAAGATACATCAGTCAATCTATGGATCGATGGAAGTTGGATAGTTCAAGATGGAACTCTCAATGAAGATGCATTTCACTAGGACCGAATCGCCACGTCGTATTTTAATGGAATGATCGTAGATTGTGTGCAACATGCTCATTGGGAAATGAGCTGCGTACTGAAGCAGCTTCACCGATGGAACGCCATATAGCCTTGTATAGTTTTTATGATCACAGGGCACATATTATTTATCTGTGTATCGGTCTATCGGCCGAAACCACCGCAACGAGGATAGTTCGATTGGAGAAAGTACATATCGATGGTTGTACACGGGCATGCTGATCGTTAGGAAAGAACGAGCAAAGTGTGATTTCTACATCATTGTGAGTGAAAGATGCCTGTTGTCATGCTTCCAAGTGTTACTACACAATTCAGTTGTCAGGTATGTTGGGTGTATCATGTATGGGAGTAAAATTCTACAAGAACTTCGTAGTAAAATTCAACTACGGAAGATGGAAAGAAAAATAAGGAACAGCTGACCGTGGATGATACAATAGGGTGCATAGAAATTCGAAAGCAATAGCAAAGTTCCGACGCGCGGCGGCGACAAGCCTGGATGTTAGCGTGTGGAAGGTACAGCCTAGGATATGCCACCAGGGAAGGGAATGATATTTGTGTGATTGTGTGCCCAGGTACAGCATCATAGGGGTACAAGGTCGTCTTCAGAATCAGATTCTCCATTTTGCCGAAGCCCGCACTTGGCCAACTCGTCTGCAAACGGAGATTTGACAAAGGATTTGGCGCGGGGTATAGGGCCATCTGAATGTTCCATGACCCAGTCGTGGAGAAGGTCATTGATTCTAAAAGGCAGTGAGCGGCGAGAGAACGGAAGCGAATTACAATAAAACGCAATTGTCAATATTGCTTTGCAGTGATGATCGTGAATATTAACAAATGGCAGCCACTCACTCTTCCGAATGTGTTACGTTCCCAAAGTGAGGAGCGTCCTTCACCTGCGAGAGTCTGGGTTGTAAGCCTGCTGAGGCAAGGCGGCTTCGAAGTTCCTCGACATAGTGGAGAGGGTATGCAACATCACCGCCGCAATGCACCAAATGGACAGGGCACTCGATTTGACGCAACTGAGCAAGATCGTGTGGTTTTCGGTCAACAAAGAAGTCGACGGACACGGTGTGAAAGGCACCAAAATTTTCTGGGGACCAGTTTTTTATCGCCTGGGGTAAGGTATATTGAACAAGTCTACATGGTGGCCATCAAAAGAAAATATATCAAAATCGGCGAGCAGGTACGAATAATATCAGGCAAAGCTTACGCGGAGACGATACTTTCGTTGCTTTGGTTGAAGCCCAGCTGAACTGCACCGAGGACGGCGTCAAGCATAGCATCCTCGTCGGGGTTGTCGTTCTTACGACCTGCAACCCAACAATCATATATTTCTTGACGCCCAGAGGCGACATCGTCAGGCTGAAAAGGCATGTATAAGGCGGACATGAAGAATATAGAGCATATCGAGCCAACTAAACTTACCTCCACCAATGGGAGCGGAGAAATCATGAAAGTAGACAGAACCTGTTCGGGATGTGCAACTGCCATTTGCAAGGCCACACAAGCGCCCATGGACACGCCTACTATATGACACCGTGGTAATTTCAATGCTTCCTGAGAATCACTTAGCGCCATCGACATCATGGAGTTGAAAGACACTCACAATAAATTTTGAGACGTCCTCTGCTACCTCTGCCCGTCTGGCGGTGGGTGGAACTGGTCCAACAGTGTTTCCATGACATCGAGCGTCAACTCCCACCAAGTTAAAGCGTCTCAGCCGAGGACTCGCAAATTGATCTATTACTTGTCAGTATAAAGCTAATGCTTCGAATAAAGCTAGACTCACTATGGAACATGACTGCGGAGACATATACGGGGTGTAAGAAGAGGATTGTTGGGAGAGAGGGGTCTATATTTTGTGCGTTCTCAGAATCCGGGGTCGAGATGACATAGTTGAAAAGAACGTTTCCGGTGGCGGTCTGGACTTTGAGATGAGGCATGGTGTACTCTAAGAATCAGGGAAAGTAGACTGAGGTAGGTTGATTTTGAGGGGGGAAGAGGTGGGAAAGATATGCTAAAGATATGTATTTCTCTCCAGATAATCTTGTTCCCGCTAAACCAAGACATGATCGGTTTTCCAGATTTGTCCGCCCCTAGAATCCTGACGTGAAATCATACTGAAATCATTGGTCCGCGCGGCATTTCAGGACGTGAGTGGCCACAGAAATATGATATCGACCTGTGGAGATGTGCTGCCAAGTACGTCGCCCAGCAGCTTCCGCCTACTCTACGGTGCGGTACAACTTGGCACGAAACTATACGGTCGGGTTTGTTCATCGACTACTATAATTCAAAAATCTTAGCTTCCAGCCCAGCATTTCATTTATACCTCCACCTAACATCTTCTAGATAGTAGATATATTGAGACTTTATTCAAGTATTAACTCAGGTTAAGATCGAAAGTATCGCTCAAAAGCAGATTCACTGGCCCCATTTCTCAGCATTGAGCAGAAACGCTTTGACAACAGGCATATCCGAGACATCGAAAAACAGGGTCTGAGTCTCGTGCGCGTGGCCAAAAGAAGACCTGAACAGGCTGGCCCAACGATCGTTGGTCAAATGATAGGAAATTCAGGGGCTACATATAAAATGTCTCCTGTACCCTCAAGCTCTCCTCAAGTCAACCAATATCGTTGCGAATTATTACGCCGTTGCCCATTGGATCGAGGGTTACAAAGTGGAATACGAAATATGTAATAAAAATGAGACACTGGATACCCTGATACCACTAAATATAATTGATCGTGAGTTGAAATTCCCCAACGCAACCTGATAATCATGATAGTTAGATTGTAATTTCTTAGAGTTATAGACTATAGTATCAGCATATAATATAACAAAAGTACTTGGGAAGTAAAACCAACCCACCAAGTCTTCCATTACAGAGTTTTCGAGAAATATTTAATGACATAGTGTCCTCGATGAAATTTATTGGAAATCAAATACCAGCACAGCAGCATACTAACTTCCTTCGTACTGGTTTAGTCGTCTGTCGGGCTGTGCCGCCGCGCCACCTACACCGCTTTGCGTTGTCCACACTGGTCCACTTGGGAGCGGTGGTGGTCAAATTCTAGTACAATATGACCAACATACCTATACAGCTCTCTACAGTACTCCAAATGCCGCAGAAGCACAGCACTATTTGAGGCAGAAATATCAGTTTATTGGAACCGAGCCAAAGGATAGGAGTATTACGGGCGGAGCCGAACCCTTTTAGAAAGTGATCGAGATCCGCGGCGCAGTGTGCCCACATGCCTAAAACGTGCGCTGGCTTGGAGGCGCTTCTTCCAAAAATGTCATTCCCAATGCTAGAATTTGATAACGTGCAATGCTTGGTCGATAAGCCGCCGTGTTAAGGCGGAAAGGGGGTCGTCCGAAATGCTGTAGGATATGTGTTATATGGAGAGTGCTTGATTCTACAATGATGGACCACTCCAAGGCTGCGGTCAAGCACAAAATAATTAGGCGAGGAGTGGGCTTCCTAAGTTGCTACAAAGACAAAGATTTAGCGCCCGTACAGATGCACGGATTCCCTTGTGACGAGACAGAATGATGGTAACCAGAGATAAACTATTTGTGAGCACAACATAGAATATCTATTCGCTCCAAATTTCAAGATCCCAATTGCGAGATTGCCAAACGATAAGTATACAGAGTACAATATGATACAATTTGTTTGTCTCTATGTATTCAAGATAGGGTATGTATGGGTATCTCGGCATCGCCGGGCTTTTATACAGAGAAGTTAATATACATTAGTGGAAATGCACCTAAAGAACATTAAACGGCCTTGGATTGGAATGTAGAATTTGTCGAAGTCCAAAATGACTGGCAAGAAAAGCCCTGTTGTCCACCTTTCATACACTGTTTACTTTGGCAAAGCAGAAAACGATTGTGCGTAGTGGCATATATCTCGGGAGGGCACACCCGCTCGGATATGTTGCAAGAACGGGCATTCATTTGGCGAGTCAAAAATGTGCAGGGACGTGCCGTTTTCGACAGCCGAATGAATGAAATTATCAGGTAATCGGTACACAGTGTAGGGGGCGTATATGAATTACACCATGGCGGCTTCATCTTTGGGGACAAATAAGCGGGTCAGGTTAAGGGGATTGGGCAGCTTGGTCTCCGAAATGGCGAGATGAATGGCGAGGATAACGGCAAAAATGACACCTAGGCAAGCGGCGGCAGAGACAATGCGAAAGTATTGGCAAATGACGAATAAGACCTGAAGAAAGGCGGAAAGGGAACTCGACATGAAAAAGGTCCTGGGGAGAGCGTAGGCCAGAGCGACACCTTGAAATTTGAAGCGCGACGAACAGACATTGGACAGGAAATCGTGAGCAGAAGCGGCCCCGGATGTGTCAAGGCCATCGTGACGATAAATGAGGTATGCAGAAGAAATGAAAGCAAGAGCGGCAAGAGAGGACGACGTATAAGCAAGAACAGGGTATACCGGAAGGAAGAAGCAAAACATATGGAGACTAAATGCTTGATTAGGATCCATAAAGCACAGGATTTACCCAGAAAGAAACTTACAGAAGAATAGCGATGGATCCGCCAGCGACCTTTTGCCAACCGCTTATACAAGAAGCCATAAAGGAATTCCAGTCAGATCCATAGACAAATTTATCGTTGTAGATTTCGTTCAGGCGTCGAGAGTATCTCTCGGATGAGTTGAAAGTGAGCGCAGACACAAGTGATTGAGACCACCGGCTCTCGGTCTCCGCTTCAACGAGAATGGAGGCATCCCGAGAAAGCCGGGATTGTTCTTGGCCGAAATGGGTTTCGTATCGGTTATAGACTATTGCACAGGTTAGAAATGCATCTCCGTGAAAACCAACAGCCTTCGCACCAACTATGCCCCATAGCCGGGCAACATATGACACTGTATAGCCATCATGGATACGATCTAGCAGATCTAAAATCAGAATTTGCTTATTATAAAATAGAGTTGCATTACCTCGTGAGGCTGTCAAAAGATTTAAAAACTTTTCACAGTCTTTTGCCTCATATGGAAAGGTTGAAAATTTGGATGTCAGAGTATCTAATTACGATTCCTGAGAATGGATGAATCCCACACGAATGCAAGACATACCAGCCAAAGCATGAGAGAACACAAGAATAAGGTCCTCGAGGCACCTGGGATGTAAACCGCCGACGTGCATGCAGAAATTTTCAACGTGTGCCCAATACTGAATTTGGAGAGCAAGTTCTGGATTTAGGGTTAGAGGACTTCATATAGTCACCTACATGTTTCACATACTGAGATGAGAAGAGGAGATTGTGGGGTGCACGCCAACTTCTGTAGTGTCGTATTGCTCCAGCCAGAAAATAGCTTGTGTGTATCGGTCGATGAAATAGTAGTTGCAGTCATTGCCGTCCAATTGCAAAAACAGCTCCACTACCCCAGATGGGAGCAAAAATCCCTTGTCAAGTGCCATCTTCTCAACAAGCGATGCCCAAGCGCATATCCGTTCTCCGACTTCCGAATTGTAGAGATATTCATCAGTGACGACGCTTAATCCTGTGTTCCGGTGAAAGTAGAGTTTTCCTTCGGGATGAATAAACGGCAGCCAATGCGCGGGCAAATATGTAGGTCTGGCAAAACGAGTTGAAACACACAAGGCTGCCGCGAGGCATGAAACTACTTACGAGGCATCGCAGGTTGAAAGAAACATCCCTGGTTCTATTACGGTAGATGCGCGCTGAACTCTGTAGTGGGTCAGTGTCGAAAGGAAAAAAGAACAGACAACGGACTGACTTCTTGGTCACGGCGTATCGGCCAGACTGTTGTGCCACTATTGGTCGGAGAGTACCAAAAGCAACCCCATGTTTAGAATTTTGCCCTGCAAAAGGAGGAGATTGCATTGGACTAAACGGTGGTGAAGTAGGAAAAGGAAAAGGAATGAAGATGCTCAATACATACGCACTCTTCACTTTATATTTCCTTTACCTTCATGAGGCGATGAGTTGCTGTGCGCACACAGGTTATGTCACTGTCACAATGTAACATCACGGGTACAATGGAGCACCAATCCATTTACCTGTGCCACTCTGGGGACCCTAACCCAGCCGGCCATGGTATGTCGTGAACGGTGACCGAACCGTCACACACAAAGTCACTGACCAATATACAGTCACCTCCGTGTCCCTGCCTACATTGCAACCTGTGTCAAAACGAAATTTAAACTACATAAACAGTAAATGCCTTTGGAACTGTGAAGATAATACTGCGACAAGCAAAGGCATGCTTAGGGACTCTGCCTACCGAAAATGACCTCCAATGATTGCTTACCAAGAATGTATTATTTCCTAATAGTAATAACGACGCCGTGATGTTATCGATGGTACTAATGGTCCCATAGCTGTTGCTGATACATACCCCAACGTCCAACAACGATGTCAACAGAGGAAATTCGAGTCGACAATGATGATCACACTAACGAAGGGTGAAACGCATACAGACCTACTACATGTACAATACATGGAATTGATGCTTTTGATTTCAGGTATCCTATAGAGAACGAATCTCAGGCGAAGGCGTCTATCAAGGACAGTGAAGAAGTAAGCGCCCACACAGGAGAAGATGCAAACAAGGATAAGGGGTCAGATGAAGAGGGCGATAAACAGGACGGCACTGCAGAACAAGGTATACATCACTTAATCCTCATTTCCCTCGGCATTGAACGTTACTCTCATCAATGATTAGCGCCTCAAATCCCAATTGAAGCATCGAAGACTGAAGATAGGGCAGAGGATGAAGATGAGGATGAGGATGATTCCGACGATGATAATTTCCCTATCAACGAAGAGTACGCCCGTCATTTCTCATCACTGTACCACTAACAATTTGCTTTCAGTGCCCCCCGGGGCCGTGTTGTTGGGCCAGTAGCTGGCCAAAGGCCCCCTAAACCTCGATAATATGTCTTCATTAATCTGGAAATGTCATCTTCATTCTCTATCAGTCATTTTCGGACCTTCAGACCGCCTAATATTATGGAAAACTTTGGCAAGAATGACAGCTTGAACTCGGCCTGCTTCAAGTTCCATGGCATATGAGATATGTCTCCGAGCTCGACACTCATTAGATGATTTGCAAGCCATAGGCATTCGTTAAATAACGCTGTGCGCTTGGAGTGTCTATTACTGGTTGTCCTGTGTCCGGGATGCCAATCAGCGCAATCCGTGGTACCGACATTTTGATGCTGTGACAAATGTGAGATAGATAATACCGTTCAACATATCTCTGCGCCACAGCTTGAACCCGTCGATGACTCCGGACTGTGGCAAAGGACAGCTTTCATAAGTATAGGTTGTAAATGTCAGCTGAAAACCAGCAGATGTGCTCTTCAATAGCTGCGTATGAGTCGTCATTCATATACAGAGGGGGATCGACTATGCATTCACCGATTTAGTATAGTCCATTGGTCTGCAACCCTCCTTTACCATCAAAAGCAACATAAATGTGTTCATGACATTTTTATTTTGCTAAGGAACAGGGTTCGTGACTCATCCTGTACTTGTCTAGTTTAATTCACTCAACAACGGTACACATTTTCGGCTTATCATTCCTTTCTATAAGAAGCCTTCAATACATAAAAAGCATTCCGATCTTTTACCAGTCTGTCTAAATATCTCACCCAAAAAGATGTTGACCAAAGCTTAAAATAAATACAGTGGAAACCCTTGATAATTGAATCTTGACGCGGACACCCGAGACTCCACTAAATGCTTTAATCATTTATGTCCATAAGCTGATCATTGCATTTTCACTGAGCCATCCTACTAGCCTCATTAGATGTATGATCATCCATCTAAGGCGGCACTTTCCTCAAGTACACCAGTGTATGTACTTCATGACGTTTTTTACTTAGCGCCGTAGAGAGTGCTAATTCCTTCCGACTTCTCAGGATAAATATGAATACGAATCTTTGAATTAAAAGTCCCGTCATGCACGCGAGAAATCATATAAGAAACGAAGGATAGATAAGGTCGTTGAAGGTTAAATATGTGTACGGCCCCCTTCATTTGCACACAACCTGTGTGAATCATAAAGGTAACACCTATCTCGTTCACCGTATATATGCTCCCGAGATTTCTACAGTACCTCACACGGCGGTGATTCTTGATTTCAGACTGAGTACATCTCACCCCCACGCTAAGAATATCACCCATCCATTCATCGGTGTTCAATTGCGGTATATTGAAAGGTAATGCTCGACTTTGTATCTGAATAGCAGGTCGTTCTTCGCAAGAACCTTGCAACAGCGACTTTACACATAACTGGAAGGGTTGAACTAAATTTAAAGAAGAATGTAGTAGAAGTTATCGCATTTGCGGCATCAACGAACCGAGGAGCCGGACTTCACATGTTCACACCCCTCTTACAAGTCCGCTGACTACCGATTGTCGTACCCGGTAGCCAGGTCTCAGCTGTATATGGGTACATTGCTCTTTTTACTGGTGAGCGGCATACGGCAGCGTGGGGATTGTGAGGATGTATCACAAGAGCCTAGGCTTCTGAGGTACGGCACATCGTCAGTTGACTCTCTTATCAAGCGCTCATTACTCTGCTTTCGTGATACAGAGGGAGCAATCGACGTGCCAAGTCAATGGTGAGCTACCCCATCTTTCGTCTTGTGTGGATCTAAGCGCCCAAAGATCGCAAAGAGCGGCATTTCAATCTACTGTAATCGGACGGACACACATACTAGTGAATTGGACCTTACGATGGTAATCGGCCAACTATTCTGTTTTGTCAGAGCAACAAAACAGATATATATACAATCTATTTGAAGCCAACTGAGGGTTCCCCCTCTCTCACATACTATCCTACTCTCACCAATGGACAAGATAACCGAAGCCCTCGCAAAGGTGACAAAGTGGGTATATCCTGGTTGTATGGTTGTATCAGTCGAAGTCAATCTCATCAAATCCAACTACACCTTTACTCGGACTATAACAGGAATGTCGTTGCACCTACTGGTATTCCTATCAACCCAGTGACAGGGTAAGGCCTTCTCCGCAATTCGGCGTAGTTCTACAGGAGTGGTATTAACCGCATCTTTTGCTCAGGCCTGAAGCTCCAGAGTACGCTCGATCTGATTCATTAGAGTTGTACAGACGCGCTCAAGAAAATTTTTTCGCAGCATTCGCTCTCGAGGACCTATCGATCCACAGACTATTGGGTCTCTGCACCCGAATGCTAATGTACCAAGAATCGATGTACCGTATCCCGGCGGATCTGTAGCTCCTCCAATTCCTCCACATGGACTTCCCTCAGGCAATCCCTACCCCCCTAATAGTGGTTTCAATTACCCATCCCATAACAGCAACTACCCTTCCAACAGCAACTATCCTCCCAACAGCAACTACCCTCCCAATGGCAACTACCCTCCCAATAGCATTCACCCCTCCAGCACCCACCCAGCACATGGGCAGCCATCCGGCTACCCTGGCGCTCATGCACACGGTCGGCCCAACCCTTATTATCCCTTTACGAATGCGTTCCCCCCTGCTCAAGGCGGCGGCGGAGGCTTTCCTCCGCCTAACGGAAATCCCCCACCTGGAGGATATCCTGCCCCAGGAAGCTATCCCGTACCGGGAGGGTATCCAGCTCCAGGAAATTATTATGGAGCCTCAAACCTTAATCCTAACTACCCCCAGCACCACGGTTACCCGACAAGGAGGGCATGATAGCGGGGTGAAGAAAAGTGGGTTAGATTCCCATTTCTGGGTTGATGTCAGTGTAGATATGGAATGAAATAAGCGTATGTCCAGTTCATGACATTACATTCTCTTGTTTTCGTGATGCTATCTCGTTATCTATGTTTGTATTTCTGTTATTACCCCGCATTTTTGGTCGAGTCTGAAAATACCCAGATAAAAATTAGTTGTTCATTACACATGTATTATACCATGGAGACACGATTTCTACTTACGATGAAAATCATTATGACACTCAATATTTTGTACCATCTAGATCATTGTCGCTGCGTGCAACTGAAGCCAGTTTGTTCTAGTCATAGGTATCCCCAATCTGCTAGCAGCCTTTAGCGAGTCATAGGTAGAAATAACAGCATATTCAGCGATCTGCGTCTGTCATACGCATGTCCATACCATGGTCACAAGCAGCAATGATTTTGAGAGATACAGTCTATGGCTCTATCAACGGATTCCTGGCCATAGAAAGTTCTTATCGGTTCAATCAGATGCCCCATCAGGCAACGACATTCCCGAAAATGGTATAAAGCACTCCCATAGATTTATCGTTTAAAGCCAGAGCGAAACGTCAATTCTCATGTGGAAAACACGTTTATCGGAGATCGTTGGAACAGATTGGCTTCGGAAGGCTGAGATGTATCGAGATTAGGAACAATCGGCATGAGGAGATCGTTCGATCTAACCATCAAATCCAAGTATCGTCGTACTTGTATTCTCCAATTATGGTCATGGGATATCCCAATTAAAATTTTGGTCACTGTAGATATGCTGTAAGGCTGTGAATAAGCGAATGGATTAATGCAATGCGAAAGCTACTTGTTCATTAAATATAAATGGTCCAAAACTAGCGACGTATGAATGACGGTAGTGCGATTGACATATGCTGAGTCGCAGGTTCCTATGGCTAAACAGACGGGAGCTTCGAGTTTCGGGATACCCATCGTCCTAGAAGAGACCTTTTGAACGGCCAACCGAGGGATGCTCTCAACTTGGACTTCGGCAAAGTTTCTTCAGTGCTTGTCTCTTGTGCTGCACTGAGTCGTTCGGGATTTTGTTGTGGACGAGTGGACATATCGTTGTCCCAAGATGACCATGTACCTATAGAAAAAATGGTAATAATAGCTGCTATACCTCCAACTATTGTCCTAGCCTCGATACTGGACTTTTGGAACGATAAGAAGCAAACACCGAGCAAAAAATTGATGACACTGTTGTTGTCAAATTCAGAACAAATAGACACTTGTTACTGACGAATTACCTCCATATCACCAATGCACTGGGTATGCTATAAAGTATAGCTGGTTTTTCCAATCCCAACACAGGATGATTTGCTTTTGAAAGGAAGGCAACCTGAACAAAAATAAGCGATCGCTGGTGATATGATCCTGTTATGACTGACATAATCCTGTGTATTGCTACCTCTATGGTGCCGTATAAGCAAGGAACCTAATGCAATACTTCCAATGTTACAAATGAGCGATAAATAGATCACAATTTGAGCCGGTGATCTGCGAGATTCCCCAAAGCGCTCAACCTCTGGAACCGATAACAGTCCAACATTGACATTGAGCATCAAGATTGCCTTCAGAAAACAGTCAAGACGCACATCGCAGAAAAATCGTGACAGTGAAACGACGCACAAGGAGAACCATCTGCTTCCATTCGTGATTTAAAGACTTCATTATAGCTTCCCAGTCATACTTATGAACGATAGCATCGACATATGCCTTTTGAAATGACCTTAGATTGCTGTCCGGAATGAAGAAAAGCAGTGGCGATGAAATTTTTATGAACCAAGTCCGAGCCAGCTTATTCTCAGCGTCAGAAAAGACAGATGCTGTCCGCTCAAGCCGAGCATGTCGCTCTCCATAGTAATTATAAAACCTAGATCGGGCTTCAATCTCATTAGGCAGTGCGTTGGGTGCTAGTATTCGCAGTTCGGACGCACCAAAAATGTGCATTATCCGAGCTGGAAGGTATGACCCTGAGTATCGAGTAGTACACCAATGAAAATTAGCACTTACAAACCAGGCTTGCGGTTCCTACAGATTGCCAGCTGATAGTATCGTCTATAACAGAGCAGTTCAGCCTCGTCAAAGGAAATTATTCCAGACTCACGCTTTACTGTCTTTGCCAGAGTCAAGGCCTGTTGAAGCTCTTCTAAGGTAAATGGCGACGCAGAAGTTGGAGAAGATATCACATCTTCAGCATGTCGTTATACCGGAATTTTCAATGTAAGAAATTATCCTCCCAAAGTGAAGGGACATACCTCCAGAGAAGTGCAGTATCATATCCAGTAGCTCATGTGCGAGTTGTTCTGATACCCTGAGGCTGTGGGGGTACAGAACGATGTGGTACCTGTGGATTCAAGTTGTTCTTTTAGCTCTACTGTGTAGCTTCATTACTCTCAATCTCACCAATACTGTGCTTCTATCTCATGCTCTGAGGTATTCATAAATCTTTATTCGTGTGCATGATGGTTCGTTTGAATACTCACTAAGATGTCCTCCGCTAATTTCTCCTTGAATCTCATACCATACATGTAATAAATCGCTACCTTGAAATTCATCCAGGAAAAATACTGCTCGCGTTGGGTGGTGCAAGTAATAATACCTCGTTTCGATAGTCCCATGTTCACTGTATCGTAGGTCCAAAACTAGGTCATAGGCTTCAGGAAGTGCAATGCCATTATTGGATACAAATTGTTCCAGCGTGTCAAGGTCAGCCATAATTTGACTTAGAATACCGTAGTCGCAAAGGTCAGAGTCCGTGTACACGTTCTGTATGGTCGCCCACAAGATTCTCTATATGAGAGGACACTCTAAGGTAAAGCAATCCACTTTACCTTTTGAGCGTGATAGAAATAACGACCTCCTTCCGGATGTGTGCATTTGAACCATCCAGCTGGAGTGTTAAAGCTTTTGCACTGTTAAATTTTTTGATTGCAACAGATAGCTAGCGTTTGGGCTTGCCTGTCATATATCAATGTCAAAGGCTGAATCGTCATTTCTGTGACCTGTCTTGCTCTAATAAGAGCAAGAAAGAGATTTATGACTTGAAATCAAGGAAAGATAACGATTAAAAAATTGCGTACATCTTGTGCCGTCCCTCGTATCGCATGATACCTTCAGGCATTACAGGTCTAATCCGCGGATTGCTCAAATGAGGAAATCCTATCCTTGAGGTGGGATTGGTATTGTATAGAGGATCTGTAACAGGTGTAACCGATGGTATCTCTCCAGCCTCGTGGTGAACGTCCGGTATTTGAACGCATGGAGTATTCTGGGGATAATGATGCACAAAGGGCAAGACATCGCCAGGAGGCGCACAAGAGTACATGATTGCAGATGAATGAATATGGTCATCATCACTAGAGGATTCTATGGAGTGCAGTTGTTGAACGTGATGACCGCCCCCAGTATACATCGTGTTAACCTCTTTGGTACCGGGTGATTCAGAGCGAACCACGACTGCAAATTTGTCGTCGGTAACACGTCGTCTGATATAGCCAGAAATTTCCACCAGCGTTCTTGCTATCCAACAGATGCGCAAGGAGCACCGTTTTCGAACTTGAAGAAAAATGTACCATAGGTGACGCAGAATGGATAAGATTGGCGACAGTGCATGGTGCCGCCATAGTAGACATTGGTATACAGTTCGACGTATAGTTCGGAGGGTTGGTTTCGACGGCGACATTGGGGACGAAAGTCAACCACTGGGTAGGGAGGAAGACGCCCTAGTACTGGTATATGTGCTCGTCAGACGGCGACGAGGCGGTGTAGTGGATAAAATGATTTCTTGAAGGTTTCCCACCATTAAACACAGCCCTGCTAGATGATGACACTTATACGGTGTTATTATATAATACATTCTAGCATTTTACGAACAATTAAGCCCAAGTATAGAGTTTTTTGACAAATGGAGTGCAGTCTTTGAAATTGCAGGGGACGGGGACTGGTGATACAAATATGTATCTGCTACACTT
Organism: Psilocybe cubensis; assembly: GCF_017499595.1. Classification (NCBI taxonomy): domain Eukaryota; kingdom Fungi; phylum Basidiomycota; class Agaricomycetes; order Agaricales; family Agrocybaceae; genus Psilocybe; species Psilocybe cubensis. The sequence goes on along the minus strand of NC_063006.1, from coordinate 1,622,794 downwards.
ACAGAGTACATTGGTGTCTATGTGAATGGGGGAGTTGAGTCAGTTAAACGCTAGTGATATCAACGGATGGTAGATGGTACAAGTGGTGCGCGCTAACATTATCGTCGTAATCGTTCGTAGTCGTGATTAATGCATCATAAGATGGACGTCGTAAACGTCCGTCGCCGTTATACACGCTCGTTGACGGCTGTGTGCTCCGAGTCGTACGATTTACGTCGGAAAACCTGCACCGCCGGAAGACTTAAGAATTTTGAGAGGGCGTATTCTCGCCAGGATTTGAATGGATGCTGAGAATGGATTGACCGCTGCGAGTTTGTTGACTCAGGCTTGGGTTCCGAGGGCTCAACCGGCTTGTCGTCGGCGTGCTTTTCCCAAGAAGTGTATACACACCAAATAATCAGGATGGCGACGGCAAAACACAACGAGCCAACAAGTGAGCGCGTAGGCACACTAGAGTCAGCGAAAAACACAAACGAGAACGCTGCCAAGAATGACACCATCCTTTTACAAGGGCGCTAGATCAATACGAGATGCACCAAATAGGAGGTAAATAACTTACCCCCACATGAGAAGCGCATATGGTAGGCTGTACAGAATTGCTAGCGTTTCTAGACCTAATCTTGGATGCCTCCGTGCTTGTAAATACGCTTGCTAGATGCGCAGTTAGTGAGTGGAGATAAAATGATGCTAAGTAGTACTGACAACTTCATGAACTGTTTCACGGGTTTTGGTTCTGTTTTGCCTAGTCAACAATAAACCGAGTACAATGCTCCCAATACTAGCGACTACAGATAGATAGCTAGCAATCTGCGCAGCAGATCTATGCGGGTCGTCGTTTATATCCACACTTTGAATCGCTAAGAAAGCGACATTGGCATTGAGCATGACAGTGGCCTTCAAAGTGTTGAGCATGTAATAATGGATGAGAAAAACTAATTGAATAAACTCACAAACAGGACGAACTCCTGCCACTCTTCGTTCATCTTCTTCATGCATTCTTGCCAGACGTTGTGATGCATTATACCATCTACCCACATGTTTTGGAGGGTGCGAAGATGAAAGTCTGGAGAAGAAAAGAGAATGATAGAGAGGGATTTCACGAGCCAGGTTCGCGAATGTATAGGGTCTCCGTGCACAGAGAAGTTACGCTCTATACGTGCATGGCCTTCTCCGTAGAAGTTGAGAAATCTCGAGCGAGCTTTGAGCACGTATAAGGCGCCTTGCACTGTAATATAAGCTATCGACTTACCAAAGACATGCATGATGCGAGCTGATCAAACATGAGCGCGAAGAGATACCTCGACAATATGGCTCCTCACCAAGCAGACTCAGAGATCCAACACAATATACGTTCACATTATCTACGTTCAACGTAAGTACCGTATAACACAAACAAGGGCCAGTGCCTAAACGCTTACGTTCCAGTGTGGCAGTAAGCTTGAGTACCTTGTTGAGTTCGTTTAGTGTATACGGAGCAGTTGATGTAGGTGATGTCATGGCATCTTAAGGGAATGAGCGTGCCGAAACGGCCTTTCAAGAGGAGATGATAATATACCTCCAATAAAGTGGTGAACTGTGTCTCTGAGTTCTGAAACCATTGCCTTGGAAAGTTTGGTGGCATGAGGATAAAGTAAAAGAAAAAACCTAAAATAAAGAAAGAATAAGTTCAAAGGCCACACCACAACAGAATTTGGTACCAATATTGAGCCTCAATTTCATGCCCTTGATAAATGATCATCAGAAAATATTGTTCATGAATTTCCTTAACTCCTTACGAAGGTGAGAATCGGTCCTGCATCCTGATATCTCATACCAAGAGAATAGGTTACTGGGGTCATAGGTATCCAAGAAAAATACCGTCCGAGTATCGTGGTCAACATAATAGTAGTTATTCTCAATGATTGACGGATCGTCTTCCTTGTAATACAGATGCATGGCCAAATGTATATTCGCAGGCATACGTATGGCGTTTTCAGTTATGAAGTTTTCGCAGAGCTCGATATCTTCCATAATCTGGGCCAGAATTTTAGAATCGAAAAGGTCGGCATCTGTGAAAACTCTCTAAAAATAGGTTGAGAGACAAAACAGAGTTGTGGAAAGGACCAAGCTAAAGGACCTTTTGTTCGTGATAAAAATACCGGAGCCCTTCAGGATGGACGTACTTTAACCACCCTAGAGGAGATGTAGGCCTTGCAAAAGATATATGTTATTAAGCAGTAGCATTGACAAGGACGATACAGCGCACTTCTCGAACACTGTTGTGATAGGTTGGACAATCATATTATAGTCACGGCGATGTCTAAAATCATATTCAGCAATGTCATTGGCCCAGTGGCATAAATCCTTACATTCGAGGTCGTTTTTCGTAACGCAGATTCGCTTCTGGCATCGTAGGTACTATCCGATTATTATCCAAGCAAACATACATGGACAAGGATTCCATTGAAGGAACACTGATACTTGTTCCCTCCATCTCTTGAGGAGACATTACTTCCGAGTGTTCGATTATCCGCGAAGGCTGTCGAGGTGGAGTAGTGTCTATCCGTGGACGATAACGACTTGGTGGTTCTAACGGTGGCATGGAGAAAGGAGGTGGATTGGACAGGTCGGGCAAGGAATGAGAGAATCTTCGAGTCGGTGTTGGCGATGTGGGTGAGCCTGGTTGTACAACGAAGGTGTATCTTTCATCCTCTGTTCCAATCTGTGATATGGCAGGTGAAGGAGTGCGTACAGAGTCTCCAAGGTTAGATCGAGATGCACTGCGTAAGGATATGGCTCGTGAATGCGCCTCCCGGGAAGCAGCCAGGTTTTGAGAGGATCTGGATGCATTGCGTATCCCTCCAGGGCCGTAGGGAAATAGAGAAAATGAAACATTTTGGTCGAGATGTACAACCTCACCGTTGGCCACCAGAACGATTTGGTCTTCTCGGTCGACCAGAGTTCTTCCTTGGTCATCGTTTGATTCCGCATCTCGATCCCGAAGATTTGTTGGGGGTTCGTGGCCACCACCATCTGCACCTTTTCCTCCTCTTCTCCTTCTCAAAGTTATAATCGACCAGTAGAATTGCACCCGTTGCAGGAGCTGACGAAACACCTGCGAGATAGCACATTTCCTCAACAATCTCAGCGCATATCGTAATAATGAGGATAACAGAGGGGCAAGGCGCAGATCTGCGGCCATAAATTTGCAGACTGACAACAACCTAGCGGGCGGGAAGTGGCGGGAGGTAGTGAATGTGATGAACGTGCGCGCTGAATAACATGGCGCGCACCATGAGAAATCATTGTATTACGAGCAAGCCTCAGCCAACGCCTCGTGTCCATCGACTCCTGCTTCTGTTCGGGGTTAAACTCCGTGTGAATAACCCTATGGGGTCACCTTTGCCCCGTAGTCCCACGATATCAGTCGGTGGATTCGTCATCTAAACAGTGCAGTCGTGCAGTGCGCACTGAGAAAAGCACAGCACACACTGGGTTAGGGAATGTATCCGAAGTTCTGTACTTACTGACCTTGTATGGTTCGAAAGGGAAAAAAACATGTTTTCACTTTGATTCCTTTGTCACCGCTCATCGACTTTTAATCAGCAAAAATTTCCTTGGCATCATGGTGATCTGCAACTTCGAGGACATGGTATATACTGTTGTAAATATTTGAAAGTGTATATGCAGTTGTCAGAGATCCTTATAAAATGATAATGGCCATGTTGTCAGTAAAGCTAATGTGAATCCGATGGAAAAGTTACAAGTAACGATCTGAGTCAATGCTGTGCCATCACTGCCCAGAGTGCATGTACTAGTACTTCGATACTAATCTCATGGCAGAGAAAGGACATTCAAGGGTACATTGATATGTTAAATAAAGTACAGTTGTCTTCGGTTGAACAAGTATATAATTGCCATTTTTCAAGCGTTTCTTGACGAATTCTCCCAGTTGCTACATCGGATTTTGCAGCAAGGCGGCGAGACTGCAAAAAGCGAAAAATTTAAAGCAGACACGTCATGTAGAAAATCAGACTAGACCAAACGGCAGGCACTGACAATGTAAGTTACCTGTGATTGCATGGATACTAACTGAATTGCCATCGCATCTGTGGCGGAAATGGTGTTCATATTCAATGTTCAATTACCTCCCCACTGCATTTCATTGCCATACTCAACGAATGCAACGCAAGCCGCAGCCTTCACCGTCATTATGATAACTCCCAGAGTAACTCATCCTCGGAACTGCAGTGGAGCGCAGATATGTCAGCATCAAGTAGAATTGAACGTTAAATCCAGTGCACGCCTGGCCACTGAATGCACGACAGCTTGAATCCACCAATCGGAAATAACCGACGAGCGTCTAGCCGTATATCCTTCCATGGCAGTGATAGTTTCGTGCTGGGACACGCGGATTCGGTTATAAAGCAATCAAGGACCTTAGCAAATTCATACCAATTCTCCTCCTAGACCACCACTACCACAAAGCGATCACACTTACAGCGGCCTCCCACCCTTATCGTGCCCTCCAATCAAATTCATCAAAGTCGACCGATGTCCCCAGAGATCACACAAGGATTTGACCAAATCACCGAGAATGTGACTACCACCACTACGACCACAGTGACTGAAACCCTAACCACCGCTCCTGCCGACTCTGAGGGCAATGAAGTCATCACGAAAGACGTATCAGTCACAGATACAACCGTAGAAGCATCTCAGAAAGATGAAAACAATGGCGACGACGACGACGATGATGATGATGATGATGATATACCCAAACCTCCGAACTGGTAAGTGCCCATGTGTCCCCTGTCGCACGATTGCAGTCCATCCCTACATCATATTTTTAGGAATTATAGAGGACCTTTAGTTGGTCCCGTCGCCGGGAACAGGAAGGCGAAAGATGCAGGAGATAAAAAAAAAGAGGGCGAAAAGGGGAAGGGTGCAGGAAAGAAAGACGAGAAAAAAGAGGACAAAGACAAAGACAAAGACAAAGACAAAGGCAAAGCAAAAGTCAAAACTCAGTAGAAAGTTGTGCACAAGATTCTCATTTTTCCAATACATATTTTCGGATTGGTCTTTATCGGGAGCCATTTCGACCTGAACAACTTTCAAGCAGTCTTTGATTGATCTACTCATTCGAATGGACGCAAGGGGATCGGAGAAGATGGGAATGACGAACACACCATCGAAACGGCATGAATTACCGCGGCGTATAATTCACTATCCGCAACGTTCCATTAACCTCTTCGTCTTGCCTTAGGCGTCCAACTCTCAGTTTCTGACACTGGTCGGGATGGCATCGGAGGTGGCGATTGAGTTGTGACCGCTTCTTCTTTCCTCTTTGCTTCGAAATTGGCCTCCAAAGAGTGTTCAGGAAGTGATTCGCGGCTTGATAGCCTTTCTTGGTCATTACTTTCGCTGGACGACAGAGGCAGCGTGAATTTAGCCGAAGTTCGGGATTTTCGTGGTGAAGCAGGAGTAACAAACTTGGGAGGAACGACCTTGATCGTTGAGCGTGCTGGAGGAGGGGTCGAAGTTGAGGTCGACGCGGAAGCAGATGCAAATGAAGGAGCAGCTCCATCTAGCTGTTGTGGTGGCAGATTTCGATAAGTGCTAGCCTGCTCGACATTCCCTCCAGAAGAGACACTCTCCGGTTCGCGGACCAAGGGTACCGTGTTGTGCTTTGCAGCCGCTTCCTCCAGTGCCCGCGCAGCATCCTGTTGTCGAATCCTTAGCATCTGTTCACTTTCTGCGCGGTCTCTGGCTTCAATAAGCGCGACATTTGCCAAGACGCGTTGCTGGCGTAGGACGTCTGCTTCAAGCTCCTGAATTAGCCAACGAGAATTAGTTTGAAATGATACAGTATGCAATGCAGAAATCTGACTTGGATAGTTGGTGGATCGCGGCGGGTATGGGTAAGCCATGCGGACCATTGGACTGAGTAAGTATATCATCAAACTATGTTTTGGACAACAGGTTTAGATGGTGCTTACCAGCAAGACGTCTTTGCCCACCAACATATTTCCACATATCCTCATCTTTCTGATATTGCACAGTCCTTTTCGTTCTGCTTGGATCTATGATGCACCCAGGATAAATTGACTACCCCAGCCTGTCATAAATAAAAATACCAACCATTTGGGGAATACGACTCGTAAAATTTGTTTCCTATGAGCAGTTCAGTCAACCGATATCAAGCAGAGATTTGGATTAAATTCACCATGCAAGTCCCTGCCTACATATCGTACCTAGTCAAGGCATAACTGTATAAGCTTTGAGCTCTAGAATGGAGAAAAAGAACACAATAGGAACTCACAGGGTTTCTAATGGCGTTCCATAGCCTTGCAACGAAAGACATTATATCAAATCGTTATAAATTTGCGGCGTGCGGATATGATAATAGGTAGAGGTGAAAAATTGGTAGTCCTCCAGATGACCGTGCAAGGTAAAGTTAGATTGTTCCGCACCGTACCGTGTACATTACGTCAGCCTATTGGCGCAGTGACGAAGGAAACCTCTATAATAGGCGTTTCACCAATCACCACCATTCGGCATTACTCTAGACTACGTTGGACAATCAATGTTCAAGATCAATTATTCGCACTCGGGAGTAGACAATGCGATGATTCTCTGGCGACCATGATAGGCACACTTGTAAAAGAAATGAACCAAATAAAATACAACCCTGTGCAGGTTACCACAGGAAGAATACAATCGAAAACACGGTTTATTGCGACTAGCACATTGCAGGCGTAATAAGAGGACAAGCGAGTGTTTAGAACTCTGGACCCAGATCTTCGTCATCCAAGTCGCCATCTTGAATTTCTTTGGCCAGTTCCTTTTCTCTTTCTCGGGCGCCTTCAGCAGCAGCAAGCTCTTTGCGATGGGCATTGAGAGGATAACGCATAGCCTGTAATGATTGATATGACATTAGTAGTGAATTATGAAAGCGCATATGTACAATGTAAAATAAACATACTTTAACACTCTGGTTGTGCAGGTCTAGACAAAATGCGATGCGACGTCCGAATACTTCACTGACTTCTGGCCCGTATCCGTTCTTCTGGCTGCCGCACTCCATCCATCCTTGCTCATGCACCATCTTGCCCTCAATAACCCCGTCTCGAATAGCCTTGGTGACGACATATTCTGCGTTTTCTTCAGAATCCAGGTTAAGTTTGACGCAGATATCCTTTAACGAGATGCGCGAATATGATAGGGAGAGCCTTCGGAGTCCGGTCTTGATGACATTCTGGCGAAGGCGGAGAACAAGCTTAAATACATTGTCCTCCTTGAATTGGTAGATGTGTTTATTGAATGTTTCTTCGAATCGGGCGAGAGAGCCTGATCTAACAGCTATATGGTATAATAAGCACAACATCGTTACTTCAGAAAAAAACGATAAGACCGACCTTTCACAGTTTCAAAATACGCATTGAGGGGCTTTTTCAGAACCTCGTGTCTGAAAATACTTCGGTCTGGAATATCACCCATCAACAACTCCACAATCACAAAGAATTTGTGGATAGCCTGGTAAAAACCAGGGGCTGTCTTTGCAGGTGGAGCACGACGGATTGCTTGCTGCAGATTGGTATGAGCGTCCGTATAGTTGAGCTGGATAGCTCTGATGCGGCCGAGGTAGAAGTGGTATCTGGCAAGCTGGCCGTTACTCGCGGAAGGGGGGAAAGTTGCTTTCGAGACAAGTTGCTGGGCTGGGAAAGGCTGATCGAAGGAAAGGTAGTTGTTAAGGAGGCAATTAAGGAGGACAGCGTTGGCCTCATCATCGTTTCTCAAGGAGGCTGTTCTCTGGGCAGCGAGGAATAGTCTATAGAACGTATGCTCTCAGATCAAATAGCAAGGTTTAGGGAATAAACATACGGCCGTGCCTCGGGGAGGAGATCGTTCGCTGAATATGCACGGTCAACTGCCATCCAGACCTTTGCAGCAATGGCATCCATGCTACGCCTGTTCAGATCCTGCATCTTCTTCACTGTTTCATTCGCCAAATCGAGAGCCGTCGCGTGATTGTCTTCGTCCTTGAGTAGCTGATAGAGTATTAAAAGTCGGAGGTACATCTCAACTTCTGGTACAACGTCCGTCAACGAAGGCTTAGATGGAGCATCGACGTCCATGCTTTGATCTTCTGAATCTGAAGCAGCTGGTATCCACCCTAGTAATGTGTTCTTCAAAGATGTGTCTATGTGATGTGTGCTCAGCTGAATGGTCCACTAAGACAGTGCGAGGCAACCTCTCACCTTTGCTATAGATGGATTCAACAGCATTCCTAAGGATCGAAGCATCGATACGTTTACGGAGTGCAGTCAAAGTGCGTAAAACCCGATGGGTGAATCGGGGTTCGAGGGTGGTCACTGCTCGGTCAATGAGCGCGACGTTGCTCTTGATTTCCGCCAGAGGATGCACTGGAACAGGCTTTCGTTCCTCCTGAGGTTTTTCTTCTTCAACCTGTTTAGATTCTGCGGGTTTCATTTCAACGTCGGGCATCGTGGATGGTGGAAGGAATGGTCGATGGATGAGTCCAAGCTGTAAATATGCGTCAGCGAGGAATTACACAAGGTGACGCGTCGCGTTAGGTTACCCATTTGAAATTTATTTGTGACAAATTACAAATACAAAGGTCAAAATGTGTCTCGATAGCTAAGTGGTATAGCATGCGATTGCAGCTTCGCTTCTATCGCAGGGTCCGGTGTTCGAACCACCGTCGGGACTTATATTTTTGTTGTCGGTTGTTAATTTCTATTTTTTCCCGTATGTATCCAAAAGTTGACATTCGGCGCTTTAATTGTCCGGGGGACCTCCTGTCCAAAGTCTGATGTACAGAACAAAACTTCCACGTCCAACATCCGAAACTCCGACCTCTATTTCCTTACCCTAATTCTTGCTTGTTTTTGCTGTTACTTCAAAGCGGATGGTAAACTACGGCCTGGTTGAACAAATCGTTCACTGACATGTATGTACGATCGCTGTTCAAATTTGCTTTGAAACGTTGACAGTCATGAATTTAGTGGTATAGAACTAAAATTCGATGTTGTGGCATCGATTAAACCCCGGAAGGCGGTTCACACTGAATGACTTCCATCTGACAGATGTAATGCTCACACGGCAGGCTATTCTGGATCTACAATATAGGACTCGTTTGCGAAAGAGTTGTCCCCCCTTCCTACGAACTCTACTTAACGCGTCACTGTTGCATCATGGGTGCAATACCCATCGCCCAACTTCTTTCCCTTGTTGTCTTTGGGCGTAAAACACTCATCAAGGCCGTGCGCTACTTACTTAGCCAAACAAGTGGGAAGATCTTTCAGAGCCTTGCTTTTCTCTTCAACATCTTGCGAGGAACTTGGCGCAGACGAGAGCATCTTCTGGCGAAAGGGACAGGGAAAACTCCGGTGCTACCAGCGGAAACGTCGAAGGGCAACACACTCTTTTTTGATACAGGACCTGAGATATCTGGCTTTGAACTGACTCTGGAAACGAACGGAGAAAAAATATCCATGGACAACGTCGCATTTTCTACATACCCATCGTCTAGCAATCCTGCCAACCGGTTTTCTACATCTTGGACCCAACTGCACTTTAGGCCACAGACTGAAACTGTTGTTTCGGAAGCGCGCTCAACGTCAACTGCCATCGAGAGGTTTGAGTATAGCTCGCGGTGGGAGTCGAATATAACGAGCAGGCTTATCCTTTCACAAGCCGGTACAACCACATTCTTTAAACACCCTCGTATCATGCCTGTGATGCCGGAGGGTTCTCGTCGATACAAAAATCGGGCTAACGGGTAAGAAAACTGTGTAAACGTTGCTCTTGTTTCTTATCTCTTCTAGGGAAAATCGCAAATTTAATTCTCGCCTGGAGAGAATGAATACAGAAAAGTGAGATTTTGAAAGTTATATCCCTTTGACTCACAAGCGCTGAACTAGATTACAATTGAAGGCACCCACTCTCGGCTGGTTGGACACAGTGCACTCACCCTGACGGAGCAATCTATTTTTGTAACAGGGATAAGGTTGGTTTCACCGGAATGAAATAACAGCGGAGTGTTACTCAACGGTTTCCTACAGAGGATCTTTACGGATGCCAACATTTACGACACTGTTCTTTACCAACAAATGCTTGAAGACATATCCACTATTGAGGAATTTATCTCGACCCATGGCATTACCCTCCCCAGCAATTGCGACCTTGCCCTTGATGTGACTTATAACAATGCTTGTCAAGAAATCCAAACATTTTACTACTTCGTGCATCACCCATCTCGTTCTATCTTTTTCTTGGATAACTATGAAGCTCCTTGGTGTGAATTGAAAGGCATCAATTCGTCTAGTCATCTACGTTAGTTGTTCGCGTTTACATCCACCGTATATTGCGATACCACTAACAAACTGTCATTGACAGGTGAAGAATTGGAAGCTCAGTACTGGTGAGATTATACAAGTGAAAGTCAATCGACCTACGTTCATTCGGACATTCCCAGGTTATATCTACAACTATGCCCACAAGCCCTTGAAATATCCTCTTCTTTGATTTTTGAACTCCGCGACACCGTTCTCCAATTTATTGGGGGTACAAACAGCTTTTTTTTATACATCTATCGCACATGCTCATTTTTTGTAGATCATATAGCGTCTCAATCCTCCGCAACTATCTATAACTTGGATGAACTCTATAAATTTCTCACATTGATCGAAAATTTGGAAAGTAGGTGCTCCTGGCTGTGGTCAATATAAGGTCTAACGAAAATGACATGTTGTAGGAAATCAGGGACGGGAATCCAATGGCGCAGTTGGTCTTTTATGTAAGAATGATGCTTGCATCAGTTAACTGAAAATTACTGAAATGCATATCTAGCTCGACTCATGCATTCGTTTGGTAATTCTCATGAGTTGTTCTTCTGTCCTACGTTTGCTTACTGTTCTTATTTAGCCCAATCAAAGGTCTACGACTCTCAAGGGAAACTTCAGCCGAGATTAAAGAACGAAATCCAGATTGTGACCTATGCCGCCCAAGCATCAAGACGGACATGGTTCATAAGGACAATTTCGCCATTCCTGTTCTTCTCTCCAAATCTCTATCTCCGAACATTGCGAAGAATGTGGGTCATTGGCGCTACTCACAACTCTGTTTGGGACCAAGGTGTGACCAGGCTAAGGCATGAATGGCGAGAACGTATATTCTGGGTAAGTGATTTCTGTATGTCTGCACAAGATATTTTTCTGATCCTTAGTTAACCCAGTCCATCCTTATGCTGATCGCTAACGCTGCATTTCTAAGCATTCGTGACATTGGTCTGAGGCACCCCGAATTGGAGCATCGATCCGGAGCACAGATCTCCAGCTATGTATCGGTTATCTTCGCTATTGGAAGTATCTTCTTGGGTATGACTTTCCATGAGCACATAATGGCGAACAGTCGGGATTTAATTGGGGATGTGGTAGGTATTCCTGGCGCTTATTCCGACCCTCTTAGACTGACGACTCCTGTGTAGAGCGCTTACGCGAAAAAGCGTGCTTACTCATTGGTTGGCTTAGAAGCACGCGCTATTGTGTACAGTCTCCCATACGTATTTCTCATCTGGTCGTAAGTCTGCCATCCCCAATTCCATTCAAATTGGATAGCTACTAACTTTATCTGGGACAGGATCATCTCCTTTGCAACAGCTGTTGGATTCCTAGTCTTTCAAGACACTAGAAGGGTTACAAGGGTCATCGTTGGCGTTTTCGCAGCTGCTGTTGGAGTTCTAGTCATTATTGGCGTTATTTGCTCCTGGGAAAGGTATACAGAACGGGAGACTGCCCAACCTCTCAACGAATCACCCTCGAAGAGCCCAGAAAGGAATGTCATTGCCGAGGTATGAGAGCTCACCTTATACTAAGTTTTGTCCGATGTTCTTTTTGTCTCTATCGTGAACTCGAGTATATTGGCTGCTGAAGTTGTCATTTGTTTCTTTGGACTATAATATCAGAATTTGATCTAATCATTACCCTTGCACCTTCACTCATCAATGAGACGTATATATTTTCTATGGAACAAAACAGCCTCTGAGTGAACAACATTCACCACAGAAATATGGCGCTTGGACCATTAAATCATAGAACTTCCCTCCATGAGTTCCTTGAGGGATCACATCAATAAAGTCACTCTCTTTTACCTCTAATACTGCCAGAAGCGGTCCACGGCTTGCAGAGATGATCAAAAAAGGAGGTGGGGCAAAATGATGAACACGTCGAAGTCCCGACGGTGGTTCGAACACCGGACCCTGCGATATAAGCTGAGCTGCAATCGCATGCTATACCACTTAGCTATCGAGACGATGTCCACTTGCATAGTCCTTTCCGTTGGATTTCGTCTACCTGGCTCTGTTAAGTTACCAGTGGACGCTGTAACTCTCAAGGGCGAAAGAATAGATCGAATCGACGATTCAGAATCATAAAAGCCCATAGCTAAGGATAAGCGACGGCACAGTAACCGAGTTCGGCTGTGCGTACTTATTTGGCTTGGAAGTGACAGCCAAATAAATGTGCCGCGGAACCAATTGCACTCTCACGGGACTGTCGTGTCGCAACACGTCGACTGGATCTCCCATTTCACATTCACCACTTTCTTCTGATCGCCATGTTCTCACTACTCCCAGCTTTATTGCTGGCGCTTACGGCCCAGGCTTCCGTCTTGACCCTTCAATCCCCTCGCTTGATAGTCTCAGATTCAACGGGTTCTCAATTGCGCTCAGAGCCGTGCGTGTCAATGAATACGTTGGACATACGAGGAACTGATTCAACCTTCAATAGCCTCTCACTTTCACAGAAGGTCGCGACGCCGGTCCAAATATCGGGAAAGGATACATTGAGGATCACTTTCCAAGTTGTGGACAAGGATGGAAAGGGCGTGCAACCCCATCAGACTTTCCTTCGACTCTATGACGAAAAGACGAACGAAGAAGGAATTCTGCCAATACGCGTCACGCCAGGAGGAAAGGCCAAGTTCGACCTTGTGAGGTTGAACTACATATAACTCATTATACAATGCTAAATTGTTGGTTATAGAACCTATCGAAGCCCCCTCTTTCGTTGCCACCTACCCCGAATGGTGACCCTTTGAAGGTTACTCTTCTCATCGGTTCTTCTCTACACGATCCACTCTCCGCTGAGCTTTTTGACCTGGTTCTACCTCGTTCTCAAGTTGCACCTGAGCATCCTCTTGAATCCACATTCCACCCGTTGCCAGAAATTAAGCACACCTTCCGCCCCGAAAACAAATTGCCACCCAAATTCATCTCAGCTGTGGCAACTGGTGTAGTTTTGGCACCCTGGGCAATACTGTTGGCTTTGGTACGCTCATTACATTTATTCCAATCGAACTGCAATCAATTATTTCCTTCACAGTGGTCTCAAGTCGCCCCCACACCTTCGCGCACATTCTCACCAAGTATCCTACCATTCATTGTCTCTCTTGGCGCTTTCGAAGTTCTCCTTTTCAGATATTGGATTGGCTTAAAGCTCGGGCAGGTCCTTCTTTACGGAGCCATTCTCACAATTCCTACTGTCTTTGCTGGAAAACAGGCTCTGTCGAGCATCGGTAACCGTCGCCTCGGCAGAAAATAATGACTTCATGCAGAAGTAATCCCAGGTCTTTTGCAAAACTGTACTCGAAAATGATCAATGTAGAATGATCAGTTATTTATATCCGAGCGTTTTTCTGCATTTCACTCTGCTGTATCCTTGCGCCGCGGCAAGTATGGATGGATGATCAGGTATTGCAGCTCAAGGGACTTCAAAATTGTCTAACTATCACTAGAATCCGAGTTCACTCAGGCGGTAGCGCGCCAGTGTAAAATGAAATCCACTACATACAAAATCAGTTGGGGAATTAGATGAAAGCTTATGGGCTGCTTACAGGTATCCATTGACAAACTGCTTCCAGGTCGAAATTGCACATGTATGCTGTAAGGCCTTTGAGACCCTTGCATGTGCAGCTAACGACTCAGATACTACATCTCGTAGCGTCTCATTCAATGGCTTGTCGGCGATGCGAGCACGCAAGAAGACGTATGTATCTCTTTCCCCTCCGAGGTATTCTTTGTAAAATCTGGCAAAACGTAATCTGAGGTGAGTATTGTTGTTGATTGGAGTCCATAAATGCACGCACGATAATATGTCATTTACAGTATTTATGAAAAATACGATATCGTCTATGACCGTTATGTACACACTTAAGGTCAAGTTTTATTGCCTTGGGAAAGAGCATGAACGCATATGCCTCCGAGCACCCCGTCTTGTTGCGCAGATAGTTTGGCCACGAGCGCGCCGAGTCGGAAAGCTTGATATCACGGATAGCGTCTCTTTGCTCAAGTAGCATGCCGTTAATGCAGTCCATGGCGGATAAGGTGATCGCGTTGGCGGGGATTGGGTCATAAAATTGGTAAAACCCGATAAGGTGTTTTCGGAATGCCTCATTGAAAGCACCCTCTGTGCTGTCTCCCAAGAGGATATTCAGCTGGAGGTTTTCCAGCGAGCTGAACTCCTTTCCGAGGTCGTCTACGTGAAGTAAGAAGCTGATAATTTTTGAAGTGCGTTGAGTTATCCCTGCGAACTGTCCAAGGAGGAAACGGCTCTTACCAGGTGAGTCGAGCGATTTCCATTCGAATTTCGGGGGTGTGGTCAGGGTAAGAAAGCTATGTTTCCACTTTCGACTTTAATTCGATTTGGGTCACGTCTGTATAACACACCTCTGCCATAGTGACTGCAGTCCGATACGTCTGGTGATACCATTCCTGGCCGTTATCATATCGGGTCGAAAACTCCAATTTGACTGCTTGATAGGTGGCATTTGAATCTGGTATTGGATCTATTGGCTGGTATTCGAGGTCTTGAATGAACTTGGTTATAATTTTTTTTAGTGTCAGTTGCCATTGATGCTGAGTGTTAGATGTAGTGTCCATGTAGTGTCAGTTGGAGTTGATAATTGTTTGAGTGATAAGACCTGACGTATTTAAAGGATTTCACATCATTAACTCTAGGGAAAAACGCTAGGTAAGAATCAAAGAGGTACGTTAATGAAGATGATACTGTTTATGAAACGCTACGAAGACGGCCAGTTCGGATCAGTGGTTTCCCATTCCTTGATTCTGCTTTCTGGAATAATATAATATATAAGTATTTTCAGTCCACATCGAGTGGTTTTTATGGACCTTACACGCAGTGGCTTCATCTTACCTAGTTTATTTTGTCCGCGACTGACTGTTCAGGCATCACTTTTTGCCTTGCTATTGCTGGAAACGACACGGTATCTGGGGAAATTCTGCCAGTGCACGATTCCGGTATTAAAGTATACATAATTAGAATCGCATAGGAAAAAGCTTTCCCGAAACTGACATAAATGACAACACCAAATGATATCCGCAGCTTCAAATGTAATTCAAATTACGTTTTTTAAAATGTCCGCTATACTTCAAGCCGCTTTCTTGAGGGAAAGTTTCGACTTCGATGTTGTAAGCAACACAAAAGCCATATTTGATTGGGCGCCTATCTTTCATCAACATATATATCTAGGGCGTATGCACTAATACAAGGGTGCTCGGATATCTCATTGTTTTCTATTCGATGAAGCTACTCATTTGTCGATTTTGGTGGTCTGAACCCAAATGGAATTCGACATTATTTAAAGTTCAAGTTCGTTCAGCCGATACCGCACCCCAACAGTAAAATGAAGCCCGCTTTATTAGAAGGTTGTCCATTAGCTATCAAATCGAAACACAATTCATGCAAGACGTACAGGTACCCGTTCACATATTGCTTCCATAAGCCATAAGCGTCTGTGGATTGCAGAGTTTTCGTGACCCTGTCGTTTGCCTCTAATGTTTCTTTAACAACAAGCTGTAACGTTTCGACGAGTGGTTTATTGGTGATTCGTGCTCGCAAGAAGATATATGTATCGGTTTCCCCACCGAGAAATTCTTTGTAAAATCTGGGTAGATTTAAATGTCACGGCGTGGTTTCTTACAATGCAAGTAAGTGGTGACTCACGACAAAATATCATTGGCAGCATTGGTTATAAAAACGATATCCTCCATGACAGATATATAGGTGGTCATTTCAAGACCCAGGGACTTTGGAAAGAGCATGTAGGCGTAGGACTCTGAGCAGCCAGTCTTGCTACGCAAATAGTTGGGCCAGGACTTTGAGCTCTCGGAGAGCTTCATACCTCGAACGGCGTCATTTTGCTCAAGTAGCATTCCGCTGATACAGCTGATGGCTGCTAGTGTGATTGAATTGGCTGGAATCGGATCGTAAAGATCATAGAATCCGATGAGGTTTTTCCGGAATGCCTGTAGAAATTCTCCATCAGAGTTATCACCCATGAGAATCCTCTTTTGGAGACCCTCAAGAGTATTGAAGCTCTTCCCAAGGTCGTCAACATGAAGTAAAAAGCTGAGAATAACCATGTTATGAGCAAAGGAGTTCTACGACAGCTATACCATTCCTTACCAAGTGAATCGAGCTATTTCCAACCGAATTTCTGGCGCATGATCACGGTATGAGAGCTACGCAGAGAAGTTCGTCAGGTTTGATGCAGGATGGATGGATAAAATGAACATTACCTCTGCCATGGTCACTGCCGTCCGATACATTTGGTCATAAAATTCGTTTCCGTTGTCGTACTTCATCAAAAACTCAGATCGTAAAGCTCTGTAGGTTGGGTTGTCCTCTGTGATGGGCTCTTCTGGTCGGTAATCAAGATCCTTCACAAATTTTGTGATAATCTCTTTGAACGTGTCCACCCAGTTGTTCTTTCCTCCATCGAACTCGTCTCGTATAAGGGTCAGAGGAGACTGAAAATAAGTTTGTTGAATTTCGGTTTCTGGAAGAACAACGGCGGCCATGTTGATCATTTGCTGAAGGATCTTAATACTTTCTGACGAGCTTTTATACCTTTGTAGTCTAGTATTGACGAGGCCAAGGTACTCTAGAAGCAGGCTTGAGCGAATTTGGTCTTTCAGAGTGACCTGACTGTGTCCTGAACTCCAAGTGATAATCATCATGCTATTATAATAAAGGGAACCTACTCCACTGATGAAACATACGTTGAACGTGTTTTATGGTATAAAAAGCTTCAATACTTTCTGTAGATGCGCATCCGTGACGTACAACTCTCTGACATATCGTCCGCCACAACGGAAAATAAACTATGCTTCAAAGAAGGCTTGAAAAAGTAATGCAGCAGAACAAACAACCAGAATTGCTTTCTTTAAATACAACGTTTGCAAGGGTGTCATGCTTGAGGAATGATAGTCCAATCTAGTCAAACATGATGCATCTTACTTGCACCCACTGTGAATTGACCGTAAATGCCCGTTCATTGCACTAACTCCGTTCTTCCTGAGATACGACAGAATCGGTATACCGTAAGCCTTTGTTAGTGTCGAAGCTGGGGTATCGATGGTAGAAGCAATACAATTGTCCACTTGTAACCTCTTGTCGACGAAAAGTTCGGATTCATGATTAATACTTAAAGCTGAAAGAAAGGTACACGAATCATAATTTCACGAAGCTGGAACTTCCACGGCAAGAAAAGGAGAAACAGGGCCGTGAGTCCGTACACAAGGATTCGGAATATAGCGATCGGCCCGGTACTACGAAGCATGTAAACGCGCACTTGTAAAAATTGGGTATTGTCCGGCAGCCATAACCAACGACTTTTCTAAACGTCTGTTTACTCCTCGATCACCTATTTGAAAATAGAAACTCTACCAAATGCCTGTGACAATCTGACGCGTACTACAAGTCATTCACATTACGTTGATTTGCCAAGGTATGGATGTGGAACTTTCAATTGTCATTTGTATCATAATCCTAGTTCGTTTAGGCGATAACGTGCCAAGGTAAAGTGAAAACCGCTTGAAGGAAAAACATCAGTCATTGATTCCAAACACGACAATTAAATAACAAAAGAACTTACAGATACCCATTGACATATCGTTTCCACGTCTTGAATGCTTTTGTAAACTGCAGGGCTTTTGTGACTCTGGCATATGCCTCGATAGTTTCATCAACCACAAGTCGCAGTGTCTCATCGAGCGGCTTGTTGGAAATCCGGGCACGCAAGAATACATAGGTATCAGTCTCACCACCGAGAAATTCTTTATAAAATCTGGCACCGTTGAACCCAAATTGAATATGAGCAACAAACAACGTTATGAATTACAAACTCACGATAGAATATCATTCACAGCATTTGTAAAAAAAGAAATATCCTCGATGATCGAAATGTAATCAGCCAGATCAACGTCTAGGGCCTTCGGGAAGAGCATAAATGCATAGGCTTCGGCACAACCCGTCTTTCTACGCAAATAGTTGGGCCATGACTTTGAACTGCCCGAAAGCTTCATTTCGCGAACGGAATCATCTTGTTCCAGTAGCATGCCGCTGATACAGTCGATAGCTGATAGTGTTATTGAATTTGCAGGAATAGGATCATAGAGCTTGTAAAACCCAATGAGATGTTGTCGAAATGCTTGCAGAAAATCTCCCTCAGAGTTTTCGCCCATAAGAATTCTCATCTGGAGACCGTCAAGAGTGTTAAAATCATTCCCGAGATCATCTACATGAAGTAGAAAGCTGAAAATGGCCAAGTATACTCAATAACAACATTAAGAAGAGATACCACAGTATTTACCAAGTAAATCGAGCAACTTCCAGTCGAATTTCTGGTGCATGATCACGGTAGGGAAGCTATAAATTAATCCGCATGTCAGGTAGATTCAAGGAATTTGCTGTAAAAAAAAGTCCAAATTACCTCTCCCATAGTAACCGCAGTGCGGTACATTTGGTCGAACCATTCATTTCCATTGTCGTACTTCATTAAAAACTCGGATCGTACAGCTCTATACGTCGAATTGTCGTCTGTAATAGGGTCTTCTGGTTGGTAGTCGAGGTCTCGCACAAATTTTTGTATGATTGCTTTGAAGGTGACCACCCAGTCTTGATGGACGTTACCAGTATCTTTGAGAGTGGCTGGAAACGCTTTTTCGAAGACGTGCTTTGAGATTTTTCCCGGTAGCACAGTGGCCATTCTAAAGGTGTGTCTGCAATCTGAAGAAACCTCGTTCAAGTGATTTATACCTTTTCATTTATCTCCCAGACATGAAGATTAGGTTGCTTTACTCACATGGTTTTGGTTAACTCGTCTCCATTCGAGCAATCTTTGCATCGCGACGTCAGCCCCAGCAACAAAGGAATGCTAGCGGAAAATGAAACGCCGAGATAGCATCATTTACGCGCTGAAATATGTTGCAAATGGCGGACAGAATGAATGCAGAAAACGTTTCTAGATAATGCAAATATTATTAGCTGGATAGTAGGCAGAGCGGGAGTTTCTAGCAGTACTCGGATGCTGTGTGGTGAGTTTATCACACGATACGATTGTAGTGACACCCAATTAAGAATGGTACAAATAAAATGCCGAAATGCCGAAGATGGAATAGCCATGCCGCCCTCGGCGGCGCCTCAGAAGCACAGGTGACATTTGGGTGACACAATTTCGGAGTTATGAGATCGCCGATCTCACCAAAGTCGTAGTATGCCACATTGTCAGAAATACTGATTGCCTGGTGAATTGTGGATTACAATCCTATTTTCGAACTCCAGATCCTTTATAAAGCCAGACGGAATTGTGGGAACAAGTAATTATAAGCGCCTAAGTTGGTGTGCCGCATGGCTAATCGGTCCGAGATCATGCCTATTGCCAAACACAAGCAAGCACGCCCTCGGCAAATTTTTGATATGGCCGAAAATAGAAAATTAACCCTGTCATCCCTGAAGTCACCATCCATCTCAACATGGCTCCTCATTCTCTACCGCCGCCTTCAAAGAAGAGAAAAACCCACAAAGAAGAATATGGCTCTAGAATAAAGCAATTAGAAGAAGAAATAACGGAAGCAGTAGGCAAGAATTTGTCTCTGAATCCACTTGCGGACCTGTTAGCTCTGGCATACGATGTGGAAGACCCCCACGATACCTCGAAAGCAATATACGCTCTGTATAGAGTGTTTGTTGTGATTATCTCGAATAAAAAGCTCGATGTTGGTGGAGACGAAGCAGCAAAAGTGGTTAAAGCATGGATCTGGGAGCGCTTGCAATCGTACACCGACTTTCTGGGGAGCCTTTTGCAAGACGACGAGAAGTTCTTGCGCGTAAGCAAGCCAAGCTATGTCAGGGAGATGATAAGTTTAACGTTTTTTAGACTTCAGCATTACAGATAATGTTCTCACTACTCAAGCATCTATCTACATCTTACACAAAATCATCCCATCCTACGAAACCCCAACCCCAATTCCATGCTTCCCATTTCAGAAAAATTGTCTCTTCTCTCCTTCTATGCCCAACATCGAAGAGGACATCATCTAGCACGAAAGCCGCGGGCGGGTTAATTGATGTAGATGTCTTAAACCTATTCTATGATACATGGTTTAGCGTCCACGATGATGTTCGATGGTTTTTCCTCCGTGATTCCGCGTACGTCAAATTTTGTGCCATACCGTTGTCTTCTTACATTTTTTCCAGAACGTTGCTTTCAAATCATCCCACAAATGATTATCCCAATGTTCCTGTGAATCTTCTATCCATTCTCGAACGACTTTCTACTTTCCCGACCGAAGAAAGCGAGTTAAATGCTTGGTGGGTGGCGGAGTTCTCGGCAAAACCACCGAAACCCAAAGCATCCAAAAAGTCATCTATCAATGCCGAAATGTCATCGGACGATGAAGCGTCACCAAAGACTGGGGAAGAAGAAGAAAATGACGATTGGCGGAAGTTCTTCGAAGATGAGCCATTGGCGGTGGATGGCAAGAAGGGTTCCGGTCAGCGTTTGCATATGATGACTATACATCAGTCCTTGCATTCGCTGTCTTCACACCGCGCTGTATTTACGCGAGCATGGCTCACACTGTTACCTCGCCTGGCTGTTCCTGGGAACATTGAAAAAAACAAGGCTTTGGCCACTAGAGCTTTAAACCTTATGCATCGCAGCGTTATGCCACACTTGACAAGACCTGTGCTAGTTATGGATTGGATCGGCGCCTGTGTGGACATTGGGGGATCCGTTGGTCTCCTAGCATTGAACGCACTGTTTGTGCTTATTAAAGAATATAACCTGTACGTGAACCTTTACCGTAACCTATTCGTGAGCCACAGCTAACACTTTGCAGCGATTATCCATCATTTTATACTCGACTATATGCATTTCTTGATCGCGATGTTCTGCATCTTAAGCACCGCTCCCGTTTTTTTAGGCTGACGGAACTATTCCTGAGCTCAACGTATGTTGACGGATTTTCCCACTTGATGTTTTCCCCTCACTATCATTTTCAGCCATCTTCCTTCTGCTTTGCTAGCATCTTTTGTGAAAAAATTGTCTCGCTTGTCAATCACTGCGCCTCCAGCTGCGATAGTCATGGTGATACCATTTACGTACAATATGCTCAAGAAACATCCCGCTTTGATGGTGATGATTCATCGAGCCGATGTTGACGATTCTAATGGTAATGACTCAACTCTATAGATCTATCCTTACTAATATATGCATAGATCCCTTCTTGCCGGATGAAACGAATCCTATGCTGACCAATGCCCTCAGCAGCTCTTTATGGGAACTGATATCCCACAGCTCACATTATCACGCCCCCGTGTCGACTATGTGTAAGATTTTCTCCGAAGCTTTCACAAAACCCGGTTATACAATGGAAGACTTTTTGGATCACACATATAACACCGTGCGTTTCCGCATGTCTGACGGTCTTTGCAGTATCTAACAGAGCCTTGTAGTTGTTTGAGACTGAGATTAATAGAAAAATCAAACGAGAGCCAGCTTTAGCAATGGAAACTAGTAGCAAGGTTTTTGGAGGAGAAGAGAATGAATTGCAAGATTCAGAGGAAGACCGACTCGCGGGAAATGCACAACGGGACTTCGTAAACGAGCTTTGGGTATTTTAATGACTATTTCGTCTATTGCTTTTTCTAGGTGTATGACGATTTGGGATACTTATCATCACGGTGATGTAATTCTTCACGTTAATATGAACAGAAAACATCAAACGGTGGTTACCATCGACAATGCATGCAGTGCTCCATCGTCGTCGGATGGGCCCCAAGGCAGCTATAGTATGTTGGAAGATGATAAAATTTTGCTGCCTCAACGAAATGACACACTCCACTTTAAAGGACTTTATTATTTTCGTCGCTCACCATCCGTTTGTATGCTCCATTTGGGTCTGATTGATAACCTATAGGTCACGAATCTGAAGCCGCTCAACCGGTCGTTCCGGGCTTTCGAGGCACTGCCGCAAATAAGGAAAGGAATACGCGTCTGCGGCACCAAGCTTTTGCTGAACGTTCATCTTGCCGACCGAAATCGAGATAGACATCTCCACAAAAATGTTTTGGGATCGGCTCAATCAAGCGCTATGAACCCCTAGGTTATCGGTGTATTCTGAGGGAACTTTACTGGTAGTCTGATTCCTGAGTCAAACAGAATCTCCTCCTATCAAGTGGCGTCATGAGAAGACAAGATAGGACCGAGATCGGTAGTATAAAAGCACCATGAAGTTCAGCAATGCTTTGCGGATTAAAAACGGCCACGTCGCCACAATAGCCATGTCCTCAGATATCGTTGTTTATCTTGTAACAGGTGCTAACCGTCCTCGTGGACTAGGTATGCAGTTTTCGTCCACTCACCAAGCTCAGCAGGATTTATTTGCCAAACATTTTCTGTCCTAGGATTCAGTCTCGTTGGGCATATTCTTCGTACACACGAGAATGCTTTTGTCTATGCTGCTGTCCGGGACCCGGCCAAGGCGGTTGCACTTCACGAGTTGAAAGAAAAATACTTCGACAGGCTTGCGATCGTAGAGTGTGTTTCAGCTGATGTAAAGAGCAACTCAACGATGGCAAAGGAAATCGAGGAACGACACGGACGGGTTGATACCGTGATTGCTAACGCAGGTATCGCTTACTTCAACTTCTGTTGATCGGTTATAGAGGATGACGTTCATGGTCTCTCTGCAGCGCTGTTGGGTGCTGCAGCTTCTGTTCATGAGGTTGCCGTTAAAGATATGGAAGAACATTTTAGAGTGAGTAATGCTACCTATGAATCGGAATTTTTGACCAAAACTGCATAATAGGTCAATGTAGTAGGCCCTATGGTCCTATTTGGTGCTGTGTACAAACTACTGAAGCGAAGCACAAATCCTCGCTTCATTCCCATCAGTAGTCCTGGAGGCAGTCTCAGTGGGCCCATTATCGAATTCCCGATTGGAAGTGTGATATATGCTTCTACCAAGGCTACATTGAACTGGATAGCACGTAAAATTCATTTCGAGAATGAATGGATTAGTGAGTCCGAAGTTCTTTCAATGTATGCAAAATTTCAATAAAATTCTTCAACCAATGCAGTTGCGTTCCCCTTGTCACCAGGAGAAATAGATACCGATATGTGTGCGTGTCATTTGTGGTTTGAGAACTAGAGCCAGGATGTAACCTCCTTGATTTTTCAGTTGATTTCACCGTCTCTGTTGATAATGGCGGAGAATATCAGAATCTGATTAAGACACGGGGATACGGATTGCCGCCAGCCACAGAAGTGGCAGCCTCATTATTGAAAATCATTGACAATTCAACACGGGAGGAGAATGGAGGGGCGTTCATGAACGTAGATGGTGGTACCCTTCCATGGTAACGTGTGGCAGATGAATCGGCGCCAGCCGTGTATTTATTCAATGGGCAGATGACAATCTAAATGTTTGAATTCGCAATGGATTCGACGACGCAACAAAGCTTCACCGTGTTCCTGATAAGATATGGTTTCATAGATAATATATCGGATTTTGTGAACTGGTTCACGATAGCACTTTGTCACGGTTCAAGAGTTCAGAAAGCAATTTAATCAAGCGTAATTGGGATCGAATTTGAAGCATTTCTCTTAGCCCACAAGGTAGATCATACAAAACCAAATACTTCAACGCAATTTGCTTTACTGACTAAGCTGATAGTGATTACTGAGGAGGGACCTTGATGGGTTGAGGAAGTTTGGGGTTTGGACTGATGGCTGGCAAAGGAGGTCCCTTCCTTAGCGTGAAGGGAGCAGTTGGTGGCCTGATAGTACTGCCATAGACTGGTTTGGCTGGTGGAGCAACGAATGGGTGTGCCTCAGTATTGAAGACAACTTTAAGAAGTTAGTAAACAGTAGGTAAAGGATAGTAATCAAATGCAACGTACAATTATCAAGGCTAATGTGGTTGGGGTCGTCAAATGTGAGGTATCTTGAAATAAAGGTACCCGTTGATTAACAAAGAGAGGAAAATTCATAGTAACGATGGACTCACAAATATTTTAGAACTTCGGCGAACCAGAAACTCTCAGTGTCGTCGATTTTGCTGGAGTTGACGTCATTGACGTCGTTCAAACCAGCAAAGCCTGTGGGTGTCTGCAAGAATTTGTTGAAGCTGGCTACCGCACTTGCTGCACGGTCCAGGTATTTAGAGTCACCAGTTACGCGGAAAGCATAGAAGTTGGATTCAAGAACTTCTGGGCGAAGGATATAATCGGAGGCTGTGATATAGTAGCCGTGCTGCTCGTAAAATGCTAGTTGATCGGCGCTAGGAAGACCGTTTCCAGTGAAGTTCCCGTCTGAAGAAATGAATGCAAAGGCTTCTGGACCAATCCCAGTACTATAGGTAATCGTAATTGTCTTAGCATGTGGCGAACAGGAAGCTCGTGAGAATTGAAGACTTACGCATCCCCAGCATAGGTGTTCCAGCACCCGTCTATCAAGTCGAGCGCAACTTTGACGATGGTGTCGTTGTTTAACATGCGTCCACCTTGTATAGATTAGAAAGAGAAAGAGATGTATATCCAATAACCAAAAGAATCCATACCAAGTAGCCAATTCCCTCCGTGGAAGCAAGCCAGGTGAGAGCCGATATGGCGGATTGTCCTGGAGTCATCGAAGTCCGCAAGATAGACGTGGTTTCCGACCGTTGAGGTCTGTGTGAATGACAGAAGCGGTTAGAAAAAAGTATGAAGGTCATTTCCAAATCATACCCGCAGCAAGGTCTTAATAGAAGAGTCAACAGCGGTGTGCCACGTATCTGCAAACAAGTTGTCGTTGGTATTTGACAGGCGAGCGTGCTTGATGAGGTATTCAAAATAACTATCGGATCCTCCTCCCCAAGTCTTTGGTACCCAGGCTAAGTTGATTTGACATGCGTATAAGGAGCAGAAACTTACGACGTAGCCGCCTACAAACTGCCCGTTATCCGGATCAATGCCTTGGGCAGCCAAACCTGGGCGACCATCAGTCAAGCAAGCGGACCGTTACACATATATTTATTGACCTGGTAGAGGGGCCGGCTATAATCATAAATAGGTTGAGATTAGATGTCTAGTTTGAAAAATCAGCATCACAATACTTACAAGATTCGCGATGTGGGTCACAGACTTGAGGGCCAAATTCGCATACGTTTGGTTACCTGTATGCTTGCTAAGGGTTTCGAATTCAAGAGTTAGCTAGAACAAAGTTATTCATTGAGACCTGGGAAGCGCTGTATTAAAGCTTACGGTGCCTGCTTCGGCAATGTTGGACTAAAAAAAGATATTCAAAAGGTGCCCAAAGCTCCATCCTCAGGACTTACGGTGCTTCCAATATTGGGCGTATTCGTCGAGAAATCAAGGAACCCAAATGGAACATCGTTATTCTGCACTTATTGATGATTAAAGTCAATGGAATTAATCAAAGACAACTTGTACGCACCCCTACCCAACCAAAGGTGAGTTTATCCCCTACCTCTTTCGCTTTCTCGAGGAGAATCGGGAATTGTTGATTACTTAGCTCATACGAGCTCAGGAGACCTCCGAGATAGCGAATGGTGGTCTCGAATATACTATAAGACGTGCATGAGCTTGCAGTACAAATCAGACTTTGAAATGAAAATGCTGACCTAACAGTATCAGGTGTCTGGGATTTGCTGAAATCTATTTTGCTCGAGAAGTTGACGGCTTCTTCAAATAGATCCTGAGCGCGGGGCTTAGTCGCGTGAATATGATGTCAGAAGAAACGGATCTCACGTTCAGCCCCATGATATGCTAGAACCAAAAACGGTCAGGGTTTATATATTACCGGTTGTCGAACGATAGGTCTACCACCCACCATTGTACTCATAGCATCGACGATTGTGGCGCCTGGTTTTGTGGTGTGTAAGTTGACGAATGGATATTATTGGATTATACACTTACCCCAGCCATTACGACCGTCGGAGAATGCTAGAGAATGATGAGTCTTGGTGGTCTTTGAGTATACTATAGACCATTACATTGACTTAAAGGAGAGAGATCATCATGACCAAAAGCAAATTTCCTTAGTGACAAGGAAGTGAGTTGGAGTACGAATTTAACAGGTATCGGTGAAACTAACTTGTAAGCTGCATAGCTGTCGGTGAAGATTTTTTGGACAGCGTCGCGGTTACCACGAGCACTAGGCGGCAGAACGATGCCCGGGTGTTGAACAGGAGCCGCAAAAGTGGCCGTAGTCAGAAGAAGCTGGATCGATGACTGGCGAAGTAACTTCATGATAGAACCTGGAACTTCAAGGGTGGGGGATTGACAGCATATCCGACCAACTTTTATATGTGCAGCACTGGTTCTATCTGTGAGCTTGCACTTTCATGATTTGTATTTTTAGCTCTCACTTCGATCTAAACCAGGCTTCGATAAATCAAAGGAATGTCCAAGGTTAGACCACGGTGCGCCGGTTCCCCAGATCAGTTCCATGGGATCGAAAGAAGCAGTTGTTGTCTCGAACGCGTGGATGGGTTTCATTGGGCGGTTGCGGAGGTCTACTACTACAAGTATTGGGTCTGTGCATGCAAGTCCATCCTGTATACCTGTTTTAGGACAATAGCGACATGGAAGCAAGCAATGTGGATTGAACAGGACGCAGTGGTTGATGAAGTCCTCGAGAGGGTCGATGTTGTAGATGCCGGAAAGCGGTGGTAACATATCGGCTCGCAGCGGTCCCTCATACATCAAGAGGGATGAAATCCACTTCAGTTCTCACCACCCCCACATGGAAAAATCTCGTGATCTTGCTAGACGCATGGTAATTGCTATTAGGAAGGTATAGAACCTTAAAAAAACTTGATGATATTCAAGCAGGTGTAACAAAAAGACTAAGAAAATGACGATACGTTGTTCCATTTCGATCAATTTTTCGATGACATGAGAGTCAGCATAGATGCCATTGTGCTCTAGCATTATCGGTAAGTCAGTCGGTCAACAGTTGAGATACACTGTAACCATGCCACACATTTCGGGAGACAAAGAATACAGAACGAAATTCAACCAAAGAATTTTCGTCAATTCAGAAGCTTGGATGGGGAAGCCAAACGATCAAGTGACAAAGAAAGATGTGAGCGTAGTACAATTGCCGTCCTAATTGTAGATTTGAGGTTATATGTATCGCTACTGGCAGCGTGGGGGGACAATGACTTGGATGGTTGAGAACGAGGAGAGGCCCGACGAGCCGATCGCGTGCCCGAAGACAACCGTCAACATCGTCATCTCACGTGATCTTTATTGTATCTCCGACTGAAACTGAGTTATATAATCATATAAGAGCCTGAAACAGGTTCTGGTTTGCATCAATTGATCAATTTATTTTCATTGCTGCGGTTCCAGGACCAACGTTCAAGACGGTGCTGTCGTTGTTGTAGGCGCACTAGTGCTGCGGCGCTTAACCATAATTGAAGACTTACCATATATCCAACTAGCAACAGGAAAAGCAATGGTGTTTCAAAAAGCTTTGTCCACAAATTAGCTACCTGCTTCTGAATCAGATCCCCTCAGGCTGGCAGTGACAGGTCCAAAGTAGCAAATCAGTTGCAGGTAAAATACTACAAGGTACCGGATCAACTATGCATACTATTGGTCGTATATCTTTTATTCCATATTTATCGAACTTTCCGACAGGAATTACTTTTTGATGTATCCTGTTCGCATGACTGCGGATTGATGAAATTTATGGGGGTACTCTATCCCCTGTCTCGACGTATTTACCCGTAATGCGCATAGGTATTGAATAATCTTATCCAATATATCCCTTTTCCATAAGAACCAGTTGAAGTAAATTACATGCAAGGAGAAACCCTCCAACCCAGGTGAGGTAAATTGAACTCTTTGAATCATCGAGACCGCAGAGCAGCAACTAATTCTCCACTACGAACCATGCATATCTAGTGTAGATCAAGATGATAAAGCGTTGATCTGTCGGACTGATCTATAGTTGTTGCTCACCAGGATGTGCTGCGGGATCAGCATGAATAATTACGAAACTTGAAGCTCAGTACCTGGATACCGATAGAAGCTCTTGAATAGATCGACATGTCTCCGAGTGAGATTTATCTTGAATGATTATCTCCAATTTTTTTCCACAACCAACTCAACCTGACCGATGAGGATGTACAAAAGCTACATCTCTTCAACAGACGTCGTCATTGAAAGGCAGAGTCAACGTACTTGGCAGTAGAGGATTGTCTTCGTCGGTAGATGATTCAGTGTTGTCCGGCCTTGATTCACCGAATAATCCTACAATGGGAACATGATACGCGTGTTCGAGGTGTTGTGTTCCATTGTCAGCTACCCCTTGTAGGAGTGCTGACGGACTAGACGACAGTATTAAAGGGACTGCTGTTCGTAGCTTGTTGAGACATCCTACTTTCGCTTCAGATACTTTCATTCCAGATCTTTTCTCATTACATATATCTAAAGTATTATGTTTTCCCCCGTTTTTTCTACGATTTTACTGGCCTTGATAACCACCGCTGCCGCGACGTACGTCTATTTCCCTCACGGCAAATTCGATATACTAATATTTTATTCTTGTATAGCAATAATAGTCCAGTCTCTGTTAGCACCACCTCAGCTGCACACAATTACACCGTCAGCGGAACATCCACCACCAGCTTTGCCCCGCCAATTTATACCTGTGTGGTGTATGTCAATGCTACTTCGAGCAGAGGGGCGTACGCATCTACATCATCGGGATTCCCAAACTATAATATCTCCAGCACCTCTTATTATAATCCCAACGCAACTTACGGTTATACATCGTCCGCTTCAGCAGTCCCCACTATCGTCACATCTTCTCTACCTGTGGACTTCGGTAGTTCCGTCACAAATAGTGCCTACGCCACACTGTCAAGTGTCAGGTACTCAGTCAGTACTAGCTCGGCTTCAGCAGATTCTGTCTACATCACTCGCCCTTTGACCAGCATCGTGTACGCGACTCTCATCACGGCAAACGCCACCGTTTCGACAGTTTATGCCTCTCCTACTCCCATTCTTACCGGGTACCCGTCCGGATTGCCAGTTTGCAGCCCATACGGTGATGCCCCCAAAGGAACGGTATCTGCCACATCTACGGGGGCATCACAATCAAGTGCAAATGCCCTGCAAGCGAATTCGAAGACCGACGACAGCCAACCCAGCACGGGATTCGCCATTAAGCAAAACATTGCCGGTATCACATTTGGAGTTGTTGCTGGAATTGCGTTGGTGATGGCTTGATTTAGGCGCTTATTTATTTTTAATTTTTTCCCTTTATTACATTAGATGGACAAACATTTGACGATCCTTTATGTTCTGTTTTCAACTTCGCACGTGAACCCTGTTCACGGGGATTCGTTCCCCCTTTAGAAAAGGCTACAGGTTTATTATTTTAGTGTCAGTAGTGATGATGTAACATATGAGGCACTGCAGGTCAAATACTAGATGATTGAAGCTGTATCTTGGCCAGAAGAACTTCAATTAGGCGCCCACCAATTTAGTTCGATCGTACGATATGACGGGACTGATAGACGAAATTGGCTTTTTGGTATTTCTTCAAATGAGTTCAGACCCATATATACGACAAAACACCCAAAGGCGACAATCAAATTGACTGTGCGGACTACAGAATAGCCGCTATTCCATTTGCCACAGCGTTCAGCAGGCCGTAATCTGTTAATTTCGGTATCGCAGGGAGAGAGCTAACAAGCGGTAAAGTACCCGGGGCAGTTTGGGTAGGGGGGTTGTGAGGAACATACCCACCAGAACCATAAGTGTCAGCGGCAGCAGGTACCTCGAATGGATGCGCCTCTGTATTGAAGACATCTGTTAAAGAAAGACAACCATGTCAGCCAACGTAGCCAAAGAAAAGACAAGCCACAAACATTTATCCAAACTAATTTTCGATGGATCGTCGAGTGTCAAGTACCTGGTAGGTTTGACACATTGTTGAGGTTGCGAAAATTGGAACAAAGAATTGTAGAACGTACAGATACTTAAGAACCTCTGCAAACCAGAAGCTCTCCGTGTCGTCAACCCTGTCTGAACTGCTGTCATTAACATCCATAAGACCGGCGTACCCAGTAACTCCGTTTCCTGGTACTTTGAGATATTTTTGGAAGCTCTGCACGGCAGCGATGGCTCGGTCGACGTATTTGCTATCGCCCGTTACTCTCCATGCGTAAAAGTTAGACTCCAAAACCTCGGGCCGGAGTACGTAGTCAGCTACGGTGGTATAAAATCCGTGTTCTTGATAGAAAGTGGACTGCGACAGTGTCATTGGGTTGCCCCCGGTATATCCACCGTCAGCCGACCGGAATGCGAAGACCTCAGGACCAATTCCAGTGCTATGAGAAATTAAAAGAGAGAAATAGCATTGGAAAGGAGGACCCACGAAGTGGAGGTATAAGTGTTCCAACAAGCGTCAACAAGATCGAGGCCTATGTCAACCAATGTCTGATTTTTGAGAAGTCGACCACCTTTATAAATTCGTTAAGTAACAACCAAATGGGATGTAATGCTAAACTTACCAAGTAACCAATTTCCACCATGGAAGCAAGCCAGATGTGAGCTTATATGAACGATGTTTCCATTATCATCGTAGTCAGCCAAATAGGTATAGTTGCCCACTGTCGAGCGCTATAAAAATCTTTAATCCGAGTTGAAAAAAAAAACACTTTCAAAAAGCACGCACTTTGAGTAGAGTATGAATTGATGAATCGACCGCCGTTCTCCAGGAATCCACAAAAAGAGCATCGAGGGTATTATTAAGACGAGGATATTTGATAAGATATTCGAAATAACTGTCAGAGCCCCCTCCCCATGTCTGTTGACGGAGATATCAAAACAATACAATTCCATTACGTGTAACGTATATATACTCACAACATATTTTCCAACAGGCAGGCCGGAAGCTGGATCAACTCCTTGGCCAGGAAGCCCCGGGAGAGGGGCAGGCCCTTGAACAATGTGTCGGGCCGACTTCTCAGCAAGTTTCCTGTACTTGTCATCCCCGACATATTTGCTAAGAACCGCCCATTCAAGGGTTAGCTAGATTCAATTAGACAAGACAACCAAATATTGTAGGACATCCAACATACAGTTCCAGCTTCTGCGATGTTGGTCTTCGAAGACAGTATTAAACAATGTCCATGACTTTTGAAAAGTTTAGACTCACAACTTCGTTTTGGGGAGTATCGTTGCTAAAATCAATGTGACCGAAAGGAATGTCATTTGTCTGGAATGCAGAAAATATCAGGCAGTGATGTTCAAGGTTTCGAGAGATATATTTACCCCAACCCAAGCGAAGGATAACTTATCCGCTAACTGCTTCGCTTTATTCACAAGAGCTGGGTACTGTTTTCCACTGAGTTCATAAGAACTTAGAAGTCCTCCTATGTACCGAATGGTGGATTCGAACACACTATACAGCGAAAAGGTTTATGGCGGAGTAAAAGCAGTCGAAACACTTGAGTTACCTGACAGTATCCTCCGTGTTCGATTCGCTGAAGTCGATATTCGATGCAAATTCCACTGCTTCAAGGAAGAGGTCCTATAGTATTACCAGGACGTGTCAGCAATTGAAAATATAAGGACAAGATTGCTCACATCAAGATCCATTATTTTCTAAAACGAGATATAAATGCGTCAAAGAAGTCATTACCGACCATATATCTCGCCATGTTATGTTAAGAAGCACTCACCATCGTGGTCATCGCATCAACAATAGAAGCACCTATTTATAATTCCAAACGTTCCTGTAAGTAATGATAAAATATGACCGACAGAACCTACCCCATCCATTACGACCGTCACGAAAACCTTTTAATCAGTTGGGTGAGTCAGGTATTCAAGGATGGGTTAGGTATCGATGGAGACAAACTTTTACTGATTGGGGACACATCGTCATGACCCCAAGCATATTGTCTGACGGAACATTAGTCGGCAAGTAAATGACGAAAAAAAATGAACGAACTTGTAAACGGAATAACTATCCGTGAACATCGCCTTGACAGCATCTTTGTACTGAGATGCTTGGGGAGGTGCAACAAGACCTTGCTTCTGAACATAGTTGGCACACACGTCTTGAGGTAATGAGAGGAAAGCTCCAAGAGCAAAAATGAATGTGTGGTACGCCACCATGGTGAGGTTGGCAATACGGTTTACTGGAATAGTTGGGGGGGAAACAACGAAGTTTTCTGACAAGGCGAGGCAGTCGGCAAACGTCTCTTTTAACAGTCGACGAGGTGGCGTACCAAATCTGTTTTCCTCCCTGACATGCTCAATAGAATATGACGTAAGTAAACCCGATCACAACTTCTAGCCTCTACTTATCGCATCAAATTGTAATTTGGGCTGACCGCTGAGCTAAAAGCTGCGACGAGCAGTCAGCCTCTCAAGCTAAAATGTCAAGACAATTCGGCAACCAACCATGGCTAAATAATGGTATTGTACAGCCATGAAAGTATCAAAAGCGAGTTAGGTATCTAGTCCGGGTTGAGCAAAACAAAATATATCCTCGTCACGTATATTCTCAATCCCGTGCCTGCAATAAGAGAATGGTGAGCCGAGAACAAGGGCAAAAAAGCTTTGCAAAGGACTTACTTCGATTTTAAGTGAGACCTCATTCCGTTGAAATTAGTCAAAGGAGGGGGTTTGTCGTGTGGACCTTCAACTCCGAGATCATGCGGGCGATATACCAAGGCAGAAAGCTGGATTTGAGGGCCACGCATGGCCGCTAAATTGGCGCTCGCGGAAGTAGGATGTATTGCTGCAGCTGGTATACCTGGAGCGGCACCGTTTGCGGTAGCATCGTCATTAGTAGAAGCGGCAGCAGCCAGAGCAGCAGCCTTGACTTGTTTGTCCCTAAGACAGTGCCTGCAGCCATAATTCTTCTTATCGATCTCTTGTTTGATTATGGGTGGTGGTGTTGTGGGGACAAGGAGCTTCTTTACTAGTCCGTATTCGTAAGGGAAACCGCCCATGTAGCCGACAATATCGTCCAGGGGAGTAGTGAATGAACACTGCATATCTTCGTGTCGGTGACTATGTCCAATCTAATTACTCTCGTCAGTGAGTGATTCACGCTGTGAGGGAACAACTCACGATGCTGCGCGAATCTAAGACCATGGAAGGGTCGCAGGATGTACATACAAGAGCGAAGCCAACTTGGAGGAGGTAGTTGCCTCCGTCCCGGTCTTCAGCAAAACCAAGAGCGCTGACAGCTTTCTTCAAAACATTGATAGCCTGAAAAGCACACTCGATATCAGTGCTATCTCTGACATTCCCATGCAGCCAACAAACCTTGTCATCCTTAACAAAATTCTTCGAATCCCAAACAGATTTTTTACCTGTCCTCAATCTAGCATGCTTTGCATTTCCGACGAAACATTCGTGCAGACATGCCCCCGCAAAATCAAGACTTTCATCGGGCCGATATTTAGTGTCTAGCCTCGGGCATCGCGTGCACAAAAAACGAGCTGTTACCCTCTCCACAGGGTGTAAAATATTCTTGCTAGCGGTCTTCCAATTCTTGGGGAAACCGAGGATAACACCGAAGTCGCTCTTGGCGCTGTCGACCCACTTTTTCAGCTGACTGATGAGAAGATCTTTAACCGTCTTATCCTTGGTCAATGAATCGAAAACGGTCCCGGTCGATGATGGGGTTTCAGCAGACTGTAGCATAGCTACCACGGGAAGTTTACGGAACGTCGCGAGAGACGGAAGATAGGGATACTCCTTGCTTGATCGAAGGTGCTGATACGCTTTTTCTACATCTTTCCTGCCATTCATCAAGGCCACTTCTCCGTTTCTCCGATCGCGTTTTTCGGTCAGAGCAAGAAGCCTGGATTCAATATTATCCCGCAGGACTCTAACGTCTGATTCAGTTGTAAGTGATGCATTGCATATATTACAGAACCAAAAGAAAGATATTGAAACATACCAATTTCATTGATCCTCTCGATAACCTTGTTTTTGTATCTTAAGTAGTGTCCAAAGTCCGTATTAAGAAGCTCTCCTCGTTCCCAACCATACTTGGACGCTAAGATCTTGGTCCTATGTATCTGGTCAGAGACTCTCAATAATCAAAAGTGATATGTACGAACGTATTTTCATTAGATTCTACGTTTCGCTTGAAGATCAAAGTTCTCGCTCTATTCCAATTATACAACTGAACACAAAGCTAATTAGAAAAAGTCAGCGTCCCAGTCTATCAAAGTCTGTTCATTTAAAAGTGGACCGACCTTCATCCACTCCAAGTTACGTTCTTGGCGTCGCCTGTACATCTAAATACATAATAATGAGGATTTAACAATGAAAGTGGCCACATAGTCTCAACTGACCTCGTTGTAATTGTCTCTGGATGAATACGTAGAGTGGAATCTGACAGCTTCCTCCCATGCTGCTGGACGGCAGTATGATCTAGTTGTATTAGGCCCTTCGTCCATTATCAGGTTTACATAAACGTTTGAGAATCAAAGGGAGGGCTTACAGATAGAACCAGAATTATAGGAAACTTTATCTACCGTAGAAGTTTGGGCGATCATTTAGTTAAGAGGCGTCAACGATGTACACAAACATTACCATCCAGAGACGAAGCTTCGTTTGTTGGTATAATCGCAGTTGCGGGATCAACAATATTGTTGTCACCACGCCGCACTGGTTTTAGAGATCTGCTGGATAGCTAAACACCAGCATTCAGAACATGTTCACAGCGTTGACGTACGACAATGATACGCAAGATTGCTTCAAGAAGAGGTTAGATGATGATTCACATAATTAACGACGAAGCAATACCTTCTTGCACAGTCGAAATCTGAGGGCAAATGATTGATACAACATTGCAGTTTCATTACCGCATGCCTGAAAAAATAGAAAAATCGATTAGCGAAGCAAAGGAATTATACATACCACAAACATCATTACTTACTTCGCAGTTGCCAGAATCAAATACAAAGGCAGCATATGCAGGCTCTCCAAAAAATTGCTTTGGAGGTTCAGGTAGCGAAAAAGTCTCTTTACCGAGATGTACAAACATAGAGTTTTGAACTTCAAATACACATCCAGAGCCTTTTCTAGCTTCGCGCCAGATGAACTCGGCGTCAGGACTCAACAGTGTGTCGCATAAAGTTTTGGAGGTTCTTGCTGTAGCAAGGACGTGTTGAGGCGATCCTGTCAGTATCATGATTTCGGCCAGGAGTTCCAATGGCAATGATAAAATGCCACATGGTTTAGATTCCAAAGACGAAGAAGGATCGGTCTTGCTAGCCAGGGAGCCACCGGGTTCAAAAAGCTGTGCGGTCTGAGCCGAAACTGCTGCAGCATCGAGACGAGGTTTCTTGGGAATGTGCACTTCGCATTTAACAACAGACGTGTCGGAATCTTCAACATTAGGGTTTGTAGAGGACGAAGATGGCGTCGCGTCGGATGTGTGTTCCAATACACTCTCTTCTCCTTTCCATATCGTAACATTAGTGTCGGCTATCCATTCATAATCTGACCTTGTGCCATGCTCACCTTCATCCCTTTCTTTTCTTTTCCCAATCGCAGCCCCTGAAGCAGAAGTGCTTGTTTCGGGGACCGGATTCACCTCAGTGTTTGAAGGAAGAAGTGGTTGAGTGTCGCATTGCACAGGTGAAGTGTTCATGTTTCTCAGTCCTGGGCAAGGTTCACGAATGTGAGATAGCAAAGAGAAAGGATGCCGGGGTGGCCAGTGCACTCGCAGCCTGGATGGAAAAGAAGTGTTAACAAGCGGAGGTCGCACGTCGGTGAGTATCAAGAGTGAGAGCTTGCAATTATGCTTGATATTGCCTTCACGGAAAGATGGTGGTTTAAAGTCGATACCTTGAAGAAAAGGCAGAGGAACAAAGGCGTGTATCACAAGTGGATCGTTCAAAAAGAATACAATCACTGCGCAAATAGAGTCAAATTCATAAATTGATGTCACAAGTATCACAGTCACAACTGTTCTCAAAGATCAATTACCAAGTACTCGTGAAGCGCCACCATGGGCAGCACGTTCACACGCATTGATGGCTACCGCTCAGTAGCGCCCAACAACTTCTTCAGCCAAATCCTCCGGCCAAATTGGCTGGTCGACTCCATTTCCCCTTGAGCCAATATTATATCCAGGTTTGACCATGCCCTCTGGAAACGTAAGAATAGGCTTGACTGTTTTCACAGGAACTCCAAGAGCTCGGTTTTCGCGAGTCTCAAAGAAGTCGGGATTCATAACAGCGGCTTTGTGCTCCTGTAGCATGCGCAAGTATGATGGAAGAGTTACTATGACCATGTTGTCGGTATTGCGAAATACGGGGTTTCCGTAACTTGCCCATGTTTTTTTCCAAACCTCAGAGGGATAAGTAGAGCAAGAGTTGACGAGCCACTGAGAATAGTAGTTCAATGCAGCCTGTCCAAATGTTATAGAAAACAGTCAAACGTGGAACACATTTTGCAGAAAGCTCCACGTACATCAATGACGAACGAGCCACCCTTCTCTGACTTCTCTATCAGTGCTTGAAGCACTGCAGTAGCTCCGCTTACTCCAGTACTAGATGGGGTCAGTCAAGTTTATCAGATTCAGTAGGACACAAAAATTACCTGCAATCGGAGTTAGGGAACCCAGGCGTCACTGGCTCATCGTTACCCATTGCCCTTCCATATTCCAAAGATACGCCACAACACTATGAATGCTTCAGCATTTGGTAAATCCGAAATGGAAAGTAGAGCCTACCGCATCGCTGATTTGTTGCCAACCAGAACGATAAGCCCAAGGACCATTCCACCCATAACAATTCTCGCGGAGGTAGATAATGCCTCTTTCCTTCCCTTTGAAGAGCTCCAAAATATCATTTTTGCCAAATCCCCATTTTTCCATGGCTCCAGGTCGGTAACCGTCAACGATTACATCGCTTTCCTCAATAAGCGCTTTCAATCTGGAACGATCTTCTGGCTTCGTAAGGTCAAGATGCGCATTCCATTTGCCCCAAGCAAGGTCGCATAGCAGGACTGTCAAGTCGGAGACGTCTGGAGAAGTAATACGCATGACACTGGCACCTAACTCAGCCAAATCACGCGTGACAGTGGGAGCAGCAATTATGCGCGCGAGTTCGAGAACTTTCAACCCATACAGGGGGCGCGATGGATAGGTGCGGCCATCAACGGGTGTCCACCACCCGGGCGCTTGTTTGGGATTTGGGATATGATGCAACTCGTACAACCCCACATGCGCGTTCGCCTTTCCGTGCTCAGAGTTTAAATACTCCTCGGTGGACCAGCAGATCGTGCCTGCTTGTCGATATTTGTCGTTCATGAGAGTGTCAAGTTCTTCGGCCGTCAATTTGGATACTTTCTCCTGGTACACCGCGCAGCCTCCAGCGAAGTCGGTCACTTTTTCTTCTTCGGGGAAGACTTTCAATGCCCTTTCAACGGGGCCGGCGTTCATACTAGCTATACAAAATAGGTTAGAGAAGGCAAAAACGCGACGATAATAACAACATACTATGGACGTGATAGAAGCGCCCGTCCTTGGTTTTGTATATATTGGTTGCTGCCGCTATCAAAGGAGTCCCATCCATGCCTTTGTAAATGTCGCCATCCGGGAAATACTTCCTGTACTCAAGATCTCGAGGGCTTATCTTTTCTCCCAAAGGGTCAATGACAGGCAAAAACTGGGACATGATGAACAGTTGTGCATGGTCTCTACAAAGCAGAAACGGTCATACACAGAACCTGATAAGAGAAACATGGAGGCACATACGTGTTAATGACAACCCTTTGATAGTCAACTCCATATTTTTTCTTCAAGAGGACATTCAGCATTGAAGCCTGGAATCCCTTGATAGAAGAAATGCTTTCTGCAAAACGCCAGTTGATCGGAATGCTGGGATCATCTGTACCAATGAATTCGATGTATTTTGAAGCCTCTTTGATTTCTGTGGGCAAGAAAGCGTGCAACGGGTTCTGTATAATGCCTTCATGAAGCAATTTCAGGCTCTCGGCAGGAACAGAGTACGATTCCATGGATTAGAGCGTAGAAGTTAGAACAGGGTATGAGGGTGTTGGATATCGGTGAGTACAACTTGGACACTCTTTATATACCATTCCTTCATCAAGACGGTTGTAATTTTTACTGGAAAAACAAGTGATATGTCTCCGAGGATCAAGCAGATAAAACCAAGTTAGTGAAGACATATCTCGTGTAATGGGGATACGTCAACGACTCTGGATATCTTTTCCGTTTCTTGGCCGCTGAGTTTGGCATTTTGGCCCCTTCGTAGGTAACGCGTAGGTGGTCATACATGTTTTTTGTAGATAGAATAAATAGAACTACTTCGGTGACGGAGACAAGCAGCCTCCGAAAAGGTATGTTGTTACGACAAATAGATGGATTATAACTAAGCACTGCCAAAGGATTAGCTAGTGAAGCGCAAATCCGTGCCGTAATTCGACAACCGGTTCATAGAAAGCCGGTATGGCTTCGGCATTCTGCTCTGGAATCCTACGGCTTTCTAATTTTTTACCCACAACACGGCGAGCGAAGGGCTTGAAGCTTGACCCGAGAAAAATTCAATAAATCGTAAGGGTCATTTAACTGCGCTTTTGGACGTTATGACACGTAAAGTGCCTTGTTTCTGAGGGAGCAGGCAATTCAAAGTCAATTGGAAGCATAAATGTCATTAAATCAAAACAATCATTATACATGACATCAAAAAAATCACAAGATACACAAAGGATTTGGGGGTCTACGTCGACTAAATGGATTCGGTTCTGTAGCTTCTCCACCTACTATTCCTTTAAACCTTTTCCGATTTCTGAGTGACATTGGCACCAACATGTCCAGTGGCCATGTTGTTGAGCTCATCTTCCTTGGCATCGAGGTCCCTGACGGAATACCAGAACGCAATGCCAGTCAAGAATGCAAGGACCCCCATGACACCATAGTTCCAGACCAAGAGTGGGTCGGCAGAGAGCGCTACACAAAGAGAAACTTGGTTAGATCCTGAAAATACTATACAGGACTGTAGTGATACTCACAGACGAAGGCCTCGCCGATGGCAGACGAAAGCGCCGTCATGAAGAGGAAGATGGACATGACGAGTGAGCGCATGTTCTTGGGTGCCTTAGTAAACGCATATTCGAGCCCGGTGATAGATGCAAAGATCTCGCTGATGGCAATGAGGATGTACGAGCCTGACTGGATCCAAACGTTGAGAGGAGAGACACCGCAACCGTCGCTCGAAGCATGTTCACCACAGGGGTTTGTCTATTAAAAAAATGAATTTTTTAGTTGGTTTTCATTTTATATAGAGTTGGTACGAGATACCTTGTAGATGTAGTGTTGAAGAACTGTAAATGGTGGTCAGTAAGTCGAAGAAAGAGTATCCACTCAGTCAGAAATGCTAACCTGCAGCCCAGGTCATAGCAGCGGCACCAGTCATGAATCCTGCCGTGATCTTCTTCAAGGCGCTGAAGTTGAGTCCCATGCGGCGAAGGCCAGGATAGATCTGTGGGACATGTACTGTTTAGCCCACTGCAAATGACATGAAAGTATGCTGACAAAATACTCACAAACATATCGCAGATAGGGATAAGAATGATTAATGCGAAGGGATCCAAGTTCGACAACACATCGTTAGGGATTCCATTCAAAGTCATGGTGGCCGCCTGCGAGGTCAAGTTGTTGTTAAGTTGGTTATAGGTCAACCCTAAAAATCATTCAGTCATTTGTCACAGCCAAAACAAAAAAAAAAAAACGAGGAAGAAAGAGAAACAAAAAGAGGCAGAAAAAGAAACATACAGTAAATTGGGTACCACAAAAATACACCGCACGCTTTGATCCCCCTCTGGACTTCATCGACCCATTGATCATCAAAGTTCATCCATGCTGGCTTCTCGCCAACAATCTTGCTTGGCTTCGCGTTCTCCCAGAAGCCAGGCGCCGTCATGTTCCTGTATGTTGTCACCGGGTTGAGGCTCCATTTTCCCCGCGCGGCGTGGCGCCAGAGCTTGATGGCGGTGGCAAGGACTGATCCCGTGGGAGGCGATCTCTCATACTTGTTGCGTCCAATGTACAGAACAAGTGGGCAGAGCAAGAAAACGGCGGTGGGGAGTGTGTACGAGAGATAGAATCCAACGAACTGTGTGATGCAATTAGCTTCAATTACTTTACTTCAATGTTCATTCGGGGAGAAAAGAGAAACCGCCATAACAGATCAAAGGTGCTGGCATGCAGTCCAACAGCGCCGTCAACTCACCTTCTCAGCGTAGGTCATCCCGATCTGGCCAATTAAAGCACCGATATTGATAAGAAGATAAAAATACTGCATAGAGAAAGATAACAGATGTCAATGACCGTGATTGGTTGGGGTATGAGAATTGCATTACCATGTAGACTCTCAGGGTAGTCAACGATGGATCAACTATTACACGCTCTCCGCTTTTGGTGGTTATGACGAACTGCTTAGTGCGCTTATATTGCTCAGCGACCAATGGCGAGATGTTTGCCTTGAACAGTCCAGTGCCTGTACCACATCGCCAAAAATTCCCAGCAATTGAGTACCCTGTGATACACGAAAATTTATGGTAAACACCCACCGAGTCCCATAACGATCAGTGCCACAGAGAAAGCGCCAATCGCACCGCTGGATTCAATGACACCCGGGACAGCGGACACAATGAGAATGATATGTCCAATAAGTGCGATGACCACTGCCCAACAGATTGTCTTGAATCGACCCCAATGGGCATCAGCAATGTAGGCGCCAAGCAAAGGGGTGACATAACACCTGCATGGACACCATGTCAGTTTGACGTTGATATTGATTGGGGAGCACATGTATAATCGATACAACTATTTTTGGCACGTACCAGAACTGGTAGAATGTTGTTAGACCTGTCGAAGCTCGTTGTCCCATGTTCAGAGCACCTGCTTGCCCATGCAACCCCGCTGAACCGGTATGTGAGCCTGGAGGGAGAGGCCTTTGGATAAAGTTCGTCTGGATTTTTGGGCTCTAGTTGGATTTGAAATCATAGAATGGTAGGTAGAGAGACTCACAAATACGACACTGGATCCATAGAACTGAATAATAATGTTAGCATTGGCAATGGTAGATTAGAAAAAATGAAAACATACCGAAAAACGTTCTGCGAATTCGACGATCGCAATTACTAAGGCGTAACAGTCAGCGTGGTGTTTAGAGAAATCAGGAACCGAAAAATCGATTTACGGTAGGCGTTCCAGGGGACGCTGTCTGGGATACGTCGTAGGGTAGCTCGTTCTTCCTCAGTAGGGAATTCGAGACCGTCGTGAATACCATCAAGTTCATGCTCCAACTCTGACTGTTTCTCGGAAGAATGGATGGAGTCGTGTTTCTTATCGTCAGCATATGCTACGACCGCTTGATCATCGTGCTGAATAGCAGACATTGTTATTGCTCGATGAAGCGGAGGAAAATCGCTAGACGTTGAGCAAGAAGCTGGGTGGTAAAGCCCAGAGGTGGCGAGCGGAAAGAAGCTTTCACGAAGGATCTAGGACCTGGCTTCTGTCCTTTTAAACCACGACCTAGGCAGTGACAGCAGATGCACATGCTCTGATGGTGTAGTGTTATTATTAGACATTTCCTTGGCGTAAATCGTGTTAAAATAGGACTCGGCTATTCGTTGTTATCGGGTCTGTGGAATCAGATATGTGTGCCGATGTTGGATGTGACTGGGGTGACTGGGACCCATTGGAGTTGTCCTTGTCACTTTACACACAAAGGTGGCGGGTACGGTACCCTGAGCTCTAATGCATTTCTGGCTGAATGGAGGAGTTTGTACGGCAGATGCTAGACATGGAAAACGGTAAGCCTAATCTGTACATTTAGCTTCTCGTAACCAAGTGACCTTCAACTTCATGTGACTGGGAATAGCATACTGTGAGCTGTCGAGAATTGCGTGTATGGCAGAATATGCGAGACCATGGTCTGAGAAGTTATCGACATGTCCAGCTCCATGAAGCTCCAAAGAGTAGATAGGCTGGAGCCGGTTTGAAAATTTATGCGGCTGTCTTGACACGATGACACGAATCCAGCCTCGTTGTAAGCCTGGAGACTTACCACACACGCAAACACGCACCGCAGGCGGACGCGCACAACAAAACGGCGCACAAACGCGAGCCCAGATTGGGTCTCGCTAATCAACTTACAAAGATATTGAGACCGAAAGACAAAAGGGAAACAAATGACCTTCGTTGCTTGACTAGAACGCTACGCAACGAAGGTAAATATATTATAGTAATTTACTACACATCATGTATTGACTAGAACGCTACGCAACGAAGAGAGCGTTGTCCCTTCTGTTTCAGCGAGTGAGGCTGCCGATCCCGACAGCCTTCCACTTTTTTTTTGAAGCCGACTACGTACCACCGCCGCACACTGTTACCGTTACCGTAAATTGCCCACACTGTATACCGAATCGTCGCGGACCACTCGAGCGTCGACCCAACGACGAGAAGAGCTTGGATTACCCTCAGAGCTTGTTCCAGGCCTTACTGTTTTCCGCAAACCACGAACTGAACCCCAAGGTCCACCGCCGTCACCGTCTGCCTCATCAGTGAATCTCAGCTTCTCAGATTCAGCGACCTCTAACTCAGAGGACGAAGACCATACCGACACACACACTCCCACCGCGATCAGCAATCCGATCAGAGATCGACGCAATCGCCGCAACCCTAGGTATCCCACCGTTGTCAGAGTCAAGATGCCAAACGATGACGATAAACCGCTCGCTACGGTTGTCCAAAATAAGATGAAGGACGTACCGATTCTCACACCAGGGAAGATTGATCCTCTGGTAATGCAGCAGTGGGCGGTTGCTTGCCGCAAATACATGAAGCATGCAGCGAAGTCGCCAAAAGAAGTTGTGAAGTTTGTGGCCGATGGAATGCAAGAACCAAGACTGGTGGCTTGGTATCAAGCAGATTCCACACGGATTGATGAACTGCCGCTGGAGAAATATCTGGAGGAGCTTCAAGTGCTCGTGTTGGAGAAGAAGTGGGCTCACAAAGTCCGTGAACAGATCCTAACGTCCTATCAGGGCGACCGTATTTTCATCGACTGGAAGATCGAAATGGAGAATTTGAATGCGATCTTGAAGACGATGGCACCAGAGGGGTACGCCTTCCCCAATGAAGCATTGAAGATACAGCTCGAGTCACACTTGAACCAGGAGCTTCGTGAGTCGCTCGGATTCGAGCCAGTCAAGGCCACCGAATTAGCCGCCTGGTCACTGGAAGTAAAGGACCGTGACGACCGCCTTCGTGAGGAACGTGCACGCACCCAACGTCAAATCGATGCGAGCTACGCAACACGAGTGGCTGCACGCAGGCTTGACAAGAAATCCTTGTTATTGCGTCTCTCGGATAGTCCAAATCCCAACCCTCGACCATCAAACAGCGAGTTCGATAATGGGGTGCGAAGGCCACTGTTACCTAAAATCACAGCAGAAGAACGTACATTACTCGACAATCACAATGGCTGTACCAAATGCCGTCGATTTTACGTCAACCACCGCGCAAGGAACTGCCCAAATGGATGGCCAACAGCAAACGGATACAAGACCCTTACAGAAGAGATGGCATTAAAGGCACAACGTGAGAAGGATGCCAAAGAGCAGGGCACTAGGAAGTCCTTGCCCGTGGGGCAAATCAATGCTTCCTCCTCATATACCGTGCATGACGAGGAGACAGATTCTGATTCGTACGTCCCTACCATGTCTATGACCGTTCCGCACCTCTTTCCAGTTATGGAGATTGAGGGGCCAGCGGTTGTGGATTTTCCTCTTCGCATTCGACCAATGCTTGATACGGGATCTCCTTCCACAGTGATTGACGAGACACTCGTCACCCAGCTCGGCCTCCCCCGATATCCACTACCACCCGCCGAGGACAATTTGTCATCGATTGACAATACACCGCTAGAATGCAGGGAGTATGTTAAGATTCGGGTTGCATC
This sequence comes from Psilocybe cubensis, assembly GCF_017499595.1. NCBI lineage: Eukaryota > Fungi > Basidiomycota > Agaricomycetes > Agaricales > Agrocybaceae > Psilocybe > Psilocybe cubensis. The sequence goes on along the minus strand of NC_063006.1, from coordinate 1,578,429 downwards.
AGGAAACGGGAGCTGGATATCACGGACACATAAAGCAAAGATTCATCAAAACCTATCTATACCGCTGCTACTTGGATTGTCATTTCTTTCCCCAGAAAATATAGTCATTGATACTCGGAAACGAACGGCTATTGATAAGCGTTCTGGATATGATTTAATGAATCCACCAACAAGAGATACTCTTGCTGCAAAGAGCACTGCTATCTGTGAGGGATTAAAGACGGACGCAGGGATAGATCAGGACAAACAGAGAAGATCGGCCATGGCAAAGGAACAACATCTGCGATCACAGGTCGAACCAGAGCGTGCAAAACAGTTGGTAGCAGCGATTAATGAGCAAATCAGCAACATTCAATTTCAGCAGAAGCTATTGCGCATGGACAAAGAAATGAAAGAGAAATATCGAGATCGCTTTCCTGACCGCCTACCAGACAACGTAGATATTCCTGATCACATATATCACCGGATACGATTGGTGGACAAAGACAAGATACATGCGGGTCGAGGATACGCTGCTCCAAAGAAATATCACGATGCATGGAAGAAGCTTCTTGACGAGCATCTGGCCGCGGGACGTATCCGACCATCCTCATCTGAATATGCATCGCCAGCATTCTGCATTCCAAAGTATAAAAACGGAGTACCTGACCTGTCAGTACCACCACGATGGGTAAACGATTATCGGGAGATCAATAAGAACACTATATCTGACAAATTTCCACTTCCACGAGTAGATGACATTCTTGCAGACTGTGGAAAAGGCAAATTCTTTGCAAAATTAGACATGACCAACAGTTTCTTCCAAACACGAGTACACCCAGACGACATTCACTTGACAGCTGTGCGTACACCATGGGGCCTATACGAATGGGTTGTGATGCCAATGGGCGGGAAGAATGCGCCAGCTACACATCAACGGCGAATGACAGATGCATTACGGGAACTCATTGCACAAGTATGTCACGTCTATCTAGACGATATTGTGATCTGGGCAGACACCTTGGAACAACTATCAGAACGAGTAGAAAAGGTCTTGAAAGCGCTTCGGAAAGCGGGACTTTATTGTAATGCGAAGAAATCAGTCCTTTTTGCAACTGAAATTATCTTTCTGGGACATGTTATTTCCGCAAACGGCATTCACGCAGACCCTGCAAAGACAGACCGAATCAAGAAATGGCCACGACCAACAAACGCAACAAATGTACGTGGATTTCTAGGACTCACAAGATATCTGGCTGTCTTTCTCCCTGCGCTCGCGGAACATACTAGCATCTTATCACCACTGACAAGCAAAGAATGCGATCGCGACTTCCCCAAATGGACCGCCGATCATGATCGAGCCTTTAACGCAATCAAGGAACTGGTTACAGGGGCGGAATGCCTCACTGTCATTGATTACGATGACCCTGAAGGGAAGATCTACGTGACAACAGATGCAAGCGATAGGCGAACAGGTGCAGTCTTGAGTTTTGGAAAAGATTGGGAATCAGCAAGACCAGTTGCATACGATTCATATCAGCTGAAAGACGCAGAAAAGAACTATCCAACACACGAAAAAGAACTCCTGGCAATTGTGAAAGCATTGAAAAAGTGGCGCAGCAGTCTTTTAGGGGTCAAATTTGAAGTCTACACTGACCACCGAACATTGGAATATTTTCAGGCGCAGAAAGAGATGTCACGTCGGCAGATGAGATGGTCGATGTACATGGCAGATTTCGATTTCGAGATATGTTACATCCGAGGGGAGGAAAATGTAGCAGCAGATGCCCTATCAAGGATGCCGGACGAAGAGCCAAATTCAAGATTTGCAGCCTGTGCATTGGCCTATACACGGAACCCTAATCGCGCCCCAAGAGGATTTGTGGGATCAGTGTTATCTATTGAAATTGACCAGGAGTTTGTACAGGCAATAAAGGATGGGTATGATGCCGATCCGTTTGTTAAGCAATTTCGAGATGGAATGCAAAAGCACAGTCTAACAGGAGCACGAGAAGAAGAAGGGCTGATTTATCTTGGACAAAGACTAGTAATCCCAAACGATAGGAAGATCCGAGAACGACTGTATTATCTGGCTCACGATGTTTTGGGTCATTTTGGATTTGACAAATCGTATGAAGCATTACACGGGTCGTACTACTGGCCTAACATGCGAAGAGATCTCGAAAAGGCATATATTCCTTCGTGCACGGAATGTCAGCGAAACAAAGACCGAACAACCAAACCTACAGGACCACTTCACCCACTTCCTGTCCCAGACAAACGACTCACGTCAGTTGCATTGGACTTTATTGGACCATTGCCCGAGGAGAAGGAACGCGACACAATACTCACGATGACTTGCCGTTTAGGTACTGATATACAACTGATTGCAACTCACTCCTCATGGACCACAGAACAAATTGCGCACAAAGTTGTTGACCACTGGATTTGCGAAAATGGATTGATGGAAGAATTAATCTGTGATCGCGACACAATCTTTACATCAGATCTATGGACTGCAATATGCAAGATTTTGAATGTAAAGATCAAGATGTCGACCGCCTATCATCCAGAAACCGATGGAGCGAGCGAGAGAACAAATAAAACCGTCAATCAAGCAATACGATACTATGTGGATAGAAACCAAAAAGGCTGGTTAGACAAGCTCCCTCGCATTCGGTTCGCAATGATGAACACAGTAAATGCATCGACAGGATACTCGGGTTTCCAACTGAAGACAGGTCGATCTCCACGGATTATTCCTACAATGGCAAAGGCAAACAAGGATGCACCAATGGTGGAAACATCAGCAAGAGAGATCATTCGGAAAATTGAGATCGATGTGAAGGAAGCGCAGGATGCCTTACATACAGCCAAGATCCGACAAGCAGCTCAGGCAAATGAGCAGCGAGGTAACGAGATCGTGTACCAACCAGGCGATATGGTAATGCTCTCTACAAAGAACCGGCGACGCAACTACAAACGGAAGGGGAAGAAAAGGGTGGCAAAGTTCATGCCACGGTTTGATGGACCGTACGTTGTAGAGGCTGCCTTCCCCGAACGATCAGAATATACACTGAGGTTACCAAACAACCCAAAGACGTTCCCGGGGTTCCATGCCAGCCTTTTAAAACCATTCGTGCCGAATGATCCAGAGAAATTTCCGGACAGAGAATTGGTACGACCACCAACAGTGATAACCGAGGACGGGGTGGAAGAGACAGTGATAGAGAAAATTGTGGATGCGAGAAAACGTGGTAGAGGGATGCAATATCTGGTACGATGGGCTGGATTTGGGAAGGAGCATGATGAGTGGCTTCCAGGGCGTATGCTTGAAGAGAATGAAGCACTGGATAGATGGGAAGAGGAAGAGGCCGAGGACAAAGAAGACGAATAACGCCATAGAGAACAGACCCTTTCACGATGGAATTCTTCAGAGGGGGGAGGGGTGTAAGCCTGGAGACTTACCACACACGCAAACACGCACCGCAGGCGGACGCGCACAACAAAACGGCGCACAAACGCGAGCCCAGATTGGGTCTCGCTAATCAACTTACAAAGATATTGAGACCGAAAGACAAAAGGGAAACAAATGACCTTCGTTGCTTGACTAGAACGCTACGCAACGAAGGTAAATATATTATAGTAATTTACTACACATCATGTATTGACTAGAACGCTACGCAACGAAGAGAGCGTTGTCCCTTCTGTTTCAGCGAGTGAGGCTGCCGATCCCGACAGCCTTCCACTCGTTCATGATTAAGTTCTGGTGGACATCCAGATAAACAGACGGGAATGCATCCGTGAGCGTTGAGATAATTATAGAAGTAAACGCACATGTGCATGTCTAAACAACTATCCCCTTGCGTAACAGTAGCCACATAGTCCTTCTGGTAATATAGGCAGGATATATTGCAGAACGAAAAATAGCACAGATTTTTGCCCATTCCTAAAACACGCGTAAACATCTCCAAGTAGGTTTACAACAGATGAGGTATATACGCACCGTAAAATTTGTTCTACTCAGCAACGGATGTAATATTTAGGCCTTGTACCATGCTGGTAATTTGTGTTCCCTCGATAATGAACAGTTTTGACACTGACAGTCGTGGCTATGAAAAGGAGAGTTGGGAATCTTGGGATACTTCGAGATGATTTCGGATCAACGATATCAGTGAGACCGCCCGTCAAGCTTCAAGCCCAATGCTTTGTTGACTCGGGAGACAAAATATTTTAAGATAGATGATCCCAAATTAAAGGGGTAGTCTCGGTCCTGTTCAGGAAAGAAATATGATGAATACGGTCGTAATGGAGGATACTAATCAGAATGGATTGGCCTACAAATCACAGAAATACGGAGTTTACGAGAAAGCCCAGTGACACACTTCTCATCGACGTAGTGTCAGCTCCTGAAAGGAGATCATATTCTGAGGAACGAGGATCTCAAACCAGAAAGTCCCGTCCGCAGACTTGCCAGTTCGCCAAACCTTGGACCGCGAACCGTGAACCGCGAACCTTGGACCGCGAACATGGAATGGCGAACCGCGAACCGCGAACTTGTTTGTCAATGGTGCTTGATGAACAATAATAACCAAACAAAACGCAAACATCCACCCCGGTCCATCCCGGCATCGCCACTGTTTGTTTCAGCAGCACGCATTGACACACGCATTGACACCATCTCCCTTTGTCAAGGAGCAATGCGCGCTAGGGTCAATGTGTGCTGCTGTGCGGCTTGCTCAACATAACTGGGGTTAATTCAAGGTATATAAAGGTGCAATTTTGATTCTACGTTGTGCCCTTCAAAACATACCTCTTAATCTCTCAATGCCTGATCCCATCGTCACTCTCCAGACTCAAGGGACAGGGCCAAAATCATGAGTAAAATAGAAGTTAAGATGGTCATTGGTCGTCCCAGTTTGTGTTCTTCAATAAAATTGCTAGCACCACGAATTGAATACGGGTTACATCCAGAAATGCAGTTAGTTCTTCTAAAGTTAAACTGTTTCCAAGTATTGGAAACTTAACCAGGAGGATAGCTAGGTCGAGGAGATCCATGAGCTTGTAGATTTATTTTGCTATTCATCTCACTACTTATACAATTTATTTAAGTGGTGTACACAGGTAATTTGCTGCTGGAATATGGCGTTGTCACGATAATACTGTATGTTGACCAGTGCCCACACCACAACGGTCCATTGTGACTACAGTGTGTTGACCACCGACGGTAGTGTTGACCGATGCTGAGTGGCTCCCCGGGTCCTATTTGCATCACAGGCCCTTGTGCAAACAGGTTCGCGGTTCGCGGTTCGCGGTTCGGCAAACGGTTCGGCGAACCGACAAGTCTGCCGACGAGATGCCCTCTCTCAAACCTGGGTGGAAGAGGACCGAAAAAGAAGGGGTCGGAACTCGCTGGAGGACACCAGAAAAGCCAAAACGCACGTGGCATCCAGTATGTGGCTATGCTTTCACAATTTGCACTAGGGCCTGCTGACAAACAAAAGGCACGGCGCCGCAATGAGCGTCTTTCTTCTCTTTCATCGGTCCATCCAACTCGTGCGCACACAGGTCGTCTATTGTCACCACTGAGCTCTTCATTGCAGCTACTGTCGGCCTTTCCTACTGTCGGCCTTTGGGCCACGGAATACACTTAGACCAAAGCACGAGGCACCCCTTGGGAAACCCCCTTCGACTGCAACTTGGCATTTCCAGCTAACGTCGAATAGGACTTCATTCAATGGCGACCAAAGAGGATCAAGAAACCCTTCGCCTCCTCGTACAGCATGTCTCAAGAGCATTCTATGAGCCCAAATTCACCATCATCATGGACCAGCTCGCACGGCATCCTGTGTAAGTATGATATGTACATGCAGATTTCACAGCTGCGTTGTGCACTTCTTTTGACAACACTCCTCCTATCTTACATTCTGCCACATTTATGATCTTTCCTAACATTATTTGATGTATCGCAGTCTGAAAGACGATGATTTGGCGGGGAGGATGGGTCTTCAACCCAAGGAGCTGAACAAGGTCATAGCAGTGTTGTCAAATGACTCACTTGTTAAAATGTGGGTTTTGTCTATGATCTCTTCATCTAGTCTCATTTTATCAAACTGCTTACAAATAGATACCGTCAAAATGAACTCAAGGAAGGTGCTCAACGCAGTGTCGGAAAGCAATATTACTACATCGACTACGAGCATTTTTGCAACGTAGTCAAGTGGCGTATCGCAAAGATGAGGCACATCATCGATTCTACACTGCGTAACGTATGCATCTTTACATGTGCCCTCATTTCTTACCTTATTTATCGTGCAATCTTGCGACTGATTAGGAGCTGGATAACAAAGGCTATATATGCCCCCAGTGCAAGCAATCGTACTCGCCACTTGAAGTGGACAAGTTGATGGACTTCACACAGGGAATTCTAGTCTGTGAAATATGTCACGCGGAGGTGGTTGACAATGAGAATGCGGAAAGCGTGTTGGGGAGTAAGGATCGGATGCAACGGTTTAACAACCAGATGCGGTTCATCCGCGAGGGATTGCAAAAGAGCGAGGCAATGGTGTTGCCTGCGTATGTACCTTTTCCACCACTGCACCCTATACCACGTACTGAAATGATCACAATCATTCAGTTTCGACGTGGCGGCGTGGATTAAGAACAACCCCTCCGAATCGGATAAGAAGAACGCCGTTGCGGGCGGACCCGGGCTGAAAGTTGCAGGTGCAGATGGCAGCAGGAAAGAGGACGAGGGTGTGGGTGTGATGATGGCGATGGACAAGGACGAGTCGACACGACGTCTCGAGCGGGACGCACAGGCCGAGGTTAAACGTCAGCAGAATGCGCTCCCTAGCTGGCATCTCAAGAGCACTATCACGGGTGATCTCACGGCGCTCGGTGTGAAGGAAAGTAACCGTGAGGCGGCAGCGGCACTTAGTATGGCTGCAGGACAACTGGCAAACGATGACAGCATACTAAAGGGATTGGGAGTGATTGGTGGCGGACCGAGTAGGAATCAATTACAGGGTGTACAAAACAGTGTTGTGGGCGGTGTCGAAGATGTTAAACCTTCAATTAATGTAGAATCTGATTGTAAGCGTCTTTTCTCTGTTTTGTTTTTGGTTCCATTTTCATCTTGCTTTCTCAAATAAAAATAGTTTACGACCAATATTACGCCAGTCTTGCAGCCTCCTCGGCAGCTGCCTCCGCGCAACCTACACCAACTGCAACAGGGCTTCCCTCATCTTCCTCGAATTCGCCTGACTATGCCAACGGCTTCTCGCACGTCAACGAAGAGGAGGACGAGGACAAAAAACCGAATGTTGAGTACCTCGACTCACTAAACGCCTATCGAAAGCGGTCACGTAGCCAAGAAGATATCGGTGCGGGGGGTAAAGCAAAAGTGGCGAAGATGGATAATGGTATAGTGAATGGGTACATGAATGGGTATGGTGGCGGAATTAATGGACATGTTAATGGAAATGGCCATGCGGTGGTCAATGGACTTGTGAATGGGTACGAAAACGGACATGGACATGTAGTGGATGAAGCGCAGGATGCGATAATGGAGAGCCAAGGCGAAAGTGTGCCTGGCACAGAGCTGGACGACGATCCAATAGTCATGGGTACGTCTCCTCTTCTGTTGGAATTTGCGACTTATTAATATATCTTGAACAGTAAATGGAACCCCAAAGCCATACTCGCAGGTGACGGAAGAAGATCATGACTTGATGACTCCGGACGAGTATACGGCGTATTTCGAAATTGTGCAGGAGCGATCATAACGAACGGTAGTTGGTGGTGGATGAGAGAGCCGTGCCGGTTACCTATTGAGAAGCTGAGGGTGGACTTCAGCGTTGTGTGTTGAGTGCTGGGCACCTTAAAGGCGTCAGCTCGTTCCAGGTACCTTGGGCATCTTAGATTCGCATGCAAGAGGTTGTAAAGCAGTGCCGAATACTGTGGTGACGATGGTAATGGTAATGATGTGGTCCCACCGATGGACATAGATCTTTGTTCTGGTTTGGCGAGGACCACTCCTCTAACATGGGCGGATGCGTCTCAAAGTATGCGGTGGCAGTCGACAGCAGATACCTGATTAACTTCTTCCACCCAAGATTTCCCTTCCATTCAGCTCCAATTTTCCCTTCGTTTGTTAACTCCACGTATATCCAATTCCCTTTCCCCGTTCATCAACGTCATTGTCATAGACATCCTTCATCTTTCATTAGGGTTAGATTGGGAGTGTTACAGGGAGCAGGACGGCAGGACTACGTATATAATACTGTGCTATTATCTACTTACTGTCTACGGATTAGCAGTACTAGAAAGAAGAGACGTTGGAGATGAAGATGAAGGAATTGCATCTGGTTTAATTCAGTATCGTGCTGCGCAACAAATAAAAGTTGCGCTTCTCAAGTTTTTCATTCGAAGAAAAAGGTATCCACCGCAAGACCAGTGCTCTAGATTTCCGCCAGAATGTGATATCTACCATAGCCTAACTTTTTGACTCCATAGGTAAATCAGTTCTAGCATTCAGCACTATATACGGCCGTTTTTTTCCTTGACACTAGTTATGTTCGTTCTTTTAGTCGACAGTTAAGTTTACCACTAGTGAATTCTGGACCTTGGACTTTGACTGTCATTCAGCAACTGCGCTTCTAATTTATTTTCTGCTTCCCTTCTCGTGTTTTGATAAAGTAAAACATATTTTACAGGCATAAAAGCCATATAGACTTCACCTAGCAGTTCAGCAATCAATTCCCCAACTGATTTTCAACCCTTTGCACCAAAAGCAACCAAGATATCGACAATGCCAGCCATCCGTTCCATGTGGATCGTCGCCTCTTTGGCTCTGAGCACCGCGCTCCTTTCGTCCGCCCAGCAGACTCTCAGCAGCGGAGTCCAAGCCGAATACAACAGCATCTGCCAGGATCAAGCAGCCCAAAACGGAATCGAGGACCCAGGCAATTGGGTGTGGTCCGACGACGAAGAATACTGTGTCCCAAACGCTTTAGACTCCAATTCTCCAGAGTATGTCAACCGCAAAGATTAAAGGCACATCCAAAAGCTAACATAATTCCGCGGCAGTGACGTCCAAGCCATTGAATCTGGCGTCGAATCAGGCGTTGAGAACGGCATTGGCGCTGTCGAGCAAGGTGTCGGCGACGTCGCGTCCGGCGTTGGCAGCGTCGCGGGCTCTCTCGGATTGCGCTCCGCCAAGTTCGCGCGTGCGATCGAGGCCCCTCAAGCATGCGATGAGGGAATGTCAACTTGCCTGCAAAATTGCGGTGACTACAACCCAAAGAACTACCAAGACGGCGAGGCGGGCGCGTGGGCTGGGTGTCGCGCTTCGTGCAGCTTCCGCTGCAGTCCTGCCCGTGGAGGGTGCTGGAAGGGATACTGCTGGGCTGGGTGCAGCACTGGATTCCCGATTGTTGAAGGAAAGGAGTGGTGCTATACCACACAGAGCTATAGCCAGAGCTACCAGTACGTCCGGTGCAGCGATGCATCGCAGTGCGACAAGAACTGGAAGTGTGGAGGACCGTGCGCAGCGTTTTGAAGACAGTTACTATAGGGATTGAAAATCAGAATATACGCGGAGGATGTCCGGTATCTCTCAGGCTCCCGTAAGACGTACTAGTATGAAACCAAAACTCGGAAGTCTGTGGCCTATGTAGTGCAAAAAAAATCAAAAGCAAATAAATAATCATTAAGATCTGTGCAAAATTTGTTTGCATACCAGCTAAAAGGCCTCAGCCCCTGAAGCTTGAAGGCTTGAAGTCCAAATGTCAAATGTTCATCGCAATCTGAAGTGTTCTCAGCAAACCACTGTACAGTTGTCGCCGAAGACGGTGGAGACGTCGGATCGGACAGCGCACGGAGGGATGGTGGTGGAAGCTTGTTGACTACACAGGATATCTACGTGATCATGTGACTAACGACCGAATCCCCGAGGTTGTGACTATCACCCACGCGTCCACAGACGAATTTGAAGATTGTTTGAAGACCAACGTTACGGAGACATCCACAGTTGCAATTCCCTAGTAGACAGCGGGAAACACTGCATATTCATTCTTATCCTATATCGGCTCAGCACAGTGAGGTGTTCTTGAACCCGGGTATGCCTCTTTTATATCTTCGCCTTCCTCTCACCATGGGCTCCATCCGTGGTTCCAACAGTCCGTGGTTACACGAAATGGCTTTTTACAGACCTAGACCACGAACCCCACGCAACAAACACACAACTTTTCACAATCCACTTAAGCATCCTGGCCGCCAGCGTTCTAATCTTTAAGCCTGGACTTGTATCTATCTACCTGCCATACCCATTCACAGTATGAGCTGGAAATTGGTATGTAATTCATACATAAACAAATTCCCATGTGTTTCATCCTTTTCGTACGTATATCTCACACCCTCATTTACAAGCCTGCCAAAAACTCTTTCCGGCAATCCCAGGCAATCCCTTGACTTGAACACAGTCGGAAGCAGATTTAGTCCCAGAAGTCGCAAGTTTCAGGGAAATGTACTAGGTCCTCAAATTCTGACATTTGACGTGGCGGCGCAGACCGATCAGGGACCCGCCAAGTACTTTTAAGTAACGTTGACAGCCTCATCAATCACATTTGCTTTTTTATGTTGAAGTAATACCATATCTAGGACATTTATTGTTTCTCTCTTCAAGGGTGTAGGAGGTCGTGCCGGAAGAGTAACGGTCTTTGTATTGAAGAATTCCTCTCCTGGTCAGTTGGATCTCACGTAAATGTTGCCAATTGGTCATAACTTCACATGCTCCATTAAAAACCCTGACTGATACAAAAATCACACACACCTTTCGTCCCTGCCATAATCAGGTTAGATACTAAACCGTATGACATTAGTAAGGAGACGAAAAAATTCTCTTTGCCCCCGACCCCCACCTCTCTAATTCATGGACACGAATGCTCTAGATGAAGACGCTATACAAGCCATTACAATTAGGCGATGGTCAATGAGTACGTTTGCTGCTTGTTTCGCTTTATATAATTACATTTAATATTGCAGTGGCATCATTGGCAATGGTCCTCTATGAGTACGTTGTTACATTTGCTGAAGAGATGAAGTATATCTGGCGGTAAGAATCAAGGTGTTTTCGAAGCTATTATTGGACGTTTATAGCGAGATCAATCGAGTTAGCGTTCCGTTGAGGCTAGTGCGTCTCATATACATCTTTTCAAGATACTTCCCCATTATTGTTGGGAGGTAAGTCCCATATTTATGTGCCAGAATGACATTTGCAAGTGGCAGCTCATATTCGGTCATAGTATCAATATATTCCTTATATTTGGGCCGCTCTCGTCGACAAATATACCAAAGCTGCGTTGTAAAAAATGGTTCTTATTCCAGACTTGGGCAACGTGCTCGATCATGGGTGCACTGGACGCTATCCTCATGCTGAGAGGCGAGTACAATTCATGTTGGACCGGAAGCTCTGGATGATTGACGTTACGGCATCCTGTACCAGTATATGCCCTCCATAATAGGAACAGGCGAGTTGGGATGTTCTTGGGATTTCTTTTTGCGTGCCAGGTCATAGTGGAAGTAATTTGCGGGATACTGGCAGTAGAATTACCCTATAATGGGATTTGCGATGCTCACGGTATTCATCCTGCGGTCATGTTCTATGGGTGTGTTTATATATTTTGTCTGTCATACCAGCCGTACACCGACATTACAGAACAGTGCTTCAGTATGGATAACGCACATTTCGTTGGTTGCCCTGACAGCCTGGAAGTACGACCTTATGAGGTTGAATATTCCTATCGTCAAAATTGTCACTCGAGATGGGGCATGGATTACCGTCCTGATATTCTGTAAGCCTATGTATATGCTTTGTCTTTATGTTTCATCATGATAATTGCCGTGTCTATGCAGCCATATATACTACATTGGTCCCATTAGCATTTGTGCAAAAGGTGCAAAAGGCCCATATCCTCTTTGGGTATGTGGACTACGTAAACAAATTCTCGTATCGACGACTTATCATTCCTCACGTTTTACATTATCTGTCATCGAAGGTGGCCTATATCGATAATGTCAATTGCAGTAAGCCCTATGAATTTCTCATGCGCGGAGACTGTCTTTCCGCTGATCACCTATTAATTGTACTTCAGTGTTGCCGTATGATCATGAATATGCAGAAAATGGATATAATATCAACGGAGTCAAGTAATGATTCCGAGAACCTTACTGAGCTTACATCTGAGCTTCTTACCCTTCAAGTCGAACTAAAGGGCTAATGTATGTAGAATCTGTGTAGAAATTAGTCCGCATTGGGCTAACCTACCTGTACATACTTAATGATAGGTTAATTTTGTTGTGTTGCACCGTGTATATGCCCTTGTCTAAATCCTTACCCACTTATAGACTATTACATTAATTTAATGTACAATCAAGTGAAAGATATACAAGAGGGGAATCAAAGCAGACCGACAAATGTGAGAAGCAAAGAAGAAATAACAGTAACTTATGAGGAAATGCTGCAGTGCGGCATCGCTTTATGATGAGAGGGCTCTGTCGACACCAAAGAACTAAAGATCTACAATGACCAAGACGGGCGGGATTGATTGGTAAAACCCAGAAAGGGAAACAGGACTCAGAAGAGTTATGGCACCGCGAGCTGATGACAAGTCGCCGATGTTGGGCGCCAAATTTACCCTTGGGAGTCAAGTCTGGAAGAAAAAAAAATCAATCCACTGTACGCGAATGGAATCCGACATCAAGCAAAGTGCCAGTAGACAGTACGCGATTTAGCCTGTGTGTTCTGAGAATCAAAACAAATCTGGTTCTGGTATGCACTAATATGATCTGAATCAAGCGTTTCTAATATCGCGTTAACAGGAACATTTATCAAATTCGGTGTATCTTTGCGTCGAAAGCTGCGATAATCAATAGCGGTCAACAACAGTTGGAGCTAAATTTCAATGTGATATTGGGGTTTATCTCTCTTGGTCTCATCGTCGAAGGAGGATGCGGTGATTATGGAGTAGTTTGGTTGAATCGAGCTTTCAAAAGACTATGCTATCATACTACTATCATCCAATCCACTAGTATCTGCAGAACAGTGCCCGGTTGCCGAGAACATGTTTGAACTTTTGGGATGAGCAAAATATGAGGATTTGTACCAAGGCGGTCAAGGCCCTCCCGCAGTGCCTCGGCATAATTCGGCGTCGTCCACGGAATAATGTCCGACACAGCCGTCAAGGGTCGGCATCAATTTCGGCATCAGTTTGATCGGTAAGCTCCGACTCATCTCGGTGAACTTCGAGAAAAACAACATTCCTGTCCTTTGTTCAATGGTCAAAATTTACTTGTTTCTTTGATATAACTAAAACATTGGGGAGTTTGCATCCAGGAGCGAAAGAGTGAAAACTAGCAAAGGGATGACTGTCGTAAAGAGAACATATGTGTAGTGAATCTCAATAGAACTCTGTATATCAAAGGAGCTCCTTTGTTTGCAATAACAGCGCGGGTGCTTCGTCGAATCGACGCTGTACCATAATATCGAAATTCGGGGGACGCCTGATCCTCCTTGTCAGTCAGATACATGACAAATCCAGGTAACTCACATCGTAATCCCGGCTCCTACAGTCTCTCTCAAGTCGGGAATTGTCGATTTCCCTGTGCTAGCGTTGATTCCAGGCTTTATGGTAGCAGCCCACAGTAGCCTCGAAAATACAATGAGTAAGGCTTCATTTGCATAGTACCGACCAGGGCATATCCTTCAAACCAATATTAGATCTTGTCAATTTGGAACAGCATATTCATACCTAGCGCCAAATCCCTAGAGAGACGAAAATGTTTAAATTAGAATATAAGACGAAATATAATTTCATTTACATATGCGACGTGGCCTTGAATTTAAAGCAGGTACAGTGAGTGCGTGTCCGTTGTCAATAAGTAATTCTTTACCTTCAGATTCCAGGTAACCGTCTTTAGTTTTACCAACGATGTCAACAAAATTGCCATCCTTGTCAAGGAAACGACCAGGATTAAATTCGTCGGCGTCTTCACCCTGTGACGAACAAGTGTTATACATCTCATATGAAAAACGCATACCAAATTTGACTGACATAGACTGTCTTATCCCGATTCATTAACCTGCATGGCGCAATTGAATGAAAAAGATTTATCGGGTAACTTTAAATCACCTACCATATATTTGCAAAACACATTGTGCCTTTCGGAATGAAGCGCCCTTCGTACCAGTCATCCTGCAATGTTATCGATGATCAAAGGACATGATTGGAATCAATCTATCATGTTAAACTCACTTGCTTTACCACATGCTGCGTTCCTAAGGTATCCAAGTTAACTGAAGCCGCCAACATGATTTAGGTATATGAATTACCGAGGGGGGAAACCGGCCTCCAGCGCAGGACCTCCTTGACCAATGCCTTCATGTAAGGAAGGTTTTCAGCGTCGCTCGCTGTTGGCATCCTGGACCGACCGACAACAGCATCGAGCTCGTCTTGGCAGCGCTTCTGCTGTTCCGGAAACGCCACCATGGCCAGGAAAAACCAAAGCATTACCTCCGTAATCTGCCATGTTTGCAAATGGATAAGATAAAATTTATTAACCACATGATAAACGACTTACGGAAGCTGACCCGTTTGCGCTAAAGTCTGTGAGTAAATGACTCATTAGGAAAAAGTTATATTTGACTCACTAGGTGGCAGGGAGCCAGGCAGCTTGCGCTTCGGTAAATCCCAATTTCTGCCGCTCACGCAATATATATCCAGCGATACCAGGCTTCTCTTCTCCTGCATCCTAATATATGATTAGCATATTTGGGAGACAAACGTAGTGATAACATACAACTTGTTTTGCGGTATCATTCCAGAGCTTTTCGAAGAAGGCGGAAAACTCGACATAGCCATCAGCCATTCTCTTCTTCCAGGGAACAATGAATGAAGGTAGAAACTTGATCCAATGGAAGAATTCAACAAGATAATTTCCAGGAAACGCCGCTTCAATCAAGAGATTGTCAAATCTGTTGAACTTGGCAATGATAGGATCATCTTTCGAAATTGTTGCGGGTAAGTCGTACACCGTAGACAAAAGCATAGATATCGTCATTCTAGAATGAGAATATACAATATTTCAGTGACATGTATGCTGAAACGCTAATTAAACAGCTCACCGTGACACTTCCTGGTGCCAGTCGCTCGAGTCCTTCAGCAAGTTTTCGGTGAATATAAGGGCCTCTCGCTCCTGCAATTTGTGGTAACGGCCCATGGCGCCTTTGCTCATGCTCTCATGCCCACCACGACGGAATTTGCGCCACCTGTATTCATATATTTAAAACTTATTTCAAAAAAATAGGCGCTTTAAGTAATGTACTCACACGTCACCGTAGCTGAGGACTCCCAGAAATAATCCCCGAGTGAGGGCGTTAATGACTTTGAAAAACAGAGATAAATAAAAAGTATATCGTAAAAAGCTTTAAAAACCTACCAACGAAGCTGGGCCTGTCACTATAAATGGTGCTGCGACGGTGTAAAAGGTCGATAGCAGCGGTGTGAGAGTTGATCAAGAGGATTCCTTGACCAAAGACTTTGAGATACGCCATGTCGCCTCAAAGCCAAACACAATCTCAGTTATGTATCAATTCAAGAATAGTGATGTACTTCCTCACCGTATATATGACCCCATTGGTTCAGACCCTGTTTTGATAGTTGGAAAAGGTTACCAAAGAAGGGTATGCCCATTGGCCCAGGAGGGTACTTTTTTGAAAATTTCAAAGTCCATTGTACGACGGAGGTTACAGTGAACAGAACAAGAAGAGCCACTGGAATCTGGAATCCAGAGAGGGAAACCGTGTTATGGTCAATGGCAAACATGACGAGGGATGGAAAGAACAAAAGCAGTGTACTAAACTGTTAAATAGTTCGATAATGGCGGTACCGCGCGCTTCGTGTACCGAGTAGTTAATTAAGAGATTATCCATGACTATGTGGGGCAATTCAGAAGGCCGACTTGCTTCCTAGCTCGGGTGCCACAGTTCGCAGTCTGCAGTTGGATGCCCCGAATATCAAGGTATACATTGGTGCGACGCGCAAGATCGTGTGACGTATTAGCCGCCACCGCCACTACCTTGACAATTTGGTTATGTACACATGTCACCACAACAGTTCAACAACTTCGCCCGATGAAAAGGAAGGAAAGAAGACGAAAGAACGAAAAGGAGGGGTGGTGGTTCTCATATCATATCTATCTACCCCCGGACTGTACAATGTTATAATATGCTATAAGAAGAGGCTACAACAGCCCTCCTATTGAGGGATTCATGACTTTAGCAATAAATATTAACATCACGTACTTCTACATTGCTCCTTGTAAAATCCTCACTCTATCGTAAAAGGTGAAGGGATGTTGAGATGCGCATAGAGATCCATGCCATATGCTATGGCGCAACACGCTTCGTTGTCATCATCTTCTTTGTCTCCATGTGGACTCTGTATTCAATCTTTTAGCTCGATATTGAACGTCTGACTGCATAGTGCACGTATCGGATGCTGCAGGCAATAGCTGACTGGTTTGTAAACCCTTCATCTGCCCTTCACTATGTAGACAAACTCGCAACCCTTCTATTGTGGAGCTCGAGAATTCAGAAGAAGCACCATTCAATTTATACACATCGCTTCCGCGGTACCGGTGATCCGCAATTCACTGACCAATGTAAGGATTTCGAAACATTTTAAACCACAGCTTGAGCTGTGCGGAACACAGCACAGAGAATTTTTATCATGTTTTCTGTTAATGACATCTCTCCGCTCACTTTCGCAGCAACTGCTGGCATACTGGTTGTCTCTTACGCATATTCCAGCCTAGCTAAGGGGTCCAGAGGCAATCATCCACCTGGGCCAATAGGATTACCATTCTTTGGACCTCGACTATCCAGCACTCCGTGGAAAGACTTTGCAGAATGGGGGAAAAATTATGGTAAGCATATTGTTTGCAAATTTGCCTTGCAAAAACACGCTTTCTAATGCAACTAGGTGATATACTGTATATCAAGAGCTACGGAAAAGGCATAATGGTTTTGAACTCTCACCCAGCAGCCGTTGACCTTCTTGACCGTCGAGGAAGCAACTATAGCGACCGTCAGACATTTATTAGTAAGTTTTCTACACCAAGTATGATACAATGGCTCAACCGCTTTCAACTTTAGTGAACGAATACTTGACTCGTGGACTATCGTTCGGCATGGTCAACGTTGGTGACATGTAAGCAGCACTCAAACCCGAAATATCCGTCTTTTTAACAATATATGTAGGTGGAGAAAGATGCGTCGGGCGAGCCATGAGTGCCTGAGCAAGACAGGAGTCACACGATATTATCATGTCCAGGAGAGAGAGGCTTTAATATTCACGCAGAATCTCCTTTGCGATTCCTCAAAGTGGAACCAAGAAGTAGCACGGTACGTAAAATGAAACCGCTGAGAGCTGGGCTCACGATATCGTCACCAAAAGAACGGCCGCCTCTGGAATGCTCACTGCAGTATACGATCTGCCGCCTAGGGAGTCAATAAATGATCCCCTTGTTTCTAAATTTAATGACTTCCACGAGATTCTGATCAGCGCTGTAACGCCCGGCCTCATTGAATACTCACCGTGGTTGCAGTACCTTCCGTCGTTCTTAACTCCGTGGAAAACAAAGGCGCAACATCGCTTCCTCGAGCTATCCTCATTTTTCGGGGAGCTCATGCAAGACGTAAAGAGTCGCATGGCACGTGAATCTGCTCTGACCATGGACAAAACCTAACCGTAACCTTCTTGGCAGCATGGGGAGCAGGAAAGCTCTGCGTTTGCCCCGTTTCTCATTCGCGAGAAAGACAAACTTGGGTTGAGTGACACTGAGTCGGCATGGCTCGCGGCGACCGTGTACGTTATCTCATTGCGTTACGCGCTCGCTTTCTAAACATGTTGTTTCATGTTAGTGTGGCCGGGTTTGGATCGGTGGGTCATCAATACCACTTTCATTAGGCCGCCATTGACTGTCCATGTAGAACAATGAAGCATTGCTTTGGTTGTTCCTTGCATTGATCGCGCACCCCGAAAAGCAGCAAAAGTGCCAGGAAGAGCTTGACGCCATTGTCGGCCACTCAAGGATGCCAACATTTGAGGATAGGGACAATCTTCCGTATATTCGAGCAACCGCCAGGGAGTTGTTGAGGTGGAAGGCCATTTCTCCTCTCGGTAAGCTTTCGCCTTAAAACAACGCACACCCATGTTGATTGTGATACTGTTCGACTAGGTACCGAGCATGTTTCCAAGGAGGTACGTCGATAATTTCGTTGTTTACCAGAGCCTCGTCAGCTTACCTCAACTTAAGGATGATTGGTACCAGGGATATTTCATTCCGAAGGGTACCATGTGTCTTGCAAACTTGTGGTAAGTTTTAACATAAAATTATACATACATACAGTGACGCTCCGTGCAGGTTGATGAACCGCAACCGGGAGGTATACGTGAGTCGATTGCCTTGTTGATCAATGCCTCAGTATCAATGTCTCAATTTCCCCCTCAGGGTGATGATGTCGAGGAGTTTAATCCAGATAGGTTTATTGACAGTGAAGGGAAACTTAAGCCTTCAATCAGTGACACAAAAGATGGTACGCTTTGTTTCAATCCGGGGCCTTCAGTCAATAGTGCTCAACATTATAATATCTCACTTTTCTGTCATTTTAGAAGGTGAGCAGTGACTTCAACATTTTGAATCATAAACAGAACACTAACAGCTCGATACAGGACACTCATCATATGTAAGCATATCTATCTGATACGTCAATTCCTGCCTCACGAATATTGTTTTAAGGGTTTTGGACAGCGGTGAATGTCTTATCCTACATGTACAAGAGGTAATCTACTAATTTGATCACTACAGCATGTGCCCTGCCCGGCACCTATCCAATGACATTATCTTCATCTTCATCGCCCGGCTGTTATGGGCAGTCAAACTTTCCGCCGTGGTGGATAAAACAACTGGATGCCCCATTATCCCCGATTTGACGGCCACAATTGTCGACGGTGTGAAAACGCAAGTCACTCTGATTCCTCGCGTCATTTCAGACGAACTTCTAACATCTCATATGCAGACGCCCGCTTCCTTTTGAGGTGATAGTAACACCCCGTTTTGCAGATGCGGCTGAGATGCTGCAACGTACAAGGGAATTGTCATGAAGAGGTCTAGTTCATCAATGTAGATAAAGAATATGTAATTTCTCAATCCGAAGACATGCATATCGATGTTCCTACCATCTCGAACGCTGACGCGATATGCGCTGCGTGAGACCGCTTTGAACGCTACAAAATAGCTTGAGGTGGAGTGCTCGGAGTCATAATAGTTGAAGGTTCTATCTAAATCACCGTACTATTATTGTTACCTTGATTTTTTGGCAGTGTTATTGTCTGGCCTCTGTAAGAGTGAGAATAGCATACGTGATATATCTCAGTATCTAAAGCCAGTACTGTATGAAAATTCCGGTAATACGGATACTATCCGTAGTCCCGCAACAGTAATTATACTAGTAGCGAAGAGGTCAGGGTCGCATAAATTTTTGGTACCTAATGGTGATGTCGGAGCGGGCAAGAGTTTCGCGAGTGAGTCGCCCCAGAATTCCACCCGAAGAGCATTATACCGGACCAGTTGCTGCTCGCCGCTCTGTCAACTCGTCAACTCGCTACGACGCCACATTAACATCAAATTCGCGTCGGACCATGGATTTTATTGCTTCTACACCTAACTAGTAGAAATTTCTATTAGTGGTTGTATAATGCGCCTGGGCCCTGTGGACCACGATGCAACTGGCGCTCCAGAGAGGGCTTGGTGTAATCCAATCCAGAAGATGCCAAAATTCTTTAATTCGCTTCGATTCAATAGCGATTTTTGGCACTATCGGACACGCATGTTCTTTAGCTCTCGCACGGAAGCTGGTGCGGCGGGTAGTAAATTACTCCCTCTGTCTGTAACTGGATAGTCTACTGGGGAGACGTGGTTGTTCGAAGCACCCAACTATTGTAACTGTGAGCATTTAAATTGTGAGGGTGTTCCATCCTTGTAAGTTTATGACGGGAATTGTGTTGCGGGATCTGGACCTATGGCTTAAGTGTAAGGTCAACATTCATTGAGAATATGTGGTCATGGATATCTGGTAAGTTACTCAGAAATTAACTTTCGAATGAGCGCCGCTGTGACTATTTACGGCCGAGCGTTAACGATCGCCCAACCTATATATATGAATTTGTAATTGATAGTCTTTAATCAATGTACTTCAACTTAAATCCTTACCAAACACTTACCACGTTTCGACTACCATACACAGAAAGGTTCGTCCACGAGATTTTTTTGCGCGGACTGTCTGGCGGACTGTCCGCCGGACACTGGGTATATGGTGGGTATTTGTGACCATAGTGTGACCTCCAGGCCACGTCGGGGGATTCACTTGCATGGTCACTGCCCTAGACAGCGAGCTCATTTCCCAACAATGCCCCACCGTCTGATGCGCTACACAGCGCACGCATTGTTGGTAGCACATTTAAACTGCTGCATAACGCGTGAGAATTTGTTTGGCACATTGCGGCTTTTTTTGAATATTGGCTGGCTCAACATCAACGTCAAGCAAGCTGTTATTCGGGCGCTTCATTTACTACACCAACGCAGTCATTGAGACAGAGACAGTATGTACTTCTATAGGAAAAAAATTGTAATATAAAGAGCAAAAATCTACAAAGCTGAAACAATGGTGACCATCCTCAAGGTCAGCTTGGAGGTGGAGGGTGGTAGTTGTTGGGGAGGGGCACTGCCAGTGGTCGCTGTGGAACACAGTGAGCACGGCTGTCACTAACCCAGGTCACGCTGGCTCACTGTAAGGCCTATAAGTCCGGCGGACAGTCCGGCAGACAGTCTGGCGGACAGTCCGCGCCTTTTTTTTTCGCAAACCACCTGTCCTCACCATACATTATTTTGTCTGTATATATAGTAGTGTAAGCATGAGCTAATAATCTAATTTTATATTATGTTACATTGCCTGCGATTTGTTGCACATTCCCCAGTCCTGAGTCTTCGCACCTATCCATTGGGGCCAGCACGTACAGACGTCGACTGTCACCCCCCAATTCACATCCCATCTATGATCATTGCCCGCTCCCACCTATCCCGACTTCTTCTGTTCTCGTACGAGGGATATCAATCGATTCACGTAACTGTGGCGCTATTCAAGAACCAGTCTACTCGTCGAGCATGACTCCAACGACTAGGTTCGGATACACTAATAAGTGTCGAAACTAAGTCATCGTAAAAATCGAAGAAACTTCAAATAATCATCCTCCGAATACTTAATCGGCTCTCTCATACACCATGTCATCCACAAAGCGGTCATGATCAGATTCTGCACCTTCGAGATTGACCCTGACTCCGATCTGGGGCGTGAGTAAAGTCCGTTTTTCAACCTTTGCCATCATCAGCTGTGCGCTGGACGCAGCACGTATATGATTTATAAAAGTGTCCGCCCTTTTGTAACGTTTTGAAAGTATCAACATGGTACTCCCCCTACTCCTTTCTGACCCGAGTACTAGTCTGCGCTATGGCGACATTGGAAAGACTGTTCTTCACTGCCTTCATGTCATCCATTCCATGGAGCGCGCCATGTCCATTTTCTTGGAGGCAGTAACATATGAGAGTCTTAGACTTGACGACTGTTCTCCTCCTCCGACGTTCTCTTTCTCTGCATTCGATGCGCACGTTGGAGACTGCGCGTGCCAAACGCGCGCACAAATGTTCTGGGATCTTTTCAGCTTGTACAAGGTAGAAGAAAACAAACGCGCCCTTGCCAACGCCATCACGGTCCTCAAATCCGTCAAGTCGAACACCGTTAAACTCCTTGAAGAGATAGAGCTGAACCGCGCAAAGCCACGCAGCCCTAGTCTGATGACACTCACTACTCACCAGGCTGTTTGGAAGCGTATCGGCTTTCTCTCTTT
The DNA here is from genome assembly GCF_017499595.1 of Psilocybe cubensis. Lineage (NCBI taxonomy): Eukaryota > Fungi > Basidiomycota > Agaricomycetes > Agaricales > Agrocybaceae > Psilocybe > Psilocybe cubensis. The sequence continues at coordinate 1,556,425 of NC_063006.1, read as the reverse complement.
TCTGGATCTCTCTACAAAGGATCCTGAAGAGTGTATCAAGCCGTGTCATGATGGTGCAGAGTCTCAAGGCATGTTCTCTTTTCTAATTTTTGACGGCCACCACTCACATCCACAACTTTTCAGCGGCCCTCAGAGGCGGTGCTCGATCCGGTCATCGACATCGGGACATAGTAGTCGATACAGAATGGAAACCAGACGACATCGTCTTTGTTTCTCGGCTACTTACGATGTGCAACATGCTGTCCGAATTTCGATTCGCAAGCATTGAAGCAGGCCCGCCAGCTCGAGTCAAAGTCCGCGTAGACCTCCCGCTCATGTACGAGAGAAACGCAAGAGAGCTGGACGACCTGAACGTCTGCAATAAGCGCCGAATCGACTTCCACATCCAGTCCCTTTCAAAGACGAATCGGCAGACGGAGGCCATGCAGATATACGTATCTAGAGTGACGGCAGATTGGGTGCGGAAAGCCGCCATCACCGGGAGCGGCTCGTGGAGATGGTATTAGACTTTTTTTGCATCGCCCTGGCCCCTGACGTGTAACAAGTGTGCTGATGCGCTTTTTTTTGTAGCTTCCCAGATAGCTTCTTTGCGACAAACGATCGAAAGATTACGTGTGTTGCCGCATATGCTTCTTTCCTGGTTGTTCGGGAGGCGTGGTTGAAGTCGAGGATACCCATCTTGATGATGGTGCAGCACTTCTGTTCTCACGGGGGTAAGGCTCCCACACTGTGTTGTGTGTCCAACTATTTTCAACTTGTTTGTCTAGGGTATCGGAACTTGTACTGCCGCATTGTGCCCAACCCAGCGGCTGATATGACTGCAAAAGATTATTCGGCCCTCGGCGACGTTCAATGGTTCGACATCGAAGTGCTCACCGTCGACCAAATCGCATCTGCACCATGGAACAAGACCCCACATACCATTATAATCGGCATGTCATGCCAAGGCACCATCGAAGACTTCAGATTACGCCTGTTGGAGAGCCAGCAGGGTCTACTACCCGCCCACCATCGCTGTGGCCAAGTCGACGAATGCGCGCTGGCCATCGAATGCACCAATATCTCGCATTTGGTCTCTCACTTCTTTTCTCAGCACGAGCAGTTCCCGTTCGTGCTTCCTGGGGGTGAAGATGAGATTGAACGGGTTGGAAGTGCGTTGGAGTGCTCCCTTGGACCAGACGCGAAACATGCCTTTGCTATGGGCCGTGTTGGGGCGGAGAAGTTTGGGACTGGGAGGTCAGCCCGACTCGCCACAATCGAACATATCTTTTTGGAATATCCATGTGTATTTGCGAATGATATGAAAAAGGTCGGAGAAAAACCACAGGTTCTCGGATGTCAGCTGGAGTAATCTTATTTTGTTTTAACAACAAATATGTACTGTAATATACGAATTTGAACGTGAGCTTCAACCAACGGTGTGAGAGTTGCTGTTCTGCGTTTCCACTGTCATCCCTGTTTAACAATCAACTCCTAAAGTAATTTTATATCCCTTTGCACCAAAAAATAAAACCCAAATTGACAATGCCAGCCATCCATTTTATGTTGACCATCGTCAATCGTCCCTTTGGCTCTGAACACCGCATCACTCTCATCAGGCGTGTAGGCCAGTCTAAGGTAACCGACGTCGTGAGTCGTGCGTTGTGAGTCGTGCAGCTTCTGCTGACTCCCTGCACGGCATTCAGAGAGAGATTATTCATACATAGGCGGGATAGTAGAAGTGCAATACGTACGCAGAGGCATCTCTCCCCCTCCCCCTCCCCCTCCCTTTCCCTCTCCTTCACCCTTAACGACACGCCACGTATTTAAACTCGTTATTCGTTACTCGTCAGTTATGAGTTAGCCCGCCACTCTTCGTCCCCTGCCCAGTTACTAACATAATCCGACTTGATCTGATCTGATCAAGCTTCATACTAAGTATAACGATAATAATAACAACCATGCGCCTGAGGCCAATTATAAACTGATACGAAAGCAAGTATAGTATAGTATAGTATTAGTACTGGTATAGTAAGCACATCAATCTACTCAGTAGGTATCTAACTTTCCAAGGTTAACTACTTTTATCTTCTACCTTCTACCTCCTATCTTTTATGTCAATGAGAATAATTCCCTTTTCTGTCTTCCTCGCTTCACCTCGCCTCACCTCACAGTCGCTTAATACACGTATTCATACCCACGCCCCCATACATGCACACGCCCACGGCTAAACAAGCGCTGAAACAAGCGCCCATGTGCCCGTGTGCCCATGTGCCTATGCACCAAATCCACCATATCCCGTCCGTCCAATCAGTCTCGCCGTTCAGCATATCACACTCGTACACTCATACACTCCACTGCTTGACAGGGCTGTGATAAGTCTAACTCTGGGTAGATTCAGAGTGAGCTGCATAGAACGCGTGTGGTCGTCGTCGTCGTCGTTGCTGTGTCCTCTCACTCTCCCTCAGTGTGTGTGTGTGTGTGTGTGTGTGTGTGGGTGATTGCTGTTACAGGTACAGGTGCAGTGCCAGCGATAAAACCCGTAATCGGAATTTGTCGATGTGGGATTCAGAAAATTATATCTCGCGCTCGACTGTATCGAACCCTGGATCACTCTGTACATCAGAAAGAAAAGGGGGAGAGGGTGGTTAGCACGTCGTAGAAAACAAAATGCGAGTTAAATGACGGGAAGGGGAGGACTTACGACGCGCTTCCACCTTCCGTCCCCATCGACGTACCCTTCCTCAGCCTCAGCCTCTGCATCGTCGGCCCCACGACCGCGCTCACTCGTCCCCATTCCCATACCCATCGCCCTAACATCCTCCACTCTCCTATTCCCTGATCCCACCCCCACCCCCGCCTCCCCACCCCCACTTTTCCCCATCCCCTCCACCAACACCTCCAAATCCCTCACAGCCTCCAAATAAAGCGCCTCGCTCCGCCGCTTCAGCATTTTTTCTTTGGGCGTCATCTCTCGTCCTGGAGGTGGCTTTCCCCCCTGTGCCTGTCCTTGTCCTGGTCGCTGTCGCTGTCCCTGTCCTTCAGCATCTTTATCACCTGCACCCTCAGCACCCTCCCCAACCTCAGCGAACCGCCCACGCACATGCGCAACGACGCGCGCCGCGGCGCGCGTATTCCTCGCCATGATGAAGCCGCGCAGGATGGCGGTGTAGAATGGGAGGTCCGGGGGTGGGTAGGTCAGCCAGTGGCCTTGGCCTTGTGCGTGTGCGTGTGCGGGTGGGTGTTCCCCGCTGCTGGTGGTGGTGGTGGTGGAATCAGATGCAGATGTGGAATTAGGAGGGGTGTTGGGAGTGGAAGAGGAAGTGGTGGTGGTGGTGGTGGTGTAGCGGGGACGCCGCGGGCCGTGTGTGCGTAGCGGGACCCACTCGCCACCATGTGCAGCTGCACCCTCAAGGCGCGCGATAAGCTCCCACACATCGCGCTCGCGCTCGCTCATTCCTCCCTCTCCCTGCTCCTCACCCTCCCTCCCCTCCCCTCCCTCTGTCATTCCATCCCGCTCCCGCTCCCGCTCCTTCCTAGCACGCACCCCCTCCTCCAGCACCGCCCACCTCGACGCTCTCCCCACCCCCACCCCCGAATCCCTCGCCAACACCCTCCCCATCTCCGTCCACACATACACCTCAGGACTCACACCCAGCTCAAGCATGTCGCGCACGACGCGCCACCCCGCGCGGGCGCCGTACCCTTCGAGGAGCGGCTCGAGGAAGGGGGTGAATGATGCTGAAGTTATGCGGGTGTGTGAGGGCGGGAGGGAGAGGAGGGCGCGCGGGAGGGCGATGTGTGAGGGTGGTGGTGGTGGTGGTGGTGCGGGAGGTGCTTTGGAGGGTTGTTTGGAGGGCTGTTTTTGTAAGTGATTTTGTGGGTGCTTTTGTGGTTGTTTGATGCCGTGCGCGGGAACGGCGTCAAGTTTCCCTGCCTTGGCCTTCTCCTTAGCCTTCTCTGCACCCTCTGCAGCGATATCGACGTGCGCCTGTGCAATGCGTAGAAAGGCCATGTACACGTCCTTCCGCCGCGGGCGCGGTGTAACACGCACGAGCGCATGCCAGAGCAGGGTGCAGTGCGTGTCCTCCGGGAAGAGCTTTGCGCTGGAAAAGGGGGATAGAGTGTGCAGGTACGCTGTGCCTGCACTTGCACTTGCGTTTGTGGTTGAGGTTGAGTGGGAGTGGGAGTGGCTGTAGGAATCGGAGGAGGAGGAGGTGCGGGGTGGTGGTGGTGCAGGGAACGTTATTCGCGCGGGGTACTTTGCGGGGTTTGACGCGCGCCGCGCGAGGTGCGCGGTGTACCGCTCCATGACGAGCGCGCGGTCCACACCAAAGAGGTAGAAGTGGTCTACGAACGTCTCGACGACGAGCTCGTACAGCCTGTGGCGGTGATAAAACAGCATCTCCGCGAGCGCGTACGTGGACGCCGTGATCCTTGCCGCGGGGTTACTTTTCGCGGTGGGGTTGGGTCCGTCGAGGAGGGTGATGGGACCTGAGCCGCGGTGCGCGCGGCGGAAGAGGGTGTGTAGGATACGCGTGCGGCCGTGCTGCGCGATGTACATCTCCATGAACGCTGCGATGCTCTTGGAGTGCGGCACGCGTGTGCGGGTGAGGAGCATCGCGTGGAGGTAGCGCGCGGCGAGGACGACGGAGCCGTTGAAGTCGACTTCGTCTTCCACCGCGGGGCGGCGTTCTTCTAGCGCGTCGAGTTCAGCGGGGGAGAGGGTGGTTGTGGCTGGCGCGGCGTGGTCGAGCAGCTCGAGGACGCGTGGGATGGGGGCGTCTTTGTGGCCGAGGGAGATGTCGTGGGCGGCGACGTCGTGGAGGAGTTTGATGGTGGGTTTGTGGAGGACCCAGAGGCCGTGTGCGACATCGACGAGGAGGGGGACGGCTTCGTCTGCGCGGCGGGCCAGGGCGAGTGTGCGGACGACGCGGTTGCGGAAGATGCTGCGTGCGCGGGGGAGCTTGTCTGTGTCTAACCCGGCATTGGTGGTGTAGACGACAAGGGCGGCGTCGATGGCGTTGAGAAAGAAGGGGAGGCGAGTGGGAGAGAGGGAGCGGACGGTGATGTCGACGAGACGCTGAAATTTGTCGATGTAGCCGAGGGAGGCGAGGACGGAGAGGAGGCGGGCGATGGTGCGGGTGTCGGGGTTTGCGACTGTGCGGAGGAAGTGGGCGTCGAGGAGGGAGAGGACGGTTTGGGTCTGGGGCGCGGACTGGCGGGTTGTGCGGTGGAGGGGCGGGATGAGGGCGAGCCAGGCGGCGATGCGGTCTGACTGCTGTTGAGTGAGGGGCGCGGTGGGGTCTGTGGATTGGAGAAGGGCGAGGGCGACGTAGGCGTACTTGGGGGACGGGGGGATGGGGACGCCGAGATCGTACATGTCGACGAGCAGGGCGTGGGCGTCCTCGTAGCGGCCGGAGAGGAGGGTGCGGTCGAGGAGGCCGACGGAGGTGTTGGTGAGATGGGCGGCCTCTGAGAGGGGGGCAAAGACGGGGGTGGCGGCGTCTTCGAAGAGAGGGCCGTCGTCGGTGGAGGGATCTGGGAGGAGGGCGGGGAGAGACTGCTGGATGATGTCGAGGGTGGAGGGGCGGGGCGGGGCGGGGGCGGGATAGTCTGCAGCGCTGTCCTCGAAGACGGGGCTGGGGCGGAGACGGGACTCTGCGGCTGAGAGCAGCTGGTCGAGCTCTGGACGGACGGAGGGGTCGAGGAGAGGCAGAACCTCGTCGCGGGCATAGCGGGCATGGCCGTTCTGTGCAGCAGTGAGGGCGAGCTGGTGCAGCAGAGGCTTGTGGGTGATGGTGCGGCAGACGTGGCGATAGGCATCCAGTCCGTCCGAGGAGGCAAGGATGTCTGCGAGTAGCCGCTGGGCAGAGGGAATGTTGCCCTCTTCGTGGACAAGCGCCCAGAGTCTCCGCAGAGAATCCTGTCTCTCAATCACATTGATGGGATAGTCGCGCGCGGCGACCGAGGACTCGCACCGCACCAGCGAGCGTCGCCCACAGCGCAGGACAGTGTGCAGCATAGACTTGCGCAGACAGTGCAAAATATCCGTGACGGTGAATATACCCTGTCACGTCACACGACTACATAGATAAGATGCGGCTGGCTGTTTCTGGCTTCCTTACACCTACTCCATCATCGCCCGCTGGTCGTGCTCACAGCCTATCCACTATGCCTGACTCGCCCCCACGCCCACCTCCTATCAAGTACACTGCTCCCCTCGGCACTCGCTGGGCAAAGGAAAAGGCCGCTGCAGGCGGTGCTGCCGCCTTTGACCTCCCCACTGACCCAAAGTCCATCGGCCCCTGGATCCTCGGCGAGTGCGTCGGCAAGGGCGCCTCAGGTCGCGTCAAGATCGCCCGCCACCGCCGCACCGGTCAACTCGCCGCCGTCAAAATCCTCCCCGTCGCCCCCCTCGTCTCCTCCCGCGCGTCTCTCGCCACCCGCGCTGCAAAGTCTGAGAAACAGCGCCTCGGCATAGACCGCGAGATCACCATGATGAAACTCATGAACCACCCCAACATCATGCGCATATACGACGTCTACGAGGGCCCCACTGAGCTCTTCCTCGTCCTCGAGTACGTCGAGGGCGGCGAGCTCTTTGATTTTCTCGTCAACCGCGGCAGACTACCCCCCAACGAGGCTCTCATCTACTTTCGCCAGATCGTCTACGGCCTCAACTACGCCCATACATTTTCCATCATCCACCGCGACCTCAAGCCAGAGAACATCCTCATCGCCTCTCTCGCCCCGCCCCAGATCAAAATCGCCGACTGGGGCATGGCCGCCTTTGCCCCGCCCGCCCTTCAGCTAGAGACGAGCTGCGGCTCACCCCACTACGCCAGCCCAGAGATCGTCAACGGCGAAAAGTACCAGGGAAACGCGACGGACATCTGGAGCTGCGGTGTTATCCTCTACGCTCTCCTCACAGGCCGCCTCCCTTTCGACGACAAGAACGTCCGCAACCTCCTCGCCAAAGTCAAGAGCGGCAAGTACGACATGCCTACCTGGATCGACCCCCTCGCCAAGGACCTCCTCAGCAAGATGCTCATCGTCGACGTCAAACAGCGCATTACCGTCAGTCTCAGTCTCTCTTGTTCCTATTAACTACTAACACAATACAGATTCCCGAGATCCTCACACATCCCTGGCTGCTCACACACACCTCTATCCCATTCACATGCCCCGCCCCGCCCCGCCCGCTCTCCTCTTCCTCTTCCCACCCACCATCCGCCCACCAAACGCAGCACCAAACACAGACAACACTCACATACACCCTCCTCCCCCCGCCGCTGCCACCGTCCCCCTCGCTCCTCGCACGCCCGCTGCCCTCGCCTGCACATATCGACGCCGAGCTCTTTGCGTCCCTCCGCATCATTTGGGGGCGGCACGCGGATCCCGCTGGCGATGTCATCAAACGCGACCTGTGTGCGCCCCAGGGACGCGGTGTGCATGCCAAAGCATTTTATTTCCTTCTTGGGAGGTACAGAGAAGAAGCGGGTGGGCGGAGGCGGGAGGATGGGTTGGCGCTGGGTGTGGGTCTTTCAGGCCAGGGCGAGACGGCGGAAGAGGAGATGGCGAAGGTTAATTTCAACCTTGGATGGGAGCTCGAGAGCGGGCTGAGGCAGTATGAGGTCCAAGCGCCTAGGATCCCCGCTTCAACTGCTGCTGATGCTGCTGCAGATGATGATGAACCTGCTCCGAGCCCTGTGTTCTCCCCGCCTCCACCGCCTTATCCTTCTACGACGACTACTACTAGCACGACGACGACGACCTCGGACGCAGCGCCCTCGCGCAGACGGACAGTTACGGACGGATCGTTGCCTTTGCATATACACACCGTCAGCCATGCGAATGCGAATCCGCAGCACCATGTCTCGTCGAGCGCGATACCGCGCACTCCTGCGCCTCCTGTGCTCGTTCAGTCGGCCCCGCCCGCACCCTCGCAAACGCAGACGCACCCATCCTCGCTCCCACCAACACAACCGCAAACGCAGACGCAGACACAACAAGTCCCACAGCCGCATGTGCTAGGCGTGGGAACGAACGCTGTGATTGGTCAAAAAATGGGAACGGTCACGGGATCGTCACAGGGTACGCGCGCGTTTGGCGCGCCGAAGAGGGGGTGGACGTATTCGGGTCCTGGGTCGGGTTCTGGGTCTGGATCTGGCGGTGGGGTTGGACAGGGACAGGGACAGGGAAGCGGACAGGGACAGGGAAGCGGACAAGGACAGGGTAGTGGACATGGACAAGGACAGGGACAAGGACAGAGTCATATGCACGCGATGGGATTTTCGCAGCATTTGCAGCAGTTGCAGGCGCGTGCTCATGCACATGGGCATGGGCAGGGGGGTTCTGGGAGATCGCGCGCTGGGAACTCTGGGCATGCGAGTGCTGCTGGTTCTGCAAGTTCAGATTCTAATTCCAATACACATGGATATGCACATGGCCCTGTACACCCACACGTCCATGCACAATCCCCGGCCCCGGCCCACGTCCATGCACAAGCCCACGCACAAGCCCCGACCCACGCTCATCCTCACGCTCACGTCCATCCACACCCCCACGCAAACACCCACGCGCAAGCGCTCCCGCTCCTGACAGCACCACGCACCGAAAACGCACAGCTCCAACGCACAGTGGAGGATGTGGCGCGGAAGGTGAATGAGCTTGTGCAGGCTGTGACGCAGGCGCCGCCTCCTTCTCCTTTGGGTTCTCCGTTGGGTTCGTCGCCTGTACCTGCTACGCATGGGCATGATGAGAATGATATGGAGATCGTAGTGGAGGGTATGACTGGTGTTGGTGTTGGTGTTGGGGAGCGTAGGGAGAGGGTGGATGAGGCGGATAAGGAGAATGCGCACGCTGGTACTCACACTCATGCACACCCCCATGTTCATGCACACGCTGGCGCGCACCAGATTCTGACACAGAAACGAGCCTCCGCGGACAAGGAAAATGACAAGGACAATGACAGGGTTAAAGACAAGGACAAAGACAAGGAGGCGTTACATGTCATTCAGCCTGCGTATCATGAGGCAGATGTACTCGCTGAACTGCATTTACCGCTTAATCAGGGGAATGGTGGGGGTTTAGGAGATGAGGATGTGTATGAGGGCGGGTATAATCCTTATGAGGGGTATTTGGTGGAGGGTGTGGTTGTTGGGGATGCTAGCGCCAACTATCCAAACGTCAAAAACCACAGTGCTAATACCGACGCCAATGACCCCGCCCACAACCACAACGCCAACCTCAACGTCAAAAACCACGAGCACCACGAGCACCACGCTCAGGAGGAAGAAGATGAGGAAGAAGACGAAGAAGGCGAAGAGAGCTGGAGCCACGTGAGCGTGAGTGCTGCTGAAGCGCATGGGGATACTAATCCGGAGAGGGTGGGCCGGAAGGTGGGCGGTTATCAGGGGCTTGCAATTGGGGTGCAGAGTGGGGGTGGGATTGGGAATGGGAGGGATTTGGGTGGTGGTGGTGGTGGGGGTGTGAATCAAGGGGGAGGGGGTGTGAGTGGGGGTGGGAATCAAGGAGGAGGGGGGAATGGAGGGGGGAATGGGGCGGGAGGAGGAGGGGGGTATGCGCAGCATGTGCAGGCGCTTGTGAAGATGAAGAAGGAAAAGGAGAGGGAAAAAGAGAGAGAGAAGGAAAGGGATAAAGAGAAGGAGAAAGAGAAAGAGGAGAAAAAGGAGAAGAAAACAAAGGCTGAGAGGAAAGGGAGACGTGAGTTTGTTTTCTCTTTTTTTCTGGGTTATTATTATTATTATTTCTTATGCTTTTTTATTATTTTTTCTAGCACCACCGCTTGATTTACCGTCTCTTAATACGGGTCATGGACATCACCACGCAGCGCGACGCGCTACACTTGGTGGAGCACTCGCTTCTCCGCTGTTCTACGCGTCCTCGCCTGCACCATCACCAATGCACTCACCTATGCCCTACCACACCAACTCCAACACCACCCACGCACACTCTCACTCACACCCGCACACGTCAAATACCACCACGCACCATCCACACACAACCACACACGCACACAAGATCCTCGCCTCGCCCGTTGTAGGCGAGTTCAAAGGCTGGTTCTCGAGTTTGTTCAGTTGGAAACAAGGGTCGGGCGGGTCGTCGAATCTTGGTGCGTATGGGTTTGGAGGGGGGACGGGGCCTGGGTTGTTGTATTCGGTGCAGGATTTGAGGAGGACGGTGGGTGTTGTGCGAGGTGTGTTGGAGGGTATGGGTGTGGGTGTTGTGGGTGTTGGTGGTGCGCCGCCTGTGTCTGGGCATGTGTCTGGGAATGTGCATGTGTCTGGGGATGGTGCAGCGGGATCTGCGGTTGATGGAGGATATACGGGACATACGAGCGAGATTCTGTTATGTCGGATTGACCAGTCTGTGGTTGATCCGGGGACGGGGACGACGCTTAAGAGTGTTAGGTTCCGTGTTGAGATTAGGGGTGTTGCGGGTGGTGCGGGTGGTAGTCCTGTTGGGACGCCTGGCGAGCAGCAGTACCAATACCAACACCAACACCAGCAGCACCAGCACCAGCAACAGCAGCAGGCACCGCAGTATGCGACACATCAAAATGCGCTGATGCTCTCACCTACGATGGAGGAGCCGTCGTCTGCGCCGATGACGCCGGTGACGCCGTTACCGCCTGGTGCGGGCAGTGCTGTGGTGGGTGGTACGGTTGCGGGTACGGTTGCGGGTATGGGTATGGGTGCAAATCCAGTCGCTGCTGCGCCGACAACGACGGCGGCGGTGGGGGCGGCGGTTGCACCGGGCCCCCGTGCTCGGGCGAGTATGCTCCTTGGGCGCGCGGCGTCTTATCATAGCTCCTCGGTGTCGGTGCCTATATCCGCGCCGTCACCCTCCGGCGCCAATTTCAATTTCCACTCCAATTCCAGCTCAAACTCTCACAACACCAGCGCGAGTACCAGCGCGAGTGTGAATGCCAATGCGAATGGGAGATACGAGATCCCGCATGGGTGTCAGTGTATAATTGCGCTGGTGCATGAGAAGGGGTCGATGTCGACGTTTAGAGCGGTGTGGAAGAGGCTCAAGGAGGAGTATGCGCGGTCTGCTTCGGTGGGTTTGGCTGTCGTCGGTGGTGGTGGTGGTGGTGGTAATGTGTCACGCGGCGTTGCTGGAGGTGGAGGTACTGCGACGAGAGTGAGTCCTGGAGACCAGCACCCGTATCAGTACCCGTGCTTTAGTCCTGCGCTCCCGCCTATGACCCCGGCTCCATATGCGGATGGGCAGATGCATGTACAGCCGCAGATGCAGGTGCAGGTGCAGGGTCAGAGGATGGGTGTGTGAGTTGATTTTCTGGGGTTTTTTGGGCGTGTGGATGCTTGGTGGTTTTTTGCTGGCGACTTGGACTTGGAGCTTGTGTGATTTTTCTTTCTTTCTCTGGGATTGTGTTCTGGCAACTACGTTCTTGGAGGCTGCTAGGCTGGCGACTGGCAACTGGCGACTGGCGACTGGAGACTTGGCCTATACCTTTACACCTTTACTGGATCTACTGGATTTGGATCTTTTAACGTCATCTTGAGGCTGGAAGCTGGCTGTTCTGACTGGTTGTAGCGGGTCTACTATACTCTATTCTACTCTAGGACCCTTCCCTCGCCTTGCGATCTTATTTTTTGGGAATTTTGTTTTTCATCTATGGGATGGGTTTATTAGTCTGGGTTTTCTGATATCATATGATGTGATACGGTCTCCTCCCTGGAGGATGGGACGGGTAGAAGAATGTCAACGGGTAGCAGACAGATAGACAGACGGACGGCCGGACGGACGGAACAAAAACGACACTTGGAAAAAAAAAAAAAACAAGATCACCCATCATTCTTCTGGACGCGTTTCGCGTTATCGGGCAGATTTATGACTCTTGAAGCTTGAAGCTTGACTAGTGACTAGTGATTTCTGATCCCTTCGATCTCGTGCGGTCCGTTCGAGTTGGATCGATGTGACTCGTTTTTTTTGCCTCGTATTCGTCTGGTGGGCTGTACAGTGGCAGCGGTCGGTTGGAGGGGTACCGGGGTAATGCGGGATGGGTGTATGGTGTACGGTGTACGAGATATGTTGTGTGTTAGTAGTGTTAACTACGAGATCATGTAACCCACATGTCAGGATGACTATGACTCTTCTGCGGAACCCGATGGATGATCAGCGGTTTTTTTCAATTCTGAGCAAAAAAAAGTAAGAACGGAATGTCTTTTCCGTAAACTTCCTTGCCTTCTTGGTCTGAGAGAAGTCAAGATGATTATGAGCCGTAAGAACCCGCGTTCTTTCTATGAATACAATGCGAGTGCCTTCGTTGAGATGAGTTACGGTGGGGTGAGCACGGGGAACGGGCCGAGTGTGATGTCCTAATTGGGTAGTCGTACCCAAAGAGTGTATATTCGATACGAGCGTGCATACATCGCTGGCGGACTCCAAAGTCGAGCCAGAACAAAATACATATCGGCCTCATATTACCTACCTCACTCCAAACGGAATATCGAGCGATGGTGTTGCAGTGGAAGGTGCGTAAGGGGCTGGGTGCGGTCGTATCTCGACCGCACCGCCATCGCCCTGTCGCTTCGAGCCGTTGTCTGGCGCGATGGATGGATTGGAAGGGGGTGTTTGTTGGGCTGTTAGTGTGATTGTTGTGCTGGGAGATTAGCGGACTGTGTGATTCCCCTGTGTATCTTTGTTGGAGAGGTGTATGGTGTATGTTTGAGGGTTGGGTTGGGCTTTGGGATTTTATTTTAGAGATAATCTGTGATGCGCCTTTTTTTTGGGTGGTTGGGAGGTGAGATTTAATGGGGTGGTTGAGGTAGGTGGGTGTGGGTGTAGTGGTTGAGGTGCTTGGAGAGGGTGTGGTGCGTTAAGGCTGTGTTTGTGTTAGTAGGGAGCATGGTAAGTAAGCTAGTAAATAGTCTTGCGCTCGCTCATTGGGTTTAGCTTTAAATAATGGTCTATTTAGCTCTGGATAAGACATTAGACCGCCTGCGCAGCGGTAAGTATGTTCACCAGACTCTCTACTAAATTATAGACGCGCTCGCCCATGTCTCTGTGGCAGCCTGCGCAAGCACGGACGGGCCATTTCTCAATATTGCCCTTTCGGGCAGAGTTCTGCGCTTCCAAGATCTATCGCATCTTTGTGGGAAAAACCTGTAACTCATGGCCACCTTACGTTCACCCCTGCACACCCCCTATTATGCACCCATTTTTAAGGCCGGGGGAGGATGCCATTTCTACACTTCATAAGCGTATTTATGGGCCAAAACCGGGGGCCCAGCTTTCCTGACAAGCCAATGCGTCACCACGCTCTGTCACACAATATCTCAATTCTGATTCCATATCGCGGCTTCCCGCTCCAGAGATGCCTCTGAGCGTGTATTTTTGTGTTGCTTTTGGGGGATGGGTTGGGATTGGACGTTTCCGGGAGGGTGTGCCAGGCTCCCATCCGTCATCGCCTCGGACTCGGATTTGATGATTCGGGAAGGGGTAGAGGGGATGGATTATGGGGGGCCAGGTGGGTGGGTGGGGGCGTGTACGGCGATAATCGTGCTTAAGCACGATACTATGGGCCTACGGCTGGACTGGACGAATGTTTGGCATGGTATGCATCCCGTGCGTGCGGTAACCATCAGACGGGGGGCACGTACAAACAAAGATCTGGGCAGGCATGGCCTGGCAGCGGACCCCCCAACCCCCCTCCGCCGACATGCTGGGGCGAGGTCTGAACCTGGGATTCCTCAGGATCCGGCCAGGCCAGCTAAGTGGATACGCGATTGTGACTAGTGGCAGAATGGAGTAAGAGACAGGCTTAGCTCCGACGCGTATCTTTTCCTAGTAATGGGCTGCGTCATACCTGCTGGTGGGATAAAGGGAGTTTGCCTTGGGAGGATGGATACAATTGTGTGAGTCAGTCAGTCAGTTACTAGGTGCTTCATTGTGTGTGTCGAGTCGACATACAAAAGAGAGTTATTTTCTGCCATTGTTGACTCGAATGGAAGCACAATTGGGGACCGGTGACCGCTCGGCTTACATGGCGGATGGTGGGAGAATTATTCGTGCATGGCCACGACTCACGAGTAACAATGGACACCATCGTCGACACCTCGAGGTTAACGATGTTTGAACGAAATAATTCCTCAATGAGGCGAAAATTACTATATAGCCAATTCGGGCCAATTTTTAGAGGTGAAAAAGACCAAAGCTGGTAAATCATCCCTGAAAATAAGCGAGAACTTGAAGAACAAGGTTAAGAGATGATTACCAGCAGGAGTGATGCGCAACCACGTTGCTTGTGGCCTTTACAAAGTCTTTGCTTTGTCGTTCGTTGCCAGACTTCGAAAACGAGGCAAATATGAAATACTTCCGGACAAAAGACGGCACATTGACGGTGTGTGTACTCGCGCATATCTGGCTGGGACCACGTGCTCCCCAAAAAAACAAGAGGTTATTGGAATTGTCTTTGTTCAACGCAAGAATTACTGTGGTTAGATATTGGACGCTCCTAGGGTGTCAAACGCTTATTAACGGATGGGTTTACTAGTCTCGTATGCGTCTCATTCAAGGTTGATAGTTTTCGACGAAATGATATTTCGTCGGTGGAGCAGGCTGCATCAGCCTCATGTTGACTAGGAATTTCAGCATCTAAATTAAGATATTTTACATCTTCAGACCGCCTGAGAGTACAAGTAATCATATGCATTGTTAAGCATTTAGAGTGCTTCTGAAAAAACCTGAGCGCCAATCTGCCAAATACCTCCATGCTTCCCGGAGAAATATCCAATGACTCGTGTCATATAGAAGACGACTTTTTTTAAAAGAAATCAATGCCTGCAGACAGGCGTGTGGAGTTTGTGCACTCTCCCACCCGTTTCAAGAAACTAAAGGCGCGACAAGCGCAAGGCAGTGGTATCTGTATTTGTCCAGGCGTAGTCGTTCCGGATCCCGCATGTGAGCAATTCTGCCAAGCAATTGGTATGTGGCTAGTGCCTCGAATTAAGAGGTACCGCCGTTGACCGCCCGCCCCAAAGCTCATCCCTTTCCAGTAGTCACGATATGAGTTACTGTAGTTAGTAGCATTCAGTTCGTATTCTATGATGTTCTATAGAAGTCTCCGGTATGGAATCTAATCTAATTTCCTTTTTGAGTGCCGACACAATGGCTCTTTCGCTATGGTTTCCCACCTGTAGCGACGATAATTAATGGCTTCTCACCTCATCATCGGCCACTGAGTTGGTCAACATTTCGGAAGAATATATGGAGACTTCAGCGTTTGATTAGTTGGAGGAGACCAAGCCATGTTCAAAAAAGGAAATGTGCAAAGCGGCGACTGCGGGAATCCCAGGAATCCTTATCCAAGAAGTCTTGATAAACAGATCATCATGTTGAAAAACTTAGCGCTGCATCAGGAGTCCTAGATAGCCTTCGCAGTCAGTCACAAAATTAGTGTTCATCGTATTGGTAGATGATATCGGTATGTATTATCAGGGAAAGGTGGCAGTGATAAAAATACGTGAATAGAATTATGTGAGATAACCCGTCGAGGTCCGTAGCACAGGCCTCGGAATCCCAGCAACAATGCTGAAACCCGGCGCTGACTGGTGTACCTGGGTTTCTTGGACATGTCCTAATATGCAATAAGTTGTATAGGTGGCCTGTGCGGACTAGGCGATGTGTAGTAGTCATCGCAGATTTTCCCATGGCACAAAGCAAACTTTTGTTATAATCAGGCAGCAACGGTTTTGAAATTGTAAATACAAGGGAACGGATTTGCGTACCTGCTCCCGGGAGAAGATCTCAACAACGGTGAAGGACCGGAAGCTACGAGAAGAAATGAGAACCTTTCCCAAGATGGACAGCTGACTGGTTGTTCTAAATTAAAGTGGGTGAGAACAAAGAGGGCGCCCAACCCCGCAATTGGTCAGGATCCTAGCCGGAATCCGTTTGCAGTGTGATTGATTCCGCGGCTTGTGGCCTTGCATGGGTCGGGAAACAACGAGGCACAGAAAAGGGCAGGAAATGGTAACAGGGGATGAAGGTGATGCTAGCAGACAAAAGGCCTTTAGAAGGTGCACAGGAGATGAAATGGAAAAGGTTTGGATACCTTTCAGAGAATGGAAGACTGGAAGGAGATAGATCCTGATATTAGATTTATCTTCATCGATCGTTCAGGAAAAACTTGAAGGGTTCCTGTAGGCACGTGCAGCTGTGTGACTTGTTTGTTGATGCTTCGTTTGTGCCGTAAGAGTACAACAAGTCAATTGCTTCCAAACCACGACTCCACCGCCATTTGCCTCCTCTTTTTAACCCCAACACCTCCCTTGGCCAATGACCATCCTTATCCCTCGCCACAACATGTCTCTTCACCCCAATAAGCATATCAGACGAAATGCGACCGCTGTTATGGCCGGTGCCTTTGATCCCCGGCCTCCCAGAGATGTCCTCACAAGCCTGCTCAATGGCGTTGGTCCGTACAAGGAAGTAGAGAGAGACGAGGAGGCGCGCCAGAAGAGGAAGCTTGAGAAGAAGGAGCAGAAGCGGGAGGAAAAGAGGAAATTGAAGGCTGCTGCGCGTCAGCGTCAGAAAGAGCTGGCGGAGGAGCATAGTCGCGCGACTGCAGAGGGCAATTATCCCAGCACCAGTGCGTTGAATCCACCCCCTGCTGCAGCCAGTAACACCGTCGCGTCCTTCTGGAGAGCACGGCCTACAATCTTCATACCTGGCGTTCAACGGTCGGTCTCGGTCACACCTTCCCCTACCTTATCCCCGCGTCGATTAGCTTCGACTCCTGCTTCTACACCCGGTCCCTCCATCTCATCAAGCACATCCCGCACCTCGTCGAAACGGCCGCATACACCACATGATGACGATGAGGAGACAGCAGTTGAGTTGCAGTCGACCACTTTATCGGCGCCACCGCGTCCGCGTAAGAAACGGGCGGCAGCGAAGAAAGGTTGGAAGGGCTGGGTAGAAGGCTCGCCTCCACCCTCCGATAAACTCATCAATCTGGATGCTGTGCCTCTTCTGCAGGAACGACGCACGAGGAGCGGGAAAAATTTCGATGGCATCGGTGTTGGCAATCAGCATTGGCTGTAGATGTGAGTCACCGTATTGACTCATCTAACGGTTCAATTTTGCTCATCTTCTGTCATTTAGCTCTTTATATGCTTTGGACATTATCTGCCTATGTTTTGGAAGGATTCAAATCCACTATGGTGGTCGCCGCCGTCTCTTCGTCGCTCGCCCCCGACGGAACACTATTCCGTAAATATCCATACTGGCAACGAACACCGCAATTTCTGGTAGACTGCAGATTTACTTCGCGCGTTGGCTGTTATCTTCAAAGACTTACCCTTCTGCTTTCCTTTTGTCTTACATCTTTCTTTCACTTCATAACTGTCGCACTACCGTGTATTGTCTAGTAGCCCCATCATCAATCGTACTATCCTTCTTTCGTCCTTGATTTGTTAGCTTCTTTGCAAGTTCGGTTAATATCTTTCTCTTCTCTCTCTTGTACTCTTGTCCCGCTCCAACTTTCTAGTTTTGTGTTTTGGCATGACTTCATTTTTGGTTCTCGAAAGGCTCCGAAATTTTGACTTAGTCTTGTATACCCAGCCGCGGTTTTCTTTCAAAATATGGTAGGTAGAACAACAGTGTCTCTTTGATATAGGCTCATAATTCATAACAATATATGCCGTTCAACCAACCATTCTTGTCAGTTATGCTGGTTCATCCCGGCGCGCCTGTTGGGCGTCTTCAATGGCACTCATGATCGGCGCAAAATTTAGGTAATTGTGTTGAAAAAGGAAATGCTTCGGGCCGCCAGTGCCTCTGAAAGCAAATAGACAACAACAACCATCTCAACAGTCGCCAAGCTGCCAATTTAATTTTGACCTCATAGTTCTACCCCCATCTCCATCGTCGGTGTAGCTCTTCGGGAGGCCCAAGTGCTCAAAAGGCTGGAGGAGAATCTTTCTAGCCCATCTACCCCACTTAAGCCTTCCAATTCACACCATTGTCACCATACACGCTGCCCGAAGTTCTGGTCCCAAGTCACGGCAACTTTTCTGACCAACCCGCGTTTGACCGGACTTTCCAACGACTCGAGGAGATCAACTCGACGCGCCGTTTGGGTCGAAACTAGCTTAGATAACGGGAAGCTTTGATTCGCTCTACTTCTTGACCTTCTGTGTTGGTTAAATCAACCTCTCGACGCCGCTACAATTTCCACCGTTCTCTGAATACGTTCTTTGAAATGATTTTGCCCCAATTTCCGATTCTTCCTCAACCACCATCATGGTTCCCGGGGCACATGATGAAGTTCACGCGGAGCCTGCCTGCTTTACTCAAAAGGACGAACGTCGTTCTCGAAATCAGAGACTCGCGGCTTCCGCTGACGAGTATAAACAGGACTTTGGAAGGTATGTAGGTTGATTCTATGCGTGTCAATCGGATGAGGCTATAGCCTACGAGGGACGTTCGATAGCCTTGATGTTTCGTATCCTTCTTGTACCTCTTGAATTGGGCAATCAAACACAATGGGTTAGATCGTAATTCATTACCGGTGCTCTCTGGCGGTCTGGCCCCAATGCCTCGCGTCCTTGACTTTGATTTGCACCTGTCGGCTATCATGGCATAACTCTTACCCTTTATGTGTGTAGGTGCGTTGAAAAAATGGAGGCTTGAACGAGGATGGGATCCGAATAATCCGGGTCGCCGTTTCTTTGCTGTTGAAGCATGCGAACACATTGTCGTGTTGAATAAACGCGACCTTGTTCCTGAGTGGGGCCTGGAGGTGTGTGTGGTTTACTTTACACTTTACAACGTTGTATTAAGAGGCTAATCGTTTGAATGTAACAGCCTTTTCGAAAGGCTATGGCTGCGAAGTATCCACACCAGCAGCTCTTCTTCGCATCATGGCAGCGGCCACGGGATATTCGTACTCTCAACGAGATCCTTGTAAGTATGTCACCGTTTATCACTCGGTGAATCGACCTGTTTATTTACCGTGCCCTTTATCGCTTTATTGAATGGCACTTGTAGACATCGCCAAGGAGTACCCCCACGCGATGGAGCTGAACGTCCTTGTAATTGGTATGCCAAACGTCGGCAAGTCGACATTACTGAACGCACTTCGAAGTATGGGAATTAAAGGCCGTATGTAAACATCCGCCAGTGTTTGCTAAATTACTGACCGTTGGATGAAATTCTATTTGTCCACTAACAGGAACGGCAAAAGCATTTCAGACTTCGGCGAACCCTGGAATGACGCAAACTTTGTCTACGAGGTTAAAGTTATCCTTAGACCCGCTGGTGTACGCATATGATACACCCGGAGTCATGTTGCCCTTCCTTGGCCGTGGGGCGGAGGGCGCCGAAAGAGGAGTGAAACTTGCTCTCATCGGTACGTAACATCCATCTATACACCACAAGGGTGGTGATCAGTAAGACTGATAAGAAACCTTTCATTCAACCTAAAAGCGGGCATCAAAGAAGGGTTATACGACATGGAAGCGCTAGCTGCGTATCTGCTCTACAGACTAAACGTGCTGAATCCCATATGTAAGTGCGATATCCGAATGCACAACAATCTGTGGATGACAATGACAACGACGCTTTGTTTGTCGTTGTTCATCATGCCACATAACTCTGGTTTTATCATATTCAATTTAAATCAGGACTTACTAATCCCTGTTTCTATTTCAGCGCCGGCGTATTTACAGTTACTGCCGCCTGGAACTGCCCCAACGAACGATGTGGAAGAGTTCTTGATGCTACTTGCCAAGCGTATGGGCATGATCAAGCGCGGCGCTGAGGTGGATCTCAGTCGTGCTGCGGTATACTTTGTGCGGTGGTGGCGCGAGGAAGGAGGGCTCTTGTCTGCGGCTTCGTCACCCCGTTTAGAAGCCAACCTGTCAAAAGACCTGAATTCGCCAGCGTCACGTACTCTGGCCTGGGGTTTTGACTTTCAGTGGGATCTGCAGCCGGAGGACACGCCGCTGGGTTATAACCCCGAAACCCTCATCCAACAGAAGATGGAAGAGACGATAGAGGAATACGTACAAGCTACGGAACGGGAAGAGGCTGATGAAAATAACATCAGTCAAACGCAAATAAAAAAGAAAGCAGTATTAGAGGAGAAGGAGAAAAGGCGTCTGAAGCATGCGGCTAAGGGTGGAAGACGGTAGTGATTTCGTTTGTTTTGCGGTATCTTCTCTTGTGCGTCAATTTATTTTTCGCTTTCCTTGGCTACTTTACGGTCTTTACCGCCTCATGTTGTTTACATATGGACTGTTGAAATTGACGGAATGGATTACCACCTCAGCTGAAATAATCAGGTAGGGAAAATACCACTCCATCCCTTTTGAACATGACGTATGACCGATGTGAGCACAATTGCCCGAATTCCGAGATCAATGAAATAGACAAACACACAATCTATTATCGCTGGTTTATTACCCAAGGATCGAAAAAATGGTATGTGCTACTACAGGGGTTGCTAAAATTACAGAATGCCTAAATATGGAATGGGAACACGAGGTAACGAATAGATGCTTTGCATAATTCTAGAAAGTTAGAAATCAAGATAGTCTCGTCCTCGTCCCCATGCACCACCACCAGTTCCCCCAACGGTCCCGTACGGATCTTCTCCAGTAGAAGCTGTTACTCCGCCGGAGGTTCCTTCAATGTCCTTATAAGAGAACTCGCGTTTGAATTTGGTCTCGAGCGAAGACATGGTGCCAATCAACTTTGTACAGGCTTGTTCGAGCACGGCTTGAGGTGTCTTTGTGCCGTCGGTTTGGATTTTGATGAGGAAGTAAGGGTGTAGAGGATGTGGCACTTTGTAGCCTGCGAAGAGGATCTCGGGCATAGCGAGCAGTTGGCTGTAGAGCGGTGAGTCAGGAGTGCTTCTTGGATAAAGCAGGGTATGGGAGAAGGAAGAAGGGAATGAATGAATGAATGAAGAAGGCGTACGCTCGTAACATGTTCCCAAGGGTGTGATCCTGCTTGACGATCTTTATGGTGGCGGCATTAGGGATCTTTGTATCTTCTATGAGCTCAACTCTGGTGTGTAGGGAATGTAGTTTCAACCATTGACCCCTCAGTCTGTAATGCAAACGACGTACGGCTTCTCGCCGTCCTCAAGGACGTAACTTTCATGACGAGCAGGGGCGTTCATATTGGATTAAACTCAGAAAATGTATCTTCTGTTGTGAAGGCGTAAATACAGGAGAAGGGGTATAATAGACCGCGTGGATTCACGTAGGTATGTAGGGTTCTGGAATGCGACTATCCACCGAAACGACAACAATGTGGGGGACGTGATACACCAACGACTACGACAAGAAATGTACCTGTGAAGAGACGGTTCAGCCACGGTCGGTGGGTTGCATATGAATGAAGAAAAGGAAAGATCAGCAAGAATTTGCGATCATTAATCGTTTCACCGACAATAAATATGTACCATCATGTAGTTCTAAACGAAAGAAACATAGAACTTACAATAACAGGGTCAGCGACGACGGCTAGATGGGATAACGTAGAAGACAAAGAAGGCGGGTCAGAAAACAAGAGTGCAAATTTTGGTGACGGTGTGTTTGGCTTTGTTTACATTGTGGCAACCAACAGCAGACTGATCTTGCCAGGACTTCGAGGAGGCACACCAAACCGTCACCCTTCCTCAAGGTCAGTGAATCTCTCTCGAAACTTTGCTCGAATGCATCGCCATCGTATCCAGATTGTCCGCAGGTGTCGAATCCATGTCGTTTGGACGAAAAAGCTGGAGTTCTGAGGTGGATGGGTCGGGACGGTTTTGGATGGCGATGTTGGATCAACGAGTTGTTTTGGACCCGCCGCTAATTTTCGCGCCTTTGCATCTCTCTTACAGACTACAATGCCTTCCCGGTTTTCGAAGACACGCAAGCACCGCGGCCACGTATCGGCCGGTCACGGTCGTGTAGGAAAGCACCGCAAGCATCCGGGAGGTCGTGGTCTTGCTGGTGGTCAGCACCACCACCGGTGAGTTTCTGCATTATTTCGTCACCTTGCCACGTTCGCCTCCCAAATCTGCTGTTGAACAGTACTTCTGACATGGTCTGTATCTTATTTTAGTACCAACTTCGATAAGTACCATCCTGGTTACTTCGGTAAAGTTGGTATGCGCCACTTCCACCTCACCCGCAACCAGTACTGGCGCCCCATCATCAACGTCGACAAGCTGTGGAGTCTGGTGCCCGAGGAGCAAAAGAAGGGACTGACTGAGACCTCCGACGTTGTTCCCGTTATCGATACTCTCGCTGCCGGATACGGAAAAGTTTTGGGCAACGGAGTGTGCGTGTTTTCGATACCCTTTTCAATATACACGGTACTGATGGTATTGCGTGGAATGATTAGCCTGCCAAAATTGCCTTTCATCGTGAAGGCTCGTTTCGTTTCGGCGAAGGCTGAGTGCGTCTTTACTATTTATACAGATTCTCAAATTTGACGTTCATTCACCTAACGCAGGGCTAAGATCAAGGCCGCCGGCGGTGTTGTGTCATTGGTTGCTTAAATCTCTTACGCACACTGTTCATATATCTTCTTTTTCTTTTATGACACATGAAAATAAGCAACATGCCCCATGCTCCTTTCATGCTGCATGCTGGAACACCGAACATATGAAGATCCTTTCCTGCTCCGGGTCTTGAGATCTTATAGCGGTATTTATATTTATCTCTTGTGTTATTTGTCGTAAGTATGTTACCAATGGTGGTTGGGTTCAACGTCATCACGAACCCTGCGAACCTTTGAGCATGTGCGCGACACATATGTTCTTATATCAAAATGGGGCTTAATGGCTAGAACTCGAAGATAAAGTCATTACCCCACATTGGCTCCATACCTCCACAATATTTCTTGAACGGCTATGACCCTGTTTGGATTGGTATCCTCGTGTTGCTCCTTGCGCGCCCACTGTCAATACCGATAACGTACGAGTGACCAGTCACATATTCACATTTCGCCCTGAAAGCACTCGGATTCGACGGATACTTGTGGGGTTTTAGCGGATTTCATGGTCATCGAGAGATCGATATAGATGTTTTGTTTTAGGTTTATCTCTGATGCGTATAAGTTGTCTTTTCACTCTGCACTCGGAGGAAGATAGCTGCATATTGACATTTATGTCATCCTCTTAGCATCAGGCGACCGTTGAGTGCTAATTTAACACATCTAGCCAATGGACATTGTGATCGATGTTCCAATGATAGACAGATAGATAGAGAAGAAGTGACAGTAGATGGCAGCGATAGAATGGTGCGTTTCCTTATTCAAAGGCTAACGTGTATGTTATCGTATTTCGAAGTTCCAAGTAGTCTATTTATGTCGTTATAATAATGTAAATTACTGCGACATGGGCTCTAGATATGTGTCAGTGATATTCGTTTTTGGGATAGGCTAGTCGCGACTCGCAGGATGACCGTAAGGACCTGTCCAGAGGCCGTTGTCTTGACTCCTTCATTGAACTATCAGGTGGATTAGTGCCCGAAGAGCCAATTAGAGGCGAATAAGGATGAGATAGGGGTTTTGCTTTCGATTCTCAGAATTCATTTTTGGTTTTCACGTAAATACATGGCTTCGACTCCCTTTTGCTTTTCGCTTCACTGGCATCGATATAAATCGTGTGGTGGGCAATGGAGAGTCGTGCTTGTTTAACGTTTACGGAATTCCGACACTTCCTGAGGTTGTATACGAAAACAAGGTTTTCAGACTCACGTTCCATTCTTGAACCTGAACGATGGAGCATGGAGCTGACGAGCATATTTGAAGTCTGTGTGTATTGGCGAATCTCAACACCACTACTTCGGATGTCCGTATTCTGGATGGAATTTCGGCAGAGGTTTGGAACTGATACCTCGATTCGACCGAAGGAGCTTGAGGGTAATAGTTTCTTTCTAGATCGGTCCCGCCGCTGTGGCCACATGCCCTGATCCTCAGGCCTCAGGCTTCAAGTCTGGATTTTGCGTAGGCTATTACTTAACTTGGCGCTACTGTCTTGAGTGTCTCGCGTTGGATTGAGAGATGCGTTTAGAGGTAATCTGGCATTTGAACTTGGGAGTTGAGATTCATGGAGTCGTGCCTATTTTTGGATGTCCTTGCTCAAGGCGAGATCGATCCAGAGGCCTTTGAGCAGGCTGCTGTGGGTGAAAAATCGACGGTCATAGAGATCAAGGTATAAGTACAAAGTTGTTTCTGTGTATTCAAGCTGTATATCGAGCAGGCGAACGGCAGGGTAGACGAACAGTTGGATGCTTTGGGTTCAGTGGGTTCAAGCAGTAAAGTTAATTAGTGTATTAGGACCATATGAATCCTATACAATATTGTTGACTGAATTGTTCCAGTAGATATTTGGCTGGCGGGATGCTATTAGGAGGTGGGTTCGAGGTCTGGATTCTAGAGTCTCTGGAGATTTTCTCAAACGCTCGGGTCAGATGCGGATACATTCCATTATTGCTGCTTTCCAACTTGCACTTTGGATATGAGCATGCACAGAATACCTAAAGCCTCTGCCCAGTAAGTAGCCTTTAAGTACTTAGCGATGAAATAAATTCTCTAAGAATTGGACGAGGACATGCAGATGATACATGTAATTCAATTTTAGGCGCCGTGAAACTCGACTCGAAGTCTGAAGGGATGTTGTGATTTGATGTGAATATAAGTACAAGGATGTCATTCTTTATATCTGCAGACTTTGTCCAGAGTTTGAAAGCTAGGTACCCTGTGCAGCCACCAGTTGGATACGATTCGTATTCGATGGGGTGCTGACATTTGCAAATGATTCAAGTCGGTAGGAGACTGCCCGAAGGCGGTGTCGTCCTGGTGTCGTCTATTCTTCTGGATTGTCGACTACCAGTGTCCATCTCTATCATCGGTCTCCAATTACCCGTCTCCTGACCAGCCTGTTGGCATTGGTAAATTGCATCATCGGGCCTGCCGTCTAACAATCATAAGAACGAAGCTGCCAGTACCGATGGCCAAGAATTACTGCGACAAGAGCCTACAAGAGCCCGCCCATCGGCAGCTTTACGATCGAAAATGGTAGGTTAGGCTGAATCCGATGAGGGATAGGTGCCCTGAAAACGGTTTCTTGGCACTCTGAGTTACTGTGTCTCGAGGTGGGGAAGGAGTTCAAAACAATAGACCACAATAGACCGTTGTAATCAACAGGGCCTCACCGCGTTCAGACGGACAGATGCGATGAACATTATTGTAGAGTTGATAAAAAAAATCAATTATTTTTCCTCTTTCTTCATCCCTCAAATCGGAGGTGTTGTGCGTTGTCAGCTTTCAATTATGGATGCAGAGTAGGTTGTGAAATATTTGTCATGTCTTCAAGTGTGTTTAAGTCCAGTCCTCATAAACAGGGAAACTGCATTAGAACACGAATTTATGGTTGGGGAAGACGATTAAGAGAAACATGGATAATAGATCGATTGTACGTTTGTATGTCGCTGGTGCGAGATACAATTTCAAATCGAGTGTAGACATGAAAGCGTTCTAAATCGTCTTCCGTTACCCGTCGTCATTCCCAAGACTCATTCCGAAGGTGAGCACTTTCCACCGCACTAGACTCTGTGGTAGAGCGGGGAAATCGAAGTCACAGTACACTGCAAGTCATATATAGACCCAGTGTAGTTGTCGTGGCATCGATGTTATCCATGTTCCAGTGCGGTGGGAAGGGAAGGGAAGGAAATAAGTGCGTTGCTGACAGATGGTGATCATCCAAGTTCAATGAGTATCAGAGTCCTTGTTGCTCTGTTGTACAGTGTAATTACTGCCATGAAGTGGATTTGTATCCGGATGCAGACCTGCCAGATGGCGATATCGTGACGTGCGATGTCAGATACAGTGATAGTTACAGCTAGTACTAGTAGATGTCGGGCGATCGATGATGATCAAAGCTTCACGATCGTGATCGATGGACGATGCGATGTCAGGGATTCATCCAAAGAGATAGTAATGGTCTTTGCAGCTGAAGAGCAGGCAAATGAGGCGGTAAACTGATCGACAAAGGTTCGAAAACCTGGATAGCGCGTGTGGTTTCCCCGGGAATCAATATCAATATATGACCACGAAGAAAAAGTCGCTTCACGAATGGAAGTGCACCATCTTCTACAAGTGGGACTTGGTGGTGGGTCATAGAAGATTGACGTACCCTGACGAAACCGGCGCGCATAGAACCTCATAGATAGCCCAGCTCGTATTTATCCCAATGACAAGACATAAATACCACGCGAGGCAGGATTTGACGCCCGCTTACAGATGAGAATATGTTGTGTTACTGCGGCCAGTGGAGTGATTTCGCGATTGGTGATTCGTAAAGGCAAGCTGTGCGAGATATCGGAGAATCAAGAACCGCTGCATCCATCCTTCCGTGGGACATGTCTATTTGCAAATGCGAAATTCACAGCTGCATGCGGCACGCAGTGTCAGTGGTCAGTTGTGGATTTGTCAGAACAGGCGGTTCTTTTCTCGACAGCACAGCGATCAGTGTTTGGAAGTTGGAAGTGGGGTCGAGGAAGATAAGCTGGCATTACGTCTTGATGATATGAATCGCGAGTTGTTTGGAATATGGAGTGTGTGGATTGAGCAGAAGAGACCCGACTGACCAGAAATAAGTGCGCAGTCCGAGGAGGTGATGATGTGTTGCCCGATTTAGCAGGATATAAAGAAGCCGAGACCGGCATGAAGTTGGAGTCTCACCCGTCCGAAGCGCATCTCCCACCGCAACCATCTCTTCCTGACCCCCTTCCTTCCACAGAGAATCCGATGAGTTTAGCACATTGGTGTAGGTCCATTCTTTGACTCTATATACCTCTTTCCGCAGCTTATATATACAAATACCCACCCACGTCCCTTGACATTCGAATCCCACAGACAGTCGGCAGTACGAGACCTGGAATCGCAACCGCCTCCAGCGACACTCTCCAGCACAGGCTCAGGCCGCAGCAGCGAATAACGTAAACGGTAACAGGGACGCAATGGCCCAGCAGACGCAGGAAGGTCAGTTGGATGGCGTGGGGAAGGACAAAAGGTCGGGCGAGCCGTTATTTGGACCTGGGATCGGCGCTGTCAGCAATGGCCCCGCATGGACGCTGTCGAACGAGAAAAAGGTCGTCACGGATGAGCTCACGCAGGAAATTGTGAATCTCTGGATCGAGAAGAGCAAGGAGGTGAGTCGTGCTGCAGCCTGTTTGTTCCCGTCTCGACATCACCATCCCATCTGTGATTTTTGCCCGTGTGATGTATCTATTCTCACTGTTATCACCGTCCGTCATCATGTAGCCTTCCCAGCCGACGACGACGCTTCAAGCGCTCGTGAACCTCAAGCGGCCGACCCTCCGTCTCTCACCCCTCACCTCCGTCACTGACGACAACACCACCCCGGCACCTGAGCAGCACCACCACGGACTCGAGTTCGAGTACGACTGTGATGCTCCTAAGTGCGGCATCTACGTGCATGTTCACTTGCCCAAGACTCACCCCGATGCGCCATCGATGCCGACGAGCCATGCACTTGCGAAGCTGCTGGTGTTTGAGACAGTCGTTGAGGGTGGGTTTGGACGACAACTAAAGCTTGAGGAGGGAGCACTTCTAGAGCTGGGGAGGTTCGAACACACCCACTCGAGTGCGTCGACGAAGGGGCCGGAGGATGTTCAGGCAGGTGCGCAGACATCGGGGGAAGCGTTGCCGGCGATTGGAGAGGGTTCGAATGGAGCTGCTGAAGGCGGATCGAGTCGCGCCAACCCGCGGCATCGTCGCTTCACGCATTTCCACTTCCGTAAACCGCGCTCGGAACATAACAGGAGCATTTCTGGACCAGCGCTTGCTGTTGTTGACGCAGAGCCTGCCGGGGCTGCGCAGGATGGGAAGAGCAAAGAGGGTGGCAAAGACGAGCCGGAGGAGGGTGTGAAGATTACTATCAGGCTCGCGGCGTTGGACGAACAAGGCACTGAACTTGCAGCGCTGAACGAGCAGACAACATATCTGCACATCGTCAGGTTTGGCCAACGTGCAGCTGAGCCAACTGATGGTGGCGAGCCCGTTGAGGACACCCGACCGTGGGTTGTCAGGGTTGTGAAGCGCGAGGCTACGGTAGGTCTACGTTATATTTTGAGCTTTCTTGGCTTACTTTGTCTAGATTGGACCGCATACATTCCACCTGCACGAAATCTACGGCCTCACATCCTCATCTGCTCACAGCGCCTCCGCCTCCGAAACTGCCCCGCTCCCTGCTCCACCATCCACACATACCTATCCGCCTGACGAAACGAAACCCCCCATCACAGCAGCAACACCAGAAGACGATGATCCCCAGTCCGAGTGCCTTCTCTGTCTTTCATCCCCGCGCGAAGTTGTGTTGCTGCCGTGCCGCCATCTCGTAGCATGCAAAGATTGCGCATTGAACATGGTTGAGTTTGGTGCTGGGGGCAACATCACCCAAACGGTTGAGCCAGTGACTGGTGGTGATGAAGCGCCTACCGGGACAGGAACGGGGACCCAGACTGGGACTGGGGCGACGGCTGTTGCTGCTGCACTGGCGACGCCGAATCCTCCTCCAAACCCAAGGAGAAAGAGGAAGGCCAAGGGCTGGTTCTGTCCCGTCTGTCGACAACGTGAGTGCATTTTCTCGGTGTCGCTAAAAATATACATTGATAGATTTAATCATAAAAAAACACATGTAGCGTATACATCAATGCTCAGACTAACCACCACTGCGCCACCGCTTTCTGCGTCCTTGGGCAAAGAATCAGGTGAAGGGTCTGGGACAGAAGACGAAGGTGGTCTTCTCTCGCCCACTTTACCTCTTGGCCCCAATGCAGGTGCAACAACGGGAGATACAGTTCTCGACGTGAACTATACGCCGCCGACGGGCGAGGTTGGTGCAGAGACAACTACTGGAGCAGGGAGAGGTGGTGGTCTGTTGAGTGGGGCGTTGCGGCCGACAGGGTTTTTGAGGGCGTTAAGCTTCTCTCGCGGGGGGAATGCGCATCAGCAACAACAGCAGATACCGATGGGGGATGTGGAGAATCAGTTGGGAGCTGCGCAGGTTCGGGCGTAAAAAATTTCATCCCTTGAAAGGTGGCGTGGTGAGCGGTGCACAGAAATCTTGCCCTGAGTTGGGGATGGGATTTTTGAGCCTTTGTTTGCGTTGCTGTCGTTGTTGTCGTTGCTGCTGTGTTCGGAAAATGCTGTCGGTTTGTTTCTCTCCTGTATGTTTCGCCATCTCCATCTCTGCATCACATTTTTCCCGTTTCTTCTTTTTTTCTTTATTCTGTACACCAGTTCCTATCCGGACCTGCCTTTCTCTTAACTTCATTTACCCATTCATCTGCACATCCACCAACTGATTCATGGATAACCTTTCTTCCATCATCCACTGACACTATATCGCCCATTCGCTCAGTCTGCTTCTACCGCCCGGCGGACTGGTCGTGGGCCCTGGATTTGGATCTCGCACTTGTCTTTCTTCCTGCCTTCCTTCCCCGCCCTTTGCCTATTTCTGTTTTCATCATTTTCTTTTAAACTTTTCGAAGTCCCGGCTTCGCGTGTCCCTGTTTGGTTCGGGCAGGGGTGTATGTATGTAAAATATGTAGACTATGCTTAGCATCCCTTTTTTCGTGTGTATGTACTGCTTCTTCTAGTGTCGGATGTGTCCAGGTTACTGGACCGTTGTAAGTATATTCTGCGTTTGATTGGTTTGTGGTTTGCGTTTTCATGTCTTTTCTTTCTGGTCTGTACTATTTATTATACATGCATACATATATGAATGAATGAATGGTTTTCTTCGTCTCTTGGTCTTCTAGGTTCGTGTTGAATTTTTTTATTCACTTTTATTTTTGAATATGGAGGCTATCGACATCAGCTTGATTACGTTTTCCCAGATTTCAACCGAGATGGGTTACGGTTGAGGTTGAAATTAGACGATTCATTAGACCGTGCTGAAGTTTGCCTCCGTGTATGGGCATCGCTGCCCGATGTGAGTAGAGAAGGCTTTGAAAAGCAAAGGTTTCTGAAAGTTGACAGATGGCTTATCACAGAAGACGAAAATGAGATACGAAGCGCCCGTGAGTTGATCGGGTTCAGGTGAGTCTGTTCTCGAATCTTGCCTACGACGCGTCTCAATTCCTCCCCAGATAGAGGAAGTCGTTGGTTTCTTGTTTTGCTTGAAATTTAAATTGATAGTGTTCTAGTTCAATAAGTTTTGCTGCACTATAAACCTTGGGGATACGTTGCACAGCTTGCGTTGCACTTAACCCGGCTATAAATAGACTGTCGTTTACTGACAATGTAACGTCGCCAGGGATTGGGCATTCTGCATGTCCCTGACATGTAGGCAGACTGCTCGTGAAGTCAAATACTCAACGGCGTTGTTTTTTTCCCTCCCATTCTTTTTTCTTCTGCATTTTTGTCAGGTACTTTGCCGTCTTCTTCATCCTCCTCTTATGATTTTGTCGCCGCGAATATCCGTTGCGGTTCTCTTGCTGGGGTCTTCGACCGTGCTAGCAAGCAGCGCTGGCTCATTTACCCAGGCCGGTAATACACTGGTCAGCGCACTGTTGGTAAGTACATCCACTGCACACTTTTCTCCGCTCTGTGTCAAACTCGATTGGTTGCAAGATGTTTTTGGGGAATGAAGACACGGTCTACATTATCGACAAGGCTGAGGGGAACGCAGCTGCAGTTGCAGGTCATCCGGCATGGGGATCGAAATGGTGAGATCCGTGCGCATCAATCGAGTTTTTTTGCCACCGGCTTGACATTTTGCATCTTCAGGGATATAGCTTCGCAACAAGCAGAGGTGATGGATATTCGATCAAATACGTTTTGTTCCTCTGGGATGCATTTGCCCAATGGCTCCTTCATCAACTTGGGTGGAAACGACGGTATCACGATAAACGGTGCACCTGGCTCAACAAAGAATACGGACGGAACAGGTACAGGATTCTGGGACGCAGTATACCAAGATTTTGACGGACGAAAATCGATTCGTATTCTTAATCCTTGCAGATCTGGCGATGATTTTACCTCCCCACAATGTAAATGGTTCGATGACTCGTCGGTTTTAGCAATGAAGGCACCCAGGTGGTACGCAGCTCTTGAACCTTTAGGAGATGGTACCATTGTCATTCTCGGCGGATTCACTGCTGGTGGGTATGTCAATCGAGAATTTCCAGTTAGGGATCCCATCACGCAAAACACGCAAGCGCAGAGTACCTACGAGTATTATCCTGCAAAAGATGCCGATCCACAATTAGTTCAGTTTCTTGTCGATGCAGGGGGGTTAAATGCATACGCACACATGTTTTTGATGCCCTCCGGAAATATCTTTGTCCAAGCTAATCGTTCTTCCAGTGCGCATATCTGCTTTCTTCTACATTAACTACCCTTTTGACCGATTTCTGAAGTGATTTGGGACCATACAACAAACACTCAGACACCCCTACCAGATATGCCCAATGGCGTTGTTCGGGTGTACCCTGCCTCTGGTGGTGCTGCAATGCTCCCTTTGACTCCAGCCAACAACTATAACCCAACCATCATCTTCTGTGGAGGCTCAACAATGGCGGACGATGATTATGGTAGCTATAGTGGCCCTCGTGTTGAAACCTGGAAAATACCTGCTTCAAATGATTGCCAACGTATTACTCCAGAGCCACAGGACGGATCAGCACCAGTCTATGTAGCGGACGATAACATGCTCGAGACACGAACGATGGGACAATTTATAATTCTTCCGGATGGAACTCTGTTGATGATTAATGGGGGACTCAATGGTACCGCTGGGTATTTCAATATCACAACCGACCCCTTCATTAAGGAGACGCCATTTGGGGTTTCATTAGCATCTGGCCCTGTTTTCACGCCAGCCATTTACAACCCAAACGCACCAGCCGGAAGCAGATGGTCTAACAAAGGATTATCTCCTTCACCTATACCACGGTTGTATCATTCCTCTGCTATCCTTCTCCCAGACGCATCCGTCCTGGTGGCCGGATCCAATCCCAATCCCGATGTAAATCTAACAACTGTCTTCCCTACCGAATATCGCGCAGAGATTTTCTTCCCTCCTTACTTCAGTGCCAGTGTTCGTCCTGTGCCCACAGGTATCCCAAAGACACTGTCATACGGTGGCAATCCATTCGACATTACGATCCCTTCGACCTCTTACTCGGGCTCATCAAATGATGCTGCAGACAATACCACAGTTGTCGTCATCCGTGGTGGGTTTACTACGCACGGCATGAATATGGGACAACGATTTTTGCAGCTTAACAATACATACACTGTAAATAAGGGCGGATCTATAACGCTCCATGTGTCGCAGATGCCGCCCATTCCCAACATCTTCCAGCCAGGACCCGCATTTTTGTATGTCACCATCCACGGAATACCAAGCAACGGTTCGTATGTCATTGTCGGCAGCGGAAACATCGAGAAACAACCAACTTCACCAGTTGGCGCACTCCCAGCAAGCGTCCGCCTCGACTCGGCGACAGGGGGCGTGCACCCTGGGCAGAACGGTACATCGAATTTGGATGGCGGCTCAGGCGGTGACGCGAAGAAGTCCCACAACCTCGGCTTCATCATAGGCGCTATTGTCGTGGGAATTGCTATAGTTGCGGTGATAGGCGTGCTCTTCGCCGTCTGGCGCAGACGCGCGTCGGCATGCCTTGCACCGAGCAAGGCTTACCCGCTCTCTCCGACCGCCGGCGCTGGCTGGACATCGCACAAAGGCGAGTCGGGCATTTTTGTCCCGCTTGCGCAAGGCAAATACAACGATACATCGGACCCTTGGGCATCTTCGGCCAACTTGAATGCACCGTATATGGATGACAATAGGGCGTCGTCGATTGGGAGCAGGAGCCAGGTGTTCGGAGAATACGAGAAATACTCCGGCCACCCTGGGCAGACGCACGCGGTGCCCAAATCACACAGCGGCTATTGAGAATTGTCACCTATCTTTCTCATATGAAGGACAATGTGTATTTTGTCATTCCTCTTCATGCCGCCGCTCTTGGTATATTCCTTCACCAGTGTCTTGTTCGTCTCGTTCTGTTCTGAAAACTGGAACTTGTGCAAACCCTGTATTTAGCAAATCACGTAGTCTGGACTTTATTTCCCCTTCACTCATTATCACTCATTAACCACCTCTCTCCTTGGTTGATTCGCTCACTAAATTGAACTAGATCATAGCTATAACCTACCCCTATGTTTGTCACACAAGTAATCTAATTTCTTGTTGCACGTTTATCGACACCTCAGTGTGGACTAAATGCCAATTTCACTCTTCCCATGTATTTGGACGACGATCGTGTTGGGTCCGTAGGATGCTTGGAAATATTGAACTGAAGTGTATGAGGTGCATGAAGTCTAGGGATTTAGTGATGAATATTATTATCATGCGTAGACCGTGTGTAGGAATCAGTTTCAGTCGTCGGTTGTATCAAAGCCGAGACGCGTTGGGCGCTAATGCTAGCGGATATCTATCCGCCAGTGGGGTGAAGGACTTCTTTAGGATGAAAATGCTGTCGGATTAATAAGTGTTATGATTTTGCCTCTCTGAAATGCCTCTTCCTGAGCGTATACAAGAAGCAGCAAGGTAGCTATAAGCTCACGGAGAATGGATGTATTGATCAAGATCTTTAATTCTGCAGGAGATTTTGTTATCTTTACGTGATGCAGAAGCGCCCGTGGAGCTTAGAATTTATGGTAGACGATTGCTACCTAGTCCTGGCAATTACCTCATTTCCAGAACTTAATTCCTATGTGAGTAATGAATATGAATTGCTGACTCTCAAATCATGAAGCAAAAATCTTTTACAAACACATCCCGATAGCCAATTAGAGATTAAGCATGCCGGTGCTGAGGAAAGTGAGATGAGATGGACTATTTATACATATCTCCGTACCCGTCTCTCAATAATATCTCACCACTCTACGTCAATAACACATGCAATAATGCTGACAATATGATCATGATGATTCAATGAAGATGCAAGTTCATAGAATAGAAATCAGAGAGTCGGAATAGAATATACACCTGATAAGTTACATATAATTAGTACAGAACCCATATGTTTCATTCCATCCTGTTGCATGATTATAATGATGGATCACATCAATAAGTTGAAATGAATTGGATCAATTATAATCATTATCATGACAAGTATAACCACATTCAACTCCAGAAGCGACGCCCCTGAGAATGTTATCCTTGCGAACCTCGTGGAACAGCGCTTATATTGTTTTATTAAATACTTATATGTCTGTTTCACGGGGATGGTTGAACTTTGGTTATATCAGCAAGAACCAGGTGTATATCGATATGTGTGCCTTGGCATCGGTATCGTAAGTTTGAGTTTAGGATGCGACGAAAGCCTAGGGTCAGCATAAATCGTCAAAAGCACAATATGGGCAACTTGAAGTGGTTCTGTTCAAGTTATAATTAAGCCCGCAAAGATTTTATTTCTGGAAAAAGGATGGCATTTTCAAGGGTATTTATGATGTGATGCAATGCTATCTTTTTGGCGTTTTTTCTTTTTGCATACTCTGGCTCTTTGGGTGAGCGGACGGACGGCGAAGTTGATATTCACGGCGAACGGCGATCTTAGGGTTTTGATGGGATTCCCGTTGGAATCTCGGATCACGGGTGTTTTATGGAAGACTTGGGATGCAGGGGGGGAAGGGGGGGGGGGGGGGCAATTGACTAAGGGAGGATTTGTCATGTATATGTTACTGGATGCGCATTTTCTGAGCTTCCTCGGGAGATTTAATGCTTTAGGTTTATGAATTCTGGAAGCTGGCAAAAAGCGTGTTTATTTACATGTCTTCCGAGATTCTTTGATTTTCTTTCAGCTTCCCGAGTGCGTGTTTCTTCTATATGCTAAACCATGTAGAGGAAGGGCTCGGAAATTTCGTTCAGACGTTGAATCGTAATCAAATGCCCTCGCTAGTGCCTGTTCTGTCCATATTTATTGAGTTTCTTATAGGTTTAGTTACTCGGAGCCCAAATCTCTTAATATACATGCACACTCACGCTGCTGGGGACGAATGTCGCTGTGCCCGAGTGTCAGGGTGTCTATTGTTGTCTGATAAGAAACCAGAACTCGGATTCGGATTCGGGCACCCATATCACCTGCTCTTGAATTTCCCCTAAGAAAAGGTTGAGCCGGCCCCGCTCGATAAGTGAATTTCTTTTTACTGTCAATATCAATAAATTGGTGATCTGCAAATGCCTCCGGGTAAATATGTTATGATTGTATATGTGTAGGTACAACTTGAGATCAAATGAATCAATGAACGAACTGTCAGTGTCAGTGGACCTCAAAACCCCGCCAACGGATGACGATATGACGATTTATGGGTGTTATGCGTATGATGGAGTTTAATGACGTATGTATACAGTAAGTTTAAGCAAGTTAATTGCAATTGCTTCTCAGGGAGAGATCCAGGCCCACTTTGAATGAAGCCATCGATACATCTGCTCGATCCATCATCACCGTGGTGTAACGAGGCAGGTAGTTATGACCGCGTGTAATCAACGTGTAGATAAACGGCGATCTCGATGAGAGTGCAGAACCGAGAACAGAACAGAATGCTAAAAAATACCTCGGATTCCTACATCATTGTTGATAAGTTACAGTATGCTAAATGTATGCCGAGTTTGTGTAGACCCGGCCTGCAGGACTGCTATTACTCGTCTTTAGTGGTTTCCTTACCTGCCTTTTGATTTTATTCGCCCTTTTTTCTTGCGCTAAGTGGGTAGCCACTCAATTCTGACTCTAGATTTGATCAATCACCTCACCTCACCCCACACCATCTCATTGAATTTACGTTATACTGCATGCATAGGTCAATTTCCGAGCAATGGTTAACATATTTATTAACACACCCCATACGCACGCACGGAGACTTGGCCGAGAATGCTCGATGCCCGGTCCGCTCGATGATATATATTAATACGCGCAAAGTTTCTTGGACTAATTACCCTGTCATGGCAGACAATTCAGATATTGTATCATATCTCTCAACAATTCTAAAAGATCAGACGCGGAAAGAGACGGGACCTGCTGCAAGTGCTGCTCCACGTCAGGTTAACAGGGTCCGGTGAATGCACGATGCATTGAGACTACATATCATTGAAGTTACTTAAAACAATTGGTAACTGAACTCGGAAAACCGCTGAAGTACTTGTACAAAAAAATTTTCACAGTAATTTTAGTTCAACATTGTGAATTTGAACTTTTGACACCATTCTGCATTCCAGCCATCAGACGAAAAGAAAAGAATCTTTCTCCTAGATTGAAGGTCGAGAGTCACCGGATGTGTTCTTACTGGAACCTTGATCAATGGAATGTTTGAGGAGGCAAAGCATTGAAGGTAGGGCAAAGCTGATCCCAAGCAGCTGTAGAGTTCAACTGAGTCACGGACTTTTAATAACAGCTATGGAATGAACATACGGGGAGGCTTGCTGAGTTTGATGGATTGGAAATCTTCTGCAAATACAACCGCCATACCACTGGATAAAGGAAGTGATCTGATTAGGAAAGTACTCGATTGACAAGCATGGAGACTTACGCTTCAAGATGCCAGTCAATATGGCTAATGGATGATTTGTCAGAACGTAGAAGGGCGATTAGAATTCAGCAAACGCACCAGTGCAGAATCCAAGGTCCAGCGTTGTCGGTCGTGAACCGTATGGTAACGTTGTCTGTAGTTTGTCGGCCTATATTGACAACGTCGCGCCTGACTGGATTGACATAGTTGTAGCGATTGCTACCTGCACTCCTCACGACGGAAAAGTCATGCTATAGAGAATGATCAGGAATGTCAAGCATATAAAAGTTTACCACATACGCCATGCAAATGCATAGGGTGCTACAACGGGTAAACATGAAGTTAAATATGATACAATCTTGATTGAGAAAAGCCTCACCGGACTTCCAGTACTGCCGCCAGGCATAGATATCTCTATGACTTTGTTAGGAGGGAGACTATACACCACTCCTTTGGGGAGCAAATCACTCGCTGCGCGTGCTCCGCTGAGGATCTGAAGCAACACCGGAACGCGGACTTCTGTGAAGGTGGCATTGTTGATAAAGAATTTCCTTGTTTGCTCATTGTAAGTGACATCTAGTTTGATGTTGACATCTGCAGCTCCCGGTCGTGGAATTCCCGGAGCGGCAGGATTATAGAGAGGCCGGAGGTTTGCCTCGATCAGAGGGTTTGAAACGGAAGCCTTTGATGTCGTCGGGTTGATGGTGGGCGCACCATAGTAACGCAGTATGGCAGAGTTGGCACCTCCCTCGAAGCCCCCTGGAGCATCTTCATCGGGTTGGGACCGAATCCAGTAGTTTCCGATTGGATTATTGGCATAAAGAATGAAGGAATATCGTTGACCAGCGAAAATGACAATTTCATTAACCGTAAGAGGTTGCACGCTCTGAGAGTCGGCTTCTATAACAGTCTATTGTCGGTATATGCAACATAGAGCACATTAATATTCATGATTGTGGTAGTTTTAAAGCAAAGCTTACCATAGGATGTCCATCAATCGAAAATGTGAACGCAGGACCGCACGAGATAGAAACCAGACGAAAACGATAACGTTTGTTGGGAATTACCATTACGACCGCTAGCGGAGAAGCAGATCCGCCAACGACACGACCTTTCCCGTTGATCAGAACTGAGTCTGCTTCGGCAGGAAGAGGCTCTAAATGGGCAACATTATGATACCTTCATCCCGATACGCAGTCAATTTGAATGGTACGGCAGTGTAATGTGTTTCAGGACCCACCAATCTGCAAGGGTGATGATTGTAGTTTCTGTAGATAAAATAAAAGTTCAACAACATCTACCCTGCCACGATTCAGGAACACAAGTCTTACCGTCGTCGATATCATACCTACATACGTCAACATAGATGCAGCTCGGAATGGCATCAATCAACTCACCAGGTTCTGTATGGATCAGCTGGGTCATAAACAACCAAAGCGCCTCTGAGGCCATCGCAATACTGCGTAGCTATATAAAATCTTCATCAATAACACCTTCGCCAATTTTTGGCGTTGCACACGCACAGTAGTGAGAATGGTACCAAAAAGTCCCAGCTTGATTGGCCGTGGGAAATTGATACAAGAAAGAGCGGCCCGGAGCGATAGGGCACTGAGTTACACCGACCACACCGTCGGCCCAGCTGGTTCCTTTTTGGTGTAAGCCGTGCCAGTGCTAAATAATTCCTCAGATAGTACGAAGGTTAGGGTAAGAAGAGGATTGTTACGATGCTGGTTCCCGTTAACATGGTGGTATCGGTTAACTGATTCACTACGTTGATCCGTAACGTGTCGCCCTAGGTAATGCACATCAATGTCAGTCCGCTGCTCGTGAATAAATCAACAGATAGACCTTTGTTGCCCGGATTACAGGTCCTGGAAAAGACAGGGTGTTGAACGATGCCCCAGCCAAAACGGTCCTATGAATCGTCAACACAAACTTCGGTGGGAAGAGGAGTGAACGTGTTACGAGCGCTTATTTCCATCCGGAGCTATGACTTTGTTGCCGATGTATAAATTAGCGGAGGGACCTATGGTGATAGCGTAGGTCTGGAGTCCCCATAGAAGTACAACAATGCCGCTTAGAAAACGCATTGCTTGAGAGCTTACAGAACTGCGAGAGTTACTGTGAAGCGGCACTGAAGCAGCATCTTATATGTGTTGTAGTTAAACAAAAATAGAAATCTAGAGCCACTCGCGCATTAAAATTAATTCTCTCCTGGTGCAAGACTAGAACCAACATCTCATCTACAGTGGTCCTACCTACTCGACGCCAATGAGACAAAAGTTTCAACATTGCTCGGTACCTCTTTACGTTACGAACCCGAAAGTACCTGGTCTACTCCAGAAATCAGGTCCATTAGTCTAGAAAAATCAGCCACTATCTCATTTTTGTCAGTACATGGTGCATGGAATCTCATTTTAAAGAGAGTTTGTTCCTTTCTGGAAGAAAAGGTTCGCCTATTAGACTCACATGCACAGTGCATTTTGAGGTAGGCTGTGTCTTTTTCTATATACATCAGCTTTAAATTGTTGATCAATTTTTAGGTGGAACATTTATGGTACAACAGTCGAAGAATTTTAAGAATTTCCATTTTACCTTGTCTTCTTGCCTCGGCCTGGTCTGGGGTAGCGTCAAAGAAATCATAGCTTTCGTATTTCGTTATTTCTAACCTGAGAAAGTTAGCTCATTCTAACCGTAAGTTGATTTCGAGCTCGAATAGTCCTGCACCTCTCCAAAATCGATAGAGACTCGAGCAGTTTTAGAGCTCAAATACGCAAGATTGTTGGACTTGATAAAATACTAAGCAATATGACCGCTTCTCTGGCCTCAAAGCTGTAAAAATCAAGACAAAGTATAGAAGACGTTCTCAGGTGTCGTTATTTTGATGTGGGATGGCGTGTCCAATGGAGTCCTGATTTTACGTAGTTCTAAACATGTCCAACAGCTGATCATTTTCCCCAACCATTTCTCTCCAAAGCCCTAGGTACGAGTGTAAGTTATAAGGTGATAGATGTGCGGGAGAGCCTACCAAATCATGTCAATTGGGACATAAACTCTACAAGAAGTTGAATTCGAATCCACCTGATTCGAATATGAGTCCTTCTCTGCGTCCTCCTCTTTGGCGTTAGCTGAGGCCTTTTCGGGAAAAATCATTCCCAATATTCGTTTCATTTCTCTACGCAGACCAGAAGTTATACTCAACATTATTCCCTCTGTCTGGCCTCAATTGTGTTGAGTTCAAAGGTCAAACTTGTACCTTAATCTGGTCAAGACTGAGCTGTAGAATAAATAAAACAGTTAATCTCCGTGTAGTATTGTGTATGTAATATGTCAATGCGGAATGATGCGAAGCCTTACACCGTCTCATCTGCTCGACTGCTCTCCTTGAACGGTGACTGTTAAACCATGCCAGGAATGCAAGAAGAAAAATAGGGTTATCGTGGGAGACTTTCTGGGAATGTGCGACGTACTTTTCTACTTTGGTGTAAGTTGCTAATTTATTGTTCTGTTGGGTCTTCTGGTGTCGTCCACTTGCTGCACCCGATGTCCTTCGTATACACACGTTCTGGGATCTTTACCATGGGTGAATACAGCTTTTAATGTTGACTATGAGGCAATTGGCGGTATGTCCTGGCGTCGGTTGGCGAGGACACACTGAGCCCAGTAGTAACGATTTGTAAAGGAGGTGCATAGAAAGCCCACCGAGTATACATTTTGAGAGAGATATATGCGCGCTCGAGCGTACCTCGACTTGTACAACGGCAAGTTGGTGAGTAAAGTTCCAATGACCTTTAGCCTCAGGCACATACATGTATGTGCCTGAGCTACTGGGATAACAGGAAGGCGTCTGAAGGCACTGGTTAGTAGAGTCGTCTTGACTCTGCAGCACGTACCTGAATGGTACGTACACAAGTTAAAATCCGGTCCTCCATCCATGCTATAGGCGCTATATCCATCTAAGGAAACTCACAGGATAAATCCACTCGGATTGTGTGACCGCACCATCTGAATCCGAGTGGATCCGAGTCATCGATGCACCTACAAATATTACTCACTGAAGATCCATCATCATTATCATCATCATCATCACACAGCGTCATCACCCGTCACGCAGAACGAGGTTCCGCACAGGGCCGACTGCGACCGCGTGGTACAAACGTGTACATAGATGGAAATCACAAACTGTAAATAGTGAGAGTGAGAGCGAGAGCGAGAAAGTGGATGCCGGTGAGAGTGTTACAGAAACGAAAAGAACAGGACGGAAAATGAAAAACAAACCCCGCGTGTAAAATTGTTGCGAATCGGAGTCGTGGCTGTGCTACTTTAGGCACAGTTTGCACAGTTGCTGATAAATCACGTGCGCTAGATGTCTCTAGCACATTCCTTGCTTAGGCAAGTTGGTCGAAACGGAAAGGCTTGATTATTACTCATCCCTCCTCTTCTTTCTCGTTCTTCTACCATCGCCCTTGAGCTGCGCTTGGTGGTGCGTACGTATTGCATTGGGACTGTGGATCTACAGTGTATCTCGAGCTTGAGCTTGAGCCTTAGACTTGGACGTCTGGAATTGGACTTGGACTCGGACTCGGACCTTTCGACTTTGACCAGCAGCTGCAACTCTACCTCTACTCTCCCTCATCTCACCCACCAATCTCTTCCCATCTTACCCCATCCCATCTGCACCACTCGAAAGCACGAGTTTCCATAGACACCAACCCACACAACCCAAACCATCGCACAAACAATCAAACACCACATCCACAAATCCAAGAACTCAAATCAAAGGGGATGTCAGAGATCCGCGGTCTCCCGCTGCTAAGTGGCCCACCACCACCGCTCGAGATCCCAAGCGCGAGCGCGAGCTCGGACGACTCGTGCAGGAAGTGTAATAAGGAGTTTAATATTCTGTTTGCGAGATCGAGGAAGTGTAATCATTGTGGTGCGTGTTGTTTGTATCTTTGTCTTTTGTCTTTTTGAGGGTCGTGCGGTCGAGTAGAGGTTGGGTGCGAGTGTTGGTATTGATGTTGGGTTTTTTGGAAGGGAAGAGGTCTTTCCTTTCGTTTCTCTTTTTCGCAGCATTTCTTAGTTTCTGAATGACATTCTCATCATATATTCTTTCAACTTACTTCCCCTCACTTCACTTCACATCACCCCGAATCGACTCTACCCATCCGACGATACGAAACGATTTGTTCCCCACTTCCCCAATCAATCAACACATCATCTACGCGCTCGATTCGATTCGATTTCGGCAGGGTATGCTTACTGCCACAACTGCACAGACTACCAGGCGATGATGCCCCGGTCTGCAAATGGTACTGGTGGTGGGGGTGCGTCCACGACGGGATACGATGCTGTACCTGTATGTGCATTCTGCATAGAGCTTTTGAACAGTGAGTGCTGCATCCTTTTTTCTTTCATTGAATCCAAAACCCCTGCGTTTGATTGTATGCTATGGGAAAGTTCCGTTGCTAATCAATTCCTTGTTCCTTGTATTATGTTGGAACCTGTCTATGTGTCCCTTTGTGGGTGCGTTGCGGTATCGTTATGTATCTCAGTCACTGCTGCTGGACGACATCAGCTTAAGACGATGTCGCTTGCGAAACTGAAGAAGTACATCAATTCGTATAACATCAAGATCGACCGTGCGGTGGAGAAGGACGATCTCATTGACGCCATCATCTCGGCCAAGGTGCGCCTCCCCTGACAGATCTCAACTTAACGGCGTTCATTGAACATCGCACACTTGATAAATAGGCTCCAAATGGGTGTTTACCTCCGGCGAACGAGGTCTGCTTGTTTTTGTCTGTATTTAAAGCCAATAATGAAAGTTTAACCATGTTGTCGTCGATTGCAGAACTATTACAGAAAATACTCTGTGCCGAATAAACCGCCTGGGCGCGCGCGTGGATTTTTTTCTCGTCAACAAGGCCCGAGCTCTGCGCAGAATACCCCGCCCCCAGTCCCGCCACGTAGTGCGGACAACATGCCCGAGTTTGCGCGGCCTGATTTAGCGCCGGATGGCCCTCCGCCGCCTCCGCCTCCGCCTCACGCGACATACCCACCGCCGCCCCCTCAGCAGCAACAACAGCAACAGGGCTACAACTGGCAGCATCACCCACCGCAACCGCCGCCGCGTCCACGTTCAGCGTACGGGAACTCGGCGCCGCCACCACAGCAACCGGCGCCTGGGTTCGGTTACAATCGGCCTCCCCCGCCGCCACCACAGCAGCAGTACCACCAACAGCAAGCTCCCCCACCGCCACCGCCTCCGCATCACTCACGCCCGCCTCCTCCGCAGAATTATCAGACGCGCCCGACACCGCGATACCCCAGCCAGCCTCCCCCGCCCCCGTCACATACGCACCCACAGTCGTTCCCCCACGCGTATAGTTATGGGCATGCGCATCCGCCGCCACAGCCGCAAAATCAGTATCACTATCATCAGTACACCCAACCTCCGCCGCCGCCGCCCCGACAGCGCGCTGCGTCGACACCTTCGCATCCACCTGCGGCTGCAACACCGACTCCCCCTCCCCCTCCCCCGCCGACGCTTGATGAGCTACTTGCTATGCCCACCTCCGATATATCAGCACTGAGCATCTCGGCGCTTAAAGCTATCCTCTTCACGAACCATGTTCCTGCGGGACATGGGCAGATCCTGGAGAAGGGTGATCTCGTGCGTAAGGTCGTCACACTGGTGGAGGACGAGCGGGCTGAGCGCGAGCGGATGCGGAGGATTGAGGAGAGGGAGGAGATGGAGAGGTTGCAGCGGGAGCAGGAGAGACGGGAGGAGGAGGAGCGGGTGAGGATGGAGAGGGAGGAGGGGGAGAGGGAGCGGGAGAGGCGCGCAGCGGAGAGGGCGAGGATGGCGCAGATGGATGGGAGTGGCGGTGCGAGCGCGAGTGCGAGTGGGGAGGGAGAGGGAGGTGCTGGGGAGGCTATGGTTACCGACGAGCCGTCGGCTTCCGCGGCGGACAGTGCGCCCCAAGCGCCTACTCCAACGCCCGCACCTGCGCCTACGCGTGCCCCGCCGAAAACGCAGGGTTCGGCG
This sequence comes from Psilocybe cubensis, assembly GCF_017499595.1. Lineage (NCBI taxonomy): Eukaryota > Fungi > Basidiomycota > Agaricomycetes > Agaricales > Agrocybaceae > Psilocybe > Psilocybe cubensis. The sequence goes on along the minus strand of NC_063006.1, from coordinate 1,512,792 downwards.
TCGACGCTTGAGCGTACGGGGCTCTGTGTTATTTGCCAGGACGAGGAAGCGAATATCGCCATTGTGGATTGCGGGTACGTGGCTTTTTTCGTTTTTGTTTCCCTGCTATATGGGCGTTTTCTTGCTTTGCTGACGCCTTATTCTTTGCAGACATATGGCGATGTGCAGAGGATGCTCAGATCTCGTTATGGCAAGCTCACGCGAGTGCCCACTATGCCGCACGCGGATTGTGACAGAGGCACGGTTGCTGAGAATCTTCAAGACATAACATAAGAAATACAACATGGGAAATACCCAATCCTGAACTATTCATATTCAGCGCTCAGCATCTGCATTGTTCCTATCCACTTTCTCTCTTTCATTTTTTGGTCTCTGGATATTCCACTCTGTGTATCGATACTCACTCACTCGCTCACTGGCACTCTGACGTTCCAAATCTATTATCCCCTCCCTCTATTGTCTTCTTTTCTTGAACCGTAATTCCACACATAGATGAGCGGGCGGATGTCTGCTGATTCTATTTACCGCCCCGTATCCCGCCAGTCTCTATTCACCGTGACGCCGTGGGACGACTTGTACTCAGCCCGTCGTCGGCATCACCGAATATTCCTTCTTCTATCAAACTCACCCTGTATTCCAATATCTTTTTCTTTTCATTTCATTGTCACATGCATCGTCCGTTTTTAGGGACACATATCTCCTAATTTTCATATTCTGACTACACTTTTCATGTACTGCACTTCTACAGTTTAAAGCTGCACGCTTGAGATTATCTGTACCCATTTTTGTATATCAATATTCATCTCGTCGACGGACGAATCGAGAATCGAGCAAGCTGCACAGCATATGGCTGCCCAAGTGGGGAAATATTCCCCGTAAACTTATTTAGGTATTTTTCTTACTGCGTGAATTTGTAAAAAATATGTTGGAGTGCGGAAACATTTTTTGAGTGCGCAGATTGTTTTCTAGCTTAGCCGTAAATATATTTGATTGCGCGGAAACATATTTGACTGCGCGGAAACATATTTTGGACATATTTTGCTAGCGCATGTAAATTTTTACTGCCCTCAATTATATTTAATGCATAAATCCTATGCGCGTAAAAACATTTTGAGCCCCAAACAAATATTTCGATGCGCGGAAAACATTGTTCAGTTGCACTATTTCTAGCCTAAAGTCACCAGCCGTTATGCCGAGATTATGTAAAATAATCTAAAATGGCAGCTCGGCAGACGCAAATGAGGTCAAGCTCCGACTGTTTTCTACAAAATAAATAGCTATTCTCTATTCATTACCACTTTATAGAGAGATATAACAGCTTCTGTAGTAGTACATATGTGTCAACTATACACTACAGGTCACTTTGAGGACTCCCCATTAGTAGTACAGCCTGTACGCCATTTAAGACACCTCTGGTACTGTGTAAAAATAACTGTGGGAAAGACATCAATCAGTACATCTGTGTGTGTGGTATGTGCATTGGTGCATCTGTAGAGTCAGGCATAGTTAAATACGATTTAAAAACATAGAAAGACATTTATTCAACAATAATTAATGGGTACTAAGACACCGAGCACAGCAATGACAAATGTGAAAGAGGATTAGTGACTGCAAGCAAAGCGAAATTGAACAGTCGGAGATTGAACTCATTTACGTCTGCCGAAGTGCCATTTTGGATCATTTTACATAATCTCGGCAATCACGGCTTCCCACTTCACATAAGAATCAGTGACTGTGAATAATGTTTTCCGCACAGTGAAAGGTTTGTATGGCTGCCCAAGTGGGGAAATATTCCCCGTAAATATAATTACCTTATTTTTGGAAAGTGCATCAAGAATAAAAGAAAATTTGCGCGCGGAAACATTTGTTTGGTGTGCAGATTGCTTTCTGGGGCAGTTTGATGATTCCGTGAACACAATTGGCTGCGCGGAAACATATTTCAGACGTAATTTGCAAGTACGAATGCATTATTTCTACCTTAAATTACATTTAACGTGTAAATTACATGCGCGTAATTATATTTTGTGCGCCAAACAAACCTTTCAATGCGCGGAAAACAATATTCGAAATGTCCATTTCTTGACCAAGGCGGCCAGCCGCGATTGCCGTGATTATGTAAATTGATCCTTTATGGCACTTCGGCACATGCTCATGGAGTTAGAGCTCCGACTGTCCTGTGTAATAGTCGTCTTGCTATTACCATTCTGTAGGGTAAGGTATAAACAAGTTTTGGGTTATTTATATCTAATAACACCTATCTGGTGCTTATGAAAGCTCCCCATTGGTGGTGCAGCTTGTGCACCATCTCAGAGAAACTGCATATATTGTGGGAAAATCATCAGTCAGTACGTCTTTGCCTGTACCTTGCACGTCTGTGAAGTTAAGCATGTCTATATAGGACTATAAAGTCATACCAAGGCAATATTTAATGAGTAAAAGTGTAATTACTGACCATAGTACTTCATAAATGGCTGTAAAAGAAAACGACCCTTTGTATTTAAATTATAGGTTATGCCTTCAGTCGGAGCTCTAACTCCATGAGCATGTGCCGAAGTGCCATCATGGATCAATTTACATAATCACGGCAATCGCGGCTGGCCGCCTTGGTCAAGAAATGGACATTTCGAATATTGTTTTCCGCGCATTGAAAGGTTTGTTTGGCGCACAAAATATAATTACGCGCATGTAATTTACACGTTAAATGTAATTTAAGGTAGAAATAATGCATTCGTACTTGCAAATTACGTCTGAAATATGTTTCCGCGCAGCCAATTGTGTTCACGGAATCATCAAACTGCCCCAGAAAGCAATCTGCACACCAAACAAATGTTTCCGCGCACAAATTTTTTTTTATTCTTGACGCAGTTTTCAAAAATAAGGTAATTATATTTACGGGGAATATTTCCCCACTTGGGCAGCCATAGGTTTGTTCAGTGCGCAAAATGTATTTACGCGCATGTATTTTACACAGTAAATATATTTTGGGGAGACCATAATGCACTCGCGCATGTAAATTATGCGAAAAATATGTTTCCGCGCAGTCAATTTTGTTTACGGACTCGTCAAATTTACCTCGAAATCAATCCGGGCACCAAACAAATGTTTCCGCGCATAAATTTTGTTCTATTCTTGACGCACTTCTCAAAAATAAGGAAATTATATTTACGGGAAATATTTCCCCACTTGGGCAGCCATACAGCACACATCGTACTATTTACTTTTTTTACAACGTACGCTTGTACTATCATACCACCCCTCTCGTACTAGACGTTTTCACACGTTTTTCTTCTACTTGTATGGAATTTTGATATTGCGCTTTTTAATATACCAAATGAAAAAATGCAAGCATGTCTTTGTCAACTTGTATTGACGCTAGTAACACCGTTCATTCGGTCCACTCCTACGTCGCTGGGATGCTGTTTTATCTTGCGATAGGTCACACGGCACGTAGATCACTATGGGGAGCCCGCTATATGCCGCACGCGGATTGTGAATGAAGCTACGCTGGTGCTTTGATCAACATATTCCCATGCCATAGCAGCTGGACCTCATCATCTTCTGCCTTGTTGATCTTTGCCAGACAGCTATCGTCGCCAGATGGGTCAAATATGGCTGTAATGTTGCGATAATCAGATAGTCTCCAGCGTACTGTACGAGGCTCTGCGGATATGTACTTTAAATATATAGTTCAATGTGGTAACCAACAGATCATAGGTATTTGTTATGGTGATACTGGTTGCATATCCTCAGTATACTCATTTCTGTACCGTGAATCATTGCTAAATAGAGATCAGAGAGGTATATCTTGAGTAGATGTTGCAGGTTCACCTCCATCTCTCCTCATAACACCCCAGAATTGTCTGCAAGCTATGGACATACAATACTCAATCCCGGAACTATGTCTCACGTCTGCCACGATCAACTCGGATATGTGTTATAGTTTCTTAATTGGTAGAGACATTCAAAAATTTAATGACACTTAATTTTTATCCGATTTTAAAATGCAGGATTACAAACCATAATTTATGTCGCAACAATGTATATTTACAGTATGTCCAGAATACTCCAGCATTTACGAGCATTCGTCAAATGGATTAAGCTCACAAAAAGGACTTTGATTTATCCAGTTTCTAGAAAACCCCAGAATACTCGGTCTTTAATGGTCATTATATCGACTTCGGTTTTACACATTTTATCTCTTTTGCAGTTGTTTTCTATGGGATCTTTTTCAAATCCTATACTTGTAGAAATTGCGCATTAATACGGGCATCTGCATTTAATGGGGTGCTGATTGTGGCTGACATATTGTTGGTAGGTGTCAGGGCAACACTATAATCAGTGTGACAAGGCCACCAACAAAGATTAAGCAAGAGAGAGAGAGAGAGCAGAGGGAGAGTCAGAGAGCAAAGAGAGAATAAGAGAGTGAGAGAGATTCAATGGTTCTAAGAGATCACACCAATGATAGTGGATATCCTAAGAGATTGAAGCTGAAGCTACAGCTACCTACAAGTCCAGTATTTATACTCTACAGCTATTCTAGAATATTCTCTACATTACATCATAAAGGAAGGTTAAAGAATAAAAGTGACATCATATAGAAAAAGAATGAGTAAGACTAGGAATCATATAGAATTTACTAGAAAGAAGTGGAGCAAGAAGGCTGTGATGAAAGAAATAAACTATCTAATCAGATAATTGATAAGATAATGAAAGGATAAGATAATTCTGTGAAGATAAAGAGGGGAAACTGGAGAAACCCTGACAGTAGGTTAAAAGCCGCATTAGAGGGGTATTGTACTTTCTCTAATCTGCATAACAGGTCTGGAGGTGTTACCATGTCTGGGGAAATTCCAAACTTGCCATTATTGTGCCCTTAGCTCTAATACTCGCTGAAATTGGTGTGTAATATGAACTACTTCTGGAAAAAGACAAGTTCTAACTACAAGATGTTGCAGGTACATTTGGAGTCGCAACCATGTATGAAAATCTCCCGGGTTTCTGGATAATGCTTCCTTTGTTCATCTCATTTGGCGCTACAATAACTTGCTCAATTCTCATTGCGTACAAGATCCATACAGCCTCCAAGAATTCGTTCCGTAAATCTCAACAGCGCCTGTCGAATATTGTGCGAATTGTTTTGGAATCATGCATTATACACGCTATTGCCTTACTGGTCTATGTGTTCATCATGGTCATAAACGGTACCTCAACATTTCTGAATCTGATAACAGTGTCTGACTAGTCAATGGGCTCATGACAGACGTTGGACCTGATGAATTTGAAAGTTGCCCGCTGAATAGAGCTAATAGCTATGAAAATACAATTGTTGCATTTATTGCAGTAAGTAGTTGTATTTAAGCTCCGCTAAACTAAATTTCAAGATCTCCGGTGTTTTACAGGGAACTGCACCACTAGTTTTAGTTGCACGGATCACACTTTCAAATGACAACAATTCAGATATATCTTCGATAACCAACAATTCACTCCTCCATTCATCTGATTCAGATAGCCATATGGCCACAGACAGAAGGGTGCAACGTTAGGGTTTTTACACTTAAGTAGTTGGGTTGAACTTTGGCAGTACTATTGTTATGGTACAATACCCACAGACATTGTTAGGTAATGCTCCAGTTGACAGTGACGATGGAATATTCAAGATTTTATTGAAATAATTTGGAAGAGGCGTCTTTTTATTCTCTAAGAATCCCAACATGCCTCCGTGCTCATGAACCAAGTCTTCACCACATCGTCTAAGTTAGTCTCGTTCCCATCCGTTATAGGGCACGATCTCCCCTCCTGCAAGAGGCCCGGGACTAATAGGCGGAGATCAAAGTCGGAGTCAAAAATTCTGCAAAATCTGATCGGGGAGATGTGCCCTATAACGTCTGGTGCAATTGCATCAGTAAAGATGCGGACATGTCACGCCGTGCTCACGCATCGACTTGACGCCGTCTAAGTCAGGATTTTTGGTCCAAAGACAACAGTTCTCTTCGTTTGAATATTATATCTTACCATATCTGTAATCTCAAGTATGTAAAGTGCCCAGTTGCGGCCGAAAATGTTATAAAATTTCCGTTGGAAGACTTCTACGGCTGTAGCCCGTGTAGTATGTACAGGTACTAACCTCAAGTGTTAAGTGTGAGGATCTAATATATTTAGGCTGAATGGGACAGTAGAATTAGGGTAGAAAAGCAAAGGTTTGATGTTACAGCATTACCAGGCCGGGTACTCACTCTGCGAGTTCACACTCCTTGAATAATTGTCAGTTAGAAGTGGATGCACCAAGACATCAAAATAAGGCTAGCTTAATTGGATTTCACTGAAATCAAATAATATTGTATTTATTATCATCCAGTAAGTCAAGAGTGATTATTAGTGAGTAAATTGTCTATTAACAAGGAGAACGGGGAGTATGAGAAGCATTGATTGAGCGATGAAAAGGAAGTGAGAGTGTGACTGATGTGACAACAGGGGCTGTCCGCATCTTTACTGATGCAATTGCACCAGATGTTATAGTCTCGGCCTCCCATCCTCTTTCGGATCGGTTACCCAATATGGGTTACCCATCGTAAGAGTCTGGGTCACAACCAACGGTCGCAACATACCATTGCGTTCGTGGTTTTCTCGCATTTCCTTGGCATATCTGCTGGCCAAAAAACATTGCCCCTACCACTATTTTATACACATGTACAGGATCCATACTACTTTACTCTTTACTTAGAATCATAATAAATATAACTGTAAGTATTGTAAGCAATGTTTGGATCAACCATTTTCACTTTTGAGACGGAAAGCATTTTTTATGAGAATGCCTGTGTGCATAATATAGGACATTAGGAGAAACAATAGCAATGACATTACATGGTTGACCATTCCTTGAATTTCTAAGGCAAAGATCACCTTTGATTTGACAGCACAGTTGTTGAAAAGGTGCCAAGGAAATGCAAGAAAACCACGAACGCAATGGTATGTTGCGACCGTTGGTTATATCCCAGACTCTTACAATGGGTTACCCATATTGGGTAACCAATCCGAAAGAGGATGGGAGGCCGAGACTACAGATGTTATGGAGAGCGATTTGCAACGGTTTTCGTCAGAATTTTTGACTCCGCTTTCATTCTCCGCCGGAGCTCTCCCAAACATCTGGAGCCGAGATTACGTCTAAGTATGTTTGCGGTAATCCGGCCACTCTGGTAATTGCCGAATAAAAGTTACACCTTCCATTTTTGGCTCACTTATTTCAAGCTCCGCGTAGATTTTGTATTGAGTGAAAACATATCCATGGAAAACCTTATTTCATTTTTACTATGAAAATGTTGAATTAGGTCGGTAAGTCTGAAAGAAATTACAAATTTTGACAATTTGAAAGTCGTGCACACCCAAACATGGTCCGTCCAAAAGTTTCTGATGAAATTCTGTTTTTGTAGTCCGATTCATTCCCATCAAGTCCGCAAAATGTTCCGATTGATGTGTATACGTGCAAACAAAGCCTCTACGCGCAACAAAGGTTTGAATTACCACTTTGTAGTATACTAGATGCCTTCTTGCTCTGGTCCTTCAGACAAGCTACCACCTTCCTCGCCTCTCTCAACAATCTCCTTGCGATGGCGCTATCCGACATATCAGCATGAGGCATGTCCGCGCACCAAGCGGTTCTCTTCATAAGCCCCGTAACCGCGATACACGGGCAGATCCTGAGAAGACTGATTTTGTGCGCAAGATCAATAAGTATCTCAGACACCAAAATTTCGACACTCAACCAAGGACAATCACACAAAATTGACCATGTCCACAATGTTCTGACGTAAAAAGTATCAATTTTCGTAGTCCGATTATTATCGGCATGATCCGAAAATGATCCGATTGATGTTTTGCTGCGCAAACATTAACCCGACGGGCAAATTAGAGTTCTTCACACCACTGGCGCTCATATATATTTTCAAAGAAAATAAGACCCAGTAATTATGTTTCCTACATTTTTTTGACGTATTTTATTGGAATATAGGCTTTGGGCTTCCCTAATTGGGTAACCCCGGACTCTATATACAAGAAAAATACGTCAAAAACTAACAGGAAACATAATTACCGATACATATTTTTCTATCAAATATGTATCAGAGCCAGCAGTGTCAAACTTCAAACTTCAAACTTCAAGCTCTAGCGCCTCGCACCGCAACATTGCAGTACCCATATCCTATCACCTTGTTTTACTAGGTAACTTCTTATTTTTGCTCTTCAGGCTGTCTTAGTTCCAGACTTTGGAGTTAGATTGATGTTTTTTTGTTTCTTTTTACAACCACCCAGATTGTAAAAATGGGCTCTGACATTCAGGTTGGCACTCCTCTCCCGACATATACGCACCCACAGATGTTCCCTCATGCGCACAGTTACGCGCATGCGCATGCACATACACATCTACCACCATAGACTCACCATTCCGTCGATGCCTTCTTACTTACTCTTGGAATCGCCAACACCCGCACACCCACACCACCGCCAGCGCCTCCGCTGATGCCCGCAGAGCTCATCGCGATGCGATGTATGACATCTCCGAATTGTGCACCTCCGTGCTCAAAGAGATACTCTTCGCCAACCACGAACCGCATTCCCAAAGGACACGTGTAGATCTTGAGATGAGCTCTCGGAGCAAGAGCGGATGCAAAAGGTGGAGAAGAGAGTAGAGAGCGAGAGAGAGCCTGTATGGCGAAGATGGATGGAAGTAGGAGTAACAAAGCAGATGCCGGCGAGGGCATGGTTCGAGATGTTGATGTGTCCTCAAGCGACAGACAGTACGCTGAAAGCGCCTAGATTTTGGGTGGGTGTTTCGTCAATTTGTACCCTGACTATATGCACGTTTTCTTGCTTTTCTAGACAACCAATCGACGCGCTTTTTTTTCTTCTATGCATCTGTCTTTTGAAGGAATATAACAATGTGCAGAGGATGCTCGGTCCTTGCTAGATCACGATCACCCGCTGTGCCGCACGCGAATCGTGATGATTTTCAAGCTTCAAGGCGCAACTTATCAACTACACTCTGTTATGAGCTGTGGCATCACCGCCTTGTTCACACCTTGAATTTCTGTCCGTTCAAGGCACATGTACTCTGCATTTGCCTTGTCCATGCCCGTTGTATATCTCTTCCTTTCGTCTCTGGATCCTCACTGGCTGCATTTATACTCACCCACCATGACCTGGAAATGATTGTTCTCTGCTATTGTCCTGTCCCTCTTCCTTGAACTACCAATCGAACTATAGACAGATGGATGGACGAATGCAACATCCATTTTTTGCTGGATCCATTCCCACCTATCCATCATCTTCATTCACCGCAATGATTCGATCCATCAGGACTCAAATGAGATCTCTTCGCAGTTGAGACTGTTCAACATTTATCGAATTCATGAATGGAAAATATCAATGAGTTTATTCTTATTCTCTGAAATTTCATTAATCTCAATCGTACTCGAGGTAGCTCAGTCTGTCTGTATGGGTCATTCTCGCTGTTCTGGGATCCAATAATAACAACTGGATCATTGGACATCATCAAGATGTGTCTTGATAGAAATCGACAAAGCACGCGAACGTGGCAATCCGTCGATTTTATTTTTATCTGTCTACTGTATATGCATGGTTGCAGATGCATACTCAAAGGCTTCTTAGCTTCTTCGTTGTACGAGAAACCCGTCGACTCATGGATTTTACGTAGGTCTCCCAGCCTGAACCGTGCGTTCAGGTCAAATTGAGCCTGTGCCATGCTTTAGGTTTTTGACGGACTCAATAATTCACCTAGATTTACTGACCCTTCAAATTTTCTCCGAACTTGTTGCTTCTTAATGTCTAAAGTCCCCTGATAGCTCCCTACGCTTATCACTCGAAACCTGGATTGCTGAGATAACGGCTCAGTTGGCGTATGAGCGACAACATCCTGCTAAACATTCAACACATACTTGTGGGCACCTGATGCAAACCGTGGCATACGTGATTCACTACGCTCTGCCAGCATTTTTTTCATGTATAAAATGTCAATGGACATCTATCCAACGTAAACTTCTGCTCTCTTAAACTTCCCTACAACAAAGGTGAAGTACGAAACGTGAAAAGAAGACAGAGTCTCATGAATATATATAGGGATAATGCATTTCAGATATCTTTCAATTTGTCTCTGGGTCTCAGCCATAACATGCACTAATGCTACCCCCTCTCCTTCAAACGAGCCAGATTATCCAGAGGTCATTCCCGGGCCAGGATTACCCTCGTTAGAATCCCTTGGGTTGACCTCCGCCGATCTGCATCGCAATCGCACCATGAGTAGTACGTGAATCCCATTCTTATTGAATAAAAATTGCATGAAATAATTGTTTCCACCCCTTAGAAGCATTTTCCGACAGCGCTGAATTCTTAGTTGTCTGCATAGCAGGCGGTTCCACTGTCTCCGTGGGCAATGCGCAAGCGTGTGTCAATTACTTGGCTAACCTCGGCACCACCGACTGTGGGGTCCCAGCCAATCCCGGCGTAATAAGTTTCTGCGTATCAGGAGATGCAAGCATCTGCGGTACGAACATATGGGGTAATGGTCAAGAGGTGCACTCCTGGTGGTATGTATAATTCATTCGCTTTCGCCGTTGTGAATTCTCTCTCTGATTAAAGATTTGGTCCAGCTCCGACGTGGCTATCAGTGCCCAGGCGATTGTTAATGGATGCCAGGTCACAAGTGGACAGGTCGAGGGTACGCTATGATCTTCTTCGCCTGATAGAGTTTGGGCGCTTAATATTTCTCTTTAGGCTACGCTCCCGCAGCTCAGAATTCCAATTTACAGGTTGACGTTGAACCATTGGAAATCTGTTAAGACTAGAGCGATGGAGACAAAAATCGAGACATATAAAAATAATACCTGTAGTTTCTGTTTTCAACCATTTCCAGCCATTCCAATCGCACATTTGAACTCTGGTAGTGAATCTTATGGAACAGATCCACAGGGTTTGTCCATGGGATCTGAAGAAGACAACACCCAGTTGGCAATCCCAATTGCGTAATTTATATTCAATTATAAGAGATTTTGACCAAGGCCTTATTATGCGTGAAAGGCTCCGACCCAACTTCATGCATGGCCTTCACACGGCATTCCTATTAAGAATGAAATAGACCATGTTCTCACGTTGGTACGTGTCCGCACAACATCCACCCGACATTGCATTCGGAAGAGCTCACTTCAAACCTGTTAGACTTTGTAGGTACCTTGGGTTGGCTAGATTTCGTTTTAGTAGCAGGCTCTACTACTATGGCCTACTACCGGCCCCCATCCACCGCAGAATAATCACAACCGAAACCGCACCAACATTCCCACCCACAACACCCCCGCCGCCGTCGATGCTCGACGATCGCCTCGTGATGGCCCGCCATCAGAGGCTTTGAAGTTTGACTTCATTTTCACTCAAGATCTTCCCGTATCCAGAGTGGCCCTCATAGACCCAGCTATAATACCCCAGGTCTATATTAATTCTTGTTATACTGTCTTTGCCGTCAACCCCTAAACTTCCATAGTGAGTTCTAATGCCTATCCCCTACGCATATTAAGCACAAATAGCCCCTAAATGAACCTGCTTTCCAAAAGAACAGCAATACAGTCAACACAGTCAACACAGTTCCAACCATCCACTCTCTCACCTTCCCGAATATTGCCTTATTCGTAATTCGTATTGACATAGAACTCTAAGGCAAGTGGGAAATGTGAGGACATACGTAGGAGTTATGAATGTCATGGAAGGTCTTGATAACAAGGAGCCTAGATAATCCGCACGTTTGTCTGCGCTTTTTGTTAAGATTTGAATGTGAAGCTTATATAGGTTTATAGCTCACTGTATAGGTGGGAGAATAAGGCGCTGATCTTCGTGCTCTTTGTTTTAGGTAACGATTTGCAGTCTATTATTAGAAACCTTTGAGCAGGTATTAGCTGTAGCGAAATGATATCGATGGTGCATATATCTCACTTGAAAGATGGAGGTGGATAAAAAAGAAATATAAGTAGAAAAAATCTTTTAGAATGGTGCGTCGAGATCACATAGCATGACCCCAAAGATAACGGTAAGCGCTAACCCCATATCTATTTCAAGGTCCTATGTTGGTATGTATAGTATGTATCGATTTATCTCCGTGAAGGATGGAATGTGTAGTATCAGTACAGGAATGTGACTTTAGATCGGGACCCAATCCAGAAATGAGGTTATGTTAGGTGTATAACCGTTCTCTGAAGGACATACGCTACGTTCAACGTGGTCACAACTTGGCTGGTTTGGAAGTTATTTAAACGATTAACATCTTGAAGTTCCTCAGGCTCTCCAGCTGGGTGCTCAGCTTTATCAAGCTTAAAACCTTTGTCAAACTCTGTGCCAATTCAAACATGAAGTTTTCCATCTCCGTCATCGCGTCGTGTATGGCTTTGGCTGTTGCATCCGCTGTCCCACCGACCACATCATCAAGCATGAAGGTCATAATGGATGACTTCTCCAAGCTTGGCACACAGTTCTCCAAGATTGCGAGCGACGTCAACAGCTTCCCGCAGACCGGCATAACAGGTGTGAACGTATGTTGCCTTTTCTTCCTCCAATCCTATCCCTTATGCGTCCCCCAACGTACAAATATAAACTCGAACCCCCATAGAACATCCAAGCGGATGCGGGAGCCATTCACACACTCTTCACCGACGTGATCAGCGAACTCGACGTAAGCTATCTCTCACAAAAATAACTGCCTAGCGCGCGCTAACATCACTTTTGCCATGAATTAACATTCAGAATCTTGAGGCACCTCTGCCCGCGAACGACGTTAAGAGAATCATATCAGTGTACAATAGTTTCACTCCCGACATCCTCGACTACCTCAACGGCATCGCCCAAAAGTCGGCCGACTTCAAGTCCCTCAACTCGGCTGGCACGATATCACTTGACTTGTTGAAGTCTGCCAACAAGTGTGCCGTGCTCGAGTCTACTTTGATGCCTATGGTACCGGTCAGTAGAACGTTTTTGTGTTTAATAACAAGTCATTCGGCAAAGCATGCGCTGACTAGGATTAACATTCATTTTCCAGACGACAATGACGACCACCACTAGTGCTATTTTTAATGTTGTCGATGCGGCAAGGCAGAACGCCTTGGCTGCTCTTTCGTAGTCTGAGGCAAAACAGAACATTTAAGTCAACGTCGGGGTCCTTTAAGCGACTGTGCAAGATTTGTGTGCAGCGTTCAATCTCAGATACAAGCTTGGAATTGTTATGGATTTCTTTGTTTTGATAGGAAATCGAAATTGTATACTTTTCAAGGCTTCTATTCTGGACTAAATGTGCATTCTGGGTTCATCGTGTCACTCGTCGAGAGAAATGATTCAACTATTAACGACAAATACCCCTCTGACTTTACTACATCTGTTATTGTGCGATCCCATAATTTAAAGTAAAGAGACGTTCAGATTTGAGCTCACAGGTTGCGGTGCACGATTTACTGCCCAGGCATCGGGGGCCTGCTCCTCTGGCATTCGGGTCCAAATCAATGACGCGGACATTCCTTATCCCTATAGTTTTGATCGTTTCTGAAAAGAGTGCAATATTCTCAACAAACACGAAGAAATTAAGATTTAATTAACGGCACTGATCTACTGGGCAGACTTCCCAAGGCAATAATAAAGTGCATGTCGTCGTCTCATTGACATGCGTACACACCAGGGTCTATGCTGTGCAGCATCAAAGTAAGCTAGCTGAAGTCTCGTTGGATGGGCAGAGGCGAAGGGTTACCATGAAGCTCGTGCCTCAAGAAAACCGCCACGTACAAAGGAAAGGTGCTAGGAGGTTAGAACATTAAATTGGCACGGCATTCCACAATTGAGGAATAGAGGGCATCGCCGCGCATATACTCGACACCAGTAAACCTTTGAATGTGGAGATCTGCTGTACATCGCGCTGACAAACTTTCCACTCAACCTCTGCTCTCCCGGGTGGTTTTGGACGACAAGGTTCTACAAACGACTCTAATGCCCTTTGCTTTTACACGTATCGACATATATGACTCAGAGTTTTAATTTGATACCGGGTTGCGCATAATACTTGTTGTGTGTGGACGAAACGACCGCATATATGCGCGTATGGTGCTTTAACCGACCTGATAAATCAAGTTTGTGAGTGTCTGCATTTGCCACTAGCGCCGGTTTGCCATTTGAGTCCGGTTACCGACATTTTCGAATCACGTCAGCTTTTAGCTCCAGGTTTTAAGGTGCTCATCCCACTGGTTACGCCTGGTCTGCATCAGCAGCAGCGGCGGCGGCCCAAGACTGGGCCAAGGCTTCCTTAAGACATCCGGCGAGTCCGGGAGTGAGCTGCAACACCCCATCGACGGTGCATATCCGGTATGAAGGCATGGCTTGGTATGTGCCTGGTACAATCTGGGTGTTTGGAGAGGGAATAAATTGTTAGGTTAGTACACGGTCATGGATCTGGGGAGTTATTGGAGGTGGCTTGAAAGGGAGCGATGTGAAGAGAAATTGTCAATGAATCATTCACCTTTCCATCCTGTACGAGCACAGATGCTAATATGTCGTCTGGATCACCGACGCGTCCTAGTGCTGGAATATTCCGCTGATCTGTTCACCACACATACATAGACAAAATAAAACATGAGTTTTCACCCGTATTCAAATGGGGTCTCGGTTCAGGGAACTGGAATAGGTTTAAGGAATGGAAGCAAAGAGACGTACCGCCAATGTGCATCCAGCCATTCCCATGGGCAATAGCGGCATCTCTCCAAATATCGTCTTGTCCCTGCTCAAGTGCAGTTTGGATGGTGGCGTGCAGGAAGGAGAGAAATTTGTCTATTGTTTCACCGTATCGGTATCAGAGAATCAGTTAAGAATTTACTTGTTTTCAGATAAACAGAGAGGGTGGGGTGCAAGGCAGCATAAACCGCACCCCGCCACACTTTCTGCGCGCTCAAACAGAGAGGTAATTGAATACAAGACTTACCGTTCCCCATGAAATCGTCCAATGTTGAACCCTGCCCCTCTCCCTGTATTGCCTCTCCCTCCACTTCTCCTTCAACAATCGTCTGTGCGGGAAGCCATCCAATCACTGCTTCGGAGCCCTCCCCGCCAGCAGCACTAGCAGGGGGAAGAGCATCCAAATATGACAGGGCGAAGGCCGGGAGCACGCGTGAGAGTGGCGTTGGAGCGGGAGTGTAATGGTAGAACAGGTCGGGGCGATGAGGGTCAGCGAATGTTATGGGATTTATTTCTGACTCTGGTTCTGGTTCATATTCGTGTTGGGTGGGGGAAGTGTCGGGAGATGATGGTGCTGCGCCGGTTGCTGTTGTAGTATATGACCTGCGAAGATGTTGCCTCGGTGTACGTGTATATGATATGATATGTTGCAAGGTGGAAGGTCTAGATAGAGAAATGCTAGCCTTCCTGCACGGTGACGATGAGCTTTTGCCGGCAACGGGGCCAGCACCAGCTACAACCGTTACGAGCCGTCGACAAGATGACACTCGAGTAAAGTCCCTTCTGAGGATTCTAAGAGCTGATGATGAAGCTTTTGGGGTGACTGCGGCGTGCATTATTGTAAACGAGGATTATGTGGTGCTGGGGTCGATGACGCTGAGGCTGAACAAGAATCGACCTTGAAAAAATGGCAGGAAGAAAATCACGCTTGGGGCCCGCAGTCCAAATCCGACGCGGTCCGTTTGTTTGCATTTAGCGTCAGTGGCAAATATGCCCCTATTTTATTGCGATTGTTCGCGATTCAGTACAAGGTACGTGAGCTTCCTTGCATATGAGATTTATTTATTTAAACTATCGTTTCGCCTGGTTGAGAAATATAAGACTACGTTTGTCATGAGATACAATGTCTATGTCAGTAGAAACCTCGATCAGTGATGCCCATATCCCTGAGGATTCCTTCGAAACGTGAATCTACAGTATTTGTGTCAAGCAACCTGTGAGACCCTCCTCCAATAGCTTCACCACATTCCGGACAGACAGACGTTTGCATAGCACCACCGCACTTCAAACAAAGCTCCATGTTATTATCAACTCGGTAAAAAGAAGTTGCACGTACCTCTGTGATCACAAATGGATGTCCGTTTGGACAATTGTAAAAATGACCAGTAGTTACTAAAGATTGTGGAGCATTTCAGCGCAAAGTATGTTGAATGTTGCTGGGTACTCACAAAATTTGCCCTTAAAGGCTTTTACGATATCTTCCATTTCGTTGTGTGAAAGCGGCTCATACACTGTCCCGTTTTTGACCCATGCTTCCAAATCATTCAATTCATCGATAAACCGCTGGACCTTTATTGCGCAGTTTTCCTTGAACCAGTTCCTCTCTTCATTCAACTTCCGTATATTGTTCCCAGTAGGTCGGCTTCTGATATACTCCCTTTCGTATTCAAGCAGTTGCTTCTCCACGCTAGTTCTTGTGTCGGAGACCTGTTGGGCTATACGCTCACGATCCTCTGCAAACGTGGGGTCGGATACCTTAAGAGACTTCATCCCGATTGTTGTCTGAAACCGTATTCTTTCGAAGTCAGATCTTATCATGAAAACCTTGGATGTCGCAGCTCTCCGAGATGCTGAAGACTTCTCCGCAATAGCTAAAGCTTTTCTAGAGTCAGCCACACATGTCTCATATATGAACCCAATGAACTCCTTCCAATGTCTTTTTTCTTTGCTGGAAAGTTCGTCCGTCGCAGCTGGGTTCAAACCATCGAGACGCGCAAGGCCGACTTGGGCAAGCATAAAACGTAATTCAAGGGTATGAATGTACGCCTCAATTTGGAAACGACTATCGGCTGTAGGAGGGGGTTGACCAATGTTCATCTGCACAGCGCGCAAAGCCATTGGCTCTGGAGCATCGGTTACTACGGAAGGATCATTGATCAAGGTATCGAGCTCAAGGCGATACAATGTTGAAAATGCCCCTTCATATGCCTTGACATGTGCTCCTTGGGTCGTTGCTATGCTGTGAGCCCTTGAATATGCATCCAGAATTGGTTTTACAATCGTGTTCCAAATTCTAGTCTCTTGCGGGGACAGGCCATGTATTGAATTCATGGCATTAAGATCAAGCAAGGCTTTTGAAATCGGTTCTTGCTTCTCAATCGCGTCAGTTTTTCGAGCTTGTGAGATAGTGCCAAGATTAGTGGTATCAGGGGTTATGGTTTTCGCTCTCTCTTTGAATGTCTCCAATGACTTCGAAACATGTTCCAGGTGTGGTCCAAGAAGCTCCAAATCACGCGACATATTGCTCGCCACATTCTGCTCGAGGATGTCAAGCATAGAGCGTTTGACGACTCTGCCATAACGGAGAGCAGTAATAGAACTTCGGCACTGTGGACAAGTGGGTGGTGTTTGATATTCCACAGGAGGAGCTTTGGTTCGAATGTATGTTCCGTCATTGCTCACTTCGTAGAAATCAGCCATTCTGCAAACCCCGTCTAGGGTTTCCACGGTGAAGATGTGACCACATTTGAGCGTAATTAGCCTTTCCGAAATGTCATCGGAGCTAAGGTCTAATTCATCGAGTCGCCGTTGCATGACGAGGTCGACAACCTCTTGCTTTTTATCTGTTTCTAGACACAGCACACAGATCTGCTGATTACAAATTTCGCCGCAAACTGATATATGTCCACTGTAAGTAAACGTACAAATATATATATAATATTAGAGTTTGATTTACCTGAAGGGCATGGATGACCACACGTTAATTTTTCCCTGCAAGGTTGATCGCAAGGCAGGCGTGTACAAATCTTTTGGTAGGAATTGAGTTGAAAGATTGAGTCTTAAACATTGAAGCCAACTTACCGACCCGCATGTAACAGGACACGTATAATGGGAACAGTTCCAAGTGCATGGTTCCATACAAGGAGGACAAACGGAGGAGCAGGTCTTCTTACACTTTTGATGAAGGCATTCCTGACGACAGGCCTGTTGGCAGGCGGGATTACATGGAGGATTATCCTTTGGGTGACAAGCCTTGCCGCATGGGTGCATGCAATAGAGTGGACGATCACATGGGTGAGTATAATGAGAAGTACGATTGATCCTTGTTGGACTAGATTTGTGACCGATAACAGGATCGCCAGTAACGAGAACCTTGGTTGCTGTCTGGCACTGATGACATTGAGATTTGCATGATTTTGAGCAGCAACCCATGATACCACCACATATTTCTTTGCAGATGTAGGATGCGGGATCCTTGCTGCAAGGCATTAGAGCAGAGTGTTCGCATCGTGGAAGTTTTTTCGTCACTAATTTTGGACACTTGACCGAATCAAGCTTCTCAAGAAGGTAGCTATGGATCAAATTAGCAATTGTATGCGCTGTTGGAAATTCAGCACACTGACCAATGAACTTTTTTTTCTGTATGGCTACAAGGTAGGGTGACGTCGTAGATTGGGAACATGCAATCACCGCAGTTTTCCGAGCACTCTTTTGGGCATGGATGGCCACGAGGGCATGGGGTCTTCCTGCATGGCTCGTGGCAATACATGCTACGATGATTGTCAAGCGTAATATGACACTGTTCAAGGTTCAATAGCATTAAGATACTATAATTTTGAGTAGAAAATCCGTGTTTGCTCACCACAGACGGGCATATATGTCCGCAGTCTAGTTGATATCCGCAGGGTAGTAGACATCCACCTTCAGGAGCATACTGACCAAGATCTCCGGGTTTTGATATAAGATTGACCTGGTCGGGATGTCGCGCACATATAATTGGAAAGCCTTGTCCAATAAGCCCCTGGTCCTCCAAATCGTCCAGAATTGTTGACCATGTTGTGTTTTTACGCAGGTTAGATGCATTCCCCATGATATACATGCCGTGCTTAGCTCTGGATAGCGCTACGTTTATCCGATTTGAACTCTTCAAAGTGTTCAGAGAATATTTAACTTAAAAATTATAATAAATACCTTTAGAAATCCTATGGACGCTGACTTGGTGTCGTAGTTGCCCGTATTTCGCACCAATGAGACAATAACAATTTTTGCCTCCTGCCCCTGGTAAATGTCCACTGTGCCAAGACGAATCTGACAAATTTTGATATGAAGGCTAACCCAAAATTGGAATCCGACGAATGCTTACGTGCTTGGCCACAACGACTTCCTCGAATGCACCTTCTTCTTCCAAACCTTGTTGTAAAAGTTGGGTTTCATCCCTTTCGTCAACTGATACAGCAATTTTCAAATCCTTGAGTGCCTGTCGTACTTTCTGAAGCTGGCCCAAATATGCGCAAAGAACAGCAATATCCCCTGGACCGCTATACATGTCTTGCTTCAAAAAGTAAAGGACGAGATCGCGAATCATTTGGACCTGGTTGGAATTACCTTAAGAATTGTAATATATAAAATTAAACATTCCACTCACTTCGTAAGTGTTATACTTCGATACCGAGTCCTCTGATCCACCTTCCGGATGGATGTGATTCAAGAAATAGACGTCCTTTTGCATCCCTCTGACTGATGGATATGTTTTGACAATGTCATGATCTTCCAAGTTAGGATAAAGTATACGTCTTTGGGCTATGCTAAGACACTATAGATCAGATTGAAAGCAATAGAAGCATACCGAATAAAATGAGATATAGTTGGTCGCATCCGACGTTGAACATTGAGTTGCGTCATCTGAAGACCAGAATCCGCAAGTCTTTCCATGAGCGACCTGTCAAATTTGAAAAGCTGTTTACCCCGCTCGCTATCCATTGATAAACCTGCAGTCATAACAGAGTGTTATCGTATTTGCAAATTTGGGATTATTTGAACATACCAAAAGTCGCAAGGCTTGGGCGAAGTTGTTGAGGATCTCCAATGCATATGAGATGATGGACTATAAATTGATTATTTCAGTAAGCTATGTGGTTTTAGGCAGAGAGCAGCAAACACATACTTGAGTTGACAAGGGACGTTAAAATATGTGCTTCAAGAACCTGACCAGCCTCTTCAACCATCAAAACACGTGGAGCAATGCTCTAGCATGAAAAAAGTGAGTATATCACAACGTACAGTGCGAGTCAGTGACAATAATATACATTAATGAGCGAAGTGAGTTTTGCGGCCCCTAAATCATCCTCGTTAATGTCGCGGACCATCTCAAGTGAACGCAATAACCTTACGAACCAGTTGTTGTACATGCAATAAGGTCAACAGAACTAAGTAATCGCCGGCGGGTCTGATGACGTGAAATGTTCGTTATGAAAAATAATCTATGATCAAAGTGAAAAGACACATACCTCATCTCTTATATCATTGTATTCTTTGCATGCTTCTTTATAGTCTTCCCGAAGACTATTGTACCGATCCAGATTTATATTGTAAGCCAAAACACGAATGTCCTCTTCCCAGGCCAATGCCAATCGTGTCCTCTCTTGCAACGACATTTTCCACAAGTCCTCGCTATTTCTAAGCCGAGTGAGGGGTCGATTCTGATCGGGTATCTGCGGTCGATTGTTACCGAATTCAAGTGTTTCAAAGAATCGAGTAACTTTTGGGTCCTCTTGTAGCACTGTAGTCCCTTGTGATTTAGCCGCTCTGTTCTTTTTTTTGCCAGGTGTAGGCATCGGCGAGTGCGCCATGGAAACTGGAGCCAGAAAGGCTATATCTGCACCCGTCTTCCAGAAATCGTAGAATGTATGTGAGACAACGTCCCCAGCCTGCTGCTTTCCTTTGCCACGAACAGTGGACCACTCTCCGTTTGTATCTTCATCCGCCCATAAAGTTTCAGCCAGCTGTGATATCCAGAAAGGAGGTGACAATAACACGTTTAATGCTTGCGGAAAATGGATATCTAAGTGATCTTCGACCTGTTGAGCAGAAACTTTCGGTAGTTGAATGGATTCCATAACTCGACTCATATCTTCTTCCAACCTCTTCATGACAGCATATTGTTTCCCTATCGAGCGCTGTAGGGAGGATCTTTCGGCAAGTTTTTCCAGCTTGTCCAAGGTGTATTCTGCGACAACTTCATCGGATGAACGAGAGCCTAAGCGCACCAGCCTCTTGGTAATCCCTACATCGAGAACCTCTCTCAGCAAATGGTCTAAAGCATGATTGGTGTAAGCAATTAGAACTAGAAGCTGTGTAAGTTATAAAATATGTTAAACAAATTATGATGTCATACCAATAGGCCGTACTTTGCTGGCAAAAAGAATGCGCAGAATTTCCCGACCAGTAAAGCTCTTTAATTAACCAAAGTCAGCATACTTATGACATAATAAAAAATATAGGTCACCTTTCCAGTTCCAGGTGGTCTATCGAAACGATTTTGTTATTAGAATTACGACGACGGTATATGAACTTTAGACACACCCTTGAATTAAGGAGACCTCTCTTGTCAATGTGTTGATTACAGCATCAACTTGAGAGGGATCGAGAGTGCTGGATTCAAGCATTTGGTGACGGGCAAGGTTTACTGCATCGGGTCGAGTAATATCCAAGTCCGAGATTCGATGTTCACGATCTTTTGCCAAACATTGAAGGTTGTACTTAAATCTTGGGTTGGTGGCATAGCGAGGCGGTTTGACTTGAACGTCTGCCAGAGAATTGCTGGAAGAAATGTAGTTCCCAAAGGGAATTTCTGTGGGCTCGATGGTTTGAAGTCTCTCCAAAAATGGCCGTGACGCTTCGAACATAACGGAACCATCAACTAGGAACGCGTACGACGACGAGCTTCCTGAAAGTTTCTCCCTTTTCAAAGCGCGAAATTCTACTTCTGGATCAAAGAAAGTGATCCTGACTTGAACCTTTTCTGCAGATGCCTTTGACGACTCTGCAATATCGTCGCCGAAGGATGCAAGAACCCCAAGATAGACCTTTAAAGTTTTGTTAGAAACAACAAGAAGGGCGACCAGTCCGCCTCCTTGTAAGCGCCTGCTGTTTTTCCAATATGCAACTCGTTTTGATGCCTGTGGATCACGAGCAGCTCCTGCGGGTGGGTCGATCAAAAGCCCAACCGTAAGGTCACGGCGTTCGGCACGAACAGGAGCAAAACCAACATTGGCATAAATCATGAAAAAAACAGAATCTAAACCAGTGGTCCTGTATGCTCCACCGCCTTTGGAAAGTAACTTTTCAAGTTTGGTTGTATCTCGACGCTGTCCAGGAGATTCCCATATCTCGCGAAGATCTTGATAAACGGCATTTATAGATGACCTTATTGTCGAGCTAAGAACAAATTTATCGTTAGCCTCAACCAGGTCACGAATAAATGTAAGCAACATACATCAACTCTTCGCGAAGGAGACGAAATTGTATGTCAAGATGACGTTCCATTGAATCTGGCAGACAGTGATGCTGGGCTTCGGGAAGAAAGGCGGGAAGGTATGGGGAAATCTCACAAAGCAGCTCGTTTTGAGTAGGAGCGATTCGTATATCAGCAATATCAATGGAGTCATTGTCATGCCTGGGACCTTCTGGTCTAAGTTCACCAGGGGGATCATAGATTTGCCCAAGGCGCATGATTTCGGCATTGCGCCGCTGCGCCACAGTTACTGCAGGGCGAGACGTGTGTCGCTTAAGAACAGTAGCATGGTCTGACTCTCTTTGAACAATCGTGACTAATCGATTGATATCGTCGTGAATTTGATCTATGATTAACCCTCGACGGCGAGGATCAAGGTCGGTAATTGGATCCTCAAAGAGCACCGGCGATTTCGTCATCACGCCAGCAACCCAAATATCAAACCACTCTGTAAGATGTTGCACGAGGTTGACAATTTCAGGATGGTTACGGATTGAGCTTTTGAAGCGATTGAAATATCTAAGAGGGGAATGATAACAACACTATATAACTGACGTATATGAAAACGACTTACTGAAGAAAGACAGTGGTCAGTGTTTTGAATACGTTCGCGCCATCGAGGTTTGCAGCTGAGCCCGGATCCCTCCACGAGTTTCGCTTGATCATGGAATTCATGCAAGAATCGACAACAGCGTGTAAATCATCGTAGTTGTCCTCGACAACTGTATATAAATGGCTATATATATTTAAGATTTGAGCACACGTCACAGTGAAAATGAGTCATTCACTTGATATTCTTGTGCCATGTACTTTTCAGAACAAGACTTGACGATAGATACTGTTCAATGTGAGTTTCATTTGCATATCGCAGAAAACCGATAATATATACCTCGAGAATAGGAAAATAACCGCGTTGGAAAGAAAGACTGGTTCTAAAAACATTCGTGCAGTCATCGACAGGCTTGAAGCGCAGTATCTCTCCAATTCGGGTAATACCATTGTCCTGTAGACATATTAATAACATGGTAGGATAGACATTTAATAGCGCCACCTTGACTAGAAGGGAAAGAAAAGCCTGGATCGATTATAGGTATGAAGCAAGCGTTGTAAAAGACTAGTTTCAACTTGCCTGAGCATTATCGGTATTCTGGAACAAGTCAACGATTTCAGTCAGCCGCAGCATTTCTAAGGCACCACATGTACAACGCACCCAGCTTTTATTGTGATCATTGATGCTTGATATGATTCGAACAAAACTTTCAATGTTTCTTGGTCCTTCAAAAGTGTAATTATCCTTCAAAAAGGGTTTGATATGATTGTGGACTTCCGCAGGGTCGTAGCTTCCTCGTTGCGTTCGTTCACGGCCATCTGGAACGAGCCCGTCGATGGAATAGAAATCAGGCGGGTCTTCGTCACTGTTGATAGCTGAGCGCGATGCCGTATGCGTTGCTTGTGGGTTACGGGTGTGCTTGAATGAACAATCAAAACCACGATCGCATGCGCCACTTTGCCAGAATATGTTGCAGACTTGACGGGGTGCAGATGGAGAAGATCTCGGGCTGGTCGCACCTCGAGGGCTGGCAGTGGCTTGTGAAGTCGTGGGCGTAGGAGTTGCTGGTGCCGGGTTGTCATGAATGAATTTACATTGATTTCCCTTTCGACAGTTTCCACGAGCGAAGAAGTCACATTTCTTCCGATTCCTTGAGGCCATTGTACTCGAATTGCTGTGAGGTGTATATGGTTGCAGTTGGATAGCAGATTGAGACGGGGAAGAACAAAGAGATGTGGGCGCTTAGTGCTATCGAATGGATCAAGGTAGTCATGTGGCCTTGCATGGTGAAGCACACACGAGGATTCACAAAGGGCATCGGACGATAAGGGGCCGACAGCGTGATTGGTGGAGAATCCAACTTGAAAAACCGCACGATTGAATTCTGGACCGTTCTATGTGATGCAGAAGCTGAGAGCCACAAGATGCCGAGAGGTAGTAATCTATTAACAGATGGTCCCCGAAACGCATGATACTGCAGCCAGCACTGTTATTCGCGTTGCATTGGTACTAAGTAGTGTCAGACTTAAACTGTCTGTTTGAATATGAACTTGACTCACCTCCTTCATATGTCATCTCGTTCCAGATTGCATCTTGCTCGCTGCCGCTTTGACGAGTTTGGATCAAATTGAGTGGGCGTGGGCTGACAACCCGGTAACGTCTCACGATTGGTTGATTTAGCCATGCTTCCCTATCTCTCTATATTTGTCCCTCGATGATTGAGATTGACGAAGATTTGAGGAACATGGAATAGCCAATTTGCATGGTGTGTGTAGATGGTATGTATTGTGCTGAGAAACCTCAAAGAAAGGCGGGTTGGAATCGGGTTGGAAAGTTGAAAGGATGACTGATGGCACACAGTGGCAAGCCTTTTTCCAGATTTGGTCAGCCTCATGTGTGATTGGTTATTTAGAAACAAACCCCAATCTAAGGTCTCGATCATGCTTGATCAAGACTGACTATCGTCGTTACTGGACTTAACCCACTTATCCTAATCCGCATTTTGGAAAGGCATTTCAGATATAAACGAAAGTAGTACATCTTGTGTTTGAAATCATTAATATTTTAAAGGCCAACGAACAAAGTATCAAGAAAAGATGCCTCTTCATCGCAGAGATTCAGCTGTACACGAACGCTTTCGTGCAGTGCTGCGGCGTCCTCAAATTTCTGTTTGTAAAATGATCAGTGGTGAAAACCAATCTATGTAAGAGATATAGATCCTACAGATTGCAAGATTGTTTCCAGGAACCCCAGGAGATCGTTGTTGATGTAAAGTGCATGATACTGACGGTTCTTTGGAATATCGGGTACAAGAACGGACTCCGTGAACTTTAAAATCTCTGCTCGCAAGGAGGGTAGCGGAAGCGATTCCTTTATGTGAGAGTTGATGTAGAAGAGACCTCCTAATTGAAGCACTTCAGATGTTCCTGGAAGGAGCTAGATGAGTGGATTTGACGGGAGAAAATATCAATACTAAATACTCACTGCTGAAATGCTGCATGTATAAAATCGCGAACTCGGCATGCTTTGAAGGCGCATCGATGTGAAATATTCCCGATCGAGCCTCGTCAAGAAGAAAATCCTCAATAGATGCATGAAAAATATGCAGACGTCTATCTTGTGTCCCAGTATCGGTACCATGATTAGTCAATTTGAGGATTGAGCCAAGGTCACAAAGAGCTACGTCGGCGTCGCCGGTATTCATACAAAGTATCTTCTCCATGTGTCCGACGTGATCTATTATTTCCACCTGCTTGGATTTTGACAGAATCTGGAATGCAAGGATTTGAAGGGCAGGATTCGGGTTATCGAGGGAGGAAAGTATGTGCATATATAGAGCATCGAGCTCTGCAAATGGCAGTGCACTGTTGGCGGCACGAATTCCAAGAACAATATCAAGTTGACTGGTAGGACGGTGACGACGGCACGACACGAATTTCACGACTGTAGCGGCATAGATGAATTGACCTGAGGATTTGGCCACCAGCTGTCCAATGACCTCTTTACTGGGCCAATTTAAAGGTATATGGTCCCTAAACGGATGTGTTCGTCTGAGGTTCGCAAAGTGGTCGCACAAATAGCGTTCAATGTCAACATATGCCTGGTAGTCGTCATCTAACGGCAAGGAAGTAGTGATCCTGTGCAAATATCCAGACCGAAAGGAAGCCTGAATATCATGTTCTGGTCGGCAGCAGAAAAGCAATAGTAGAGGTAGATTGAAGTTTTGTAAAGCGCACGAGAGAGCATCCAGTATCCGTACCTGCTCGTCGCGTCTTATACACTCGTCCAGGCCATCAATGACAATTACGCGCCTCGAGTTCTCCGTTGCAAAATATCCTGATTGAACAAGAGGCCGCAGTGGCTCGAGTATGAGTGAGTGGAGTTGGGCTTCTAAAGACCGCGTGAAGATAAGAGGATCGAGTTCTATGTTTCTGAGAATGCAGTCGCGCACGTCGGGGAAATGTTCCGCTATTTGGTATGATAGTGTCGGAATGAGTGATCGAGAGTGGTTCCTCGTGGGGTCCGACCTCGCGAAGAAAAAGCCTGCGAGTAGCAGTTTATGATAGAAACAAAAGTCTGCGATAGTCTGCGCTATGGCTGACTTCCCAGCTCCAGCTGGCCCGTATATCCACAAAACCACCCGTTCTTGATTCAAGGGGGTGCATTTACGAATCCAGAGCAAGATTTTTTCCAGTATTGCGACCCGTGTATTGCGATGGCATCGTGGGGGATCTCGTCTTTCTCCTGCATTATGAAACGCATTCGACGAGGTTGCATCTTGTAGCAGTTCTATGGGGGCTGAACAAAACAACGGTAAGTAGCTATCTGCACAAACTGAACCCTGTCAAAGATTGATAGCTTGCCTTTGGCTCGATGCTGCTGACTAGTGCAGACATGTTGTGTAAAAGTTCCACCAGTGATAACTGTACTGGAAGAAAACATCGTTGAAACGGGCATGGTGGCCATACGCGGTGCGTCTGTGGTGTCGCGTTGACCTGAAGTGGTGGTTAATGTCAGTCATATATTAAAGTACACTCTATATATTCCGTTAAATGGGGGCATATGTGACAGACTCACCGGTAAGTAGGCGACTCAATCAATCCAAAGGTAGATCCCGGTTATTCAACTAAACTTGTCTTGGACAAATCTCATCCCACAAGTGCGGTTCCACTCGAGAACGGGAAGTAAAGGTCGGCATATAAGCACAGATACATCATGGAAGGAGGCACCGGATAAATGAAAAGGCTGAATGTCTGCTAAAAAAAGGTCGCAAGACCATTGAAAGGGCGCTGACAGTTACGGCGATTGCCGTCCAGGACACGGAGAGACGGAGTCTTCAAGTGAGATCATAGTACAGTCCTTCATTGACAATGACGACCGGCATTCAAATTGAAAATTTCAGGCCATCAAGCTTCGAGTTTAAGGCTTCGATCGCAGCCTCAGGCTAAGCAGTTCCAACTCAAGAATAGGTAACTAATACGCCGCGGAGCTGTCAGGCCATGAGCCACAGAGATATTGTAACAAAGATATGCCAGTGGATGACAACTGGGAGTAAGGCTGCTGCTGGACTGTCTCGACTGAATGACTATGAAAATCCAAAGTTCGGGATACTTTTGTACTACTAGTAGTGTAATATTCACTCAAACAGAAACGGGTAATTATGCAACATTAATCGTTAATCCTCCGGCCTTCGGTAGTACTATACCAAAAGAAACAGGCTAACACCATACATATTTAAATCCAGCGGCGCCCACCCACTGTCGGCCATCGCCCAAGGCCAATATAACAAGACATGGCATGACACTTGACATTTCCATTTGACACAACGGCTTTGCATGCCGCTCAAGCCTCAAGGCCTCAAGGCACAACTGTGTCAGTACACCAGACTTAAGAATAAGACAAGCGAATCTCGAGAGATATGCGTGATGCGTCGGACAAATAGAACACCGGGCCCGCTCCTGGGACTTATGAGAAAGGAGAACAAGTAGATAGTAGTAGAGATATACATAGTACATGTCATCAGATTTTAAGCACCAAGCTACAATCAAGTAATGTAAAAACCAAAAAAAGAGCGTCCGTCCTCCAGTCACCACAGACGTCGCGTCAGGGGTGTACAACAAGAAGCCGCATGCAAAAAAAAGACAAGTAAGAAATCGTAAAGTCGTCAACAGGGGTGGGGGGTATAATGGAGAAACGTCAGAGCCACATCAAAAAAAGATCGTCAAAAAAAAAGATAGTAAAAACATTTTTCATGGAGACCAAGATCCCTCAGATGCTATGCAGCAGCCGCAGCCTCAAATTCACTGCAGCAAATCCGGCGGACCCCCATCCACATCCACTTTGCCCTTCTCATCCATAACCGCATGCCTTTCCGAAACCCTAACTCCCGCCTGCTCACACCCCCTCTCCTCCTCCCTCCACAACCCCAACGCATCTCTAGGTATCCACACCGTCCTCTGCGGCCTCGACGCAGCAGGCTGCGCGAACCCATACGACTCCTCCTCTTCCTCCGCAGCAGCCGTATCCGCCGCTTCTCTATCTTTCGTCAGCCGTTCTTCAGACGAATCTTTCTTGTCTGTGCTTTGTCGGCTTTCGACGTTGACAGCGGACGCGTCGGAGGATGGGCCGGCTGTGCCGCTGGGCTGAGCCTCGATGACGGTGGCGGTGAGTGTGCGGTCTTGCAAACTCAGAGGCAGAGCGGAAAGGAGAGGACCGTAGGAGTTATTGATGATGATATGGAACCCGGCCTATCATACCCCATCGTCGTCAGTTAACACTGCCACGGCAATTCAATGCCAAAAAAACATACGGTGATAACAATGAGGACAACCATCAACGCGCCCTCTGGAATCGCACTCGGATGGCGATTTTCATTCTGCGCAAGGAAGAACAATGCACAGAGACAGATCTGTTCGACATAAAGTCCAACAAAGATATGCTGTAGCGCTTTAGGATAGAACAATCCTCCCGTGTCTGTAGTCGTAGGCTGCTGATACGCATACAAGAACAAGTATTTGTAGAGTTGATAGAACATGAAAAAGGTCGCACACGCGAACCCGTTGATGATAGGGGCGATGACGGAGTAGGCCAGAGCTTCAAGTTGGAAAGAGGAGGGATGGGACAAAGCGGATGGTTAGTTTATTGGGAAACACGTAGATGGGGAAGGTGAACGTACCAATCACAACCAAAAGAGTCATTTCAGGGAATGCTGTACCCCAATCCAGATTTCTAAGGTTATACTTGATACCCCAAACAGACCGAGGAGTCGATCCCAAGATGAATAGTTTGACATAGTAGATGATTAAAGGAACGATTTGGAGGAATCCTCCAGCAACACCAGAAAGACCTTGTAACACAATGTAGCTGTAGAATAAAGATGTTATAAATCAGCTCAAGGTAGCTGTGCGAATAGACAAAAGATACGAACGTTAGGAAGAAAGTGGATGCCTGTGGCAGATTCTGTGCTAAGATAGACGGTACAGATGTTGGGTTATTGATGAGCTGCTTCAATGAAGCCATAATTCCAGACGCAACCGTAACGATCAGGAAAGAGTGCTAGAACACGGTAGTATCAGCATCCTAATTCCATCAAGGTAAACGTAAATAAAAACGGGGAATAAACTCACGATAACTTGGAAAATGAAGAATCTGGTCATCAACGACAGCTCTAGACCGGTATACTTCGGGATTCCCTCAAAGCGCGCCAACAATCGTAGAACGATGGGGAGAAGCATCATAAGGATCGCCAACAGTACGGGAGGTAGAATACCCTATTTTAGAGATCAAGAACATGTTAGAATTTCTAATTCCCTTGACATTCTGATGGGGTTGTACGCACGGAGATGATTCCAACTACCACTTTTGGCAGATCGCAAATCCAGGATAAGAACTTGGCCGTGGAGCAAACGGTATAAATGTTCGAAACGATACCGACAAACGCCACTGTAGGGTAGAACAGAGAGAATCAGAGATAGACATCATCATCAGTGGTGAAAGAAAGCGTACCTGGGATAGCCCAGAAGATGATCAGACCCGCGGTTGCCGCGTAGCTAATAGCAATACGGATCTATAAGAAAGGAATACACACGCGATTAGGAGGGAATGAACACGCGCTAGAATCAAAGAGACGGGCGTATATGCGGCTCTAAACACACCTTTTGCTCGTATGGATTCAAATTAAGGTTACCCCAAATGACATCAGCGGGAGCGACTTCAATATATCGATTGCCTATGAACGGTGAGTGATTAATCGTCTCGAACGCGCATATAGAAACTAATAATGGACTCACTCATGCGGTATGGTTCGTGGTGAGCCAACACTTGGACAGCCAGATGCGCCGAGACCTGTTTATTGAACGTGACAAATGCACTGTTGAGTGGGGGGTACTCTCCCTCCGGAATCTTGTCTCCGACAACGCGTCCCTTGATAGCTCCCGCGCCCTTCGTCACTCCACTGACCGTCCCCTTCGCCACATCCCCAACAGCACCTACAGCCTGTCTACCAACGTTGACAGGGTTCAACAAATTTCCATGACGCGACTCGCTCTGCAACCTTGGGTTCCCATCCGCATCGAGTGCCGCACCCTCCAATTGTACATCACCATCAGCCTCACCGATACTAGGAGACGACCTCCCTCGCTCTTCACTCTCATTAATCTTCGCACGTCCCTCATCCAGCAGTCTGGTGCACTCCGCGATCTCCTTACGCGCCCAGTTGATGGTGTCTACCTTCTCACCAAAGAAAGGGATCATACCCAATCTGTGAGTAGGACGCTCCGATTCGGGGACTTCCTGCTCGGCAGTTGCAACTGAAGCTTCGACGTCCGCGTTGGCTTTTGATCCTTTCTTGGCCTTCTTCTCTGCTTTGAGACGGAGCTTGGCTGCAGTGCGGAGGAGGGCAGTTTCTGCGGCTTCGAGTTTGTTTGTTGCAGCAGTGCGTCGATCGTAGATGTCGGGGAGATCTTTTAGATTTCTAAAGAGACTGTGAATTGTCTTTCTTCGATAAAATACGGGTGGATTACCTGTTAATCCATATTTTTTGGACTCCACCGGGAAGGGAATTGAATAGTTTGTAGAGAGCGTCTTGGTTGAGGTAGCGTTTTGGTATCCCCGTAATGAGGATGGTTCTAGCTTGAACGGATTTGACGTGTGTACGCTCGATCAGGTGTTGTTGACGAGTAACAATGAAATGCTGCATCTCGCGTTTGATGATATACAGAATCCAGACTACTTATTTAATGAATATTTCCCGAGGATGAGAGAAATGAAATTACGCACAAGTGAAAATCCAGGCCAAAATCAAATGCCCAGCGTAGCGTGCCGACTTGTCGGGAGCCACATTTCCGTAGATGAACCTGTTCAGGCCGGTGAAACCAGGCACAGAAGTATTCACGGACGTGAGAGGAAGAAGGACGACCCAGGAAAGCAACCAGATGGGAAGGAATGTGATAGCCATGACGCGCAGAAAGCGCACGAAGAAGTATGCATCTAGCCCGTTGGCAGAAATGATAGCGCGATAGTCTGCACGGAAAACAGCGAGTGGCCACAGGAATCTGTTGCGGGACAGAGGGCCGATCCGCTTGCTGTGCGCGACCAAGACTCAGCTACAGCGCGGTATAGAGAATGAAAGGAGACATACCCCGATGGGGGCACGTATGTTCTTGGTTCATAGATAGACTTGAAGTATGGACGTATGAGGGTGAAGACCCCCAACTCTGCGGCAAAGACAGCGGCGTTGAATACAAGGGCAGTCACGAACGTCGCGGTGGACGCGGACTGGGCCTGTGTCTGGCTAACGTCAGACCTGCGGGGGTCAGCAAAGATTTTGAGGGGAGAAAGGAAAAGAAAACATACATGGTGGTGGTGAAAGAAAGAGGAGCAGCGACAGAGAAGCAGGCATCGAGTTATTCGTCTCTTATTGACGTCTTGCATTCAGGTTCAGACCCTGATTTACGCCTAATGGGGATAAGCCGTGGGTCTCACATTCATCGTCATTCCTTCTCCTTTTTCGTTTCAAATCCCGTGCCCCGCCTCACCGACGTCACTCACCACAGCCTGCAGGTTGAATCAACGCCGAGTGGGCATTCGATATGCTGAACGGTAGGCCTCGAACAGCCATCATCAAAGAGTGGTTCCTGGACCTTCCTCGTGGCTCGATTCCGCCCCGTTTGACCAACTTGTGATTATTATCGTCTTCTCCAGAACGCGATATGTTATTCTTGACTCTCGGCTCACCATCGCATCCGCAAACCATCTCGCCAAATATATTCAAATACTTCTCCTTCTATGTGCATAAAACTCGCAAGAAGCCGCCACAGACAGCTGCTAGCACGGCATGTCATGTCTATAACAGTTTAGAACCATCACTCTTGATTCGCCAAAATGCAAGGCTGGGATATTGTTCTTTTTCACAGCTCTGGGAATCGAGTTATCGTCAGTAAAATTAACGACTGATGTCAATTGATACCTCCAAAACTACCGAGTCCAGAACTGCAGTGCTTGCAAATAGATAGATACTGAGAGCTGTGCAATGCATGCAGGAGCAATTCACGAGCGAAAATCGCCGACGTCCATGTCAAATACCTTGCCGAGCATCATTATCAGCATTTCTCGTGTTATCGCTCTCGTTCATCTCCATGATCTCCCGAATCTTCAGAGGTCCGTGCACACAAATTGCAATCAGATCGTTCGGTGTTTGCCGTACTGTCACACCTGATGCGTGTTTGGATCAGTCACGCCACATTGCTGTTTGATTCTTTACTCTCCTCAATCGCAATGTACATATTTCCCCGTTATGTCGAAAATTCACAAATGTGCTGTTGGGGAACGCTACATGCGACTATAAGTTATCCTAATGTTTTCGCTGCCCATCAATGTCCTCGACATGGCCTTTACGTATCATGGTGGCCCGCCTTGCTTCAACGTATAAAAATTCGGCCACTACTGCACACCTTTGGCCATTTCTTCTTCTACAACCATCACATCGCCTCTTTTGCTAAGGTACTGTATATCGCCTTTTATCGCGTTCATCTCAGGTCCTGACGCGACAAACCAGGATTCCAGACATGTTCAATTCAAACTTGTCGGCATATAAACCCAACCCAGCCCCCCAAAAGACTCTACGTATCCTAAAAGCCATCAAACTCTTATGGGACCCAATCAATGAGTGGACTATACAACAGTATTTCAAAATGATGCTGACCTTCCTAAGCAACTTCGATCTCGAAGCGCACATGTTCGGTCAAGTATACAATCTCAAGTGGTCTGATCTCAGTCTAGGGCTGGACGACAAGTGCCACCACCAAGTGAGTAGCCCTACGCATATTTCGCGAATATACTCGCTGAGAATATTTAATCTAGCGGCTCAGGATTCGAGGGGTACATATTCCCCGCCATGCCCTAGCAGAAATGTGCCCTGTAGGCGCACTAGGCTGGGCATTCTTCATATCTTTTGGTATTATGAACAATCCGCATCCTAACCTCACAGGACCCCGATTCCTCCAAGACTCGCTGTTCGACCCTACCATTGGTGTTTCCCAGGTGGACCTCCGCTCGACAATGACGGTGTCAGAATCAGGATCTTCATCGTTCTACCTCAAGTGGTACAGTGCCCTAACTGCTAACAAATACACCCCACTATCCGTAGAAGAAGAAGCCGAGTGTAAACTCCTGTATCAGTACAATTATAACCGAATCAATCTTGGCCGTTACTGCAAACGCAATAATGTTTACAAAAACCATATACGCGAAATGACGCAGTGGATGTTCCCGTGGTACGACTACGTACGCGGGATGCTGTCCGTGGACACGGTGTCACGACATGAAAAAATTGCAATGTTCCGATGCCTAGCCATCTCATCGTACCTCGCGGAGGTGGTCCTACAGGACGCTATAGTCCTCTATTTGAAGAACCCCGACGACCTGCTCCTATCGCTCTTCCATCCCTTTTGCAATGAAAGTTTCAAGAAATTCGCTTCTGGTGCTCGAGTGGTTCTTGAACACAGCGCAGCTCCGAAACTTCCTGTCCAGCGCTGGCGGCAACGTGTAGATCGACCTGTGCTGTTGGTCAATAACGAAGCGCGTGAAGATCAATCTGTCGATGAGAATGAGCTCGACGAGTTTATGGATTCTGTTATCGATTGGAGTAGCTGCGAGGATGCCTGCTAGTACCGATCTGTTTTATCTTTTCGTCCTGTTTATCAAATGTTGAACATGTTATGTTAGATCGCTGTAGACTTCAAAAATATCGCATCAAATATATATTAATACCTTGTCAATCCCCTGATCGTATCAGACGCCGTTCTTTTTTAAGGATATTGAAAGTGAGTTATGAATACACCATCGGGCGCAAGTGAGTCCTCTCGGCTTCTGATCTAAAAACCCGAAGTCGGATGCCGGACAGGTAAACCGCCATCCTGGGCCTACTGCAATAATTAAACTGTACGCACACTATTCACACAGCGATTCACATGACATACCTCTACCAAATTGACAAAATTAACAAGTTCCCATTGGCGTCATACCTCGAAACGATCACCGTCGCAATCAAATCAATTACAAAAGATGGCCGGGTGCTCCCCAGTGCTCCTAGGGTCTAAGTGTTAAATTTAAATTTATAAATTTCCCCATACATACATGCCTCGCAAGAACGAGTCCCCTGCTTCACTGCCTCACTGCCTCACCTCAGTCCTATGATCTATCCATCTATATAAAAGCGAAAAAAACGATGGGTGGGTGACGACCACGTTCTTCGTTGTTTTTCCTCGTTCAATACGGATCCCCCTCAACCTCAGCCTCAACGCACGTATTCTGAACATCTGGATCTGCTAGAGTGTGCAGGGATTCTTCGATCAGTTGCTATCGGTATCTAGGATGATCACGGTCACTTTCGTGCGTGTTCTGTGTTGAGCTCTGTGTTGACCTGCGGTGTCAAATCTGGAGTGTTCTGTGCCTAATCGTACCGATGTTTTGTTCCCTTTGTGTTTATAGATCAGGCATGGGCAAAGCGAGGATAATGTGGTGAGGGGCCTTGACCAATCGCACAGATGGGCAGGAAATGACTAAGAAATTTTGGAAAGAAAAATATATGGGCTGGGTGGAAAGATTCGCCTTTATCTGAACACGGTCAGTTCCAATCTTATCATCCGCACAAGTGTAAGCTTATGTTGCTGCTACCTTAATCCAGGAAAAAAGGTAAACTCGAAACACGAAAACAAGCTCATACACACGTAAGAAAAACTGACCCAAATAAATCCCTCAGCAAGCCAACGCCCTAGGCCAAAGCCTCGCCTCGACGCGCATAACCCACATCTACGCCTCCCCGCTCCAACGCGCCTACACAACCGCGCAATACGTCCAGCACTACCAGCGCGCGCCCAAACCCCCGCTGACAACGAACCCGCACCTGCGCGAGCAGCACTTCGGCATCGCAGAAGGCCATCCGTGGGTCCTGCAGCAGCCGGAAGATGTGTCGGTGGAGGAGCTGTACGAGCAGAAGATTTTCCCGGTGCTTTATGGGCGCGAGGCGAAGTATCCCGGTGCGGAGAGTCTGGATGAGCTAGCGCAGCGGACGGAAATTGCGATTAGGGAGTGTGTGTTGCCGCATTTGCAGCAGCAGCGGTCTCTACACCCGGAGGGCGCGCAGATGTCAGTACAGGAGGAGGGAGAGTGTGGTAGCGGCGACGGCGTGCATGTTGCGATTGCGAGCCATGGGCTGTGTATTGCGGAGCTGATATCGGCGTTGTTGAAGCTGGACCCTCATGCGCCGACAATGTCGAGGTTCGGAGGACTGTCGAACACTGCGTGGACGAGGATGAATGTACGGATCAGGGTCAGTAAATTATTCATGGAGT
The DNA here is from genome assembly GCF_017499595.1 of Psilocybe cubensis. Lineage (NCBI taxonomy): Eukaryota > Fungi > Basidiomycota > Agaricomycetes > Agaricales > Agrocybaceae > Psilocybe > Psilocybe cubensis. Next base: position 1,477,121 of record NC_063006.1, on the reverse strand, counting down.
CGCGTGTGATTGACTTCATCAGAAAATACTGCAACTTTTAGGAAGGTCATCAGGGACCCTTTGATCTTTCGAATCCACCTCCGTTGGAGGTTATTGTAACTCATACGAAAGAGAGAGATCATCTCAAATCCGTGGTGCGCCGTGACTCTGTGATCGGGGATAGTTTCAGTGTTTTGAAGATTTACAATAACAGAACGATATACCTCACGTCGAGCTTGATGCAGCCAGTGTCGAAGCTCGGGCATTCTTTGGAGGCGAAAGCCTGAGTGTCCCACAGTCAAAGTGATGATTGAAAAGTTTGATGTTGGGAAAAGTTGAACCTGTAGAAGCGTAAAAAATGCCAGAGCCGGTATTCATAAATTGATTTGTATTTGCACCCAGTAAAGGTCTTCTTTGAATTGAACCGTGTATCACTAAACAGAATTTTTAGTATGACCCCTGTGTGCTCTTCCTGTGTGGATATATTCTCATCCTTACAACAGATTCTCTATTACGCGCGCCGTTTGCCGACAGTGGACGCCTGAGTAAAGTTCCTTATGCCAATGGCAAGGCTCGTGGTCTTTGGGCGAATTCAGCGTGCATATTACTTGTAAACAAGATTTGTGTGATGGCATGGTATCTTGAGAGTACGCGCAAGCTGGATGTCTCACGATGCTACCGTCTGTTTGGATTTAATGACAATGGCAAATATGCCCCTATTTCACGATTTATTTAGAGCTCACTCAAAACTAGTCTCTCGTAGACAGACCACGATACGCTTTGCGGTTGTTCACGATTCTGTATACAGTATGTGGGCTTTCATTGTACATATCTCTCATTTTCGTTATTTATCAGATTTAATTGAGCTACAATTGCTCTGGTAAAGAAACACCGAAATAGGAAAAATTCCCAGCGGCGCTTGTCGCTGTCGCTTTGAACGCAAGTTATCGGAACATTGCAGAGAGTTCTATGGTTCAATATCTAGACCGCTGACGTGAAAGTATCACTTGAAAATTGTCCAAACAGTGATATTGTGAAACTTACATCATCGGTTCTGCCCATGAACCTAACGGGCAGCTCCCACCTTCCCGAATATTATCATTTTTACACTTCCCTCCAACACCTTCCAGAGATAGGAGTCGGAAACACAAGCCATATCTAGAAATAAAATTAAAAATCACACAAAAAATATAACGCTTTCCTATACATATGGCAAGGCCGAGTCTTGTGCCCCTTTTCGCACTCAAAAGATAGCGAGGGTGGGCGTTCCTTCTCCCGACCTCTTCTCCCGACTTTCTCAGTGATTATTGATAATCTTTCATTAATCATTAGTCATTTATGCACGGTTATGAGGACGAGATAGCACATATCTTACTGAATGTAAGAGATAAAATCAACAATGGCAACGAAGTTCAACATGATAATAACCTTGTAGGCCCTTTAACTTCGCATTGTGCGGACAAACGGATGCGCTATTATGCAAAAACACTACAAGTTGTATGGTCGCAAACGGCTAATCGCTCATAAATCATGCCAAAAATTAAATATAAAATGCAATCTATTTCCCCCGGCTGTGGCTTATTTTTAGCTTACTCTCAAGAAACGAAGGGATGCAACAAGGGTATTTAACTAGTATATCATGCAGATTGTCTTCAGCTCATAGTTCTCAGCACATTTTACTCGCTCTATCATCACACTTCTACCATGAAATTCTCCCTTGCTGTTATTATATCCTGCATGGCTGTCCCCACTGTGCATGCCATCCCTGCGACCAAAGTATCAATTGCACCTGCTGCAACAACATCCTCTGTCCCTCCAGCCCAGGCATTTGCGCTTGTCATAAACGACCTGGAGACGCTCGGAGGTCTCTTCACCAAAATAGTTTCAGACGCCTCCAGTATTCCTAGATCTGGAATTCAAGCCATAGATGTACGCTCTTTTATCTTCATCATTTCTTTACCAGATTGCTAATGAAATTGTCGCACGCAGGCAACCCATGCGGATGCAGAGGCCATTCACCTTTTCTTCGAGGACGCCAACACCAATCTTAATGTCAGTCATCCAAAAATGTTTATCATATAAATCAATCCTCTTACCATAACACTTTGCCATTTCAAGGAACTTCCCCCCGGGAGTCTTGTCTCGTCTCAAACTGAAGAAATCCTAGAGTTGTACAGTGGACTTGTTAATGGAATTCTCTCTTACTTGAATTCAGTCGCCCAGAATGCGGATTTCTTCAAGACCTTAAGCGGTACCTCCACAATCACGACTGATTTGTTAAACTCGGCTGCCTCATGTGAACAGTTTGAATCAGCTCTGATAACAGCGTCTTCGGTTAGTTGACCCATATCCTCCGTTATCCAGTTTATCTGATATCATTGCGTGGAATATGCGCCAACACTGATGAAATTTTTACAGACTAATATTCAAGTGACGAGCCAAATTATTCAGACATTCAGACCGGTTGATGAAGCCAGGCAATCAGCGCTAGATGCACTGTCAGAACTTTGAAGGTCGGCGGATAAACAGAAAGCAGGAATTCTTGGTTCGATTCAGATGAAAGTCACTTCGATTCTTAATTCTAAACCCGACTCTGTGTAAAACTGACGGTGATTTGATTTACAATTTTTTGGTTACTGGTGAATATGTGGGCATATTGGTATAGATCAAGGCTCATCAAACTACTGAGAAAAATGATGAAACTCATCAAAACGAATTCGGGGTTTTATTGAACTGTGTCTAAAGCACCGTCGAGTTCCTATGGGCGAGTCCTATTTGGTGGTAAATGGTTTGTGGTATTGTCAGGCTTTAACTTGAAACCTTCGTCGTATTTAGTGTGTACTAGGATTTCTATTTTGCCGCCTCTGTAACCATGCTTCTTTGTGCAATGCTACCGAGACGTTTTGGTGGTTTGAATTATTTTTCATCTACCACGCGGTGCGTCGTATCACAATTACAATACGCTGTAAGTACGGGAAATGTTATTATGGTTGATAAATCTCCGATTCCTCACATATTTGAACGTAGAGCAGCTATAATTGACATCTGTAAACCAATTAAAACTTAATGTATTGATGATATATTGGAAAAACGTGAACAAAGGATTTATTAAAAATTTTTGGAGAGGCCATTCGAGTTCAAGCCGTTACACAATCCATAGCATTGACTCTTGTCTGCGTGTTTGAATTTCGGCATGTCGACCAACGCTCAACTTGGGAGTCTTGGAATATCAAGCTTGGTTTAGGGATGCATGCCCGCCGAGTATTTCCATGGTTGTTTTGCCTTTCACCGGCATGATACCCAAATAACGCCTCTCTGTTTCATATATACTTTGATGGCAGCCGGGCACGTACATTCAACTGCCTTGGACTGTGTTACTACCGACATTTGACCTATCTTGATGGATCAAGTGTTCATCCTTTAATTGTCTAAACATAGAGGCGACAAAACGATAACCCGGTTATCTTGAGGCCATAGCAAACAGCCAAACGGTGACATCATGTTTAACGGCCATGTCTCTTTCCTGACAGTCTGCTCGATGTTATTGGAATTCTTCAGCGGGCTTCACGGATCGGGTCCAATCGGCTCTATATATTACTTCCTAGGACTATATATCTCTAGTGTCTAAACATTTTGCTTTGGCATCTTTGAATCTTCATTGCTAGCCTCAGCCTTGTCCAACCGACTATGGTTGCACCAGGGATCAATTATCTGCTGAAAGCTTCCGTTCGCTTTGGTATACCGTCAGCGGCAACATATTGTCTGTTGGATATAATCCAAAGAAGACAATTCCTCCCGTTCAATCTACCTGGATGGGCACTCATCAGCATTGCGGTTGCTGCGAGGCCCATGATAGCCATTGCATCTAGGTACTATGCAAAATGGGCGAACAAAAGGGCGGCAGAGGCGAGTGGAGCTGTCATTCCTCCTTACCTTCCAGACTCCACATTTTCAATCATTTCTGAACTGGGGGAAAACCTTCGGGACGGGTATCCAAGTAAGCAAAGGATTTCTACGTTTGTTTCTTGGACAATATCTGATCTTTCCTGATGCATAGCGGATGTACTTAAGCGCTTCAATGACCAATATGGCAATGTTGTTAACTTTGATCTCATGAACACCTCATTTGTAGGTCATGTTTAAAGAATATCTTGTCAATTATGACAGTCGTTTGATTATACTCAACTATATAGTTGCTTACAAACGAGCCGGAGCACATTAAGGTTTGGCTTATTTTATTCGATTAGTCAAATTATCACTTAAGCATTTCATGCCCTTTTTGCCCGAAGGCGATACTTGCGACGCAGTTCGAATCATTTGTAAAAGGTATGAACAAGGGGAGCCATAAACAAGTGTAAAAATTGACTTTCTTTGTAGGCCCTTTATTTATTTCGCAGATGGACTCCATGTTCGGAGAAGGGGTTTTCAACTCCGACGGTAAGACCTGGTTATTTCGGTGTGCTCACCATGCAACCAACGTTCTATTTTGAACATACAATAGGAGAAATGTGGAAGTAGGTGCTACAAAGATCGTTAATGACCCTGTATTTACTATTTTCTGTGTTCAGATTCCACCGCGCAATGACCCGTCCATTTTTCACTCGAGAACGTATCAGCGACTTTGAGATATATGATCGCAATTGGAATATCTCCTTGAAATTGGCAAAGGATCGTCTTGCAGAGGGATACTCTATCGACATGCAGGTATATTAAAACCACAGCTTGTAATATCAACAGTGCTTGACTTTGATCTGTAGGATCTCATTGCACGATTTACTCTCGATTCTGCATCGGAGTTCTTGTTCGGTAAAAATGTGGAGTCGCTTTCAGCAGGGTTACCTTATCACCAGGAGGTCGCCAAGAAAAACTCTAGAGAGTTCTTCGACCATCCTTCTAATCAATTTGTCAAGGCCTTCTCGGACGCACTGCTTCTGATCGCAAAGCGTCTCACAATGGGAGAAGAGTGGGCTTTGGCAGAATTTACTGGTGATAGAATAATACCTTTGCGCAAAACCGTGGAAGACTTTGTGGAACCTATGATGAAGGCCGCTTTGGAAAAGAGAGAGCAAGATATCCTACTTGGAAAGGATCCGAGCGAGAAGGAGGAGTCCAACTTGCTTTCTCACCTTGTCAATCACACGCAAGGTGCGAGTCGCAGTTTGCCTACAGTACTGTTTACTTCATGATTCTGACATCCTTGCTTCAGATCCGAAGATCCTCAAAGATGAGGTGTGCATATATACAACTTTTTCAATTATACTAACTCATATTCTTGTAAATCAGGTTATCAATCTCCTTGTTGCTGGTCGGGACACGGTACATTCGGAGCTCATTCACACAATACGTGATTATATATCTTACAGTTAATTTACAGACTATGTCACTACTTGCCTTCTCAGTGTACATGCTTTCAGAGCATCCTGATATTGAGAAGCGACTTCGCGAAGAGATTTATGAGAAGGTTGGCCCCTCAGAGGCACCGAAGTACGAGAATATGCGAGAAATGAGATACATGAAGGCATTTATAAATGGTAAATATTATTTCTTGGTTTAACGATTTTCTCTGAGTCATATTGGTTCATTTACAGAGGTTTTACGCTTATACGCTGTTGTGTAAGACATGGTCTCACGCTGCATGTCCGATGAAGTCAGGCTAATTTATTTCTCATTTTACCCATTTCAGACCATCCAACGCAAGGTACAGTCCACCTTCGATGCACTCATTCTATTTATATGACATTCATCGTAATGCGCTTTGGCAGAAAAAGCATTGCACCCGTTGTCCTACCAGCAACAGGTCCTGGAGAAAAACCAATTTACGTTCCAAAAGATGTGATGTGTGTAGCTTTTTCGGAGGGCCTACCACATGCTCACGTCGTCACTTCTTGCCTACAGATGCATATATACTACTTTAAATATGCAAAGACGAACGGACTTGTGGGGTCCAGACGGTACGCAACTAAAATAATTTAATTCCCTTGATTTAATGATTTTCTCAGCCCTTACGTTTGACCCTGACCGTTTCCTCGACGAGAGGTTGCAAAAGTACCTGGTTTCCAACCCTTACATCTTTTGTCCATTCAACGCTGGCCCTCGCATATGTCTTGGTCAACAAGTACGTCTTGCTTATATCGAATATTCATTTGTCATTGCAAAATCTCAATTCAAAAATCCTGCTTTAATTCAGTTTGCCTACAACGAGGCTTCATATTATCTCATCCGTTTACTTCAAAACTTTACAGAGTTTACTCTTGATTCTACTTCCAACTTGCCGCCTCCCGCACACTGGAGAAACGGCGAAGGACTCAAGGCAACGGAGAAGATTTTCCCAGCGGCACATCTTACGTTGTTCATCAAGGTAAATACAGGGGATGACTGTTTACGCTGTTAGTGCTGAGTCCTTTCGCCACTAGGGAGGATTGTGGGTCCGCATGAAAGAAATCAAGTATGAAAACTCTGGAATGTAATGTTGAACCGTCACTTTTTAACCAAAAATTGCGACATTACTTAGTAGGACACAATATGTTCAATGACCACTCACTGCATCGTTTACAATGATAGCGGCATTGAACTTACAATCCCGTAATCTCAGTGTACTTTTCACCTACATATAATGCTAATAGTACAAATACCACATCAAGATCTAGGAATCAGAAGAAAAAATTGGGTTGTTTACCCATAATTGAAAAGTCGAAAAGAAAGAAAAAAAATTTGAACGAAAGGTAGGCAGGCTTGATAGTATCTCACTCGCGTTCTATGTCGCAAATTGTCTATTCAGATCATTGGGAGGGTGCGATTGCCGGCTATACTTTCTCTTTGCGCTGCTTCTTTGGGATAGAGCGATCTGGATACGCCCAACCAGAGGCCGATCGGCTTCTACGATGTTTCGAAATGCGTTGTATCATGCTCTCTTCGCGAACACCTTCAATACTGAACTCCAGCTCGGTGTTAGAGGTAGAACCCCTCTCACTGATCGTCACATTCCCTAGTAAAGGGGCGCTCTTGGTCCGTGAATGAAACGATTCTCGCTTTGTAGCACTGGAGAGATGACTCTCGCACGTGGAGCTCCGTTCTTGTTTCTTTGACGGGGCTCCCCCCGAGGAGCCAAATCCACTGAGAATCCCTGGAACGTGAAGAGCAAAGAATTCGCTGGGAGTCAGCATGCGACGTGGCGGTTTCGAGGGTGCATTGGAATTCAATTCCGCCTCGGTGAGACTCTGTGGAGCAACAATTACGTATGGCTGGTCGGAACATGCGAGATAAACTGAGTCTGTAAGTGCTGGGCTATCTGCGGTGGGCGGACGAGGCGGACGGGTGGGTGTTGGCCCAGACACAAAGCTTACAGTAGGTCTGCTTGGAGTGGACGTATATGCAGAGTTCGACGACAGGGCAGATATACGGTTGGGCTCCGAATACTCTGAGGAACACATAGAAAATTTAGAAGGAGGTGAGGGAGCAGCGGTCTCGGTGAACAAGTCCCCTTCATTCCTGATACACTGGGTGGTTTGTCGATCGCTTTGCAGAGGCACTGCGTTCGTGAGAGGGGCAACAGGCACCCACTTATCCTCAGATGATACAGCATCTTTATTCTCCTTCACTCTACTTGCGGAACGTCGACGGGAATGACAAAGTTGGAACAACCGTCCAGTAATAGCGGGATCGAGAATAAAGAATAAGCACAGTGTGAAGAGTAAAATGCTTCCAATGACAGATCCCAAGATGACCACTCGCTTAGTGGGACTGGCGGTCCTATTAGATGCAGGTAAAGACGTCGTACTTGACGCAGCAGTAGGTACCGGCGTAGAAGATCCAATTGCAGGGAATGGTTGAGAAAGAACAACAAGCCCTGGCCCACGAAGTGGTGGTGATTCCGGATACACTGTACTTGATGGAAGAGGGTTCGTAGGGGTAGGAGTGGGCGCAACGGAGGAATCGACAGAAGACAGAGATCCATCTGGGAGTTGAGCAATCGCCATAAAAACTTCAGATATACGAGCAAGATCGGAATCGTTTACAACATCATCTGGACCAGAGGATTCAAAAGGACCAGGAATTCCGTAGCGCGTGGCTATGCTGGTGTCAGCCCTCTTGCTGACTGAAAAGTAACTTGGACTCGGGGTAACGGCAGGAACAGCCAGAGATAATACATAGTGCGCATGGGTAGATATGAGAAGCCAGATTGGTATCTTTGAGATGAGAGTACGAGGAGCCATCACCGAGAGTTGACAGGAAGGAAAGAAAGTGCCGTGTGGGCTTGGATTAAAGATGAAGGAATGTTCGATTTTCTATGATGAAGATAGCAGATGTGAGCAAAAAACACAAAGAGGCGAACCTGGCCAAATTTCAAAAGGGCCTTGTACTTTATACATATCGCAGTCGTGAGGCTGACCATCCTGATGATGTGGTTGACGTGAAAACCTTTGCGTCCACCATGGGAAAATATTCTCCACTCGGAACAAACCGGTTCTTGGGTTTCCCACGTTTTGAATCGTTCGACCAAAGGTCATCCTGGTCATCCCATCTTCGCATGGACCGGCACGAGTAGGACGCATTCTGCTACTAAAATACTTTCCCAGACTGTTGTCCCTTTTCAAAACCAATTTCCCTGAATGTTCGATCCCCATCAATCATCAGTTCGAAGAACAGGTCATCAGAATCATGTGCTCGAGGTTCCAATGCACCCCAGTGACAGCCGTGCGCAAAGGTCACAACTCCTCCACTTACGATACGTTGTGAAAAGGTAAAATCCAATACCCGGGCTTCGGGGGCGGTGCAAGGTGGTTATATCAATATTTTCTGGATTATTTTGCTTCATAGCAGTGCTTTTGATCATCTTTTGGGATTCTATTCTGATTGATCACTATCGTCTTTCCCAAGATTCTGTACATTTATGCTCTCATCAAAAGGTATATGTGTTTCTTTCTCTTTTTCCTTCTTACTGCATAGGTAGCTGGTCTTCCTGGAAGTGTTATGGACCCCATCTCTGCTGTGTCGGCCGCCAGGCAAACCTATACAGGGGCGTATCTGTGGGGTAAGATAACATTCGTTCTTCTAAGTTCCGGATATCACCTCAAACATAATAGTTTCTGCTTCTACATTCATTCTTTGCGATACTGTGGCTACTCTTCCCCTTGAGGTGAGTACAATTTTGGGGCAACTTCTATACGAGAAACTATTCCAATGGCTCAAAACGCGATGTTATAGATAACTCATATATGGAAGTGAGTATAATTTTCGATATACTGCCGTTTGGCTTGTGGTGTTAATTATTTTTACACTCGCTATCGAGGACTCGTTGGACATTCCCAAAAGTTTTATATCTTCTCTTGCGATACGGGTGCGTGGTATATGGGATGTAAGCATTTCAAATTTCGGAAAATGTGACTATTCTAATTGTCGTGGCGTGCCCTTTACAGAGTTAGCTCTTATGGTAAACAGTGGACCTGTGTTTGAAATAGAATAACTGACTTTGCATTCACCCAAGTATTTTGCACTTTGCAGCGTTCGATCCTCGTATGTCATGAGATCTAATTATATTTGACTTCCTGATAATTGAAGTCACTAGGGGTATGCTACGAGTCCATTTTCGCTCCGGTTTCTCAGTTGAAAAAAATAAACTGTCAAATATTACAGATGCGGAGTATACTTGTCGTATAGTATATTGATGTGAGCTCATAGCATCGCGCTCAACCTCTTGAGACTGACTCAAGTAGGTCAATGCTGTTGATGGACCTCACAAATGCGATATTAGCCTTGAGAATATATGCGCTTTACCATGGAAATATTAAAGGTATGATACTCAGACAAACGCTTTGCCGTGCTTGCTTATTCATTGTGATACCCAGTTTTGGTCTTCTTGTTGATCGCAGTACTAAGTAAGTATCTGGACCTACATGCACAAATACGGTCCTCTTGACCCCACTACATCTTTTAGGCGAAATTATCGTAAGAATTAAAATTTACAAACTCTGGTTCAATGAAATGATAATTTGCAGATCCAAATTTATATTGGGACTATGACTGCTATTGCTGCTGTCAAAGCGGAATTACTACCGCCATCGGGAACACAGCTACCAGGCTGTTTTACCACTATAAACTTGATCGTTACAATCCCAGTTTGGTGCGTCGTATTCAAAATTGGAACTATTTTTGTACTCGGCCTAATGTACACTTCAGGGTAACAGATCTATGTATTGCTTGTAAGTTTCTGGTGCTTATCTGTAATTGCATCTTATGAGCAGTAACTGCATAACTCAGGTATATTTTATAGCATGCTTGTGACGAAACTCTATCTAGAAAGAAAAGAAGAGCGTAAAATTGACACCCGTTTTACTCTTCGGACAATTTACAAGATATTTCTTCGAGATGGCACCGCATGCTTCTTATTGTGAGCCGTTTTATCTATTTTAGCGCCAGTATGAAGTTAGTAATGTCGCTACATCATTAGCATCATAGGTATGCCTTCATTGCTTAATCAGATCTTTCTGTTTCACCACAAAGTTCTAGGGGTTCTGGCAACCTATGCTATGAGCTCCTTGTTTATAGAAGGTTATTCAACAGCATTACTTGTTCCGTAAGTGATTTTGATAATTAGCAAGTTATCCTAGCTAACAAGAAACAGATGGGCTGTTGCTGGATTCGACGTTGCGGTAGGAACTTCTCCTAACAAAGACATGTTGAACGCCTAAAGACGCACTAATTATTATAGGGAACACGTTTAGTTTTGAACCTTCGCGAATCTGCTTACAGAGAAACCTGTGTAGATTCGACGTTCAATGAAGACGTTATATTCAGGCAGTTTAGAATTGCGGAAATTTCAACCGGAACAGATGTTGACACACCTGTGTCGGAGCGTGAAGTGGCGCCTCCATTAGCACCCACAGAAGGCCGTCGACCATCTATTCGTCGGCGAATGACCGTCGTATCACGGGAGGGAGGAAATGCGCGGGATAGGGCATACTCTGCACATGATGTAACAGGTCTGGCACCGAGGATTACCACAAATCTTGAACAGGACTCTCGGATATCTCTTCCCATCATTACAGAAGACTCTTAATATATGTATATGAAATTCGATACATATGCGCTATCATTCAATCGTGGCATAAGTTCTTGGTTAGGTTGACACAACTCAGCGGCAGTCTCACTCATCGTCCTGAGAGAAAAGTTTAAAGTTTTGATATCACATGACCAACTGATTTTCTTTCAAGGCCCGCTCGGATTCGCCCGATTACGTGGCAATCAAATGAAATCGCACTCCATTCTTGACCACCACCGCAAAGACGACGCCAGTCGAATAACTCACTTTCAACACCCCTTGAATAGTGACAACTCACAAATTCCGACCATAGCTTGCTTCTTTACATTAATGTCAACTCACGAATTAACGGAAGATGAGTTGAATGACGACATCGACGATGATCCACCCTGTGTTCGTGCTGCTCGAAACCCAGATCCCGCGGTAATCTCTGCAATCCTCAGGCATCATTCCCAACTCAACTCACAAATTCCAGACGACATGATTCCTGCTCGCCGTAGCAGCATGCTTCGTGGATTTTCTGCGAACACATACATCTCCGGTGCAATTCACGGATATTACACGTCACCTTTGGTGGAAGCAATACGGGCATCTTTACCTGGGAACATTGAAATACTACTTCAGGCGGGTGCGGATCCAAATGGCATCCCTCTTGACTACCTCGACGAGTATTCCGTCCGTTTTATCCGTGGCAGGGACTCAAAATACGATACCTATAGCTTTGTCGCGTGTCCTCCGAGAAGCAAGGTGTTAGCGATCAGTTCCGTAGTCAAGCCCCAGATATCGCCTCTTACACAGACAGAAATTTTGAGACGCCGAAAAGGATTTTCGCGGTTTTGGACTGAACCAGCATTTCCCACCATCTCTTTCAAATCCAAACCTGCTCGCACTGCGCTTGAAGAAGCCGCAAGCAAAGGAGACATTGCTATCTTCGACCAGGTGCGTGCTTCAAACCCGGACGAATCCTGGTGGACCTCTGGAAGGATTCCATCTCAATTGCCAGACATTCTGACACATTCCTCACTTTCGGTTTCTTCGCCGATCCATGAGGCAATAATCTCCACTAAAAATGAAATGCTGGAACACCTTTTAGCTATTGGCTACTCTCCAAATATTTTACCTCTTGCCGCTCCCACCTGTTGTATTCCCCCTCATATTGCAGCTATTGGTTTGTGCCGTCCTCCCAATCAAGTTGCCTATGATATTCTTGCCTCAGATCCACACACTGATTTGGCTCTTCGCACACCTATCTACTCGGTTCACGTCTTGCATTTTGCCGCCGCACTGCTCGATATTAGTCTGTTGCAAAGACTATGCAGACACACCGCCACACCGCTCAGTTCCGCTGGGTGCACTGCTTTAGGCCACACCCTTCTCCACGTAGCATCACTTCCGCTCACTGATCTACACGTCAATATCTTCAGTCAAAAGGTCTTCGAGAGCGTGCACGACGTGCGGACTCTTGATACCAAAATTTGGGTACCAATGGATTTGCATAGGCGGAATCCTGCCAATCGGGGAATACTCACCTCTAAAAACGATAATGTTCCACTTCCACGTACTCGAAGCGCTGAAGACAAGCTTGACGAAACTAGGCAACATGAACTAATTCTGTGGCTTCTGGATAGCGGGACCCAAAACCTTGCGGCTGAGGATGTCTACGGTAATACGATTATGCACTACCTGGCTTCAGCCGCGTCGGTCAATGTGCAATTGTTAAATGAGCTCCGTGCAATGGAGGGAGGCGAAAATGTGTGGAAAGAGAGAAAGAATATGATGGGTCACTCACCTGAGGAGCTTTTCCAGGATGGATTGGGAGCGGAAGTTGAGCAATGGAAAGACTTTTGGATGTCATAGTAAAGGTGAGAAAATCGTAGCAACTTGAATATCACAGAAAATCAAGAAGGAAGCGTGGAACACGGGGCTATTGAAATACTCTCATTTGCTTTCGGAATCTACTCAAGGAGATAACAGAGAATTGTGTTCACATGCTTGTACCCGAAAGTTTCAAATGCATCGTATATCATTTCTTGCCTGCATCCACAAGTGCACACTAACTCATCGCGCACTAGTGGGTGTACTGATCATGATGGAGCATCGCTTTTGTAGTCTTCGGAGTTTTCGGGAACCGGTTTTGTAACCCTCTTGCTTAAAATTGTGGCTCTTCCTTCAGAATTTATTTTTCGTGCTGTGCTGGGCTCTGTGAGTGTGGATTTACCAGTCGCCTTTTGTCAATTGGAGAAATATATAAAGACCAGTGTGGGGCAAAGAAACGATCAGTTATTTCCTGCTTCCTTCTAATTCGACAACCAATTAAAGTCGGGAATATTTATAATCGCTGGTCGATTATCATGAAGCCTTTCGCTATTTGCCTCACATTGTGCATTGCACTTATCAGATATGTCTATGGCTTACCCTCCTTGTCAAAACGGGCTACATTTAATGATGATCCTGCTATTACAGTAGGAGCCTTATATTATCTTATATCTTACCGAATTGCGTACTCATATGTTGATTAGAACTCCGAGTCCGTGTCAGTAGGCAAACGTGCTTGCACTGAAAACCAAATTTGCAGAACATTTATCGATGAAGCAAAAGTCAGAGGGGAATCACTGCATCAATACCCGTTCGCTAGAGTCTCATCCGAATACGACCATCCGATTTACCGACGTTCGCTAGCGCATCTGAAGACAAAGGCGCACACAAAGGCTGCCCAGGCCCATGACAAGGCATCAGGTGCTCATGCCTTTAAGGCATCCATGATGTCGGCTTCAGCAATTAATCTCTTGGAAGACGGCAGCACCCAATATGTCAAACATGCACATGCGCTTGAACACGAAGCCGAGGAACACAGAAAACAGGCGGTTGAACACACACAAAAGTCTGACCATCATCTACAAAAGGCTCATCAACCTGTATCGCATGGTGTCCTGTATCCTTTCAAGTTGGCGAAGTCCATCATAAAGTCCAAATTCAGCAAACACAAAGCAAAGAAGTCTTTACATAAGGCGTCGACGTAACATTTGTAGAAAACTACTACTATGTAGATTCCCAATGAAGTTTTTGTGCAGTTTTTCCGGGGCGCTTGCAAATTGCTACAGGCACTTATAATGTTACGTTGCTATCTGTCCGACCACCGCAGTAACACTCAAACCGGTAAGGTAACAGAACCAATTAAGAAACGATATGTTTCTTAATCATGGATAGTATATACACAGCAGAAGCGGTAGTGTAGCAAGGCGGCAGGATTACACCCAAAGACATTTTTAGATATTGAACATCTCGATTGAAAGCGTAAATCCTGTGCACCAATATGCCATTTATGACCCAGCTACGACGCTCCGAGTCATGTCATCTACAATAACTATTTTTGGGTGGTGTATGATAGCCTCGCGCCTTTTATAGTCATTAGAACTCCATTGAAACGTAAAAGGCTGTTCTTGAGTGTAGACTACATGTAGATTTGATAGATCCGTGGTTGCATTGTAATTCGACAAACACACAGCACCGAAATCTAGCCAATGATGCACATGATTGATCTACCAAGCTGAACACCTATATATTCCAACATGAACATAGATCAAAAGAATAGAGCTGGTCTCATCATAACGCACCCCACCCATTGCTGCAGTAAACTTCGCATAATCGCTGGACGACTATGAAATTCATCATCACTATTCTTATCGTGTCCGCGGTGGCCGCTGTAGATGTCGTTGGTCTTCCTGTTCGCCTTAAAGATACTGCTTCCAAAAATACCAGCTTCGTCTCGGTATTACATATTCTCTGAACGAAGGTACCAAACTGACACAACTGTCTTCAGAATCACAGATATTTACACAACGTTCTCAATCCTGATATCTTTACCCGGAAGATTGCCTCTGAAGATGGTGGTTCTCACGGTGACTTGGTGCAGGTGCCAAGCCACCAGGCGGTTAAGCGTCTTAGCCATCTTGAGGATATCGTGCCCGCCAACGACATTCAGAAACATATGCTTGTCAGGCGTATCTGGGAGAAACAGATCAAAGCAGCTCACAAGCAAGCCAGCGAGGCCCATACAAAGGCCGCTGCCGCCCATAGACAGGTTCAGGATAATCACGCAAAAGCTGCCACGAAGCACCTCAATGCTGGGAACCACATTGCAGCTCACGATGAGAATACAGAAGCGGAAAAACACGCAGGGATGGCCCTGGCCCACGAAAAAGCGTCAATATCTCATCTTAACGAGGCGCACCCTGACCTTCCACGTGTTAAGGCTACTGTTCCTCAGGCTATAAAGTCAATAATTTTGTCAAAGTACGATGCACACAAGGCCAAAAAATCTTTGAAGAATGCGGCACATCGACCTAGTTAGCCATTACATTGCTGATTTCAACTATAGGCCTTTCGATCGGAAATGTAGCTGTAGTATAGGCGTCGGTTGTATTAATCATTTGGTGGAATCAATGTGTGCAAAATGTGATTCATAACGCGAAAATTTGTGGTTTGAGGGAGGAAAGACTATACAATTTGGTTATCAGTCCTGTGTCTGCACAACCTCACTCACATCGTAATCAGGAGATGTAGTCGGTAGGGTGTAACATAGACGTTATTATTGATTGAACCGCTGTACACAGGACACGCAGAGCCTTCCCGCCTCGGGCCCTTATGGTCCTAAACCTCCATTTGAACGTATGTGGACACTTTCCTACTAGGGGAGTCAAGACTGACACCAACTTTTTGAAATTGCCAAAAAGCCATATGAAAGGAAGTTCTCCAATCGATGAGCGACCATCAAAACCGTTGAATAATTAATTTTTCAATCTTTTTTTCCCTCGTTAATAATGTTTCGATCTGCGCATATCTCCAGTCAAAGTGACCTCTCATTTCTGACCGCTCAGATGAATGAGCAGTGGTCGCCAAATGCTAGTGCACTTCATTGATAGCCTATTGAAGCATTTTTGGAAACAGAAGTGTACCATAACCGAACATCTTTATTCCGTTCTATTTCTGCACGGAGCGCTCGGGTATCCAGCTGTATCCAGACCATCAGGTACTTGACTCTTGATTTGCGCTTGCCAATCCCCATCGTTGTTTCGAAAGGAAAAGCCAAACGAATGCCGCTAGAAGCCACCAGAAGCACGATTCTGAGGCATATACATGCAGAATCAGCATAGAGCATAGAGAGCAAGGAGAATCAGGTCGACGGTGTTGTTGGGTTGCAGCAAGTGGCGGTTGAAAACAGAGCACAAGCAAAGCGGCCTGGTTCATTGTTCAAGCGGAGAAAAGATCGCAGCTGACAAATTATGTAATAAATTTAAAGCTTCTGATAATTAATAACAAATAAGAGAATTCCGTGTTTGTCAAAAGTCTCCTGTACTCGGCATGATGGGCACACGTCCATCTTTCCACCTCCTCCAACCGCATAATCCTCGCCCTACCAGTGCAACAGTCACTTCGTGAGAATTGTCGTCATAAATAAGACGTCTTTGATACCACTCACTCTAAGGCGGAGAGTCCGACCTGTGCGCAGTCCCAGACCGTCGACTACCTCAGGAATCCCAGAACCACTTAAACATTCAAGCCTTCAGACGCTCGAGGTGTTCAATTTCAGACGAATTTTGCTCGTTATACGCCACCTGGTACTGGCGTCATGTCTGTAGACCCTTACCATGCTGTGCAACAAGAGATCCAGAACTCTCTGCAGACCGCTGCACAGCTGCAGTCGTCATTTCTTCGTATAAGGAATATGGCGAGGGAAGATAGTGAAGAGTTGATGTGGGCCAGGAATGAGGTGAGTATTGTCAATGTCACTGCACAAAGAGGGCATGCTTCAAATGGCATTCTATCAAACAGTTGAAGGCCACACTCGCGACGCTAGAGGCAGACCTTGAAGATCTGGAGGAGAGTGTCAAGTATGTGCTTTCATCCACCAGACAATTCCAGTTATTTGACGAGGCGACAAATTATGAAGGATTGTAGAGTCAACAGATGCAAGAATGTTCGGACTTGATGATGCTGAGGTTCAAAAACGGCGGAGATATGTGGGGCATGTACGAAAAGAAATAGAGGTGCGTCTGCCTGTTCATCGCATTACCTTTCACCCTTCCATGCTCCTCCGTGACTCTGCGACTCCGCGATCCTGTCTTTCATTTCATGTTCTTCATTTTTTGCATAATAGACCACTAATAATGTCCCTTCGGAAGTCCAGAACATGAGAGCCAACGTATCCTCATCCCCATCTGCCTCGCAGCCATCAGGGTCCGGTACGCAGCTTCACGCAATTTCTCCTCGAGCAGGCCCTGGTTCACCATTCTCAGAGAGATATGGGGACGACCACCAATCGGAATGGGCTCGACAAGAGCAGCAGGTACTGTCACCCCTCTGCACCTCCGTGCATACTTCAACGATGCGGGAACCAGTGCTAATTAATTCGTAGATTATGCTTCAACAGCAAGACCACACGATGGATTCAATAGCGGGCACGCTAAACACACTAGCACAGCAAGCGAGCTTGATGGGCCAGGAAATCGAAGAGCATAACGAGTACGTGGTGACGAGACTTCTTAGTGCAAATCCCGCAGCTTATGCCTCTGTTCACTAGAATGCTTACTGACCTTGAGGCGAACGTGGACCGGTCAGATCAGAAGCTCAACGACGCGATGCGACGTATGCGAAAATTCCTACGCGATTCAGAAGAAAAGGGCAGCGGGTGGTGCATCATCATTCTGATGATCGTGCTCATGGCGCTACTGCTGGCCGTCATTTTGGTATAACATTCCACTCTCTGTCGGGGTCGGCACATGGTGGTCGTCAGTCAACCTGTGTTTCTGTGATACTTTACACATCGACCTTGGTTGGAGATGCCTTCTTTCTATATTTTCCTCTTTCTTCATCCATACCCATGAGAATCCTTGGAAACTATTAATGTCCACCCCGATCACACGTTCTATTTTTTTTTTCTTTGCATACTTTGCTCACATCCATTTATTCCTTAATTATTTGAGCACGATACCAGGACGCACCATAATTTAGTCGTTCATATTAGTACCGCATTTACTATGTACACATTTCTCTAATATGGATTAACGGACTAGGAAATTAACCATCAGGTAGGGTGAATACACATGGTTGTAAAAGCAAGCTGAGCAATGAACAAGGTAAACAAACATAGGAATTCGAGAGCATATACCGTATATACAGGTGCATAAGTGGTAGCAAGATGATGAGATGGCTAGAAACTGGACAATGAAGCAGAGGGTATAGGATGAGGTATCTAGAGAAAATTCCAAGAAAAAAGCGTAGTAGACGATGATGGATAGCGATAATGCGTAGTGATGACAATTGTGTTATGTACAGTGAAACGAGGAGGAATGACACAGAAAAGAGGTTCGAGAGATATCTGATAAGAAAGTTGACATATAAGCGATGACCAAAACTTGGAAAAGGGAAAAAATAGGGCAAGAAAGATATTCGGGCAAGAAATCATTTAGGCTTTGTATAGACCATGTCATTGGTCCAGCCGGCTTCGACAGCTTCCTGGAGGATAACAGTGTCACTTGCTTCGAAGTTGTTACCTTCAGCAATGGCCTGATTTTCAAAAGCTTCGACAAGAGGGCCAGGATTAGACATCCCCATGCTGTCTAGGTTTTCAACAGTTGCGTCGACATAATCGTAGCTATGTAAAAAGTAGATGGTGAATCAATAAAATGAAGAGGTCTCGGATAAGCCACGGGTACTGGAAAAGAGCCTTACTTTTGCCATTTAACTAGATATTCGTAAGATATCCCCTTTCCACTAACGACCGTCTTGCGCCGCCCTACGAGGGCCTCCACGAGGTATACCTGTGGCTCTTGAAGCAGTTGCTGTGAATTCTTGTTCTTGGTGCGCCGTTTGACATAGGTTAGGAGACAGCGCGGCCTGGCGCAAGGTGCTTTGAGGCCGTTGACTTCCTCATCGTTGATTTTCTTGACAGGGGATTCTACGAAATCCAGACATGATTTTGATTTAGAATTTTGAGGAAAGAAATATCGTGCAAAAGACTCACTGCTTCTGATTAAGTCAAGGATACAATAGAATAGGAAGTAGCTATCCATCAGAAAATACACATGGAAGTCTAAGTGTATTGAACGCACTTGGGGATGCCAGCTGTGCACACCGGACAGACATAATGTTCTGTATCTTGTAGGTGTTTGTCGTCCGGCTCCAGGCCTACGCACCCAATGTGGTACCACGTCTCGCATCTAGGCAGATAGTAAGCAGTTCATGGTCAGTATAAAACTACATGCCACTCAAGGATAGTTTACCCACTCGTCGCATTTGACAAACTATGTATGTGTCGAGAGATAATCGAGTTAAATTAAATCCTCTGATTGTGAAAGCTATATACGTACGCGATCAAAATTAGGATTCTGCATCTTAGGCCACACCAGATCAGATTCGCGCTTTTTCTTCAAAGTGGGAGTCGATATAGAAGCAGCGGAGCTTCCGACAGAATCTTTTCGGGGTGACCGCATTGGGTACCTTGTTGATGAGGCTTCCTCCTTAATTACCATTTCTTTATTTCTCAGACTTGCCCGCCGCAGATCCACCACCTTCCCTTTACCTACTGGGGGCACAGAGGAGGAAGACGCGGTAGTAGCAGCACTACGCGCCCTTGCCCTCTTTAAGGGCGGTTGCTCACGTTCAGGCACATCTTCAGCTGCTGCATTTTCATTAGACACATCAGGGCTCGCCTCGGGGCGCTTACGCTTCTTTATCCTCGTAGCTGCCACGCTTTTACCCAACTTTGCTGTCAGCCGGTCGGTAAAGGTGCTCTTTTTTGGGGGCGCTCCAGTCGTACCGGTTGCTTTGCTCTGTCCCGTCAGGTTGCTGTCGAACAATCCTGAGGCAAAAGAAGGGGCGGGTCGTAATGATATCTTCTTCTTGGTCTGATTCCTTATGACAGGGGCATCTTCGTCGGAGGCATTGGGCGGCTGTATTATGCGCGCGGTAGCTTTCACGAGGTCAAAGGGGGAGCGCACAGGAGGGGCCGGTTCCTCGACCTCAGATTCCTCTTCGGTCAATGGGGAGGAAAATCGGGATTCGGGAGCAGGTTCAGGTTCAGGCACGGGTGCCGGTGCGGCAGTTTCTTTCCCTTTCCCTTTGATATCCTCGGGTTTGTGTGTCGTTGGTTTCTCCTGAACGGGCACAGGCTTTACAGATTCTACAAGCTTCTTAGGATTTTCAGACAGAGCCTTCGAAGTTGACGCGAGATGAGAAAGAGGGTCAAAAGTTCGCACTTGTGGGCGAGAACTCATTGCTGCTGCCGCAGGGGCAGCCCTCACAGGTGTTGTAAGGTCGACAATTTCAGGAGAATTGGTCTTAGCAGAAGCCTTGCGTCTCGCATCAGGGATTGGCCTCGGAACAGTCGCTCTCGACTGCGTAGAAGGTTTCTGCGAAAGTGTCGGAGGGTTTTTCTGCGTCTGAGTTTGAGATGGCCTAACCACGATTTCATCGTCGGTATCAGAGGAAATGGATATTACATCGTCCGGGGGCTGCGACGTGCTTGGTTTCTCTTTCTTGATGGTCAGAGCTTCCTTCTTGGGCTTCATGGGTGCGCGCTGAGACGACGTTCCAGGAGCATTAGAAACGTTTTCCGCAATCTCATTCGTAGCATGGGCTTTCGACGTCGACGCTTTCGGATTTGCCTGGGCTATGAATTTAGCAGGCTTGGACATCCTACTGGGTGAGGGCGATTCGGACGGGATATACGTATACTTTCGTCCAATCTGCGCTGGAACAGTTATCGGGCTATTCAATTCTTTCTTCGCCTGGACAATCCTCGTCGTTTCTGAATTCTCCTCTTCGTCGAGATTAGAACCATGTTTGAAAGCTGCAGATTTGGCCTTGATGGGAGTAGACGTGTCCATCGTGTGGTCTTCATCGAATGAAGAACCACCATGAGCAGATTCTTGACGTTGAAGTGACGAGGACGGGCCAGCAGAGGAAACTTGGGGGGCGGGGGTCTGCGAAGGTGTTGTGAAGAGCGGTGACAATGTGTTTTCCGGAACAGGCGCTGTCACATCTTCATCATCCTCGTATCCGTAAGATGTGAGCGCGCTACCCATCGTATCATCAGCATTGACATCATACATCTCTTCGTTGAATTGTGAATCCTGAGATCCCACCATAACCAAGGCGTGCACAGTATCTTCGTCTTCTATCGTCTGAGATTGCTGAGAATCTGTGAATGGGATCGTTGTAGTGGCGGACGTTGACAAAGTCGCAGTTGAAGCGGTATGAGATACAGACAAAGTGGCAGCCGAGTTCGAGGGTTCGACAGTAGAGATAGGACGTATAGTAGAATCCTTTCTTAGAGAAACAAAATTGGTTGTTGTTGCATCGATCGTAGGCAAAGATGAAGAATCAGCCTGAGCTGACGGAGTAGGGTTTGTCTGTATGTCACGTTCGGGAGTAGATCCAACAGTCGAAGGAGCCAAAGATGTGAGAGTTGACAATGAGGATGCATTGGACTCTGTGGTCTCTTTCAACACAATGTCCGCGGTTGATTCCCCTTCCAGAGATATAGACGCCACGCCGGAAGCGAGTGCAGCACCTTTCGACCCCTGGACCGTCTGGTCTTGATCATCGTCCATTAATTCATCCCTCTGCTCGTCATCATCATCGTCCTCATCCTCATCCTCATTTCCTTCTTCAGCATCGCCGTTGTCCTCTTCGTCTTCCTCCTCTTCGCTCTGGGGACTCAACATTCTCTCGCCCGCCTCTGCACCCATAACCATGTCTACTCTGCCTTCCCTTCCATCGCCCGTCTCATGACCACCAAAGCTGCGCTCTCTCTTCAGCGCTTCTCCGTATACATATGCATCTGTATACGCCGTCCCTAACGTCGCCTTCCTCAGCTCAGCGATTGAGCCTTCCATCGGGGGCGGCAGTGTGTAGGATCTGGTGGGGGTCATCGCCAGCGGAGGTGTCGTTGCTATCGTATGCCTACTTGCTGATAAAGAACTGGCGAGATTGTGCAGCGCGCTGGGGTTCATACTGGGATTTGCAATCGGGCTAGATGTGCTTCTCTGGAACGGAGACGGAGACGTAGAGGGAGGTCCGAGAAGTAGTTTGGCAGTCGGGCTAAGGTTCAGTATGACGTTGCCATCTCTCGTCTCAGTTCTCGGCGTTGTGGACCAATCGACAGGTGAAAATTGACCTCTGGGCGGTTTTGAGCGGCGATGGGAGCCAGATCGGTGCAAAGAACTGGAGCTGGCATGAGAAGCGTCCGTCTGCTCTTCGTAAGTCGCCTGCGCGTTGTCGACCGCGACATCGGGAGCCACATTCTCGCCTCGGAAACCAAGAGGAGCATTGTTATCTTCCACCGGCACCATGTTATCTATAACGGCATCGGTATCGCTAACCAGCTCCTGTGGCTCCTCTTCCACTGTGGCCGAAGGCGCTCCGGGCAGCAGAGCTCCATCCTGCATTGTCAGGTCTTCCGCTGGTGTCGCACTCTGTTCCATTGCTCCTTCATCTACCATGTCAAACACTGTAGGGTCACCAAGAAGAGTGGAAACTAATTGTCGTAACGCGACATTATTACCCATATCCCAGTTAATTGGAATAGGGACAGGATTGAGAAAGGGAATGAAGCGCGCGATGATTTCGTTTGTCGACATTAGTGTCGTGGATCCGGGTGAAATTGTCGACGAGTGCGCAGCGGGTGCGGAAGATGTCGATGCATGCGGTTGAGTAGACGATGCCGAGTTGGAATGTGTCGAATCACGATGTGTCGACGTCGTTGGCGCGTCGGTCGATGTCGATATGGTGTTCGCATTGGTTGGGTGAGACGGAGGCAAGTCCGCCATGGATGGTAGGTATCAGATGCAATCAAAAGAGGGTGAAAGAAAGAATCGCCGCGAGTGTAACGGCGGCGCATGAAGAATAAAAACGATCCAAACACAAAAAAAAGAAGGAAAGGGATACCACCACAAAAGCAAAAACCAACAGATGTTCAAGATGACAGATGTAAAGCGACCGAAGCGAGGCAAACAATAGTATAAAGGACGGATTGAGGTGGGCGGGTGTCGTCAAGGAGAGACGACAGAAGAAAGGAAAGGGAAAGGTAAACCCAGAAAATGCGCAAGGGCAAGTTCAAAGGTGGCAATCAAGAAGAAAGGTGAGGTCGACGTAGCCGACGAAAGTCAGGGGGCGGCATATTGCCCGATTTGATTGAAAATAGGCCAAAAATAGAGAATTGAACAAAATATTGGGGATAATTTGAAATTTCAAGTGTATCAGATTCCAGAAAGTTGGAGGGCAGAGAGAGACCATGGAGATAGTGATACAGGAAGAGAAAGAAGAAGTCGTTAGCATGTCGTTCTAATGTTCGCAAGGTCGCCCACAAGGTCGGATTTGGAAAGAAGGACATACCGGGTGCATGCGGGATAGGGGCCACCAGCGGTCCGTGCATCCCGAAAGGCGACGAATTTGCGACGAGGGGACCAAACACATCTTCCCCAGGCTCTTCATCGTCTTCTTCTGACAGATCTCCATCATATCCTCGCTGACTGGAAGGGGGTTCCTGCAGGAACTTGGATGGTTTTCGTGTCGCAATTCTGGAAGTGATAGATCCTGTACAAATCTCGGGTCAGTAAAAGATATCGAAATAAGAAGATTAAACTTGCCCACAAGCTCCTTTACGGTCGTTATTTCTGCTTTCAATTCCAGGATTTGACCTTGGAAGATCTGTGAATTGTTGAAGATTAATTCAGATAGGCCGTCTGAAAGTAATGTAGGTCAGTGGCTGCATATTAACCAGTGAGAAAGTAGACAAAGTACCCATCTGTTCCATTATTTTATCGTTGGGTAGCTGTTGTGGTATGATCGAAGAACTCTCTGCCGTGACCTGTTGACCAATAGAAGGGCTCCTCCTCTTTGCTTTCGGTGTATCAACATCTCCAGACCTAACAGGACTCGTCCATATCTCGTGCGTGATTCTTGTCGACTTGTCGGCTGAATTAAGTCTTGGTGACTCTTTCCAAAGCAAGAACTAGAAGAGAGGAGACACACCATCAGTGGATTGTTGGTTTTGGATGCCTGGTCTAACCCCAGCCTGGAGTAGGGTCTGTATGTCAGTACTAAATTCCGCCAATGGATCCCTCAGTCGCTCCAAACATTCTTGAAGGTCCATTTCAACATTCGTTAGCCTCTCCATCACGCTCTTGACCTCCGGATTCTTGATATGTGGCGCCGTGGTCGAAGTCGACGCCGTGGGCCAGGTCTCCTCCATGTCGACGTCGATGACTTCAACCTCATCATCTTCTTGGATTTCACCGCGCGCAAGGCCTCTCCTCGTTCTCCCTATAGCGGCAAACGGCGTTTCGGCAGAGGAAGCTGTTGTGGTGATGTTGATGGACCCAGAGCCAATAAATTTACCGTCTAGTCCTACTCCAAGGACGTTGAGTACAACCCCCAGGCGATCTCCCAATATACCAAGCGCTCGAGCCACATTCTGGAGATGCTTGTCTTTCTTTTCGTCTTGTGCTTTCTGCAAATAGCGCTCCTCAATCTTCTGCTGCAACTCTTCAAAACGTGCTTGCTCTCTGGCGTCTCTTTCCTCGTCCCGTCTCTTCAAATCTTCTTTTTCTTGCATACGCTGGACCTCCCTTCGCAGCTCCGCATCATTCCTCAGCCTCTCCTTGGCCTCGTGTTCACTCTCCCAAGCCATCATCATACTTTTTATAACCTCCAATCTGTCCTCTTTTCCCTGCTCCTCCCTAGCTTCACGCAGTTTCTCTCTTTCTTCCCATGCCCTTTCCCGCTGCTCATCACGCAATGACTGCCTCTCCTCCCATATCCTTTCCCTTCGCTCGTCGCGTGCATTCTGCTTTTCTTCGTGAAGTCTCTGCCACTCAGCATGCATACGTCCATTCTCCTCCCTTTGTTGTGCTCTCTCCTGATCCATCTTTTGTTGATACGCCATCTTGTCCGCCTCGAACCGCGCATGAAACATCTCCCCCAAGGCAGGTGTCAAGATCTCCAATATCCGCTTCGCAATCCGATCTTCAATCTCAGGCGGGACCACCAACTGGGGCACCGGTGCAGGAACAACATTCGCATTCGCATTCGTAGCTGCAAGTTCCTCCGCATGCCGCTTCTTCTCGCGCTGCATCTCCAAGACCTGCTGCAACCTCTTCGCCTTCTCCATCTCCATCTCCTCGCTCCTCCGCCGTCTCTCCTCATCACGTTCTTTCTCCACCTGCCGCGAAAACTCCCGCTGCCTCTCTAACTCGCGTTCCAGTTCAGCTTGACGCGCCTTTTCGCGCTCCAACGCGACCTGATGTGCTTTCTCAAGTTCCAACTCGCGTGCCACGCGCTCTTGTTCAGCCTGACGCGCTTTTTCGTGGTCCATCTCTCGTGCAACACGTTCCTGTTCCATTTGACGCGTTTTCTCGCGTTCTAATTCCTTCAAGACGCGTTCCTGTTCAGCTTGACGCGTCGACTCGCGTTCGGCTTGTATCTGCCTCTCCAATTCCCTTTCCCTCTCTCTTTCCCTCTCCTTAGCCTCAGCCATTGCTCTCTCCTTCTCGCGCTCCGCCTTTCTCTCTTCCTCTCTCCGCGTGATCTCCAACAACTGGGATTTATCTCGTTCAGCGCGTAGTAAAATTTCCTGTTCCCATTTGGCGTTTTGCTCAGCAAAGGTAACGCGTATATTATCTTCGAGTTTTTTCTCTAGACGCGTAATGGCATCAAGGATATCAAGCGTAGAGGTTTGCGGTTGAGAATGTGCTTGAATTCGATCTGCAGAAGGAAACGACAGATGGGATAGATGAGGTAGGTCAGCAAAAGGGATATAGGGAATAACATGATTAAGCACACCTGGCAGGGAATGAGAAGCTGACGCCGCGGGATGGGTAGGTACTGGGACAGGCATTTGTTTATTTTCAGATCCAAGTGCAGTAGTGGCTACCTGCATGTTCGCGTCTTCATCGCCTAGGAAGAGCTTCAGAGCTCGGCTCATTATATCGGCACCCAACTCGTCGATGTCATCGCCGGGGCTATCAGCAGAGAAAAGACTGTCGCCTTCAGGCTCCGTAAGAACTGTGACATTCTCCGACTGCAGTTGATCCTCTTCTTCATCTTGTTCCTCAGCATTCTCTTGCCCCGCACTTTCATCATCCGTTTCCGTCATACTTCCCGAGGCGGATTTCGCATCTTCCCCTTCAGAATCAGAGACCACCAACATCTTCCGTCCTCTCACTTTCTCCTCTTCTTCGCTTTCCTCCTCCTCCTCCTCCTCCGTCGCCGCCACTTTTTCACAGGGCAATGATGATTCAGAGGTTAGGTCGAAATCAATAACAGGAAGAGGGGGAGGCGCATAATCATCTTCATCTGAATCGGGTATCAGCTCCGTAGGTTGCGTGCTCTCTCGCTTCTCTTCCAAGTGACCCACTACGACGCCTCCCTTAAAGGAACGCTTTGCATCCTCTTCATCTGAATCGAAATCAATAACAGGGA
Source organism: Psilocybe cubensis (assembly GCF_017499595.1). NCBI lineage: Eukaryota > Fungi > Basidiomycota > Agaricomycetes > Agaricales > Agrocybaceae > Psilocybe > Psilocybe cubensis. The sequence continues at coordinate 1,450,621 of NC_063006.1, read as the reverse complement.
GAGGGGGAGGCTGCATATAGTCATCTTCATCTGAACCGGGTATCAGCTCCGTCCGTTGCGTGCTTTTTTTCTTCTCCTCTTCCGAATGATCCCCGGCTACACCTCCCTCAGATGAACCCTCCTCATCCTCCTCAGCCTCATCGGAGGACTCTTCCACCACAACAACAGACCTCCTCGTGGATGTTCGCGATTCTTTTTTACCTGTATCGACTTCTAGGTCGTACTCCTGGTCTTCACCCCGATCCGAGCTTCCCTCATCTCCCGTTTCTTCAGATAACTGAGGCGTCGGACTCGCTGTGCCTTGCGACGACTGATCTTCGTCTGAGTTGACGCCTGAAGCATGACTCGACCGTTCGTCTTCATCTGAAGTCTCCTGCTCGTCCGTCTCATCGGCTACTTGAGGAAGCACCCTTGTCCTCGATATACTGTCGCTGTTATAATGCGACAGCTCCTCATCCGAATCATCCTCGACAACCATCTTCTTGTATTTGCGGGGTGGTGGTTCTTCCTCATCTTCTTCTGAATTGTCATGCCTTTTGGACTCTTTCAGCTTCGCATGAGTGCGCTTCAGTGATCTCTCCCCCTTTTCGTCGTCGATCGCTTTGGAATTGGGCCCAGGGCCGTGCTCATTGATCTTGGATATTCGCACACCATGGGATTTTCCGTCGATATATGCGGGCTGTCGATGCGTGGATGCAGTTCCTGAAGCATTTGAAAGGGCCTGTGGAGGAAAAAAGAACAAGGAATTATATTGTTAGACCTCGAAAACTCGAGTTGTGTCGCTTAGGAGAGAAAAAAAACTAAATTCAGTAGTACTTACTATTCGGAGTTTCCCTACAGGATCAAAAAGCACCTTTGAAGGTAAAGTTGAGCGTTGTATTGCACTTGATGAAGGGGCTCCGCTGGATACAAGCTTGTTAGCAAAAACCGCGTCGATTCAGGGACTTGACGCGACAAACGGTAATTTTGGAGCATTTTGAGGTACAGGTTTCTACATAGATGCGTGTGAGCGTGCTTTCCGTCTAAAAACGAGCATACAATGTACATGATAGCCGTTTTTTGAAGGGCCTGGGAGACATTCTGAACTGAGGGCAAGTCGTGAACGAAATTGAACTGAGAATATGTTTTGGAATTCTCGTTGTTTTTCCTTTGTGGGTTTGGAAGGATTTTGTCCATTGACCCTGTCCATGTCACCCAGAGGACGCAAGGGACGAGATGGATGGGTGTAGCCAATAAAGGAGCTGGGGACAGCCTTCAACGCAATCGCGCGTACACAACGCGTAAACAACCCTAAATTCTGCACAAATTAATTAATTTTTCTCCGCTGAGCCCAGCCAATCAACGACAACCTTGTGTACGATCCCACGGTAACCGGCTTTAAATTTGATCTCCGAATTTAACCCCCGCACTTCACTGGGCACCGGCTTGACAGCGAACTGGCACTGTGCATGAACTCACCGCCCAGTGCCCACAGCCATGGCGTCGGCCATGAGCAATTACTACTGCACCGTGAATAACAACACCGAAGTAGTTGTCTAGAAACTTGATTTACGGTTTCTATAACACTCATGGGTGTAGGAGTCTCTTGAACTTGCATTGAAGTCACATCAAGTGTTAACTTGTAGGAAAAGAAAGTGCGTCAACTGACGCTACTCATATTGACGTTTACGCCACACAAAATAACTCTATACACATTATTTACGGATGCCAAGGGTACATTCCTCATCACGAACCCTTTTCAACTTGATATCCGTCTCGGAGGGTGAATCTAGGCATGCAAAATTCAACGTTGCCTCCACGGCCGTTGTATAAAAGAGGTGTTGCTTGTATGGGGAGTTGGGAATCAGACCCTTTTCCTCCTCTGTCTTTCTAGAGGCCACCGATGTCATTGGGTACCGTTATTCAGTCTACAAAGGGCCTCACAATTTCCGACGGCATCCGTTTGCTCATTGAACTGGTATCCGAATACCAGCTTCTCGCGTACCTAAGAGGTCAGGATTCATCGAATTTCAATCAATCTCAATTATTCTTCGGACTGATCTTGTTATTCATAGCTATCTGCGCCACAATCGTTGTTTATGATCACTGTTAGTTCTTTCTGTGCTTTCAGTATCGTTTTTCTAAAGACGAGTTTTTGTGAAGGCATTACATTCGACAATGAGGCAGGTCTCACCGACTATATACATTATTCCATTACTGATCGCTACGTCAAACATAGGTCAATCTTGTCTGGGTGAGCATTCGATTGCTCTGCTAGGTTGAAGATATCAATAGCTAACTAATGTGCTCCAGAGATCGCCGTGGTCGGTCGTGAAGGCCCTATTTCTTATTGTCAGTCGCTTCTCAAAGATTCGATATAGTTTAAATTTTGACACTGCATTGTTTTGCAGAATCGATATTATACGTTTCTGGGGGCCGTGTGAGTAGAAATCGTCCTTAACTTTCCCTTGAATGATCGTAAACCTGAACTCTGTCTTCATTTTAGTGTCATAGGATATGGCGGTCGTTGTACGTTGATATAATCTCCTCATCCGAGCTTAGTGACGAACTGTTCGTAATTTAAGACCTTGACTTCGGTCCTAATCTCTCTGCTAAAGTAAGCTTTGCAAGCGTGTAGACGAATTGATCAAAAATCTCATCTAATCTTTCTCCAGATGTAAGCTCGGTACCCAATTTATATCGCCTGATACTGATATAATTACCTTTCATTCACCTCCTGCCATGCGACTCTAGATGTAAGTCGTTAGTCACAGAAGAATCTTTCTATCAGACAATATGCTCATGCCGATCATTCTGATCGATACAGGTTCACACTATTATCAGTTGGAGACATGGGCAGTCCTCGGATTTGCCTTCGCTCAAAGTGGGTCTTTTCTTTGGAGGCATTAATCAGAAATAATTTGCTCAAGCTGTTAAACACCCATCAGTTATCTTTCAGATTCGCATTTTCGCACTGTACGGAATGAAAAAAGCACTATGTATTGCCGTTTTCTCCGTTTTCTTGTGTTCTATGGGTCTTACGGCGTGGATCGTTATTACAAGCACCAAAGGCCTCACAGGTGAGGTAGACTGAATGACAAAGCTCCTTACATTGCTATCTCATATTAATCTCTCGACGGTATAGCTATTATTTTGCAGCCCCCAGGGGTCAATATGATGATGTGCTTACCAACCATTGCGCCTAGTCTTGTCAAAGCTGTCTGGATACCCACAATATGCTTTGAGACCCTCCTCTGTGCACTTGCGCTTTTGCGAGGCTACCAAACGTCAGATCCTGGATCCCACATGAACGGCAATTTTCTTATGACTATCCTCATCCGTGACTCTGCCATATACTATCTTCTGTAAGTTTACTTGGTGCTAGCTCAAATGTTGGCTAATAATGATGCTGCTGTATCACTTTAGAATGGCGTCTGCGCATGTAGCGTCGTTGATTATCTCCATTGTATCATGGGTAAGAATTACATTTTCTTGGAAAACCATTGCATTGCTGACATCCTCATGATCATGATACCTATTGCATATTTCACAGGAAGGATACCTATCCGCCACTGTCAGTTTCTCCCTTGCGATGTCTTGTGTGCTATCTTCCCGTGTTGTCCTCAATATTCGAGAAATTACGAAGATCGAAAGCTTGCACAGTTCATCCAGTGGTGTGGGTAATTTATGGTTTAATCGCACCAACTCAACAGGCCAAATATCTTGGCATGTAAATACCAGGGAGACAACGGCATAGAGAATCAGTATTTTAAATGTATATTTTACAATACCATGTAGTCAGGTCCTGCTTCTACTTATTGACTAATGCTACGCTTTGTGGTAAAATGATTTATGGCTTTCAGCAAAAGTATTGAAAAATCAATTTTAACTTGTGGCGAAACATTCTGTGTGTATTGATGAGAGCCAAGCAGAACCAGTGAGCGTTGAGCGTGGCTGAGGGAGACTCGGAGCCGGAAGATTTGAATGCTTGCATGGGGGATACAAATGCTGTAACGGCGATGCACCGGCACCTTCACAAACCCTGCTCACTATGATTAGTTGGGGCCATCACCGGCTTTAGGCCGAAGCTTCTTCAACCTGCCCCCATACTGCACAGCCAGCCACGTTGCCCGTTCCAAATTTTGCTCTTCCCAGTTCCGAGTAATATTGCATTCAACAGTGGAGTAAAGCTGCTAGGGTATAGTTTCAACCCTTCCCTGAACTAAATAGCGCGAAAATCGGATTGTCAACATATCACATATCCAGCGAGGTGTTACAGAGCTCTAACACAGTTTGGAGGAGTTGGACTACATATTTGTTGTCAACCGACTGAGGGACTATTGTTGTGTTGGGCCCTAAGTTAGTACAAATTGGTACTATTTGGAAAGCAAACATGAAAGGTACCACTTATCAGACATTATCAATTGCAATGCTACGGTAAAAATAGACGGTTTTGCCCATTGCTTTTGTCTCCACCAGTTAAGATACCCACATAGTCAGCAAATCAAAGATGTGATGTTATGTCAAAATCTTACGTCCGTTGACTGATATCTGATTCTGCTCCTTTTTTAATGTCCAATGGTCAGAAATAATGTGGGTCGGTACGCGAATGAACAATCTATTTCCTTTTCCTTACCTTATGATACCGTAGGGTGCAATTGGTTAAAAATAAAGTCTTAATATTACTACATCGAACGGACACTGTGGTGACGGTAGACTTAGACTCTATTGAAAGCTGAGGGAGTGAAATCAAGGATGGAACCCCAATCTCCGCATCTCTGCGGATCCGTGCATACTTTCTCATGAAATCTGACCGCGTTAAGATGAGATGTTACCCCATACGTCATTCACTGTTTTTGATAAGTTTAATGGTTGGCATGAGTGTTACTCTAACGCTCTGCAAGGGTTTAAATTACCTCAGTAAGTAATGCCTCCTTCATAATTCATTCTCAAGTACCTTGCTAACCAGCACCAAATCAACCCATTTTTGCGTGTCATTTCTTTTTTAAAAAAAGACCATAAAAGTAGATCACTCCAAATGGGAAACATTCTCACAATCCTGCAAGATAATCGTTCTTGTTTGTAGTGCATAGAATAAGAGCACAGGAGCAAAGGTTTTCATGATAGTTACCAGTTTATTCAACATGTATTTGTATGTAAATTAATCTACCATGCCCTACATTCTCTAAAAATCCAGCTACGGGGCCAGACGACGGTCACTCCGAAACGTTCATCAGGGCGCAACAGGCACATACTCCAATCAGCTATTTTATCTCGAACATTTTATCTATAGAAATTGTCTCTACACCTTCATCTAGCATCATTCGTTAACATCTGGACATTCTGTGGGCATATATTAGGACCATTATGCACTGAGTTCCGAGATTTTGTATCCATTCTCAATCTGTTTCTCCCCTCTGCATCCAGTGACCTTGAATCTGGAGTTTACTATAGGGAAATGGATTCCTTGATCGCACCAAAGTCGCAGTTCACTGCCGTACAGCTCGCGCAAATCCAACGGGTCGTGTACCTGAGAGGTATGATTGCTTGAGCAACACTGCTCTCCAGATTGTACAGGTTGGAACGTTATCCTAAATATCTACCAGGGGTTTGTGCAACAATCGTGCTATATGACCACTGTGAGTATTCAGGCGCTTTGATTACATTGACCAGTAACCTCAACTGTTTACTAGTGATCACGTTCCGGCAGGAAGTGAGTTTCAGTAAATATCATGTTCTAGTGTTTACACTGATTGCTTGCGCCAGGTTAATTTAATATGGGTCAAATTTGAAACTATTGGGGGTACTTGATCTTTTTCTGAATTTACCTATACAGAGGTCCAAGTGGTCCGTTGTAAAGGTCGTCTTTTTGTTGGTGAGATTAATATCAATCATTTGAAATAGCTATACCTAAGCCTTCGTCTGTCAGAACCGCTATTACACCCTTATTGGAAGCATGTGAGCTTGAGTTTTTAAATTCGTGACCAGGGGCTCGAGTGTACCAAACTTTGTATTGTCTATAGAGCAGCAGGATATGGTGGTACGTCTTTCTTCATTGTTTTATATAACGCAAATACACAAAGTTAAAAATTGGATTCAAGAACTGGACTATGGTAACACAACAAGCGCAGTGAGTCCACCACCATCTGTATGTGTATAACTAAAGTAAACCTAGTGTAGATGTAGGATTTCTTGAAAAAAACTTGCATAGATATAAATTTAACCAAATCCGGCCGTCCAGATGTGCATACATGGATCGCTATCCAGGGACGCATAAACAGCACTGAATTTTGGTTACAGGCTCTACATATCTTCAATGGGAAGGTTGGACTGTACTTACGTTTGGACTTGCCCAAAGTAAGACTTTTATCCCTTCTGTAAAGATTCAAGCTTATGTGTGTGTGCTCTTTTGATTTGTAGTTATATTTCAAATCCGTTTGTATGCGATCTACGGGATGAACAAGAAACTGTTTTCCGTCGTCTTCACGATCTTCTTAACCTGCATGGCTATCACGGCATGGCTTATTGCAAGAAGTACCGCTGGACTGAGGGGTATGATACTCTTTAAAATATTTCAAACAGAATTGAAGTTCCATTGATTTGGTGCTTCACAAAGGGCATGTAATACACATCCCTCAGGCTAGTACATCAGTGTGCTTCTCAGCAGGAGGGTCTCTTCTATTCAGGGACATGTGGATACCTTTCCTTGTGTTTGAAACCCTCCTCTGTGTTCTAGCTCTCATACGAGCTTATCAATCTTATGATCCGGAGGACCGAGCTCTAGGGCTGGGTAGTCGTACAAACCGTCTCTTGACTATCCTCATACGCGACTCTGCCATTTATTATGTTTTGTGAGTAAATTGTCTCCAGCAGAATTATATCAGTAGGTTCATCTTTGAGAGGAATAATCTCTAACCCGCTTGACCATTAGCATGGTGTCCACGCATTTGGCCTCTCTGGTCATTTCTATAGTCTCATGGGTGCGTGTGTATTCGTCCAATGGGCCTCAAATTCTAACCTAAGATTAATTCAAGGAGGGCTATTTATCCGCCACCGTCAGCTTCTCACTGGCCATGTCATGTATACTATCCTCTCGGATTGTTCTAAACATTCGTGAAATCCACAACAAAACGGTAGAAAGCTGCGACGACATTGAAACGCCAGTAGGAGAGTTGTGGTTCAACCGTTCAATCCGTGATGCATCATAGTATGTACATAGCTTATAAACTTTTGCAGATATATCTGTAATAGCAAGCCCAAGATCCTAGCAAGCTTTGAGCATGTAGTTGCAAAGCAGATTCGAGACATTTAAGTCTGTTGAAGATAACCAAGAGAAATCTTCGCTCAGACGTAGTGAAAATGGAGGTTGCAGAGACTCGATCAGAGGTAGACTCGGGAACACTTGCTGCAGCATGTGGATGCGACTTTCCGCAGAGTTCACAATTCCGGGAAAATCCGGGTGACGGTGACACTATGTAATGATGTAATCAGATACACGACGCGTACACAAAGCCAAGCAGATCTCGTAATCTAACTGCATCCAACCGTTACCGCTGAGTGCTCCGAGCCTCCGACACTATCGATGACCACGTTGGAAAGGACGCCAAAGAGAATAGGAATCATTGGTGCTGGTCCTGCGGGGCTTGCTGCTCTCAAATCTATTCTCGAATCTCCCGAATATGCCCTGGGACAATGGGTACCTACCGTGTTCGAGACATCGCACACCGTTGGCGGCGTCTGGCATTCCTCGGTCTCATCACCCCTCTACGATTCATTGACGACAAACCTACCACATCCTCTGATGGGGTTTCCATCTTTTCCCTTTCCCCCTAACACACCGCTGTTCCCACATGCAGACAGAGTGCAGTCGTATTTGGAAGCATATTCGGATACCTTTGGGCTTCGTTCACATGTGAAGTTCAAGGCGCATGTAGTGGACATTAAATGGCGGGATCCATGCTGGGAGATACTGACTGAGAATAGTTCGGAGGTGTATAGATGCTCGCTTCTCTTGGTTTGCAATGGACACCATAACACTCCGCGTGTGCCTTCCATCCCAGGTCTAGATTCTTGGCTTTCTTCTTCGCGCGCATCCCATTCCCAAACGTACCGCAATCCCCATAGCATTCCCATTCCTCTCAAGGACGCCTCTATTCTCGTTGTTGGAAGTGGCCCAAGTGGGCTCGATATCTCAGCGGAGCTCCTTCCCCTCGCAAGGCGAGTATTTTTATCGACATCTACAGGCGCCCCTCCTTCGCCTCCATCGCAGTGCACAATTAAGCCACGTACAACGTCGTTCTCATCATCCTCCACCGTTCATTTCTCTGATGGTACCACCGAGAATATTGATTACTGTGTTCTTGCCACGGGGTACAGTGTCACATTTCCCTTCTTCAAAAATGATTCTAATGCAGGGTTCCAAATTGTGCCCTCGTTGATACCATCCGATCCTCCTGAGGATTCAACTCATTCTCTAATAAATACTTCATATTCGCTCTTCCCCTTGGCGCGGCACCTTTTTGGATTCCCTGGTTGCGGTTTTCGTTCTCATATCCAGGGCCAGGAACAAAACAACCTTCCTCCACCCACTTCGATAGCATTTCTTGGGTTATTGGTGCGCGTTGCACCGCTTCCGATTGTGGAAGCACAAGCGCGTGCTGCTCTGGCAGTTTTTCGCTCCTCTATTGAGCCTACTGACAGCATTTCAGGCGTAGATGCAACCTCAACGACGAATACCAACGACTACACACGCCCGCAGATAGATTGGGTGCACGAGTCTAATCTCATTTCAACACGCCATCTATACCTCACCTCCAAATTTTACGAGTCTCAATCCTCACCTTCGAACTCCGATTCACCAAATACCCCCGATTCCAACCTCCCCCTTCGCCAGTTTCTCTCCCACAGATGGCACCACTTTGAACCACCCGACCAATTCGCGTACCGTGATGAATTGGATGACCTCGTTTCCTCTCTCTCTCGCACTGATGAGCACAAGCGAGTGCGAACGAGAAACTGGGAACTTCTTATCTATCTCCATAATCTCGCGTTGCGACGCACATGGCGCCTCATTGAGGCCCGGGGCGAGGCTGAGGAATGGGTGCGTGGTGTGGGGACAGGTGCAAGTGGGAGGAGTGGGGAAGAAGAGTGGGTGGATCTCATGTGGCGAGTTGTAAAGTGGGGTGAAGAGCACGATGATTCAGGGGAACTGAGAATTGCGCCTAACGATGAACAGAAGCAGGATGTGGAGGGTGTAGGAGAGATTTAACTGGATCTCAGTACGTACCGCCTGACCTTATTACCCCTGAGGGCACACTGTCTATGATGAGAGAAATTCTGCCCGACGACGTTGAGTTGCTTCTGTTCAAAACTCATAATTGATGTGTAAGCTTTTACGAAGATCGCTTGCGTGATCAAATGTGCAGAACCTTGCTCAACGTTCAACACTTTGGCTAAACTCCCAGGGGTGATAGCAAGGTAAATAATCTATAAACAACCATGGTATTCTGTCTTCGCACATAAGGTAACTTACATTAAAAGCGAATGAAAAACGTCTGATAAATATACAATATGATACCAGAATCTTTGCGTTATTGTAAAAAAACAATATCACGTTTACATTCCAACATTCTCGGGCTGGATTTCCTTCATTCGAAGCCACAATCCACCCTAATAGTTTAAAAAGTCAGCAAGATCGGACATACAGTCATTTCGATCCAGTACTTGCCTTGACGAACAACGTAAGATGTACCGCCGGGAAAACCTTCTCCGTCGCCTTGATGCCTTCCTCATTTTTCCAATTTGCCGGAGGTGGTACATTTGCAGACGAATCAAGGGTGAACTCGGTAAAGTTCTGAAGTAAACGAATGAGATAATACGATGACTCGTGATAAGCAAACTAAAGAAGCGGGCATGAGTTTGGTCTGCAAGTAAATTTTAACAAATTAAAAGTCTCACCTGTTGCCCCAGGCATATGCGTGGTCCAGCGTTGAAGGGACAGAATATGAACGGGTTGGAAACCAAATACTTCTGTACCCGCTCATCGAGGAACCGATCAGGGTCAAAGGTGAGGGCTGAAACGTCTGTTAAAACAACAAAAGATCTTGAACTGTTAGAGGTACGGACCGTCTGGCCCCCAAAGATCCGTTCGCCTTTGCATGTTAAGAGTAGCATATATACAACTGCGAGTACAGCGGTATCAGCATCCGTATAGGCACACAAATCTAGGTGAAAGCTTTCTTACATCATATCCTTTGGAACATAGATCGGCTTTTTTCCAGGTCCTGCGGCTGGAAGAACAGCAGGTGCCGCACACCTCCTTTAAAAGAGCGTCATCGGAGTGAGAATGATAGGACAGGGCACATAAATTCAGTACAAAAATGAATCATACCTAATATCAGAAGGACTGCACAGGGCAATAAATGAATTAAAAATTCAAACCGGAGCATTGGGCCTTGGGTTATACTTACACTGAAGGGTATAATCGAAGAACCTCTGTAATGTTAGACCACACGGTCCATCAGCGAGAGCAGAACATAAACTCGATAAAATCTGCCTACCGTTTAAGAAAGCCCTCATATACTTCATCTCTCGCATTTGCTCGTACTTCGGCGCCTCGAAGGGCCCAACCTTCTCGTAGATCTCTTGACGGAGCCGCTTCTCAATTTCAGGATGCTCTGAGAGCATGTAGATCGAGAACGTAATCAGCGACATGGTCTGTAAAAGCGCCAACGGTAAGATATTGAATTGTGCAATGAAAAAAATATTAGAAGGTACCGTGTCCCGTCCAGCAATCAAGAGATTGATGACCTATAGTTTGCAAACATGAATTTTGTACTCGACATGAGATAGAAGATGGTTTCTTACCTCGTCTTTCAGGATTTTCGGGTCTGAAGAAATTTTTGGAGTCGTCAATGAAACAGCGTTGTGGATGAACCTCTGCTCGTACCTTGCGTGTGGTTCACAAGGTGAGAAAGTAAATTTAACTCCTCCTTTTCGCTTTGGCCATTCTTCAGTAAGATATCTTGCTCCCTCTTTGCCAATGCGGCTTTCATCATGGGTTCCACAAAATCGTCCATAACCTCGCGGAAAGGTTTTATTTTATCACCCATGAATTCAGCCAAGGGCCACTCTTCTCCCATTGTGAGACGGCTTGCGATGCGAAGCAACCCAGACGAGAAAGCTTTAACGAATTGGTTAGAAGGATGGTCAAAGAACTCGCTCGAGTTTTTCTTTGAGACACTCTGATGATACGGTAATCCTGCCGAGAGCGACTCCACGTTCTTGCCGAATAGAAACTCTGAAGCAGAATCGAGCGTAAAGCGTGCAATGAGATCCTGAAAATCGGAGTCAAATGTTGCTGATGTTCTACGCTGTGGCTTTCACATACCTGGACGTCAATAGAGTACCCTTCTGCCAGACGATCCTTTGCCAGTGTCAACGATATGTTCCAATTTCGATCATAAATCTCAAAATCGCTAATGCGTTCTCGACTGAAGAAGGGACGAGTCATTGCACGATGAAATCTGAACAGAAAAAATAATTAAAATCCGTGTTATTAAGAGCGGCTCGTATACCTACTTCCACATTTCTCCTATTAAACGTTGAATAATGGTCGTTAAATACGGAAAATTTATTTTGGGAAAAGTACTTACCTTCGGAATTGAAAACTCCTTCTCCGAACAAGGATTCCATCTGTGACAGAACCAAAGGGCCTATAAATCGAATCATTGACAACCATTTCCTTTTAGCCTGTCTACATGTGCACACACCTTTTATAAATGATTCAAACTGCGTAGAAAGCATAGCCTTGATAAACAAGAAAAATGAGTCATTTAAAGATAGTCGAAGAATAAAACGTGAACAAAAACCTTAATGTGCTCCGGTTCGTTCGTGACCAACTGGGTCATCCAGTATGATAAGATCACTGCTATATCCAAATAGAATAGAGCTAAACAGACATACAAATGAGTTATTCATGAGATCGAAGTTGACAACATTGCCATATTGATCATTGAAGCGTTTAAGCACATCCGCTACGTGTTAGAAAATGTCAGACGTCAGCATCAGCTAGTAAAAGCCTGCGGAAATCATTGCTTACTTGGGTACCCATCCTGAAGGCTTTTCCCTAGTTCAGAAATGATAGCAAAAGAAGAGTCCGGTAGATAGGGAGGAATGACTGCTCCCTTTGCAGCCGCTGCCCTTTTGTTTGCCCACTTCCAGTAGAATCGAGATGCAATGGCTATAATGGGTCTTGCAGCAAGGGCAATGCTTATAACAGCCCATCCAGGGAGATTGAATGGAAGGAACTGCCTTCCTTGCACAAAGTTTAGCAGGCAATACGTTGTCGCTGATGGTACACCGAAATGAAAAGACGCTCGCAGAAGATACTTGATCCCTGGTGCGACCATCATGAGTTGGTTAAAGCTGGTAGTAGCAATGGAGATTTAGAATGTGTCCCTACATGGCATTCAATTCCAAAGATTTATAGTCCTAGATGGTACTTATTCGACCCGATTGTATCCGACCGCAAGCCACTTGGCATGCAAGGGACATTGGCGACAATGTTTCGATTCCCTTGTTTGCGAAAGAAGCGGCATGACGTTTCTCTTCCCTTTGAACTTGAGCGCCTGCATCATATGAATAACCACTCACCACATATTCTAATGATTGAAGCATTTCGTTACCATTGCACCTTCCTCGACGGCTTGAGTGTTCGAGATTCAACGTTCAATATTCGATGTTGAATATTGAATGGCTGCCGAATCATGCACACGATCATGACGATCCGAGGATCATGACGTCATAAATGTTAGGACCCTAAAGTGAGTCAACGGCCTTGCCTGGACCTGCTGCTATATTGTCTATTACCACCGGTGTTTTGCATTGACTCGATAATTCTAAATTGTCGGCAAAGCGTGATGTCCTCGCTATGCATTTGAGTACTTAGACCTTAAAAACTATCACCCCTTTTACTTACAACTGAGTAGTTGCGCTTAAAGTCTAGCAAAGGCTAATCAGGGAGACCAAATGGGACAGAGATCTGTTTCTCCCCTTCAAGTTACAGTTGTGCTCTACGGTACATGTATAGGAAAGGTTCCCGAATTCTCCCGCTGCGGTACGCCGGGCGGACCTGCTGAGGGCAGTTTAGTAATCTTTTAAGCTCTGGGTGAGCTTGGTAGGTATGCTCCTGGTTTCATGGCTCACTTCGATCCAGAGGCGCTAAAGCAACTACGGGACGCACTGTGCGATTTGTTGGGCTTGCAGCAACTTGCTTTTCCGGTAAGCGCCGATATCCGAGGTTGATGCGAAGTCAGATGGTAGGGAGTTTTTATAATTAAACGGTAGGTTACGGCGCCCCAATGTTAATCCAACGTAATATAGTGATTCTGATTGAAGCTCAGCGTATGGAGAAGTGTGGTAGGTCCATATGCGATGGTGAATCATCCGTGTATATGGTTTCCTTGCTTACGGCACGGAGGTTTGTAATTACACGAGACGATAAGATGCAGGACATGGTAGAGGAAAAGGTGATTGAGACCACTAAATAGCCTTTCTGTGGCCTCCATTTTATTAGCAAAACTATTGAACACTTGAATAAGGAATATTTACCGAAGCAACAAAGCTGATAACCAGTGAAACTACGTGAGTAGATGCCATTCTGTAACAGAAAACAATATAATAGTTAGCAAGTAAGGTCCCCGACCGTGTATTCCCGCCTCTACTTACAAGACATAGTAAAACAGGGAGTCGCGGACAAGGATAAGCATCAGTCGATTTCCAAACCTCACGTCTGTGCAGTTGAAATATTGGTATCCTCGCCACAGGGCTAATGCACACAATAGTGTTTCAAACACTAGAACAGGTATCCAAAAAGACCTGATCATGTCTGACAGACCAGCTGGATAACACAGTGGATTTTTGACTAAAGGAATCTGAATTAATGAACCTGAAGGAATACAAAGATGTCAAGTGTAATTGGCAAAATCATGGGAAGTTTTGGCAAACCTGTAAGAGCGGACGTACTCTGCCAAAGTATCCACGCAGCAGCAGCAGAGCATGACAGAAACGCTGTAACAATAATCAACAGGAATGACCTGTTCAATTCATAGATAGCGTATAATCGAATTTGGAAAATGACTAGATAAAATGTGTTTTGTTATTATCTTACACAGCACAAAAGAGTTGATGTACTTTGGGCCAAAACAATTGCTACCATGGTGCACCATGCACCCAGTTGGTAGTATGTTGAGCCTATTTGAATGATCAGATACAATATCGAAAGAATAATACTCAAGAAAGCTACGTACAACTATATGTAAGTATTGAGAGTAGCAATAAGCTTATGGACAATAATGACTTACAGCTGTTAGTTATGTCAGTGCGTCTTTTTTGCTACCATTAGCTCGAATTCAAAGGCTTACTATAAGAGATGGGCCAGCATCTAGAAATATATCTAATCATTTCAGAAAATTGTCAGAGCTTCTAGATAATGACGTGTCCCGAGGAGGAAGTTGGCCTACCACCAAATCCTAAGATGCTAGAAATAAATATTGTTAAGATGGACTTATATTTCAAACATAATTTCCAACTGACGCAATTCCCAAAAGAGTCAAATAGCGGTTCTTGGAAATTCAGTTTGTAAGGGAATGGAAAAGGATAGGTAGAGAAAATGAACAGACCATTAGATAGACGACTTTCAAGATACTCCATCTTGATTTCTATTGCGCAAGTCAGTAAATGAACAAAAGATAATGTGGTCATTTCCTACCCAGACGAGATCAACCTAAAGCGGTATTGCGGCATCAGCAGTCAATCTCCCATCTAGACAAGAATATCACCTCACTTCCTGATCCATGTTAATTACTATGGAATCATCAATTGACCAGTATGCTTCGGCAGCTTTTGAACATACCATGTTCATACAACACAATTGTTGAACACATTGCTGGGTGGGAATGCATAAGCAGAAGTAAAGATATAATATTAAAATGAATTATGAACACACCTCTCAAGTACGTGATGAGCTGTAATTCTTCAAGGAGCGGCTTAGCAAAGAAGAGAATAACGTCCATGGTTCTGGGTGTGTGTGTCCGATGTCGAGCCAAAGGATACATGTCGTGACATTATATATGCACAGACGGACTATTTTTTGATGCCGGCCAACCACTGGTGACGAAATTGGACAAGATCCCAGAGTATGACACAAACATGATCGAAAGGAATCCGTTTCACTTGCAGCATCGGCATATGCTAATCCTTAACAGAAAAGGAAGCTCTTGTCTTGAAGAATGCTCAGCCGTGCAACGCCATGGTAGGTGCTAGATATAATTCGCCAGCTTGGAAACTGATTGTTGTGATCGTCGTACGCAGTGCTAGTGAGTCCCTATCTCAAATAAAATACACCACAGAAAAGGGAATTTGGTCACAACAGTCAAAGATAATAAATTGCTTACCTGATAGTCAGAGTGAGATAGTAATGCTGAATTATAAAGTTCAAGATTGATCAACAATAAAAGCCTATTGATGGATTCTTGCCTCCAGGTCTGGAGATCTCAACTGAGTAGGTTCCTGTATATTCTTGGCAGATCACAGTTCAACTGAGAATAGCCTAAGGTTAAGGTCAAGAACTAACGCTCTTGTGGGAAGTTTGAGAGGTAATGCACCTGAATATGCCATTTAGGTGAGGTCTAAAGAACTGATGACGGACGAACCTACAGAATTATTGAGGGAGGTTGGCAGTTTCAAGGTTGAAGGGAGGGATAAATTAGAACGGCCACTTTTGGCACATTGATATTGAACAAGATGACAACACAATACGAACAGTTGTCGCTCCGTTGTCGCCATGAATCAGATGTGAGTGAAAGATATAAGTAACATGGCATCAGCAACTTCCGGGGTAAGTATACACCGGCACCGAATATTTCAATGTCTGCTGGTGAGAGTGTTCTAAAAGCAAGAAACAAAGACAGCGGTATGCATATAAATGGCTGTGAAACGTCTCGAAGGCAGAAATGATGTTCATCTTGTAATTTCTCTGATACTGTTTTCCCCTTGCAATTATATGTGAGTGCGCAACAGCGAGGGAGTTTTCAGAGTGACTGGGATTCACAATGTCGACAAGTGATGGATGCGTATGCAGGTAGACTTATCCACCAGCAAAAAACATAAGAATGTAAAAGAAGAATGATTACGATTACAACAAAAATTAGCTGTTGTGAACGCCGACAGTCTGGCACACAAAATAAAAGGGGTCAGATGGGAGAAGGTGGCGACGTCAACCACATCGGAAACGGCAAAGATTTCTAGGTGCTCACCAGGCGCTTCAAATGTTCCATAAATACTTGCAAACTGACATCATCTGTAAAGATGGCTTGACCAGGGTCAACACCTGGCATTGTACCATACATGTTCGCGGACATGTGCGTCGTTGATGGATTCAACTTTGATAACAAGAAACGAGCCTGGCTACCTCCCTGGTCGCATACAATGTAACGCGGTACCGGAAAGCGGTCCACGAGAAGTTCCTATTGATATAAAAGATATACAGGATCAGTGATTGCGCAGTTCGATTAAGGTTAAAGAAATTTTACCTGTGCATCAGCGACCGGTCCTTCAAGGAGCTCCTTAAAATTTTCGTATCCTTCTTGATCTTGGTACCCGAGTTTACGCCACTGCGCTATCTGGCTTCCGTGGAAGATAAGAATATGGAAAAAACTGTCGAGCAGGAGAATTGTATCGTGTTTGATAGACACACTATCAAGGAGCACCGGTTGAGCTGGTGTATCGAAGGTGTACGACATCAGTGTGGGCTGTATCATAGTGAGAGAATTATTGACGTCTTCTTCATTCAAGACGTGACTGTCAAGTTGTAAGGTGACAGCAGACACTCAAGGTATCGTAACTACTCACCGATAGAAAGCGGTTTCATCAGGACTGTTATTGAACACTTGCAGGAACTGGCTTCGGCGTAAATGGAACATGAACTGTGGATAGATACTGAAATTATCTGCCAATCTGAAGGTGCTTGGATCTTCTTTCCTGTATTGAGCGAATTTCTGACACAGGCGAATCAGCATTCGATCTACCCATCGAAGCACATCTGGAGCCTCATCGACTTCGGCTTTGTAAATGGCAATACGTGACATGAGCACGGCAGCGGCTTCTTGATCGAAAGAGTTAGCAATACTAGGGGACCCGGCTTCTGCAAATGTACGAGCAATGGTCGTCACGCGCAGTCGCTGCTGACCCGATGAATGCTGAAACTGCGTAACAAATTGAAGCAGACCACGAGAGCCTGGATGAAGCGATTCCTCAGCCTGTGAGACGACTTCGAAGTAAATTCCAAAAGACGCATGGGGAGTGATTGCAGCAATCTTCCAGCCCGATGTGCCACCAATTCCAATCTCAGTTTCTCCAACATGTGTGGATTTCTTCTCAGCTGAGATGGCATGACCAATGAGACCGGAAACTTTCAGTTCTTTTGTAGCCTGGTATAACAGTTAGCAGAGAAATTTACTCGAGAGAATCAGCACGAACTTGGACTTCCAGTGTCGCATTAAATCCCATCTGAAGGTGCCCTTCGTCGTCCTTATCAAACATGCGCAAAAAGCTTTGCTTAAATATAGAGGTGATGAAGGAGTCGGCAAAGACAATAACGCCATTCGTCGAGTTTGGTAGTGATTTCATCTCCTGCAGACCAACTTGATCGAGGCAACCCGCAAAGACATCGATGGTATGGCCGTTTCTCGATGCGCGCTTGGCGAGACCCTCGTAGAACTGAAATCGAGGATGAAAATCAGACAAAAACAAAGGTATATTGACCGACTTTGATAGCCCGCCTGTAGTGTTTGGCAGTGTCTTGCTCAATGTCATGATGTGACCGAATGTGTTCTTTGAGTTCATTCCCAACAACTGCGCCAGGACCTTCTGTAGGAGGCCCTCCGGTGAATAGCATCACACGAGCACCAGTATTTGGATACGTCAGCTCGAGGAGACTAACACCAACATTTAGTGCACCCCCCGTAGATCGAAGGGGGCGCATATCATTAGCAACAGGCCATGGGTCGCGTAACAGCGTTTCGAGAATACCCGTCAGCTGGAATTCACACTGCTCTAATGGCACCAGGAATGGAGAAGTGAAAGGTAACCCTGGGCGTCGATTTGGAGCCTTCAGACCAAGTAGATCGGCAATTTGGGCGGGTGTATAGTCCTTACTGCCTCGAAACACGTAGGATTTGTTGCACTCGCTAAATCTCAATTCATGGACTTGAATCTACAACTTGTATTAGCGTTTTCGGTTATAAGAAGAGCGGAACGTACCGTGGTTCCATACGTAATCAAACCAACAAGAGCGTTGGCCGGTAGTAAGCCTAAACCGATGACAATAGTATCGCGCAGAGCCCTGAGTTCGGCGTCGTTGTCTAGACATACGTCGACAATAAACAGAAATATCGGTGGGAGTGGATACAGCTGAGGTAGCACGTATTCAATGGTTGTGTGGTTAGGTAGGAGCTCTGCAGGAAGGTTCGTGTTTGAGATATCCTTGTAGTGAATCGGAAGAGCATTGCGAGAAAGGCAAAAAGGGCATATCCAGAGTTTTGCGCGTATATCTACCTGACTAAACAGAAAAATTGAATAGAGCGATAGCATGGGCCAGATTGAACTCACCAGTATGGGTTCAAAATAGAGCGACAAGGCGCCCTGCATACAACCGGTTCGTACAGCAATGGCGGAAGGTCCACCCGGATCAACATTGGCGTATACAGCACAGAGATTGGAATAACCATCCTCGTTGCTTCTGAGCGTGATGACGGCCAGACGTTCCACGACAAACGAACCCCTACTTCACGTCAGTCGGTACGCCGTAATAGGAGATCTTACTGCTGACCGTCCCGTTCTTCAGCATCCTCAAACTCTGCCATAGCACATATACAGTTTACTAGTGTGACTTGATGCTGCACTTGGATGTGCAGAACGTGGTGAAAACCAGAGCAACGAGTGAGACATTTTTGAAAGTGAGGAAGTCCGATTTGAGAAATGGCCTCAAACTGACCTGACCAAAATCTGATCAGACCGTGCGCAAACGCGTACTGCACGTGATCATGTGAATTCAATTTAATGAAGGGCCGGTTTTTCAGTTGCCAAAGTTCAACTTGCTTCACCCACTGCACCAATATGTACGACGGTGGCCTAGAAATACTCAGGCATGGGAATACGCTGGGCCACCGGTGCTACTGGTAAAATGGGAAAAAGAGCTGCGTGACGGCCCGCGAGCTTGTGCCAAGTATCTAATGCAGGCGATGCATGCCGCGCAGTCTGAGGTTGAACCACCACGCACAATTAAGACCTCTCGTCTGTTATCGTCCAGCGGTACTACTAAACTTAGCCATGTTTACTTTCAAACTTACTTGATGCTTAACCAGTTAGGATCTTATCGCTTTCGACTTTCGTCCGATTGAATGTGGGCCTTATGCATTCCCGGCATGACATTGAATCTGACAGGTATCGTTCGTCTCCATACGAGACAGAACAAATGACTGCATCTCACAGGCCATCGACTGGGTTTAATATTCAATCGTTGTGTTGAGGCTCACTTCCATAGGGTTTAAACGTTTTTAAATCGTAATGGGCCGCACATATATTCGATGATACGGGCCATGAGACTTCGTTGTGCGCTTGGTGCCAATGGTGGCCCTCTGTACATTTGTGTTCGATATAAAGGTGAGCATTTTACTACGTTTGACGACACTCCCCAGGTCAAATCATACCCATGTCTTCGCACAGCAGCCAACAGCAACATTTGATTCCCAGCAGTCACAAAGCGACCGACCATGTTTCGTATCTCAACAAACTGAACGAAGTTCTTCTTGCAATCAATGAGCTGGAAGGTCATCTCATTGATGAGAGAAACGATGAAATAAAGGCTAGATACAAGTCACGCATTGAAAAGTAAGCACTGGTATATCAGTCCAATTTTTGTCTCACCAACATGCTGTAAGCCTGAAAAAAGGCGTTTTATTGGAGAAAAGAGGTTTAGAAAACAGAGTTTTACCCACTGACGCTGCAATGAAATCATTGGAACAGGGAATCGAACTAATCTTTAGAGAATACGAGGTGAGTTGTGCAAAGATCCATCTTATTCTACTCTTCCGTTGAGCATAACATTGAATGTCAACAGAACGACTCGGGCTACTATCGGGAGCTCATGCGTACCAAGGCACAGCAGAAAAGGTTAAAACAAGAAGCCATGGAAGCCAAACGGCTCAATAGGCGATCTAACAGCTCCATTGGTGCCATGTTTGCGAGCACGAGCTCAGAATCGCTCTACTTACCGCCTGGGTGGGTCTACACGTTTTAACAGCTACAGAGCAGCAGAATAACGATTGTTATACCCCTTGTAGACGAAAGATGTCTCCAGAAGAATTTAGGTACCCACAGAACTACTTCCACGCTCAGACTGGAACTTCAGGGTCGTCCGCCACACAACCATCCCATCCCCGAAACAAGACATTTTTAGAGGTACAAGAGTATCCGTCGAACTCTGACCCAGCTCGTTCTGTTTCCCATCAAGGGACTCAGAAATCTGGAGCTGGTAAAGCATTCGAGGAGCAAAGCACCTCCGCTCCTCATGTGTCGGTTGGTAAGGCAGCACATGCAGGTCCTATTCTTCGTACCAAGTGTTCTCTCAAAAACCTGGCCAATCTATTTAAAAAATGTTCTGACAACGCAGAGTTAGCTAACAACTACCCAGGCCCATATGTAAGGTGCGTTCTGCGTTCTGGTTTGGTACGCATTGAGGATCATCCGCCTAACAGCCAACTTTTCTTCTTTCATTATCAGGCCCGGGGACGATGGAACTTCTTACACTGCATCTTCTCTCGTAGACGCGCATGTTCAGGCTCATCAACAACAAGTGAATGGCTTTAACTTAGCGAGGTAAGCATGGCGGTAGATTTGGGAATTTTGTGTTTTAACCCAGAAAATATTGTTCAGGAATATTGATGCTTCTCGAGGTCATCGTGGCGGGGAAGTCTGATCTTTTTAACCATTTTGGCAAATTTATGCCAGTGAGCACAATGCATGTTACTATGGTCTTAAATATTGGATGCGCAGCCGTGCGGTTATGGTTTGTATGCTGACATGGCTCCAAGTGTATACTTGTGTTGTAAATTAGAATCGCGAGTGATAGTCTTGGACGGAACAATGAAAAATTACACAAGCCACATCATGAATAACGGGTGCATACCTTTGTACCCATTCTTGAACGAAGTCATGGTTTTTGAGCTAATAATAGGGAAGACCCAGTCCCTACGGACAAAATCTGAGACATAGCCACGCGTGCACGTCGCTATAAGAAGAGCCGATTCAAAAATTCAAAATTCAATTCCCATTTCAAACGTCTACCTACCAGGATGAGTAGCCTTATGGATAGACCCCTCTCCCTTTACTCCATCCCATTGATCTTCTTCACAGCGGTTTATCCAGGAGAGATGAAGGTTCGTACATCCCAAATTCCACAATAGACGCGCATATATTTACGTTGTGGGTCCCTCAGTATTTTAAAATGCTCAATTCCGTTGGATACAACAAGTACACGGAATACCAACCGCTTGTCGGTCTTTGATTAATGCTTTTGCTTGCATACAGTGTCTCTCCAAGGTCAAACACCGCGAAAAATCTGGGCGACCAAGTCACAGCACATGATTCCCAGTTGCTTGAACGAATGGAAGGCGCTCACCTGAATGGATACGAGAATCTATCTATCTGGTTCGCTGCTATCGTGAATATATGCGCCATCATTCTCCGATATCAGCCGCTTACTTGGAATTTATCCCTTCACAGATCGTTGGCAACATGGCGGGATTGAGTCACCGCTGGTTAAACACCATGTCGCTGACATAGTAAGCGTTATGAATACATCGAACAGAAGATACTGAAGCTCTGATGTGTTGCATCAGCGTAGCGACAAGAGTCGTCTACAACACGGTTTACATCCATTTCAATCACATTGGCAAAGGATATCTCAGGTCAGTGACTGATTCAACTACACGTAGTAAGCGAAAACCGACTCATTTGCCCAAATTTTTTAAGAACTGCTATATATTACATCGGACTATGTACGTGGCGCATTAACAGTCATGATTCTGATTTTGTAGCCTTATCATCTTGGCAGCGCAACCGTTGAGTGTTTTGTTCAAAGCTGCGGGATCAGTCTACAATAGGTCCGGACGTGGATATTACTGAGATCGAGTCGTCCAAAACATCCACCCCAGTCATATCCTCCTGGGAACTTTCATGAATGTTGGGTAATGGGAGGTTTGAAATTAAGGTTTCCTCGAAATAATCTGCATCATCACACGGCTGGCAAATGGACTTAATAGTTTAGCATAGTATAAGGTTCTTTATGGAGTCTATTTATTGGCGCCGGATGCCTTTCATCCGAATGACGAAAGTGACGCCTTTCTCTAAAACACCGTTGATTCATGGTAAGCAATATCGAAAAGATAAAATACACAAATACAAGTGGTGAGTACGCTTTTGATGAGAGTGCCCAAGAGCGCCAATCTGACCTGCTTTGTTTTTAAATAAGCGTTGTGGATGACGGATTGTGTCTCGTGAATGTGATTATTATTAGTAATTTGGTCACTGGGTATTCGCTAAAGGTGAGCTAGGGTGAATAATGTTCCCGTGTCGAAGTCAAGCGTGCACAAGAAATGACCGGAATTAAACATCTTAACGCACAAATCATGAATGAATACGCACGGCCCAGAGTATAAAAAGGCAGACAGAAGTCGGCCGGTGAAGCTTTTCACAGTACGCATTTCCCCCCAAGCATTTTCTGGCACAATGGCAAGCCTTCTCGATAAGCCTCTGTACTTTTATTCCATCCCCGCCGTGTGGTTCTCGGCGTTCTATCCTGGCTCATTGAGGGTGAGGCATTTCTGCTCGCCGCTCGCGCAGAAGCAGATGCCTAATAAGTAATACACATAGTTCATGAAAATCAACAACTCAGTCGGGTACAACAAGTACGTCCGAGTCCACCCTTGAGGGTTTGATAATCAAATTGACTAATAACGCCATGATGTGCGTGTAGCGTCTCTCCGAGGGCTCAGAACCTGCAAGGGCGAGTCACCGCGAGCAGCTCCCAGACGCTATCCCAGATGGAAGGAGCACATCTAAACGGGAACGAGAACATGCCCATCTGGTTCGCAGCCATCGTGAGTATCGTATACCGCATGCGAACCGAGTGGCTCGTCGCCACTGGCTTGTGAGAGCCGTTTCCGGTTCGACTTCGACTTCTCAGTGGGCAGGGGCTGATTCGCTTCTGATTGTGTGTACAGATAGTCGGGAGTATCGCGGGCCTGGATAACCGATATCTGAACACGATGTCGTTGACGTAGTGAGTGCTCCCGATGTCCGGGGAATAATTTAGTTTCCTGGTTCTGGGTGCTGATGAGGTGTTGACTCGTTACAGTGTCGCGACCAGACTCGTGTATAACACGATTTACATTCATTTTAACGGGATTGGAAAGGGTTGGGTTCGGTGAGTCAGGGGCTTCGTAGAATATAACTCGTGCTCATCATGAGCACCTTAAAGCACCGCTGTGTTCTTCTTTGGACTATGTGAGTATCGTCGTGAACCTTTTCCTACCTACTCTGACATCTCGATAGCACACCCGTTGAGAATTCTTTTCAAGGCTGCAGGGTCGATTGCGAACAAGGCATGAACAATGGCCGTGGGTTAGGGTCGGTCGGAGGCAGAAGAGATTGTAATCGCACTTTCACATACTGGTATGAGTCAAGGCGACTGTAATCTATCAGAAAAAACCGTTTGTAGAAAAAGAACCCCGGAGGGGGACTTGAATGGCATTTATTTCTCACCGCTGTCGAATGAATCAGGGATTCCACACTACGCTTTCCCGTGAGTTCCGAGGGGACTGTGGACTATGGACGAGCTGGACCTCAGAACACATAACTGGCGTCGGGCGGCCGTACCCGTTAGTCCTGCATCTTCGGCGTCGCACACAAGTCCCTTATCGATGGATTGCAACTTGTGTGCTCTGTGAGAAAGACTGAGAGAGCTGGGTAATAACACTGGAGAGAAGACAATCTGATAAATCTGGGGTCGGGCAGGGTGGAACAAGGCACTGAGAAGGCGTACGTAGGGTGAGTGGAAAAGGCAGTGAACCTGTCACTGACCACACTCTTCTCTTCAGTTATTTTCCTTTTTTGGATTCTGTAAGATGACATCAGCAACTTGGCAGGTTCACATGTGTTAATTTCACCGCGTCCACGATCACACCAACTTGCTGCCTTTTCCGTGCAACTCGCCGAACGTCGAAGGCTTTCAATGTGACAGTCCAAAATCATGGAGAATTTCTGTGATCCCGGGATCTTCTGTCTTTTTATATCTGTTTCGTCCACTTTGAGAGATAAGGTACCCCTTTCAGGTGACAGAACGCCTAATCCATGGGATCGGCCGCTCCGAGTCGAAGCACCCTTTTGTCCAAAATAACGTCGCGCCACTCAAAGATCTACACACACATCTGGGGCGTGTAGTTCCCCCTCTGAAATACCTCTTTCTTTCTGAGCAGTCGCCATCTCACTCTTCAGCACATCTGCTCTAGTAAACTGTATACACTATGACGGGGGCAAGGCTCCCTTGGACCACGTTGGGTCCGCTATGCGCGTCTTTTGACGCGCTATTAGCATTTATTATAATCATGACCATCATGGTCATGATTTTCTCAATTACAATCGGTTTAATCAACGGCAACGGACAGTGAGCATCATCACTTTTTCTGGGTCTGTCACCAAGAGCTAATATTTGTCTTGCAGCTCTGGACAGGCTAAGGGAACCAGCGGGCGAAGATATCGCAAGCGCCGCAATGCGGCGAAATGCGCCATCCGGTCCACCACCCCTGCTCCCCACCACGTCAGCTCTACCATCCGTCCAGCCCGTAAGGTTGCAGGCCGCCGATTTGCCTCAAAGCGCAGAGCGGTATCGATAGTCCACAGAAGCGGTAAGAAATCGATCCGCTTCTCTCGACGCACCGGCACCTCCCGAGCAGAATTTCGGTTTCTGCTTGCTCGCAAACGCCAACAGAATCGATCAAGGCGCTCGGCAAGATTTTCACTCCGTCAAGTCCCATCAGAGCGGATCTGCGCATCGACTGCAAAGGTCTTCGCAGGCGCTCGGTATGCAAAGGTCGGGAGCAGCGAGCATTGCTTCGCAGGGTTTTCCCTTGCAAGCGATCTCCTCGCCATCATCACAGGTAAATCCAGCTGGGGCTTCCCCAGCTTCCCCAGCTTCCCTGTATTCCGGGCCAACGACTGGATCAACAACATCCGGATCGCCTTACCGCCCGTGGTCGCATATCCCATTTTTGGGATTACACCTGACTCGACCGGCCCCTCTGGCTCTTCACCACCTCCACCATCCTCCTCAAGGGATAAAGGCAAGGGAAAGGCGACCGGTAATGACGACGACGGTGACGAGGGGTCTCCTGGACAATCACAGGTGAGATGAATTGGTCTTGTTTACAGCTGTTCGCGCATTTTTACTGATGTACATTTTTGTGATATAGGAAACTCAATATCGTGATCCTGAATCCTCGCCGCCTCCACCATCTTCGAGGGAATTGAAGGGTAAATGGAAAGCAATCGATAATGAAGACGAGCCTGAGGTGAGATACAAAACCTTTATCTACAGCTTTTTGCACATTTTCGCTGATGTACATCTCTGCAATATAGGAAGACCGCCTTCAACATTTAGAGGACGCAGAACCTGTGCGCTTTTTAACTTTTTTTTTTCATCTTTGCTTTACGCTGACATCCAAATTCAGAGAAGCGTCAATACTTCTTACGACAGGGCCATGGCGATTATGGGATGGCAACTGTTTTATCAAGATCAGGATGCCAACTTCGGCGAGGTGAGCGAGGAAGCTCCCAAGGCACCTCCGCAGCACGAATCGAGGGCATTGGCGGCTCAAAACGGCCTGCAGCGGCTGGAGGCCATTGTGCTACCGGGAACTGATGCGATATCGCACAGCACACCGCTGGCGTTTCCACTACAGGCCCGCCGCTCCGACCTGCGATTCGCGAGCTTGTCGAGCTCCTGGCGGCAGCGCAACCCGACGGTACAAGGAAGCTCAGACCAAGGCGCTGACGACATGCCGTCGACCTCGATTGTCCAGTCATCCAGCTTTGACCAACCCCGAGCATTTGACCAGTATATCGACGACAACGCCTCGGATTCGGACGACGATATTACTGAACAGGGACCACAGGATGCAATCGACGTCGACAATACTCCAGACACCAAAATGTCGGGTGCCGATGAATCGGGCGATGGTAGCTCGGACGACGACGACTCAAGCTCGGAGTCGGAGTCAGAGGACGATGCGATGGATTCCCGCATCGTCAAGCCGTCCAAGCGGCCTGGTAAATCGCGCAGGGAAGACAACAGCGATGATGACTCGAGCTCCGAGTCAGGATCTGACGATGAAATGGTGCCCTTGCCAATTTCAAAGTCGAGGAGGCAACACACCCCGTTTCCACGCGGGATGTCAGTCGACTCGGAGGACGACTCGGAGGACGACTCGGATGACGACTCGGATATGGAGCCCGAGGGTGATGTCCCAGACACACGAATCTGCCGGCCGCTTGTTCCACCAAGCAAAACGGGTGAGCTTGACCGCGCGCTGATCGCGGTCAAGATCAGCGAGCCTGCGTCAAACCAGGCTTCGGGTTCAGCTTCTGGAAGCGCCAGCGGGTCGTCGTTATCGTCTCAAGGTGTGCCGCCGGTGGGTACCGACCAGCCAATGGAGGCAGGTGGCTCGGAACAGCCATCTGCACCGATGCCAACGGTCAAGAAGCCCTCGTACTACGTCTATAGGTCGAAGTTGCACGAGTATATGGAGAGGATGGAGGTTGCGGGACCCAGTAGCAGTGCTGCGAATACTGGTAACAATGCGAGCACCAGCGGAACCTCGCCTTCAGTTCCCTCTGCAGACGGCACTGGTGCATCCCCTCTGGATGCTTCTGCAAGCGGCAGCGGTACCTCCCCACAGTCGGATCCCACTCCAAGCGGCAGTGACAGCTTGTCGAGCGACAATCAAGCGCCCGCGGATGTCAGCACCACCGCACCTGTGCCCGAGGCTGAAGAGGCTACCGCTACCGTCGCCGCTGCAATCACTGACACGCCGCCATCGCTAGAAGAGCGCGAGTCCAACGCCGCGGCGATATCGGAGCAGACTGCGGAGCACCCAACGTCGGATGCCTCTGGATCAGCAAGTGGCAACGGCAGCGTCTCTCAGCCTCACGAGTCGGATCCCCGGGCGAGTACGAGTAGTGGTAATGATGGATCGGCGAACGACGATAATCAAGCGCCCACAGCCGTCACTGCCACCGTGTCTGCTGATGACACCGCCACCGCGCTTGAAGATGCCGCCACTGCCGCCGCGCCCACAGATGCCGCCACTGCCGCCGCACCCACAGATGCTGCCACCGCCGCCCCGTCCACCACTGTCGCCACCACTGCGCCCGACGTTGAACAGTCCGCGTCCACCACCACCACCACCGCCGCCGCTGTGCCTGATGCGCCACCGCCTGTAGTGCAATCGGCACCTCCACAGATCCCGGCTCAAGCTCAGGTTCAAAATCAGGTAATGGCCAACTTGGTAAGTTTCCTCATCATCCATGTTTTTTTTTACTTTATCCGAGCTAACGTTTGATTATCATGTTCTGTAATAGGACTTGCTGAACTATAAGTACGATAGAATAGATGGGCAGCCGATCCAGAATGGCTTGTTTAGTGCGGGTGTGGGGATGTCGATGGTGAGTGTCCAAGTTCCTCCATTTATGAATCATAACTAACTGACTGGTATTTGGTTGTAGAATCCAATTTTCCCGCAATACAGTGGGTTGCAAGTGCCCACGTCCGTCCTGGCCAGTACCTCCGTCGTCGTCCAATCGCCGTCAATGGCGATTGGGAATCCAAGTGTACGTACCCGTGCCTTTCACACTTTCAGTGCGAGTTCGCGTTGGTATTTTGTGTACTGATTAACCTTTTTTTTGGACATTAGCAACCCCGCGCGTTACAGATCTACGAGCCTGTACCGCGCCATCCGATTTCGCAGCAGGTGCCTGTAAGTAAAAGCATTCATTTCATTTCTTTTTCTTTTTCATCACGTTGACATATACCTAACCATATACTTTCTCTTTCCTTCCAGGCATTCCTAGACGACGCCGGCCGGTGGTCAAGCACCACACACCCATTCCAGCCGCATGCCGAGTCATCGTCATCGCAGGTTTACACAACGGCCGGCAATGCACCCGTACGCAACGTCTTTGCTCTGTATCTCCTACTTGATGCTTATACCTATTGAACAATAGCAGCAGCAACAAAGCCTGCCATTGCCATTTGGTGCACCGGCTCCGGATTTACTGGCTCCGTCCAGTAGTCAAGTGCAGATCCAGGTTGGAGTAAGTGTTTTTTTGCAAATGTTCAAGTTGTTGGAAACACTTTCTGACTCGCTCTTTTTCTATTTCTATTTCTTTTTATTTTTATTCTTTTTATTATTTATCTTGTATTGCTTGATATTGTGGCGATTTGCAGAGTCTGAACTACCAGCGCAGTGGTTATGCGCCAATCAAGCTGGATTCAGATGAGGATATCGATATCGACATTGAGCTGCCTGTAAGTCTCTTCTCTTCTTTCCTTTTCTTTTTATTTTGGTTTTTTATAGTGTGCATTTTCTGACTCAAAACAAATGTTAATTTGTGTGATTTAGGACCTCGAGTACCCGGACTTCTCACCGCGATGGCATCCTCAAGACGTTGAAATGAAGATGGAGGATAACTGGGAGCTCGACGTAAGTTATTGCCCCCCGTACTGTGAAGTATATTGAGATTGATTAATGTGATTGTTTGATTTTTATTTGTAGGTACGGCCTGTCAATACGCTCGACGAGATTATGTCGAGTTTTATGCCGGTTTGTAGTCCAAGCCATACATACATACTTTTCTTGCACTTTATTGACACTCGCAACTTTTGTTTGCAGGCACCGCAAGTCCACGAGCCGCAGGCCCATTTGCAATGGGTACGAAGTCGTCTATATTGTACATGATATTCAAAGCTGACTATGAGCGTTTTTGATATGATAGAACCCATTGCAATGGCGCGACAACGGACACCTGCGACCCGCCAGCCCGATCTCCGACTCGGAAATGGCGGACGCCACATTCAAGGTTCGTATCATGTCCAAGTTTTTGTGCTTTCATCTTCACCTTCATCAAGTTCTTCTCGCAACATTTTGTGCGTTTTATGTGATCCATGACTTACTTTTATTTTTTATTTTTTACAATAGAGAGTGGCGGAATGGAGACAGCAGACCGCCGCCGCTACCGCTGAGCACCAACAACCGGCCCACAGCACTCTAAGCGCCGCCTTCTACGACAAGGAGGAGCTAATGGAGGATGTGCAGCAGCTGCCACCACACCCACACCCACAACCTCACCCAGCCCCACAACCTCACCCGCACCCGCACCCACTGCCCCAGCCCCAGCCCCAGCCGCACTCGCACCTATATCCCCAGCCAATGCCGCAGCTGCACGTAGCCATGGAAGTCGAGTTCGAACCCGACTTCAACGTGCTAGCTGAACCGGCGTTCGACGTTCCACAGGCAGCGCCAGTGCCAGTTCCAGTGTCAGTGCCAGCGCAATGGTACACGGCTGAAAAGGCCAATTATCGGTCTGTGCAACGCGCGCGAGAGGTGTTGACTGAGGCTTGGGTTGAAACACAGGCTAGTGATCCGGCCCCCGCTCGAGTAACACCGCCGCCGCCGCCGACAATATCGACCCCGCCACCAGCAATATTGACATCGACACCACCGCCGCACGTGCCGACCGAGGACCCTTCGACATCGACGCCATCAACCGAAGCAGTATCAGAACCAGGACCAGTAGCAGAACCATCGAAGACACCACCACCACCCGTTAATGCCGGCCACGCCTCGGACCGTACCGAGGTCGTTACAGTAAGTACATCCGACGGTAGCACGGCAAGGGAGGAGGAGGCGGGAAAGGGAGAGGACGCTCTCCCTTGCGCGCCGCCTGCTCTTCTGGCACCTGCCATCGAGATCAGGACCTCCGCCGACGCGGACCATGGAGAGGGCCACGAAGCTGGCCTGGGCCATGGTGTGCCGGCGGAGGAGGAAGAGAAGGATGCCACTGAGGAGTCTGTCAATACCAGAAAGCCGCTCGGAGATGGATGCCTAAAAGCCCGTACGACGCAAGCGACAGCCTGCCCATCGTCCGAGCCGCGGGGTATTGAGGGACGCCTGGTGATGCCTGAGCCGTCTGAAGGCTCGGAAGAGACAGTAGCGAAGGCCGAAATCGATGGTGTAGGTGTTTTTTTTGGTGCTTGTGTGGTGTGATGGTGTCTGTTAGTGCTGTTGTGCTGATTATCTTGTTCCTTTGTTTGTGTAGACTGCTACTACTGGTTCTGAAGATGGCGATGGTAAGAAGGAACTCTCGGAGGACTCGGAGGATAAAGGTGTCGAAGAAGCGGTGCGCTCTCTCTTTTTTTCGTGTCCAAACATAATTTAAACATTCCTAATTTTTATTTTCATTCAACAGGTTCAAGTTGCTGAGACGGTCACAGTTTCAAGCACCGTACCGGCACAGGTCGACAGCGCGGAGGATACCACCACTGCGGAGGTTCCCACGGACGCAGGGCGTATCGCCAACGTCGAGGCGGCACCGCAGAGGACGTCGAGGAAGCGGCGAGTGGAGGAGGTGTACGGCGCACACGTCGACACCGATTTTGGAAGGGTTGTGAAGCGGCAACGGACCGATCCTGGGCCCAGCGCAGGCTTGAGCAAGGTGGCAGAGGCAACGGAGGCAGCGGCAACGGAGGCAGCGCCAGTGACGGAGACGGCTACGGCTATGGCGGCAGCGCCAGTCATGGAGACGGCTACGGCGGCAGCGACCGAAAGGGTAACGGCGGCAGCGGCGACGACAGCCACGCTGGACGAAACGGCGCACACCGACGCGGAGCACAAGGACACAGCGACGCCAGCGCCGGTTTCGGTTCCAGAAGTACTAGCGGTGTCCAACGCATCGCGCAAACGCTGTCGCGACTCGGAGGACGAGGACTGTTCGACGCCACCTAGCAGCTCGCCGTCGGGATCGAAAGCAGGGGAAGAGGGGACACGGGACGAGGCAGAGCAGAGGCCTGTCAAGCGTGTTCGCACTCTGCCATCGGATGATGGCCCGATCTCCTCGCGCCTTCGAGTCCGTGTTAATGGTCGGTTCAAGGGGCAGTCAAAAAGGTGAGAGCGATTAAAAGGTATATGGTCTTTCTCTCTATCATGATCAGCACTGACTCTCTCTTTCAGTTTTTTTAATTTATCTTTTTAATTTAGTGTAGTTTTTGTAATATTAGTAGATGTACACGTAGATAATATCCTCTATTCGCTCTTCATTTCATTGCTTTTTTGTTTTCTTCGCTGCTGTTTGTATGTACTGCTTTTTTGTAATTGCTTGCTAGTGTAGATTGCTATCATGTTGGATGTGTATTTGTATCAATGCATGCTATCGGTCACTGAATGAATTGGACTTTGATGGGAAATCACACCCGCCTCTTTTACTTCCTCGCACATCCCTCTCCACCCACGCGCCTTCCGTGATCTCACGCGTAGCTTGTGGGTCCACCGACAGCCAACCGACAATTGAACATGCAACCCGCCAATCTCTCAACGCGAATGCTGCCATGTTGCATGACAATCCCTCTCCGTGATCAGCATGTGCGGATTTGACTGACTGGAATGTATGTATACATATACTGTAACGTAACACGTCAGCGCCGATGCAAGCCTGAGGGGCGGGCATATATGCCCTCTGATATACATTCCCCCTTTGTTCCCTGCTACCACCACCACCCACCTCCTCGCGCCCCGTCCCGTCATGGTTTCGCTCTCCACTCCGCTCTCACTGTACGCGATCCCGCTCATGTGGATCATCACCTACTACCCAGCCTACGCCAAAGTACGCTCTTAACCACCATTCCAATCCTATACAATCTCACTGAGTCCACCCGCACCCAGTCCGCACTCATCAAGCGAGTAGCCGGGTTCAACAAGTACGACTCCTTGAGTCCCTCCGCATCACACTTTACATCCTGACCTGCCTCCGACAGCGTCCAACCCCGCGGCAACCCCGCCAGACTCGAAAAGAAAGGCGTACCACCCGAGATCCTCGCGCGGCTACAGCGCATCGAAGGCGCCCACAACGTGCGTGCATGTCAATCTCGTTCATTCATGAGGCTCAAAAGTTCTCACTCCGATGGTGTGTGCGTGTGTGTGTGTAGAACGGACTTGAAAGCCTCCCTTTCTTCGGACTCGCCGTTCTCGCGGGCAACTACGCAGGGATGGATACAGCCTCTTTGAACGTCGCATCGGGGCTCTAGTGAGTTTTCCATCGTCCATTGACCATTCCCTCATGCTGGTCCAGAGTCAAGATAAGATATGCTAACTATCCATATTGACGATTTTTGTGTAGCCTCGTCTGGAGGGTTATCTACAACTACATCTATTTCAACCAATCAAGCCAGAAAACCGCTGGATTGAGGTACGCCTGCCTATTTCCCTTTCCCCTTTGCCCTTGTTCCCTTTTCCCCCGATGGGTCTGACAAACTTTTCACCCCTTCACCCCTTCATCCCTTTTCATTTCATTTCGTAGAACAATTACTTGGGCAAGCTCAATGCGTAAGCGCGAAACCTCAACAAATGCATCTTCTGAATCGCTTACAATTTTTTCTTTTATTGCTATTATTATTATTATTACAGTGTTCCCGTTCTACATATACATCAAGTCAGCTTCTTTGGTGATCGCGAAAGCTGCGTTGTCGGATGGTACAGTGCGCATACAGTGATGTTGGAACTTGTGTCTGGGTCTGGGTTTAGGTCTGGGAAAGGGAGCTTCGATCTCAATTCACCTTCCGCACGACCGGGGATTACAACAGTGTTCAAGTATAATTACATACACCAACACCAACACCAACCACTGTACAGCATATACGATATAAGTAATGTACACAGCGCCGGCATAGTCTGCAGTCCGTCTTACCTTATCCTCCTCCGGATCAAAGCAGGCTTACATGACATACACACACACAGCGAGAGAGAGACTCGGAGAGAGGTCAACAAAAACGAAAATAACAAGCGTCACTGGCACGGTGCTGTTCTCCCAATACACAATGCACAATACACAATACACAATACACAATGCACCACGCACCCTCGCGTGGCCGTGGTTGAATTTTGAAACTTGAGGTAGTTGAGAATTTGAGGTTCAGTGGAGACGTACTAATCCTGATCAATTATCAATTATCAAGTGGATTCAGACCTCGAGCACTACGAGTACGCGAGTACGCGCACGCACGCACAAAGAAAGAACATTTCATCTATTCAGCATTATAGTACACTGTGAATCCGGCGTCAAGTCTAAGTATTGACAAAGTTGCCAGGTACCCTACCCTAACGTTTGGTTTCTGATAAGCGATATAACAAGTTGGTAGTGGGACACTAGCTTTGGGATGGCACTGGTATGTACGAGTCCCGCGGCCAAAGCTTCGTACATATTTCCATTTTAACAAGTAAGTGTCTGTACAGTGTAGGACAACGTTCTGTTGGGCAATAATGGGCATTCCGTTGGAGCTGGGTTTCCCGGCGATCACTCGGCATAGCCGTCGGACAGTATCGACTAATTATTGATCAGACCGTGACGTTCATTTTAATCACTGATTCGGTTTACCCACCTTCCCATACTCCTTTTCTTCCGAAAACTGGGGAATAGAAGCTTTAGAGTATAACTTTTATGTGATTATACTTTGTTTTTGACCAAAAACGATGCAGAAATGAAGATAACGAACTCGGAACGAGTGTTCAAAATTGATCGTTTTGAAATGCCGATGATGCCATCACTGAACGAATTTCATCGCCAAAACCGCCAAAAACTTGCCAGATAATATATTGTTATTAAAGGCAGCTAAGGACACTAAGGCCGCTAAGATAATAAATGGCCTTACTTGTAAGCACTTACAAGTAAGGACATGTTATAATTAGTATTTTTGGTAATCCTTAGTAGATTCGGTCATCCTTAGTTGCCCTTAGTAGACCTTGGAAGGCAGGGCAAAAATTATTTAACATTTTGAAGAAGCTTCCTCTTTGACCGGTTTCCTGATTTGCTCTTCGATTTCTTCGGACATTGATTAATAAAATAGCAATAAAAATATGTATTTCGAATCAACGGTAGCATTATAAATATAATTTATTTACAACAACCGAATATTGGTCACACTGACTGAGAGGTGACATTATGAAATCACGTATAAACACACACCAAACACGGGTTCAGGATGGCGGAGGTCGTTGTCAGAGTAAGTGAAAGCCAGTGAGATCTTCCGACTCGTGTTGGGGTGAGGTACTCTAAAACCTAGAACTGACAATGGACTCGTCACAATAACATCAGTGATTCTTGAAGCTTGAAGGTTTGTTTGAAAAGAAACTTACTATATCTGTGCCAGCATTAGAAAGTCAAAGGCAAGAGCAGGTGGGAGTAAGTGGAAAGGAGTTGATTGTGTGCTTGAAATTGGTGCAAGCGTCTTTAAAGTCAAACGTCCCCAATTTCAGGGACCCCAATGTCTGACTTTGGTATCATGTGATTACTGACAGACTTCATCTTTGAGGAGCGACGAATTCCGTATTTTTAATGTGTGACGATGCTGTAAAAAGTTGCTTCGACAATGCAAGCTTATTCTAAATATTTGATGGTCAATGAATTGTCCACAAAATTGTTGATCACTCTACAACACTTGTCTAAATATTTGTTCGCTTTTTAATTTTCAAGTAAGGCTTGATAAACAAGAAAATTTTACACTAATGCTTAGGGTCTGAATGCATGACAAGACATATAATAGTCATAGAAAAGAAAGCAAAGCATATAATTCTTTTACACCATATGTATGATCAATTTTTTACCATTAATTCAAATGAGACTTAATATTAAAATGGCACTCAAAGGTCAACAAATGATTGGCTGACCTTTCAAAGGCAATCCAAGGTCACTGAATATTTTGATTGGCTAGGTTAGGTCACCTAATTCCGGACTTACCTTAAAAGTACACAAAGGCAATGCTTGTTTTTGGTGGTTTTCGCGATGTTGAAGGAAAGGGCGGAAGGCTTCTTTAGTTTTAGCCAATACGTTTTGTTCTGGACTGGATTCTACACGACTATACTATCATCCAATCTAAATGTTGGCTCTCAATGGTACCGAGAACATAGTACTAGTACGTTTGCAACCTTTTGCGATTTTCTGCTCTGGAACCACGCATGTTCACATCAGAGTATCTTTCAGCTGACCTCGGAGCCCCGCAGCATCATAATATGACTTAAACTTGGACTTTGGACTCGAAGCTAAGAAATTAGAATTTTGCTGCGTACTACTATCTTTCTCTATATCTTCACTTCCTTTCATATACCCTCGTCGATATATCAATTGAATTTTTTGATTCCTTAGTTCAAAAATATGCATTCGCGACGGCGTTGGATTGCTACTGCCAGAAGCGCGAGATAGCACGGACTGCGAGTCCAGGTCCGGAGAACAGGCGTCACCGGCGCGTCATAATATAAATATACTACATATGTTCATTGGCAGTGCCTGTATACATATGTTAGAGTAAGAGTCTCCGCGGCGTGCCAACATAACTATGTCAAGTCTATACTATTAGTATTACTAGTGCGATCAACGGGGTTTACAACGTGTCATTATAAGTGCATGGATCGTCGGTAGCCTTCCCACTTTCCAATGTACAAGGTCTAAAAGTGGTAATTCGGTTCAGCAGCAAGATAACTGCGCCATTGTCTGACCAGAATCTCTCGTTGGGCCTCATTGTTTGACTCTATAGAAGAATAGTGCCGGCTAAAAATAAGCGCAAGACCGTTGCCTTACAACTTGTAAGGCAACGGTCCTGCAAGGTTGCGCCTTAGGGTTGAACCCTAAGAGTATTGATATTGATAATAATATAATAAGAGACGATTCCTCTCAGAGACGGGACTCATAGTATTCTCGCGGTAACAAGACCATTCATCGAATTTAATGTCATTTTTTTTTGGTTCGAAAGCCGCGACGCGATTTGGATGCGACGGTTCGCGGTCAACAGCGGTCAACAACTTGAAGCTCAAGCTCAAATGCCAATACTATCGTAATTAATATTGGGGTTTGTCGCT
Organism: Psilocybe cubensis; assembly: GCF_017499595.1. Lineage (NCBI taxonomy): Eukaryota > Fungi > Basidiomycota > Agaricomycetes > Agaricales > Agrocybaceae > Psilocybe > Psilocybe cubensis. Next base: position 1,414,349 of record NC_063006.1, on the reverse strand, counting down.
CTTTCAGTCTTATCGCCACCGCTGGAGGAGGTGGTGGCAATTATAAAATATCATATCGAGTTTGATTGGATCTGGATTCTACAAGACTACACTATCATCAGCTATCATCCAATCTACTGACTGGTAAAAAGAACAGACCAGCAAATTCCCAAGGTTGAGGGTTACTCAGATTATTTTCTTATCGGTATACTGCGCATTCTAACAGAATATTTGGTTTTGTCGCTTAATTTTTTCGATCGAGAACGCACGTTCGAGTGTCAGAATATCTTTCAATGCAAACCTGGAGGAGCCTGGAGGCTGGAGCCGCAGCATCACGATATGACTCTGACCTTTAATTTGATTGGAAGCTAAGAAAAAAAAAATTAAACCTTTCTGCGTACTATCTTCAACGTCAAGTTTGTTCTATATGTCTCCAATTCCTTCCTATAACTACCTAGACCCTCATCGTTATCAAGTGAATTTATATAGTCTTAAAACGGTGCATTCGTCGAATTAGTTGCCACTTGCCAGAAGCGCGAGATAGCACCAGGCGTTCGCTACCGACGCGTCATAATATGACACATGTGGTCAGAACTCAGTACTCAGTGCCTGTGTACGTAGAGTGAGAGTCTCCGCGGCGTGCCAACAGAACTAAGTAAGTTGTGTTATTTAAGCCTATCCTAGTTCGATCGACGGGGTTTACGGTATCACCATCGCAAGGATTGTCGGTAGCGCTCCCAAAGTGGCAATTCGGTTCGCCAACAAGATAACTGCTCCATGTCCGGTCAGAACCTCTCATTGGGCCTCTTTGTTTGATTCTACAAGTGTATAACATTCGCTTCTAAGGGGCTAAATATGACCGTTTGTTAGATTCCTTGACATTAGTCATTTTTAGACCTCTATTAGCTATTCGTAGTAGCAGTCTAATATTCTGGGCCTTTGACAGATTTTCACCAACGGTGGTGAGTGTTGGAGTTTAATGTCTGCAATCGACACAGTCATTCGCAAAAAAAAACATCAATGATATTTATATACTGTGCGGTATAAAAACCTACTCGAGCACGTACAGTTCAACAATCAACTCCCCAGCTGAATTTCACATCTTCGCACTAAAAGCAAACCAAGAAATCGACAATGCTAGCCATCCGTTCCATATGGATCATCGCCTCTTTGGCTCTGAGCACCGCGCTCCTTTCGTCTGCCCAGCAGACTCTCAGCAGCGGCGTCCAAGCCGAATACGACAGCATCTGCCAGGATCAAGCAGCCCAAAACGGGATCGAAGACCCAGGCAATTGGGTGTGGTCCGACGACGAAGAATACTGTGTCCCAAACGCCTTGGACTCCAATTCTCCAGAGTACGTCAACCGTGGAACAGATATAAATATTACATCCTAGAAAAGTTAACAACATAATTTCGCAGTGACGTCCAAGCCATCGAATCTGGCGTCGAATCCGGCGTTGAGAACGGTATTGGCGCTGTCGAGCAAGGTGTCGGCGACGTTGCGTCCGGCGTCGGCAGCGTCGCCGGCTCTCTCGGTCTGCGCTCCGCCAAATTCGCGCGTGCGCTCGAGGCCCCGCAGGCATGCGACGAGGGCATGTCGACGTGCCTGCAGAACTGCGGCGACTTCAACCCGGGGAGTTACCAGGACGGCCAGTCGGGCGCGTGGGCCGGGTGTCGCGCGTCATGCAGCTTCCGCTGCAGTCCCGCTAGGGGTGGGTGCTGGAAGGGGTACTGCTGGGCTGGGTGCTCTACTGGGTTCCCGCTTACTGAAGGCGCGGAGTGGTGCTACACCACCCAGAGCTACAGCCAGAGCTACCAGTACGTGCGCTGCAGCGATGCATCGCAGTGCAACAAGAACTGGAAGTGTGGAGGACCGTGCGCGGCGTTCTGAGGAAATTGTGGCGGGGTTAGCAATGGTGCAGTATGTACGCGGAGGAGGGGCATCTCTCCCGTAAGACGTAGTACTGTGGTTTTCTGCAATTTGTCGTGACTATCAAAAAAATACGAATGATACAATCCATCAGAAATGTGCCTGAATTTTGTGTATAACTATCAAAACTTATCCTCCGAATCAAGGGAGGCCTTCCCAATGGTACAAAATTATCCCCTATACGGAACCATAGAAAAGAGAAAGGTCAGCATCCAATCAGCATCTCAAGAAAACAACTAAAATGACAAATGTATACACTCACTCTGCACCACCTTGAATTATCATCAGCGCAATGAAATATGATTTATTTCACTCACCCTCACTTGGTTGCAACTTGAAGCTTGAGGTCCGGTGGACGTACTAATCATATTGAGCTCGAGCACTACGCGCATGCAGAAAAAAAGAATATTTCATCCATTGTGCTCTGCGAATCCGGCCTCACGAAACAGTGCCAATGCCAGGCCAAGTAGTATGCGATTTAGCTTGGTTTTCCTGCAAATCAGAGTCAATCTAGTTTCATCCTGTGCTTTTAACTTGTAAATGGGCCACAAATTTCGTATGGAATGTACGATTCCCGATGCTTTGCATTTCTATTTAACCTTCTGCAGCTCAACGTTCTGAGGTTTACATTGGGCAAATCCCGGTGATCACTCGGCATATCTGTCGGGGCTGATATTATATTATATATAAAGTATACGACATCGCACCTTGCACTTCCGGCTTTCCATGCATATCAGGCCATGACTTGACCGTAATAAATTATGGACGTTCTCGAGGTATGTCAAATATAACGACGTAGCTGCCAGAAATGCTCTGTGGAAAGAATGAATAATGGTGTGGATAATATAAGACAATACTCTGAGTTTAAATATTTGGCTTCCAGCCACACTCAGTGCCTCGCCATCACGGCATCACCAACTAAAATAACTCAATCAAAACGAATGGCCAAGGGCCAGCTAAAAAAAGCACAACGCGATCTTGCAGGACTGTCGCTTTATAACTTGAAGGCCCTCTGAGAGAGGACTAAAAATAAGGCGGTAATAGATCAACGGCAGTCAACAACTTGAAGCTCAAATGCCAATGCTATCGGAATTCATATCGTTGTTTATCTCTCTTTCCAGAGTCTCATCGCCGTTGGAGGAGGTGGCGATTATTAAATATCATACCGTGTTAGATTGGATCTGGATTCTATAAGACTATCCTATTTTCCAATCTACTGGATGGTAGGAAGAACATACTAGTACAATTCCAACATTGAGGGTTACTCGGTTCAGAAAAGTTAATTTTTTCGCTGAATTTTTTGATCGAGAACGCACGTTGGCGGTTGGAGTGTCAGAATATCTCTCAATGCAATCATAGAGCCGCAGCAGAATCATGTGTTCTGACTTTACCTATGACTTGGGCTTGGACTTGAAGCTAAGCAAAAAAATTAAAATTTGCTGCGTACTATCTTCATGTTCAAGTTGCTCTATGTCTCCAATTTCTACCTAGACCCCTCATGAGTCCTTATCAATTGAATTTTCATTCTTTAGTCTCAAAATGTCCATTCGTCGAATTGCCACTACCAGAAGCGCGAGATAGTGCGGACTGCGAGTCCAGGGCCGGAGAACAGGCGTCACCGACGCGTCATACATCTGTTCAGTGCCTGTGCACATGAGTTAGAGTAAGAGTCTCCGCAGCGTGCCAACACAACTAAGTATGTTATTTAAGCCTATCCCAGTTCAATCAACGGGGTTTACGGTGTCACCATCACAAGGATTGTCGGTAGCCTTCCGAAAGTGGCAATTCGGTTCGCCAACAAGATAACTGCTCCATGTCCGACCAGAATCTCTCGTTGGGCCTCTTTGTTTGACTCTATAGGTGGATAACATTCGCTTCTACGGTGCTAAATATGACCGTTGCTGAATTCCTTGACATTAGTCATTTTTAGACCTCTATTAGCTATTCGTAGTAGCAGTCTAATTTGACCAGCGGAATATTCTGGGCCTTTGACAGATTTTCACCAACGGTGGTGAGTGTTGGAGTTGGATACCTGCAATCTACTTTTTTATTAGAAAAAAAAAACATCATAAATATTTGTGTATTGCGCGATATAAAAGCCTACTCGAGCACATACAGTTCAACAATCAACTCCCCAGCTGATTTTGACCACTTTGCACTCAAGCAACCACAACCAAAAAAATCAACAATGCCAGCCATCCGTTCCATGTGGATCATCGCCTCATTGGCTCTGAGCACCGCGCTCCTCTCGTCTGCCCAGCAGACTCTCAGCAGCGGCGTCCAAGCTGAATACGACAGCATCTGCCAGGACCAAGCAGCCCAAAACGGGATCGAAGACCCCGGCAATTGGGTCTGGTCCGACGACGAAGAATACTGTGTCCCAAACGCCTTGGACTCCAATTCTCCAGAGTACGTCAACCGCAAAGATTAAAGGTACATCCAAAAAAGCTAACATAATTCCGCGGCGGCAGTGACGTCCAAGCTATCGAGTCTGGCGTCGAATCCGGCGTCGAGAACGGTATTGGCGCTGTAGAGCAAGGTGTTGGCGACGTTGCATCCGGCGTCGGCAGCGTCGCCGGCTCTCTCGGCCTGCGCTCCGCCAAATTCGCGCGTGCGCTCGAGGCCCCGCAGGCATGCGACGAGGGCATGTCGACGTGCCTGCAGAACTGCGGCGACTTCAACCCGGGGAGCTACGAGGACGGCCAGTCGGGCGCGTGGGCCGGGTGCCGCGCGTCGTGCAGCTTCCGCTGCAGTCCCGCTAGGGGTGGGTGCTGGAAGGGATACTGCTGGGCTGCGTGTTCCACCGGGTTCCCAATTGTTGAAGGCGCGGAGTGGTGCTACACCACTCAGAGCTACAGCCAGAGCTACCAGTACGTCCGGTGCAGCGATGCATCGCAATGCAACAAGAACTGGAAGTGTGGAGGACCGTGCGCGGCGTTCTGAGAAAATTGTGGCGGGGTTAGCAATGGTGCAGTATGTACGCGGAGGAGGGGCATCTCTCCCGTAAGACGTAGTATTGTCGTTTTCTGCAATTTGTCGTGACTATCGAAAAAAATAAAAATGAATTTTGTGTGTAAAACTATCAAATTGTTACATACACCAACCAATGTACAGCAGATAATATACACAGCGACTGAACAGACCATTGTCCGTCTTATCCTCCGAATCAAGGGAGGCCTTTCCAATGGTACAACACAGTCCCCTATATGACACCACAGAGGGGTTAGCATCCAAGAAACGAAAAATAAAAATGAAAAGCGTTTGCACACCGTGCTGTTCTCCTTCTGCACCACCTTGCGGTTCACCAGCGCAATGAGACATTTATTCACCCTAGCTTGGTTGAGATCCGGTGGACGGATCAAGTCGAGCACTACACGCGGGACGACGAAGACGACCGAGTGAGAAAAAGGTAGATGTATGCGCGACCTACACATGAGACTTACATTTGACCGTCTGCGTAGGACAGTACATGATTCCTTCAATCACGTCTTCCATGTTTCGACGCAGTGACTAATTTCCGGCACCCGCACGTTAGTACCAATATCATGTACATAGCAAATATCAGTGCAATCGCGGACAGGACGTACCGGATCGCTACCACGGAATTCCAAGGGGAGAGAAGCTACCACTCTCTCAATCTCAAGCTACATGCCCCCCGAAAGAACATCAAGTCAGAAAACCGACGAAATATTCAACATACAGAATCAAACGCACACTCCGCTCTTTCTTTTCCTTCGCCGTAAGCTTCGCCTTCGCACCCTTTTTCTTCACCGGCACCGGCACACCTGATTTGGTGGCGTTGGAGGATGCGCCTGTGGCGTTGCCTGCAAAAGTCATGTCTGCGTCCGTCGCCATGGTCTTGTCCGCTGCAGCAACGGAGGAAGATATGTGCTGTTCGCGGGCTTTGGCGGCCGCGGTTTGGGCGGCTATAGCTTCCATTGCTGCGATCGCGTCTTGTTCTGATGGGGAGGGGAAGTAGGGATCGAACATAGACAGGAATAAGATTGGGAGGATAAGAAAGTGGAAGAGAGATTCGCACCTGCCCGTCGTTTCGCAAAAGTAAACGACGCATCAGTAGGCAACTACACCACGCCCCAGACAAAAAACAACGCCATAAGTCCCAAGTCCTAAGTCCCAAGCCCCCCACCCAAAAAAGAAAAACAATCTCACCTGCGGCCAATCCGTTGTCAACGCATTCATATCCATCACATACAGCCAACTCGCAAAGGATTCATTGAACATTGTGAGCGCCTCGCTGAGGTGCTTCATCCCTTCGACATTACTCTGCAGCGTCTCGCTCTCATCGAGGAACTCGGCAAGGGCGGGCTCGAGGAAGCCCAAGCCGTGTGGGGCGTCGGGGAAGGCGTTGGAGCGTGAGAGGCGGAAAAGGGATCCTTGCGAGACTCGCCGTAGGGGTGTGCGGTGGGGCGTTTGGGTGGGAGGCATGGAGTTGATGATCTGGTTCAGGAGAAAGGGGGGGTACACGTGACGAACACGTCCAGCGCGTTTTTTGCTTGCTTGCTTGTCAAGCCAAATATAGCTATGAAGGTGTTCGAGTCCATGATTTTCCAACGTCGAAGCAGATATACAATTAGTAGGTTCGTTGGTCGGTCTGACGCTACATTTTTCTAGGTACAAATGCTACAGAGAAATATATACAACCGATGTTCAAATAATTATCCATTCATAAAAATAAAAGAAGCAAAAAGAAAAACCAAGTTATATTATGCATAGAAAGATCCGAGTCTGTGAAAAGCCTTTACACCAAAAAAGCAACAAAGGGGGCATCTGTATAGCCTTAATCAGAGTATCCACCAAAGTCGTCAGAGGAGGCTGCGGTTGCGGTCGCGCGAGTGGGTGTCAACATCGGACTGGCTAGTGTATCCGCTACCTCGTCTGCTTCTTCCTCGTCCGAGCTTATCTGAGGCGTGGGCTCTTTGATTGGGACGAGTCGACCTTTGCCTTTGCCATTTCTTGTTTGTCGCGCGGGAGGCTTTGCGGGGCTGGGAGAGGGGCTGTCGTATTCTTCTTCCGACGTCACTTCCTTGGTCGATTTTCTATTACCATGTAACTATTGTGAGTGCTTCTATGGGTGCATTTGGATGAAAAGACGTACAGAGGAGCTTTAACCCTTGTCCTTTTGCGATTACCGGGAGAGGTAACTTGGCCAGAACCCGGCGTATGTGCTCTCCTACAACCAAAAACAATCAGAACAAGTCTAAGTACAAGCGAAAAGAACTAACTTTACACCCTTCTTCTTTTTAGGCGTAGCGACGACTTCCACAGGAGGGGGAATATTTTCTTCATCAGACTTCAGGGATTCGGTCTCTTCTGGGACCGCACTGTCCATGACGTTAATAATCGACTAGGTTCACGTGGTGGGTCGGTGGACTTACGCTGCTTTACGGCTACGCGATCCAGCTTTCCCTTTGGGTTTGGCGGCAGCTTTACGAGCAGGCGGTTTGCGAGTTCGCTTGGGAGGCGGCGTTGGAGAACTGCAGACAGTGTTACAGACAAATAATATAACGAACAATCCAACAACTCACTTTGCGGGACTTTCCTCGTCATGTGCTTCCTCAGGCTCTTCGTTATTAGCCTCGCTACAAAAATTGCAAAAGATTGTTCAGTGCACCATAGCAAATTGTGAGGTATGTAACCAACCTTTCTTCTGCTTTATCAGTAGCCTGATCTTCCTCTGTTGGAGCCTGGACAGCATCTTCATCTTCCGCCACAACGGCCGCTTCTTGTTCTGCCGCCTCATTACCACCAACCTCCTCCTCTGCCGCCTCCTCCTCCTCATCCTCGTCAACCTCTTCCTCTTCATCACCTTCCTCCTCCTCCTCATCGTCTTCATCCTCCTCCTCAACCATTAAAGCTCCCCGTTTATTTTTCGAGCGGAAGCGGACCTTGCCATCGTATCCTTGCTCAGGAGCATCGACGCCAATGCGCTGGTACAGATCTATAAATTCGTCATCTGCGTACTGCAGTGGATCGATCTCTTTCAGCTCCTTCTCGAACATGGTCGTGAACTTGTTTTTGAAGCGGTCAAAGATCTTCTCGACGGCTACATTTTCAAAGGGTGCTTGCTAGTATAGGTAGAGTGGACAGAAGGGGAGTCGTCAGATCATAGCTCGTAGTTCATGCTGATAGTAGGAAACAAATACGAACCTCTTCGTGGTTGGAAAGCAGGATATTGAGTTTATGAATTGAGCGATTGTCCAATCCAGGTCCAATCTGCAGCTGGCCCAAAAGCTGACACAGCATTTTCTGCACATCAACTACGAAAAAGAGATAAGATAAGTGGGATCACGCGCACGCTTGGGAAACATCGTACCTGTGCGATCAGTATCGTAAAGGGCGACCAAAATTTCCACTGCAAGGTTAACATGGGGCAGGTGCATAGTCTCCTCATTTTTACTGAAACGAAGTATGTTAGGCTTGGAGAAAAGGGAATGTAGAAAAGGCAGCATACATTCCGACAGATTTCTGCGGGTCCGTCCAGTCAATCATCAGGAGGCCGAACTGATAGGGCGATATCATTTCCTGGTCATCATCAAGTTCTTCATGCATACGAAGCGCGAGGTCGAATGTCGCCATGAAGACCTATCAACATTAATTCGAAGGTTAAGCCACAATTTTGAAATAATTCAGCAAGCAGACCACGTACGGAAGACATTCTAATTTGGTTGGCAGCCACGGAGTATGAGTAGACGGGGAAGAAATAAGATAGGCATTGACGAAGTTCTTGGTTTTCATAGGTAGCAGGTGAGATATACACCAGCGCGAGCGAGGTCAGAACCTAAATATAATAAGTATAAGAGAGTGGGCTCAGCGATGATTTATTTGAGATTATCACCCTGGTTTCAGTAATTATCCCTGGGAGAAGAAGTTTGCATAAGCCAGTCACAATGACGGCTTGAGCTTCGGCAGATTCCTCAGTTTCAAGAATCTGCAATAAGAAATCCACAATTTGTTTGGCCTAACATGATTGTGAGAAAAGTGCCCCTAGATATACGGTAAGGTAATGTACTTACCGTCTCTTCCGAGCGGCCAAAGAATTCTTGATCATACATGATCAAAAGGTCCATGATAATCTTCAGCACCTGAATTTTCAGCTCCGTGGGCGCGTTCTGCGCTTGGCTGAGGAAAAGTTGGAAAGAGCTCAAAGCCATATTCTACGGATGCGAGAAATGAATATCGATATTCCACTGGGGTATAAACGTAATGAACCATACCTTGGCAATCAGGCAGCACAACCCAAGACTGACAAGCGCCTTTTCCCTCATCGCGAGCTCCTTCCTCTTCACACATGGAATGATGAGGTCGCCTAGTATACCTTCAAGGGTGGAATTGTCCTCAAAAGTCTACATCAAAGTTAACACAATTCGTAGTGCAAAAAAGATTTCAAGTATTACTTACGCCATTCACGCGCTCCAACATAGCTATACATAGCATGAGGCACCGAACATCCGTCAAATCCGCCCGCGTGCGCTCTTCAGGGGTCATATCATCACGACTTTTCTTCCGAGGCTTCTTAATAGTGGCTTGAGACACATCAGACTGATTATCATCGATCTGTGGACCAGAAGAAGAAAAGGTCAGCAAACCGAAAAAAGTTAAAGCTAGGAAAACTGTACAGGAGGTTCATCGGCGTTTTCGCCGTCGTCTTCGCCTTCCCGAAGTTCAACCACTATTTCTACGATGACGCGGATCAGATCACGTTCCGAGGGCATGATTTCTTTGAGGACGTCAAGGCAGCGTTCAATGAGTGCCGGAGGCAGTTGGGGATGGGCAAGCATGTCCTCTGGGGGTTGGTTTGTTCAGTTTGCTTCTAAGAAACCCAAAAATAGACAAGCACTCACTGACGACAGTGAACACCTTCCTCCGTCCAATCTCATCACCGTAGTCAAACTTAAGCGCCATTTTGAGGAGTTCACTCAAAATAACCTCGCGTTTCGCGAGCTCCTCTTCCAGTTCTTCATTTTCCTCCTCCTGCCCGGCTTGTAGAAGCCTTGCAGTTTCAATTTCCTCCAAAACACCCAAAACACCGTTATAGGCTTCCATAGCGACGAAGGCGAACGCTGTAACCACTGGTAGAGAGGATGACTCAAGCCGAGCTTCGTTTTCGGTACTGTGGCAATGTTCGACAAAAATTCGGGCGAGGGTGGCTGATTCAGGTGTCAAATTCTTCCAGAAAGCCTCTGCAAATGGATTAAATTCCTACAGTTTAGCTTGAAGTGGGATGGAGGACGGACGCACCTGAGAAAGTGAAAACATCTGGCAAATCAGGTCGCGTGGTGAAAACAGAGAGCACGGCGTCAGCAGCAACGGCCTCTCCGCCTATTACATCGAAGAGACCCAAGAAGCGAACTAAAGCCTTCATCACACCAGCGTCATCTCCCACCCAAGTTGGCTTTTCTTTCTCCTTTTCAGGCTCTTCCTCTGTTTCTTCCTCTTTAACGCCTTCGTTTCCTTCCTCGTTCTCCTTCTTTTTCTTGGATTCTGTCTCCTCCCCTAGAACCATCTCGTACCACGACGTCACGAGTTTGCCCGCGGCAACTCTGACAGCCGGCTCGCGGTCGCCCAAACCGTCTTTGACAACAAGTTCTCGCTGAGCTATAGAGAGGTGACGTGGATGTCCCAATTTGACTTGAAGGACTGAGCTATAGACAAGTTTTCGTGTTACAGCGTCGACGTCGCGCGTGCGGGAGAGGACGGCGCTCAAGGTGGATGGCATGAGAGGGATATTGAGAAGGATTGCTCTTCTAACCTCACTGTCGTGCAGCATTGTTAGTTTATATCAAGTTAATATAAGAAAAATGGCACGTACGCGGCAGGGTCAGTTGAGAGGGTTTCTAGTAGTGTTTGAACGATGATTTGCTCAGCTTCAGGAACTTCCTCTGTAATTTCGCCTCCCAGCAGCTTGGAAAGCGCGATCGTGGCGTGTGTCCGAACCAATACTTCTTTATCATTGAGACGATCAATCAAACCATCCCGTAGTTCGTTATACGCGTCTTCGCTACACACAAACATGAGTCAGCCGCCTACACAGCAACACCGGAAGAAAAACTTGCTCCATATCTCCCAGATGCGAGATCATCTCTGAAATGACGTGGATACACCTAAATCGTACGATCTTGTTCTTTGCAACAAAGCCCTGGGATAGCCATTTCAGCATGCGAGAGTTGAATCTTGAAGTTGGTGTATCCTCGTCTTCGTCGCTCAGAGTCGTGCCTGCCTTTTCCGCAGCCTCTATTGCTTTAACCCTTGCTTCAATAGCTGAATTTTTTGGTAAATATGTCTCAGTCATGGTGCCCCAAGTGAAATCATGAAGAACAAGGAGGATAATTCGCGCGCCCACACACCTTTTTCATTCATATACTTCATAAACGCCCCCACATATTTAATAGTCTTATCCGCAGTAGCTGGACCTTTCTTCACCACCAACACCCGACTAATCATATCGATAAACACATCCTGGAACGTCCTTTCGCCTATGAGCTTGGTGCGCTTGCCGTGCTTTCCGGGCTCCTTGATGTCGACCGTGCTGATGTGCAGTTTATACAGTGCCACGCAATTCTTCTTGTGGTTGGCTACCGAGAGCTGGACCTGGTCGAAGATGGCGGCGACCGACTCGAACAACGTCTCGAGCACATTGCTCGGGTTACCCTTCGAGGACGGCGCCATGGAGATTGGAGGTGAGGAGAGAATTGATATTGAACCCTGAGAACATTCAGTTGATCGTAATTCGTGATCGAGCTTATTTGGTCATGTGTACGCGTTATTAGAGCTTGTTTGGCTTGCATCTAATCTACTTCACACTTTATCTTATCACACCACTGAGAGTAAGTTTCGTGGGTATATTTTTGCAAGCGATCAATCGAGTCATATTCTGAGCAGGCGGAGGGAAAGCGGGGAAACTAGCCAATACGGGGATGTACATGAAAACAGCAATAACAGCACCTAAAATGCAGTAATGCGGGGAGCAAGCGGGGGAGGCCGAATAATGAAAAGTATAAAAATCTATCCAATCTCATCTTTGGGGTATGTACGCAAAACCAAAGTCGATGACCAGGAAGTGAATGTCCTAATGGTAATGGATAGCAGAAGAACACTAAATAGAAAAGACTGAACCAAGGAAAGCACGAATCAGGGGGCAGACGATGAGGAGAGTGGACAGAGTTGGGAAGATGTCGCAAATCATTCTAACACAATGAGAAAGGGGATTGAGCATAGATTCCTGGGGGCATAAAATGAGGAAAGCCTCATGAGGCAATAGATAGGCATTCCGTTACTCTTGAACGACGACGGCGACTCGGAGATTGTTCTTGTTTCCACAATGGAATTGAGTTGTATCATGGGCATATCAAAGATGCCGTGGCAAAAAAAATGAGTCCAACGATGATAACGAGTTAATAGACGGTGGTTGGCAGCGGGGCCAGTGAGTTAGGATGGTGAGGGAGAAGGGGCGACTGGTCAGCCGGGAGCATCGGGTTCTGAGCGGTACTCGAGAACTTCGGGGGTGTCTTCATGGTTTTCAGAGTAGGGTATAAACGACGAGTCGATCGTGGGACTCCAGGCCCGAGTGCGGCGCTCCTGGTTGTCGCTGTCCTGTGTGAAGGACCTTCTACGCTTTTTGGGAGGGGAGGGAGAGTCTGACGATGTCGGTGGGAACTCCTCCGATGTAGCTGAAACGCTCTCTCTCCAGGCAAGCACCGCATCAGTGGGGTCGCTAGGAGATGGCAAGAGGTCCAATGCCAGCGGGCTGGGAATTGTAGGCGATATGTCGCCGGCAGCCACGAAATTTTCAGTGGGGTGGAAGATGAGGGGGAGCCTGGGGGGTTCATCGGGTCCGGACGCAAGCGGGAAGTCGAAGCTGCCCTGGCCCGTGCCCTCTGTGAAGGAGTCAAGGTCCTTCATGAGAGGGGCATTGGGGGGTATGGTACGCTCCTCCGGGTACCAGGTAGAGTGCCCAACGCTAATGAAGAGGTCAGGGCGATGAGGAGCAGCAATGCAAGCACACATACTATGGGCGTTCTGGGGATGCCAGATAGATGTGTGAGCTCTTAAGAGCTGGAGGAGTTGGCAGGGAGGCGTTGGTGGACGACGGCGTATTGGCGTTGGGTTCTGTGCTGTGGGGGGTGTCAGTGAGAACGAAAGCACGGGGAAGAACGACGACGTACCAATCGTGAAAACCTTTTATACTCAAGCCTCTAAGACTCTCTAACATGTCTTTGTCGTCGTCGCCCTCGAAGACCACGGATTTAGGTGAATCAGACCTAGCAGACATAGGGTGTGGCGGATGGTGGCTCCCTGCGATAACGGTTGGTTAGGAAACGAAGAGAGCAGGCTCGTCGTGAACAGGTGAACATACGATTAGTTGGTGGGCAAGGAAGAAAGAAAAGAAAGAGAGAGGAATGGGTATTATATAGGGTATATGAGAGGACGGGTCGGCAGGTCCGCTCCCAAAGATGTGGAAGGAAAGAAAGCAAGAGAAAGAAAATACAAACTCCGCTATTACTTATCTGCCCCTTGTAAGACGGCGCAGCACTGCCCTCCGCCTCCTAGTATTCGCACGCTCGCGAGGCCGCTCGGACTCCTTGTGCGTCGTCTCGACATGAGGTTGAACAAAAATATGGGTTCATATCGCGGTATTCTGTATGAGAAGGGCAGGTCAGGGACGTAACGCGGACACTGGGAGCAGCCTGTCTAATATAGGGCTTTCCTGGGCGTTCAGACCTACCCAAGTCTCGATGAGGACCGGCCGGCCAAGAAGCCCATCCTTATTCGTCCAGTTCCTTGATCAATCTCAGGGCAAACGTGATGACGATGCTCGCGGGTGCAATCATGGGGTATTTCATCGGTCAATTAATTTTCTAGGGTCTGTCATTTACAAAAGCCTACGGCGCAGCTGCGTGGTAGCTCACACCATCCACCGTAAAGACGATCCCACTATATTCATTGCTAGAATGTAATGCGGATACTGCATGCGCAGGCGTATATCGCAGTACGCGGCTACGTTGGATGCGTCGAACCATGAATCATAGCTGACCAGAATATTGCAGTCTCCACAACATTGATACGCACAGTCATCGCGGTACAATAATGTCGAACCATTTTAGACGAATGGTCATTGTATTTACTCCAGGTTAAAAGTCAGACGATATATGACCTTGTACCTGCTTCCTACAAGCGACAAAAAGTCATACGTGACAAATCGCTCGACTAGAAGCTTTTTCTGCTCGAGGGCTTACTTTAATTGAGATTCATCAAGTTGTTCTACTTTTTCTCAAATGGGCGCTGTCGACATTTCTCCCGAACTTTGGTCATTATGACTGTACAACTTTTCTCTCATTGGTTCAAATCGTTAATAAAACCTGAGGTAGACCTTCGTCGCAAAAATGACACATGCTACAGAATACTCTACCAAAGGTGGTCAGTAAAACTTTATACACAGCAAACGCAATCTTCTGCGCCTCACGTCTATATCATACAAAAACAAGAGTCTTAAACGATATGATAAACACGCCTGCCAAAATTCGTCGATCGTTCCTGAATCAACACCGCCCTATTTATTGGTCCAGTGGATATATGGCCGCCAGCTGTTAACTCAGCCATATACCTGACAGGCCAGTGTATATACAAGCATATTTCTTGAAATAACAACTCTGCGTGGTGACTATGTCAAAACAGTGTCATCCAAAGATGATGGTTGCTGGCATCACATGAACCGGTTCTACCCCTGGAAAAGCTCCCACATAGGCCACTTAATAACTATACAACGTGGATGGTCCATAGACCACGTATTTGCTATGGGATTTCGTGGGACACGGGTAATCGCTGGAATGTGCTAGATGATAACAGAACGATCGAAGACTCAAAAAGCACAACGTGCAGTGACTCTTCAATCGCGCCCAAGAGCTGTACCCATTTGCTGGTCGCAACAAGGAAATACTGGCTCAATTAAACCTATTCCGGGTCTCTCTCTCCTCAGTGTAGCGATTACACGTACTCCACTGGCCGCGATTGCACGAATGCTGTGCTTGTTTCCGCCAAAGGCGATCCAAGTACCGGATTGGGCAATTTGGCGGACACGATGCCTCCGTTAATTACCATATCGGGACTTGCTCCTGACTCTAATTCGAACGTCGTGGCCTACACGTGGATCCACAAAAGGGCCTAAAATGAAAGAAGATGCTATGGGAAACATGGGAGCGAGAGCCAATATGAGCGAGAACAGATAAGAAATACATCATGTGTTGGGAACCTGCCTTCAAAATATCACCCTGCTGGTTGCCTGCTCGAGTTCTTTAGTATACTATAACTGCAATGCTGGAATGGAAGGTTCAGTGGTACGGTACTATAGAACCTGATGTAAAACAAGCCTGTATTATCAGGGGAGGCACCAAAGATAAGGCTAACTAGGACATTGTCGTCTGATTTAATATCGTAGACGGGGGTTCTTATAGGTTCGTCAAAAGAAACATGAAGGCTGAATGATTTGGCACCACATATGTAGAAGTCGCCCAAATTTATATGAGCGAATGAACAGTGAAATGTATCAAAATTTGAAGCTTAAACGCGTAAGGCACCACCAAACGGCTGCGGCATAGAGATCATCATGTTGTTTAGTTGCCTAGTCCCGAAATTAACTGCATGTCCACAATTTCATATACGTATTACTATCTGTACTTCTCTTGCGGAAGAAGTAGGTCGAAACTTGAAGAATATTCACTTCTTCAATTTTCAAAAGCCAGCTCCGAGTATGAAAACATCCTGCACTATCATATCCGGTGAGTCGCCAGATACATACATACCAAGTATTGCTTGTTGAATATTTAGTAAAAAAAAAATCAACTCTATTTCAGTTTCCAGGAGCATTGAAAATCTTACAAGCTACAGAGCAGTTTACAGCTTGACGTGCTTAGCCTCAGAGCAGAGTCAGTGGTAGAGCAAGGTAACGGGCCGGGAGTTACCGAGGCAGACAACATTTGTTTGGTCGGGTTTTGACACGATGATACGTGGCTGGAAAGAGCTGCAAGTGTTTATAACGTCTCCTACGCCGAGGTCGTCTGCGACACCTTTTATTCGCCGGCTTAACTAGCTGATATACCATGCTTAATTTTGAAGATGTCGAAGAGCGAGATGGTTAGAGTTTCTTGTTCTTCATAATCTTTTCTTCCGACTCACAATCGCAATTCAGGCGTCCGGTTGTCCTGGAATGTATGGCCGTCATCCCGTATAGAGGCGACCAGGAACGTCGTACCCATTTCGGCTCTCTATACACCACTGAAAATCCGCGAAGATTTGCCACCTGTGCTCTACGAGCCTGTTGCATGCAAACCGCCTTGCCGCGCAATCTTGAATCCCTATTGGTGAGTGTCCTTTCCCTGATAACGATTTTGGACGTGTTCAAACTCTCGTTCAGCCAAATTGATATCCGCGGAAAGCTTTGGATTTGCCCCTTCTGTTTGACTCGCAATGCATTCCCCCCTCACTACAAGGACATTTCCAACACCAATCTGCCGGCGGAACTTTTGCCCAAATACACCACCATCGAATACACCCTTGCCAGACCCGCCCAAGTCCCTCCTATATTCCTGTTTGTTGTCGACACGTGTCTTGAGGATGACGACCTGAAGGCTTTGCGGGATGCCATTGTAGTTAGCTTGAGCTTGATCCCCCCTTACGCACTCGTGGGTTTGATCACGTACGGGACCATGGTGCGTCATACGTTGCACTGATTGCTTGACACGACAAGACTGACTTTCGTCCAGACCCAAGTTCACGAGATTGGGTATCCAGAATGCAGCAAGTCCTATGTGTTCCGTGGTGGCAAAGAATACCAGCCCAAGCAGATTCAGGACATGCTTGGTCTCTCCTCCCAAAACAGGGCTGCTCCTCGTCCCGGCCAACCTATGCCCCAAGCCGCGCTCGGTGCTGCCCGCTTCTTGATGCCTGTCCAACAGTGTGAATTCCAATTGACAGGCATCTTGGAGGCTCTCACTCGTGATCCCTGGCCAGTTGCAAACGACAAACGCCCTCTCCGATGCACTGGTGGTGCTCTCAGTGTCGCTGTAGGCCTCCTGGAGACGACCTACCCTAACACTGGAGCTCGCATCATGTTGTTTGCGGGAGGACCTGCCACCGAAGGTCCCGGAATGGTAGTTAGCAATGAACTCAAGGAGCCCATTCGTTCACATCACGACATTGATCGCGACACCGTCAAGCATTACAAACGCGCGATTAAGGTTAGTACATTGAATAATATCACTGTATTTGTTGTATTTACCGCGTTGTTAGTTCTACGAAGGCTTGGCAAAGAGAGTTTCAAACAATGGGC
This sequence comes from Psilocybe cubensis, assembly GCF_017499595.1. Lineage (NCBI taxonomy): Eukaryota > Fungi > Basidiomycota > Agaricomycetes > Agaricales > Agrocybaceae > Psilocybe > Psilocybe cubensis. Next base: position 1,397,096 of record NC_063006.1, on the reverse strand, counting down.
ATGTTGTTGATCTTTTTGCTGGATGTTTGGATCAAGTTGGTTTGCTTGAGATGAAATCTCTTCCCAACTCAACCAATGGTGTTATTGTGTTGTCCGATTCATTCGCCACCTCTATCTTCAAGCAGAGTTTCCTTCGTGTCTTCAACAAGGATGATCAGGGCCACCTTCAAATGGGATTCAACGCTACTTTCGATGTTCAGGTACTTCACCAGTCTCACCAACGTTGTATGCACGCTGACGGACTTCTGTATTGTGCCGTAGACCACCAAAGAACTCAAAGTATCGGGTCTCATTGGCCACGCTATTTCTGCTGCTAAAAAATCTGCGTGTGTGGGCGAGACCGAGATCGGTATTGGCCAGACCTCCGCCTGGAAGATCAACGCCATTACGCCTCGTACATCCACCGCAGTCTACTTCGAAGCTGTCACTCCTGCCGGTCAACCTCTCCAGCAAGGCTCGCGTGGTCTCATCCAATTCGTCACGCATTACCAGCACTCCTCCGGACAGCAGCGCCTACGCGTCACGACCATCGCGCGTAACTTTGCTGAGGCAGGGTCAGCGAGTATTGCTGCGTCGTTCGACCAGGAAGCGGCTGCTGTGCTCATGTCGAGGCTCGCGGTATTCAAGGCGGAGATCGACGACTCACCGGACGTCCTCCGCTGGGTCGATCGCATGTTGATCAGGCTTTGCCAGAAATTCGCTGATTATAGAAAAGAAGACCCAACGAGCTTCAGGTTGTCGGATAACTTCAGCATTTACCCGCAATTTATGTTCCACTTGAGGAGGAGTCAGTTCTTGCAGGTGTTTAATAACAGTCCGGATGAGACGGCCTTCTATCGGTGAGCTTCTTTAACTTCTATGTATATTTATATGTTTCTAAGACTTGTCCTTTCAATTTATTTCTGTAGTCATATTCTTAACGAAGAAGATGTCAACAATTCCCTGATTATGATTCAACCAACGCTTATGTCTTATACCTTTGATACCCCACCGCAACCGGTCCTTCTTGACAGTGTGTCCATCAAACATGATGTCATTTTGCTTCTTGATACCTTCTTCCACATTCTTATCTTCCACGGAGAGCAAGTTGCGCAATGGCGGAAACAAGGATACCAGGACCAGGAGGGATACGAGAACTTTAAAGAGTTGTTGGAGGTTCCTGTTGCTGATGCTCAGGCAAGTTTTAATGGATCCCGATTATTAGGATGTAACTGATTGACAACATTTCTTTTCAGGATCTGCTCGTGGACCGATTCCCAGTTCCTCGATACATCGTCTGTGACCAGGGTGGAAGTCAAGCGCGTTTCCTGCTCTCCAAGCTCAATCCTTCCACGACGCACATGTCCGCGACCATGTACGGCACACCAGCAGGTGCTGGCGCTGGCCAAGCCATCTTCACGGACGACGTCAGCTTGCAAGTCTTCATGGAGTACTTGAAACGTTTGGTGGGTTTTGTTGAGTCGATGTTGTACTTTGATCGAACGCTGACTTTCGGTTTGATAGGCTGTTGGTGCCCAGACGAATTGATCGAGGAATTCAAGCTTTACTTTTTTTTGTTTTGTATCTCCATATTTTACCGCTTTTATACAATTGGTTTTCGTCGTCTTTTGCTAGCATTAAGGATTTAGAAGTCGCGGCTCTGATGAGGAAACAAGTCGAGAACAAAGAAAACGGCCCGGGTGCCGATATCGATGACATCGCTGTCGAAAATCGGACTTGATGAACGTGCCGACGTAACCACAATAACATTGGACCTCGTTTCGACCTTCTGCGCTATCTCTCTCTTTCTTTAGCCATCCGCTCCATCCTTCACCCAGAAGCTGAAATGGCGCAGTTACAGATACCCCAAAACATATGCCGCGGAGCCTTAAAAACCCAAGTATCCTCGTTTCCGCTGTGCTCAACTTAGGCATATCACAAATAGCGCCAAACGAGGCGCAATGCTGCAAATTCGTGGCTGGTGCATGTTCTGTCACCTGCAGTCGTTCATTCCCGGGGGCTAGGTGGAGACAGTCTTATTTGCTGTATTACTTCCCTCTACCAGCATATTGCTGGCAATTCCCTTGTTTTACGATGGCTCCTCATCGAGTTGCGGGCGCAGCGACCGTCTCGCCGTACGTGTATGATGCTCGTCAGGAGCGGGCCACGTCTGGCCAAACGCTGGTCCATGCATCCAGTCCAGTCTCAGGAGGGGCAGGCGCCGTGACGTCTGCTACCGCTGCTACGAATGTCAATGAAAACGCGGATCGTGGGGCTCCTCATGGGAAAGGGAAAAAGCCCAAGGCGAAGCCAAGGGCGGAGAGACCTCCTAGGCAGGAAGAAGAAATGAGATTCAATACTGGGCCTAGAAGTTTGCGCCCTCCGCCGGCAAGTAGAGGGGTCCGCAGAGGGTTTCGTATACCAGGAAGGACGTACCCTGAAGATCAGAATGGTATGCTTTTTATCGTTTGACGGACATGTATGCTTACTATATGCGTTTTTTTCTTGTAGGAATACCTGATTACCCTCCGCCTTCGTTTCAGGAGGCAATGACTACGCCCCCAGTTTCTGTATGCTCTAGTACGACGTCGCTGCCACTGGCGCCCACACTGCCGTTGATTATTCCCGCTAACATACCAGAAGAACCACAAGTATCGATTGTCCAGCCCGTTGAGGAACCGCGAGAATCGATTGATCAACCCGTAGCGCAAGTGGTCACGACTGACCCACAGGGTGCCGATAACGACGTGGATTTTGAAGGCGAGATGTTTATTATCGATCGAAATTCGGTTCCTGTCTGTTCTACCGACCTCCCGAGTGGTGCTGCATTGGAGGAACGAGTAAAGAGCGACTGGCTCAAGCGCCGAGGAACGGAGTTTCCAAATAAATCATCGGCCTTGATGAACCATTCCTCTGCGAGTAAACCTCTAAGTGATGGGATTAATGCCCTCACACGGGGACGATCTGCTAAAAAGCTTTTGACGCCTTTGCTTATCGACCCAGACCCAAAGAATGATGACTTTGGGCCGATTCCCGTCAGTCCTAAGCGACGTTTTTTGTCGCTCTCCCCATTAAAGACGATATTTCCTCCACGTTCGCCGGTTCACGAAGATCGCGCAACTTTGTCTGCGCACCCTTCGCCAACATCACCATACCATACTTCCCGCTCCATTTTCTTCCGAAGCTCATCATCGTTGGCGACCGCATCTTTCCTTCGGTTGCCACTTCTATCACCGCCGCCGCCGCACACCGGAAAAAGAGAACCTTTATCGCGAAGAATTTTCAGAAGAGATCGCAGCAAGCAGAACTCAGATGGTCTACACCAGAATGCGGAACCAATTGAAACTTGGGAAGTTGTCGAGGAAGAAACATATGCTGGAGTCGATGAATTGGGGAATGAAACTGTTATTCATCCTCGCAGCTTGTTGTCAGCGATTGAGTCAATCCAACAACATTCCAATGGCAATGGCGATACTTCTCCAACGAAGAGCGTGAGCTTTTCATTAGGGACACCATACATGTCTGATGCCTCTAGGGCAAAGAGATCGCTAATGGTACCAGAGTCCTCAGAGGAAGAACGGCGTACGCTGAGAATACCATCGCCACAGGCTTCCCAGGAAACATTCCTGAGAGATTGGAAAGGGTCATCTCAACTTTTCCTTGATCGTTCTGTACATCGAAACCGATCCCCGACACCTGGTGCTTCCGAATCTACGCACAGGAGCCCTACATTCCTGGCCTCTGAATCCACAACTTCCCTGAACTCGGGCCCGCCATTGGTGTCTGTACGCGTCCGCGCCGTGTCTCCATCTCCTGCGCCTTCACTCACGGTGTTGAAGCACGTCGCACAGGTTGCGCATCCTTCTCCTCTACGATTGGGTACAAACACTACTCATAGCCTCGTGGGGGATCAGTCAGCTGCCGAAGCAGCTATGTACCAGAAGGCTTTAGACACACCACTTCCAATGACTCCCACTCTCTACCATCAGTTTGATCTTGACGGCTCTGTCGCTGCATTCAACGACGAAGACATCTTGTCAGACCTGCCTGTGCTCTCGGCCGGCACCTCGCCAAGATTGCTGACAAACCCGATCTCCGAAGACCATCATCGCATTGCACCCGCACTCACCGCTGCACCTGCAACTACGACGTCAAGGATGGCTACACCACCGCCTCCTTCTGGACCTTCTACGATGTCAGTTACTACAGAAGTGGTAAAGTCGAACTCGTTGGAGGAACCTATCACTCCATCACGGCACCACTACGCTGGCCGACCACTTCCGCGCCCGCCGCCGAGTGCGTCTGTTCCTACTAACACGAACCGTGTTCATGTTGTCGATTCGGTATACGCGTCCTCGGACCCGACTTTGACGCTTAGAAATAACCCGCTTAGCACCTGTCCGGAGGGTCTTTTGATTGACTTGGAGGATACGACGTTAGACACCATTCCAGCGAGCCGTTCTTCGACGCCTTTATCGTCTGAGAGGTATACATCCCAGCCGCACCTCCCATTGGCTCAAGTACAGGCTCAGGCTTCCTCATCCTCAGTTAATCTTATGAGGGATCCAAGGATGCTGAACATCAGCTCCTCAAGAAGCCCCTTGTCAGGATCGCGTCATTCCCCTGGCGCTGCTATTCAGCAGAACAGCAGCGCCCCGAATAATGTACTTTCAGACCTGACAGATTTGGATTTGTTGGTTTCCAGACTGGCAGATGCAGATCCAAACGGTACTGATTATGATGTGAGTTCTGGTCACCACGGGTGGAACGGTACGCGCCTCAAACAGCCCCCAGACGCTTCTCCTGCTTTCCGAGATAATTGGGCCAGCCAGTACAGATTTGACCTCGACGACGACCTCGAACCCGAACTCGAACCTGTCATTGAACCCGAATTCGAGCCCGAACCACAGCGGTGCAACCGACAACCGTACAACACCTACGATCACATCCAGCAACAACGCGACTTCGTCCACTCCGATCTGCACCCCCCGGCACCCCAGCGACAATATCTCGCTCATCGCGCGTATTGAAGTGAAGAGGCGGCGCGTTACCGACAAGGGCGTCGTGAAGCTTAAGTTGTCGCTCTTGGACGTTGCGGTGAATAAATGTGGCATTTGCTTGTTTCAGTTCAAGGATGGCGAAATGGGCGCGTTGACGTCGTTGTGCCAGCATTCGTTCCATGAAAGCTGTCTATCTCGGTGGTTGAGGAGGAGTAAAACCTGCCCATTGTGCAGGGTGCCTTTGGACACAGACATCCGGTAGCTGGGTTATCGGATTGAATGGTGTTTTTCCTCTTTCTTTTTGGCTTGGTTGCTTGTGCTGTACTTTGGTCATTTGGTTTCCGTTCACGGTTGATCATGAATCCTCTTTTTTTCTTGTCCCTGGCATAGGTCGCATAGGTATTTCTCAGTGCACTTCGGTGTTTTGGACTTGCTGTTTTTCTTCTTCTCTCTCAATCTGTACAACAAACTCATCCCATATGCAATCCACCAGCATTTTTTTTCTTCATTCTCACTCTGTAGTACCACCAACATCAGATCTATTTGCATCATTTTATCTTTCGCCATTAAGAATAATCGGGTGTAGTGAAATAATAAACACTAATATTTACATCATTAGTCGGTCTATCTATTGTATTTAGAAGTTGCGTTAGCTGTCGTTGTAAGGCACTAACATATTTTCAATTTGTTTTGGTAAAATGGGTCATTCTTTTGATCATCACGGTTTGGTCACATTAACTGTCATTTCGATCTCGGGTGTACACTGTGAATGCACCGTACTGTATTGCTTGCAATAAATACATACGACACGAATAGATTAGCTGCCTTTATGTAGTCCTTACGTAGCGTTCCTGACAAAAATGCCAGCGCATCGCCACCGCGGAAGCTAATCCTTTGATAAGTCACGTGATGTCATTATGGAGTTGTGAGTTGTCGAGTTGTCCGTTTGTTCAGTTTCGTTCACGGAAGAACAATGAAAAGAAGGTAAGTCCGTTACCGGAGTGGCACTTACTCTTATCTAGGCTTCTGCGAGTCCTATGATTTGAGGCTGGGCTTCTAATGATATGCCGGGAACAAGTATACCGTGTCAAATGGCCGACAAACACGCGTTCCATGAGTGAGTTTCCCAAGGATACACACAACCAATGGCCCGTGGCACATTGTTCTGAGTCAGTGTAATGACGCCTCTTTAGGCCCCTGCGAAAAGTGGCATAGTGACATTTTCTCTTTGCTTTCACAATCCGACAAAGGAAAGCGCGTTGTTATACTCTCTTAATCATCGACCACCATCTTGTGTCGCGTTTTCACCTTGCTTTCCTGCGCTTTCTAACCTTTTATTCTTTTCTCACCGCGCATCACATATTTTAAAATGACAACAAGCTATTCCATGCAGGCCACAGATGCTGACGGCCTGTGCGTTTGATTTTGTTTGCTGCAATTTAGCCTTCAATTTGTGCTAATCCTTCAATCTGGGCAGCGATGATTATATCAGTGACGATGAAACCACCGCGGCCCCGATACCACGCGATAGCACGACGCAGCAGGAGGATGAACAGGACGAAGAAGATTTATACGCCAGCGCCACTCAACAGTCGGAACGCGATCCGATTCAACACACCCTTCCGACTGAAGGTCCAACACCGGATCCCAGTGCATGGCAAGCGGCAGAGGACCTTTTGAGTGATGTTGCAGCGGATATCAAAGGGAAGGGAAAGGCGCGCGATATGGATCCCCCGCCTCCAGTCATCCCTACTATCCATTCGCCACAATATTCGGAAGCCGAAGACGACGTCCAAATCCCCGGGCTCTCGCAAAACCGCTCCCACCGCGTATTCTCACTAGATCCCGCGTTCGAAACTCAGGAATCGCTCGCTGGGCCTTCGCGGCTGCCGTCGGTGAGCGTCACAGCGGATCAGGAAGATATATATCAAGATCAGGCTTCGCTTGTAGGTCCCTCGTGTAGACCTAAGTTTACTCATGATGCTAATAGTTCACAGTGGTCCAGTTTAGGTCGGGCTGCACCACAAGAGCCTGAGTCTTCAAGTTCTTCATGGTGGCAGGATCCCCATACAATGTCTGGCCTTCTAGATTTCAACGAACCACCTGCCTCGACCTCTGATTCTTCGCACCGAGGAGTACAAGATCCAATCCCCATTCTTCCATCATCAAATATTGCATCGACCTCAAATCATCAGTGGGAGCAGGGGCCATCTCCAGGACAAACCTCATTTCCTCAGCAGGAAAGTGTCCCCCATTTCCTGCTTGACAATGACGACTTGCCAATGGAAGTAGCTTCTGAGTTGGGCGACATCCCAATGATTGTATGTCTGACTTTTTTTTTACTTCTTTTTTAACAACGGGCATGTAATAGGGTCCTGAACTCGAGGAGGACTATCCAATGTGCGATGTATGTATCACATTAAGATTATTCACAGTTTTGATGTGTTTTGGATGATTAACAACTATGTACAGGATGAGGGATACACCTGTGAGCAGATCTTTGGATCTGGGGTGGAGATCCCTGAGGGGAATTTCGGAGAGGCCGTGTGGATCCAAGCGGTGAGTATCATCGTCGATTTATTTGCATATATTCATATAAAACTAAATTAAATATTGCAGCAACGGTACCTTCTGCAACAACAAATGATACAACAGCAGGAGCACCAACATCAACAACAGATCTTGTACGAGGAACTGTACAGACAACAACAAATCAGGCTGCTAGAGGTGGGCGTTTTTATTTGTATTTTGTCGATGTTCTAGCTTCGCTGACTGTTGTCCTATCTACAGCGACAGCAATACGAGGCGCAGATGGCGACTATGTGGGAAGCTTCACTAGAAGGCCGGCTGGAGCGGGCAACCAGGTTCTGGAACTCAATTCCAGCGCTTCCAAGGCCACCCACCGCGACGCCGCCAACCGTCGCATCTTCAGCGGCAACCCTTCCTCCGTCTGAGCCGACTCCGAGTCAGCCTATTGAGAAGGGCATGAGTGCAGCGCAGCGTGAATACAAGAGGATGATGGATCGCGAAAACGTCGATCGTGACCTCCGAAGGAGGTTCCCCTATTCCATTGCGGCTTCAATGGGTCCTTCCAAGTTTGCCTACCTGCAAAGAAGTCTGCGAGTCCTGTCGACGTCGCCCATGAACACACTCATGTTATCCCGCCGCTCCTTTAAGCCAGCTCCCCTACCTGCTACCCTCCCCAAGAAGTCTGTTCCCCCCCAACGGCCTACAAATTCGCACGTATATGGAACGCCCGCCGTGCGCAAACTTCATGAAGAAATGAAAAGGGCAGAAAATGTAAGTCCGAGCTCTATGCTCATTTCTTGTTTGTCATTCAACTTCTTAGTAGGAAAGATTGGCAAGGCTCTCTGCCAATTCTCTTGGAAAACGAAGGATGCGCGTCTCCGATGACTCGGATTCTGACGATGCCATTGAGAGACCATCAAAGCGCGTCCGGGCCGACGACCTCTCCGCTTCGTCCTCCACCCACAACAACGGCAAGGTTCCTTCTAACAAACCGTCCAAGAAGAAATCAAACTCGTCGCCTTCAAAGTCTACATCAAAGTTTAAAATGTCTACCAGTAAAGCTTCGATGAAGAGGTTTGTACGAGATGCCCGTGCACCATCCCCTCCCTGCCTGCCGCCCACCTCGTCTCTGTCCAATACTCTCTTTCCCAATGAGCCATTGGAAATTATCTCAAGGGACCATGTCTCGGACTACTCTTCCTCAGATCGCGCCCGGGCCTTCGAGAATCGTGTTAACGAGATGAAAAATGGGCCACTTTATAGTGCCCTTCGTCGACCTTCACCGTCATCCGCCTCTTCAAATCGCTCTAAAAAAAAGGTGACATTTGCTCTTCCTAATCTCGAGGACGGCGATGAAGAAGACTCAGACACGGATGTCGCCGGGGACGACACAAGGAATAATAGGAACACCGTTGAAGTGAAGACAAGAATATGTGCAAAATTCTTGTCTTCAATTGCGATAATGTTTAGGTTTGGTCGCTTCGCATAAATTATTTCTCTCATTGCATTTTTGTTTTTTGATCTGTTTTCTTCGTTTTTTGTTTCTGTTTTCGCTGTCGCCCTGCTTTCTGTTTTTTCTGATTTGTATCTTCGCAATTCTACTCACTGGGACAATGCACATCTGTAGTACTTACTATAGCTATATTCTATCATATTACCGCGCTAATATCTGTGCGCACAATGTTTCTCTTAATTCACGTATAATATCTGTTTCGTTTTGCTCATTCCCCAATGGTATTTTTGATGCTCGATGCCTTCTCTTCTTCATTTTTTGTGTGATTCAAGTTGTTGGCTTGTTGACATCACGCTAGTGTATCCAAACTAATCAAGGACCAGTATTTTATCAATTGATCTGTTCGTTCGTTAACTACGCATCAGTTTTCATTGCGCGTTCACTTGTTAACCCCCCTCTTTCTGCGACAAAGTCTCTCATGGTTCATCGATAATATTGAACTCCCACGCAAAAAAAGGGGCCAACGCTTCCGGCGGACCTCATGTTTTTTCCTGACTTCTACTCCATCTTGATCTGGACTTCTGCTCGCTTTCCATTGTTCTGTCAACAGCTAAAACATCCAATCAGCACCGGGTGCCGGCCCTTGACTGAGTCGCGGGATTGACACCGAGATACAAACCATGTCACCGCTTCGCTTTGGGTATCCACGGTGGTTCGAGTTGGATTCGAAGGTTTCCCCATCCCCATAAGAGGTTTATTGGAGATCCTCTGGACCATGGACCTTCGGTTGCACGCGAATTTCCAGGTACTCGGGCCAAATCCATCATTAGATTCTCGTCTCCGTCCAGGCAGATTACCCACCAGCCTGACCCGGATCCTGTTCGACACCTAGTCATTCTGAGGAATTCGATTTCCATGTTAAAATCGAATCGCGACACGATGTACGTGGCTATGCGTCACCCCTTAAGAGCTTCATCTTCTTTACTTCTTGTTTCAGCGCCGCAGAAAAGACTTCGTTTTGGGCCATGCTCCGCGTGATGCACTTTCCGAAGATAATTTTAGCCTGATGAAGGCATAGACCATGAGGTTGCACGACGAAGGGTGAAGACTTTCAGGATCATAGCCTGGTATCACAGGCGACAGGCGATATGACCCGTCACTAGTCACTGTCTATGTGTGAGTGTCCAGGACAGTCTCTTTTCTAAAACTGCTCACATCGCAAATTTATGAATATCGGGTCGATTCTTGCCAGTGCGGAAAGGATTGCCGGCGGTGCTGAGCCGAAATGGGCGCTTATTCAGCTCTACCGTCGCCCACAACGCTGCCCACAATCACAGCTCTGTCCACAATGTTGTCGCCCACAACTCTGCCCACAATGCTTTCCGCCCACAATATGCACACAATATCGTCGCCCACAACTCTGTCGCCCACAACTCTGTCGCCCACAATGCTGTCGCCCACAATTTTGTTGCCCCTAGCTCTATTCTATTGATGAGTGGCTTCGATGCCGATCGCGGATGGTGGAGAACCTATGTAGAAGTCATTGATTACCCATAGATTGTATAAAAGAAACATTTCTGTTCGTAATATTGTGTCTACATCAAACTGATAACGCTATACCGATCCTTATTACGCACCATGACAACTTCATCGCGCCAAATTGAGATCTTTATCGAACAAAAAATGGCTTACCGTAACCTCAAAATGGCCCAGATTGCTAAACTTCAAAGATTTACAACATCATTTCGCGACGGAGTCATGCAAGCAGAATTAGAGGAGGATATACGCGCAGAATATCTGCATGAATTGCATGTGTAAGTCAATGGCTTTGATCAGGCTTCTGTAATGATACTGAAGCGCGTAGTATGGAACTGAATTTAAAGAGATTACACGATGCCTTGGATGGGGCGTTTAACGCGTTCTTTGCTGAATCTATAGACGCGGCGGCACTTGCTCGACTTGAAAATAATCTGCTGCTGATTGAGCGTCAATTTGAGGTTTGTGCAGCGATCATTCTCGAGTACCTACAAGCTTCGTTAATCTACTCACTTGAAAAGTTGACATCATTGGATTACCATGCCATTGGGAATGAACTACGCTCTTTAGCGGTTCTTCGGAGTATGGACCTGCCCCTTCCAGAAAAGTGAGTATTCATTCTCTACCGTTTTTCTGCCTTTGTGGTCTAAGCTTTACATCCAGTTTCGCTGTCCGTCAGAGAGAGCCCGCAGATACACAGTATACGTGGCCGGAATTTCACCATCTGCCCGATGATGATACGTACGTTGGGAGATATTCATTCGAAAACGCAAGTCATTAATATCGTAGCATCAGATTTGAATCGGTTCCAGTTCCATGTCTGGACTTTGGCCACCCATATAGTAGAAGGTAGTACAGTCAAGCCCTGATCATACGAGGTATGTCATATGTCATGAACTACTTGACAACCTTTTGACCATTGCCTGACAGGCGAAGGAAGAGCGTCTCAAATAGATGCTACGGAAAATGACAAGCATTTTCAAAATGCATGTGAAGCACAGTAATAAAAGTGTGTCGATGTTTTCAGGATTGGCGAAAAAAATGATCTTGAGCCGATACGCCCACGGATGATAGTGATGATAGCTTTTTCGTATATCAACCATCCCGCCTTCAGGATAGCACAAAGACGCTCCTTAGGGTGAATGTTATCGACACCATCTGGATCATTAGTCGGTAGAGTAAGAGCACGCCGACGCCACGCTGTAAAGGTCGTCAAATCACTGTCTGTATGAGACGTCGCTCCCGTAAGTAGCGATACTTTCCAGTGAATGAATAGAATGCACTATGGTGCACATCACACAATCCACCAAACGGCCGAAAACTACTGTCTTGCGTAGCGATAAGAAAGGATCGAATGAATCTTGAAGTATGAGCTGATTGCAAGAACAATGACGCCAAACAATGGTGGTTTTGAGGAGCTGGCCCCTCCAGAATATACGACACACTCTGAAAGAGAACTCACCTGCCCCGAGTCCATATGCCCCGTTTCCCCAGCGGTTGCGTTGATCTCAGAATCCAGGGAGATCTAGGAATGCGAGAGTTTTGAAAAAGTGACCTGATAGTTCTTTGCTAGAACCATCAAATATCGTAGACCAAAACGAGGCAATACTGGAGGTTGGAGTGAGTTGCCAGAAAAGAGGATAGATTGGTGGAGGAGTACGAGGTGAAAAGCCGGCCGCTGGGTAGTGTTGCGTGTCCGAAGAGTCCCACGTAGCATGTGAGTCCCACTATTGCCGAGCCAATCACGGTTGGCAGACTCACGACCCGCTTTCACGACGACCACGACAACACCTCTCATCCACTCCAGCATGGCTTCGTCATCGCGGCCATTATCGCTGATTCTTCCTCTTGTCGTTCTTTTCCTGTCGTTTTGCCACACCGTCTCGGCCATCAAGTTCAACCTGCCAGCATTCCGCTATCCTCCACAAAAATGCATATGGAACCCAGCTCATCCTAACGCTCTCGTCATTGTCACAGCCAACGTTGGGCCTGGTTTGCACCAACGCGTAGACATCGAGATTGTAGACTCAAGTCCGAAGAGGAATATCTACTTGAGCAAAAGGGGGATCAAAGCGGAGTCGAGGCTGGCAATCACCACGCATTCTGAGGGTGAAGTGGGGGTGTGTCTGAGAAACTACATCGATACAGGTCTGTCTGCTCTTGTATCATTAATCTGAAGCTGCGTTTACTAAACATCGCTATAGATGCTAAGCTCTCGCAAGACGAACAGGGGAAATTGAGTCGCGTCATCGACCTAGACATTGATATAGGCGCTGACGCCGTCGACTACAAGTGAGTGTCTCATTGCAAAAGCCGATGTATGAACCGGTATCTTATTGTAAAACGTGCGAACAGCGCTATTGCTAACCAGGAATCACTTTCTGGTCTCGAAACCGAAATGCGTAAGCTGGAAGGACTCGTTAAGGAGGTTGTAGACGAGATGAACTATTTGAAGAAGCGTGAAGAGCGGTTTACCAAGACGAATTGTGAGTTTTTTATGGTTACAATGTTCTCCTATCTTACCCTGGGTGCTTACTCTCCTTCCAGTTTCAACCAATAAACGCGTACAAAACTTTGCCTGGTTTTCAATCATCTCTCTGGCCGGCCTCGGCGCATGGCAAATCTTCCACCTCCGCTCTTATTTCAAGCGAAAGTACCTCATCGACTAATTCTAATCTGCTTCAGCTATGTAGAATGTTGGCTATCGTCGAGGCGGGATGAAAGTGTATCATTGTTGACGGGAAAGTTGGACCTCATCTGCGCTAAGTTTTGGATGCATATTTTGTGTATAATTACGCTTACCCCACATAATGGTCATTTATCATTTCGCTTTGGTTTTCGAAGAAACAGCAGTGGTTTATTTCCTTCCACGCAACGTTGCTTAAGAAGCTGTTGACCAACATTGCTCATGCAAGTATGTGTGGGACAGCGGAAATCCCAGTCTAGAATTTATAATCACTGACATTATAATCTACACAAGAGAGTTCTGCCTCCCCTGCGTTTTCGCGACTGTTAACCTCGGATCATCGCATTCCGTTGTCCGCGACTTCGCCTTTAAACGTCTTCATATAAACAACTTTTCCCCTTGACCGAGAATATCGACAACTCGTCCACCAAAGTATGTATAATCGATACTGTGGGGGATATCTGCTCGAACTTTGAAATTCGTCTAAAATGCGTGCGGATCCAGCAATAATACAATTTCCCTCCTCTTACAATCGCTGTACGAAATGGCCAAGTTCCGTAAATCGGCAGTACTCCTGGTAATGCCTCTCCTTTTCCCTTTTACAGTTAGTTGGAGCTTTCCATTCCAGTATGGCAGGGAAAGTTAGATGCGATTGAACAGCTCATTAGTGTACGACCATATGTTTCCTGCGGTCAGACCAAAACAGTGCCCAGTGGTCTCTGAGTTATGCGCCTGGAAACGAGATGCGACTTCGACACGTCAGGTGACTGGATTGTTTATTAACATTGAAATTCGGGACAAATCTTAGTTGGTCCGAGCCTGTCAACTCGTTTCCTGTTCTCATCTATACCTGTAGGACTGAGTACGCCACGTTGCTATTGTACAGTGCCCTCACCCCCACTTTCCTCCGGTGTTTAACGTTTAAATTTTACGTGGTGTGCCTTGCAGTCCAGACACATCTCCCTCTATGCCTCCCCAGCCTATAAGCCAGGATACGGATGAGGACGACAGTATTTTGTTACCCTGGGAAGTTGATTGGGTCAAACTACAGCCTTTTCTGAAGAAGAACGGCTATAAATTGCGACCTCGGTATCATCCAAATTGGAAACCTCCTTGGACAAGGTTTTGGAATCTCAATAAAGATATGTCAGACTACTCTGATTGGCTTTGGACAAGCGTACGAAATATGCATCTTTCGATACTAATAAAATAATTGACTTGGTCGGCAGGTGCCCAAGTTGATAGATGCAGTCCGCGTCCGTGACGGTGCCAAGGTGGTGCTCAAACGAGTGGTTCTTGCAGAAGACAATGTTGAAATCTTGCAATTCCTGAATACTCCAAAAATGCGCGAAGACAGCAGAAATAACACCGTCCCACTCCTGGATGTCTTATTGCTGCCAAATGACAGTGGTCTTGAAACCTCCTCGCCTTCCGCACTTCTTGTGATGCCTATGTTATTTCCACTTATGTCGGATAGTCTTCCATATCGACATGTTAAAGAGGTTCTTGAGCTACTCGAACAACTAATCCAGGTAAATTTAAACATGATCTCAATCAATTTGAAAGTTGAGCGTTTCATTTTCTCGCCAGGGAATTCAATTCCTCCATGAACATCATATTGCGCATAGGTATAGTGCTCTTGATCTCGAATCTTTGAAGAGCTAATATCTTAAAATTATGTCAGAGATGCGTGCTGTGGTAATTTCTTGATGGATCCAACGAACGTTATCCCAAGCAGCTTTCATCATGCCGCGAACTACTGCCAGCCTGACGGGAAAACGCGGATCATCTACCGAGATCGCTGTGCCGTGGCACCTGTTAAATACTATTTGATTGATTTCGAAACGGCCCGCTTTTTTGCTCCAGGTACTGGCTGTGTTGGATATTACGGTCAAGTCAAATACGTTCCAGAGATGTCGGGAACTATTCCATATGATCCATTCAAGCTAGACGTCTTTCAATTAGGTGACGTTGTCGACAGATTCGTTCAAGTAAGCGCCTCCCAAATCAGGTTAAGTATTTGCTCAAATATTGTCCTCCAGGAGTACGAAGGCTTAGATTTTCTCTCTCCTTTGGCGGAATCCATGAGATATTTTGATCCCGAGTTGAGGCCTACAGCTACGGAATCACTTTCCATTCTTCGACAGATTATTGCATCACTTGATTATGCTTGTCTATCAGGGGATATCTGGTTAAGAAAGACAACGGCCGAAGAACGCGGGAGGAAAAGTCCACCGCCCCAAAGTAGAGCTACCAGACGCCTTATATCATTTATTGAATGGTGGATCAGGCTGATAATGTTATTCCAAAAAAGAACGTCAAACCCTGTCTGAAAAACAAGAGGGCCGACTCACAAGTTTTGCGCTATCTTACTCTAGTAATTCATATGTCATATTTATATCACTTTTCTACTACTCGTATACTCATGAAAACATACATATAATCGTTATCAGTGTCCTCTCAATTTGTAATTTCTCCAATGGCTTCAGATGTATCTGAAGATCTTAGTTAAAAGAGGCGAATTGTTTGGATAAACCTGGGGTTCCCGAGGACTGGATTGGTGGGAACGGTCTGGACAGTCATACTTTATCGTCACAGTTGAGCTATGGGGTATTCAAGTTGCTGGGGCCTCTTCAGTCGACCAATATTAGATTGGAGAACCTGAGGCAAACGGGTTAAACGCTACGCGACTTCGACTTCGACATGTCAGGTGACTGGATTCTTAGTTTCAAAATTTGGTTTGAGTTCATGAACATTGGATTGGCGGATTGGCATGAAAATTTGAGTCGGAGTTAATTTGCTGGCATTCGGTATTAGTCAGGACCTGTCAACTTACTGAGAACACTGTTGTAGAAGACACTCACCTCCGCTATCCTCTGGTTTCTGCCTCAGGCTTGTACCTTGAAACCAGAAGCAGCACCATCAATGACTCTCCAGATAAGCCAGGATACGGAGGAAGATGATGGCCTGTTGCTACCCTGGGAAGTAGAATGGGTCAAGCTCCAGCCATTTCTAAAGCGAATGGGCTACAAATTACGACCTCGTTACCATCCAAATTGAAAACCTTCATGGACGAGATTTTGGAATCTCAATAAAGATATGACAACTTGCTCTGACTGGCTTTGGACAAGTGTACGCAACCTCAATCCAATATGTCAAATATATTACGTGACCGACTCGTTGTACAGGAACCCAAACTAATAGACGCAGTCCGTATCCGCGACGGCACCAGGGTGGTAATCAAGCGAGTGGTCCTTGCAGAAGACAATGTTGAAATTTTGCAATACCTGAATACTTCAAAGATGCGTGAAGACAGCAGGAATAATGTCGTCCCCCTCTTAGAGGTTTTACCGCTTCCAAACGATAGTGGCGTCGAAACTTCTTCGCCTTCTGCACTTATTGTGATGCCTATGCTTTTCCCACTTATGTCGGTGACTCTTCCATATCGGCATGTTCGAGAGGTTTTGGAGGTGGTTGAACAACTAATCCAGGTATGTTTATATAGACTATCTGTCAATCAAGCTGCGAGTAAAACCTGCGACTTTCTCTATTAGGGCATTCAATTCCTGCATGAGCACAATATAGCGCATAGGTAGAAACCGAGCATTGACCTTAAGTTTGAAAATGCCGATGCTAATGTCTTATTAGGGATGCATGTCGCCGTAATTTCATGATGGATCCCACAAATGTTATCCCGAGTGGTTTTCACCATGTGGCTAACTACTGGCAGCCTGACGGGAGAATACATATAGTCCACAAGGATCGCTGCTCCGTGGCACCTGTTA
The DNA here is from genome assembly GCF_017499595.1 of Psilocybe cubensis. NCBI lineage: Eukaryota > Fungi > Basidiomycota > Agaricomycetes > Agaricales > Agrocybaceae > Psilocybe > Psilocybe cubensis. The sequence continues at coordinate 1,380,128 of NC_063006.1, read as the reverse complement.
AATACTATCTGATTGATTTCGAGACAGCTGAATTTTTTACTCCTGGCTCTAGCTGTGTTGGATACTATGGTCAAGTCAAATATGTCCCTGAGATGTCGGGAACTATTCCATATAATCCATTCAAGCTAGATGTCTTTCAATTAGGAGACCTTGTCGACAGATTTGTTGAAGTAAGTGCCTCCCGCATCAATTTAAGTACTTGCTCAAATATCACTCTCCAGGAATACGAAGGCTTAGATTTTTTGTCACCTTTGGCCGATTCTATGAGATATACCGACCCTGCATTGAGGCCTACAGCTACGGAGTCACTTAGCATTCTTCGACAAATTGTTACATCGCTTGATCAACCCTGTCTGTCAGGAGAAATTTGGCTAAGGAGGACCACGGCAGAAGAACGCAGGAGGAAAAGTCCACCACCCCAAAGCAGAACTACCAGACAGATTATAGGATTTATTGAATGGTGGATCCGGTTAATAAGGCTCTTTCAAAAAAGATCGCCAAATTCTGTCTGACGGAAACGCACTTGTGCCATCTCATTGCGGTAATCTCTGTGTCATAAATTCATTATTTTTCTTGTACTCTTATATTCATGATATAGCCCTCAATATTTCAACTGAGAATGAAAGCACAATCCTATTGTTTTATCAGACATACATATCGTCGTCGTCAAAATCCTTGGGGTTTGTATCCTCTCCATTGGCTACAAACACGCTCGAATATCCTACTTCGAAAGGTATACCTAAGGCTTCGTGAGGATTGTATTGGTAAATCGTCCTGAGCCACTTTGAAGAACACGTCTCTGATAGATGGTATTTTTTGATGTATACTTCCCGCTTTGCTGTTGTACGAAATATTTGTCTTCATGACTGATTCCGTAATTAGATATCCCTGTTGGCCTACTGAAGTGAGGTACAGAAGGTTGTCGCACAATTGCCTCATGGAGAATTGGGTGGTGATGAGTTCCAGAATGTCCTAAGAGCATTATTGCTGTAGGAGAACCTGGTTTGTTGTCCTAGCAGCCTACCATCATGTACTTTACTTCAAAGGGTACTACAAAAAAGTCGAAGTAAACTCGATTAAACTCCGCTTTAAAAAACGTGACAGGACATGACGCGATTTTCCATTTGATCCGTGTTTGTTGATGTCAGTCCTTTTTCCCAACCTATTGGCACCATCTGCACCTGTTGTCCGAGGCCGTACAATGTACGAGATGCGGTAGCGTTTTGGATGAGACAGATGGCTGGCTTGCTAGTGAAATGTTTTGCAGTAACCTAGGTGCGCATGTTATTTATTATAATTTTATCCCTTTTGCACCCCCCTTCCTTTGCATCGTGCCAGCAGCCCAGAAATGCTCAAACCTGGACATACACTGGGCTGCCAGTACCCTAGCCCCTTTAACGCCACATCACTCGTCATTTCTTCCCGACGACAACTAACCAACAGGTCATGACGACAGTGCGTTACATGTATGCTTCACATTTTGCCAATGATTCAAACTAATACTTATATCTTCATCCAGTCCTAATATACTGGGATCATATCTTGCATAATTCCTTGTTATCAGGTATAAACCCAGATCGGCCGCAATGGGCGCTTCTGAGCCCCATATCAAGATGCCCTGTCTGTACTGGTAGAACCATGACCACTTCGTTGGTAACGGAGTCTATTAAAGACTCTTTCAGAGCGCTGCGCTGGGCATCTCTGCGCTATTGAAATGCTGCTTGCCTATATGTCTTAATCTGAATCGCCTCGAGAGCGAAATCAGGCATTGTGTTGGCTTTCCATTGGCGGGATTGGTTACCACCTCCATCAACACTGAAACACACTGGGCGCACCTTAAATTCCGCCTCATCCAGACTGAACCTGCAATCTGGTCAACGCGGTGCAGTGCGCACTCCTCCCTCACGTATTGAATCTTATCTTGATACATGAGTGTTGTGGTGCCCAACCACCTGCTGGGGATGCAGAATGCAGTCTGTCTGTCGAACGCGCCTCATGATTTAACATACTTCCCCAATGGACCATATGATGCTGTCGAGTCTTGATATCTTGTTTGGTTGCGCGTGTACCTCGAGCCATGAACGCCGGATGTTAACGCATCTTTCCTATCACACTTCAGGAAGCGAGCAGAAACATCGTAGGCAGCCAATTTCAGATGGTTGTTAAGAATGTGGAGTTTAAACTTGAACTAGGGCACCCAGGGTTGCATATTTTGCAGCGTTGAATGGATTCATGGAAAGACAGATGGCTAGTTTGTCTCGGTTGAAAGATCTAAACTGTAAAAGAAGCAACAATCAGATGTGGATATGAACTGTGACCATCAACTTTGTTTCGAGTTTCTGAAGTAGGTGTGATAGCGCTGTCATATTCAATGTAGCCGCCCATTCTCAAACAGCCGTATCAATGACAACACTCGATGAGATGTACATGTATTAGAGTGCTTGACAAAATATTACACAATGTAGCAAGTAGATACAATGCCTGATTTACAAAGCAGAGACAAATAATTTACGACAGTAGCTGTACAGCGATAAAAGCAGAAATGAACAAGAAAACAATAACAAAGCAAAAAAGCAAGAATGTGTAACTATATGTATCACGACTCTAGATTAAACAAAAGAATAAATATATATTACACGTCCTGGAAAGAGACAAGAGAATCAGTACCAGAAACAAATCACATATGATAGCATGACATACAACTGATTGAAACTGAATTAGCCTCTTGAAGGCTTGCTCCTGTTAGGCCTCATCCAGCTTGGTAAACGCGCGATGGCCCTTGACACCAGCCAACTTAAGTGGCTCTTTTTCTTCTCCGTCGCTATGTCCTTGGGTAACAGTGACGGCGACTTTGCACGACGTGGAGCCAGAGACGGAGGCGGTGACTGGCGGGACGGTGATTGTACATTATCATTGCCAGGCACTGTCAATGAGGGCAATGGCGACAACTTTGATTGCCTTGCCCGCTTCATAGGCCTTGTATCGTCTTCCGTCTGTGACTCAGTTTTTGAACCAACTAAGCTCAACTTTGCCACTGAGCTGGATGGAGTTGGTGTAGAGTTATTGGAAGGAAGGAGGGTGGCAAGGCTTGAATCGTCGTCGCGGCTGCGCTTTCGTGATGAAGCAACTGGCGTTGATGACGATATGACCTTGTGCGTATCCTGTGCCGGCTCCGATGTGCGCTTGTGGCCGCGATCTGCGTCCCAATGTTCAGATTCTCTATCAAGCTGGGCCATCGTCGCCATTGCATTGTCCGAGAATGTGACTGACGGATTGTCATCACTGGGGCCAGGTCCGAAGTGACCTCTTTTCGCGGCTCGTTTAAGCCCCTCTATCTCGACATAGGATTTACCTGTCTCCTCCGCTCAGCGCTTTTTGGAGGTCCTTTCCGTATGACTAGCTCTGTCGTCAAGCCTTCCCAGATCGACTTCAGCATCCAAAACCTAGTAAAAAAAATGAAGTTAATGTGAGAGATAGAGTAGGATAGAAGGTATATTACCGGCACGGCACCAATTTCCTCTAGTACTTCGACGCCTTGATCTTCGAGTGCTTGATGACCAGCACTATCTTCAGAATTTTGAGTAGCAGTCTGTTACAGATAAAAAGGAGGTTAACAATGCAATGGCATATCTTGAGATAGAACACTTACACCATCAATTTCGGCCTTTACTGATTTTTCTTCCGAGTCATCGAGCCCGCCGTTCGGAGTACTCTCTCCAACGGCCACTTTGGGCACTGATTCGGGCATCACCTAGTGTTCATCAATACCCTGCGGCTCAGACGATGGGCAGGCTGTCGCTTGCGTCGTACTGGCTTTTAGGCATCCATGACCAAGCGGCTGAGTATTGACGAATTCCAAAGGCGGATCCTCCGCCGACACACCATGGCCCAGGCCAGATTGGCCCTCTCCATGGTCCACGCCGGCGGAGGTCTCGACGTCATTGGAAAGGGTAGGATGAACCAAGCAAAGGAGAGCGTCCTCTCCAATGCGTGTCTCTTCCTCCTTTTCCACATTTCCGTCGGATCGAACGACCTCATTCTGGTCGTGGCCAGCATTTTGGTGTGCCTTGTGGAAGCTATTGTCAACTTCCTCGGGCAGTGGTAGTGTCTTTGATGGCTCTTCTACTGCAGATGCTGAAGGGGGTTTGATCAATCTAGGTGGCAGTGTTGAAGTTGGCGTTGCCGATGCTGATACCTCGTCCATGTTGCTGTCCAACAAAGGGTCCTAAAGTAGTGAAGGAAATCAGAATAAATGGATCATTGAAGGGGTCTAGGAAAATACACATACCTGATAATGGAGCTCATATGCCGGATGAGAGACCATAGGAGCACTGGGAAGCTGCTCTTCCATTGCCAAAGAGACTTCAATGCGCAAACTAGCTGATTGCAGTTTATTAACCAAGTATTTGCGCACCGTGCCCACGGCTTCAACGACCGTCCCTTGGTTCGTGGTGACAGTGTGGTGGATAAAGGCTGTCGCCGAGTCCACAAATTGTTGGGCCTGTGAGATCTCTTCCTATTGCACGAGTAAAAAAATATGCCATTTTAGATATTGAGTAATGATTCAAAAAGCAAAAGGTTTACAGACCTGGACGACTATTCCTGGTAGCTCTCCAGAAGCGGCAGCATTGAGGATATCGACAACGAGGTTAGTTGTGTAGATGCATCCCTCTTCGAGTTGCCGTTCCTGTTCTTGAATCTGTGTAGAAGATATTGTTAGCTATCAGTTTCGATATAAAGTAAATTAAACAGGTCAATATGTACCCAATTGAGCTCGATTTGCTCTGGCTCCTGTTGTTCCTATGCATTAACTACATTAGTCTCGATGATTTTTAATACTGCTAGATTCATTTTACCTCCTGGAAGCTTGAAACGAGATGACGATCTCTAATTTCTTGCTCCTGGCAACAAAGCTGCTTGCATTGGCAGATACATGAGCTAAAGTGTTTAGGTCTTACCTGGGCATATCTAACTAGAATATCATCATCCTACCAAGAGTGATTGAAATGAGATAATGAATAAATGATAAGTAGAAACTAAATGGCCTCACATCAATTTCCATGTCCGGCGTATCCAATGATCCAGTCGTCGTCGGTACTGGCAGGGCTTCCTTCGGATTGGTTGGTTCCCACTGAGCAATTTCTCCAATGAGGTACATGCCCGAATCGCGAATGACGTTCGCTAATAGAGTCTGTACGATAGACTCCAATTCGTCAATGGTTGAATTCTTGCCAATCTCCATGTCCCAGATTGCCGCCATCTGTCTTCCTGTGTCCTCAGCAAGTGCCTAAAATCAATGATAATTGTCAGTAATTGATATAAAAATAATAAGGCAGTGATAATATCTGAAGGCATAAACCTCTACGACATGTTCTGGAATTTGCCTGTAGGTAGCCTTGAGTATTTTGGTACCAACGTCCACTAGCTCCTGATCTTGTTGAGGTGGTTGCTCCTGAAGGTATTGTAGTCAATATAGGCCTATTCAGAGCAGAAACGTTACAAAATCACCAGAGTTATGATTCCCTTGTAGCTGTTCAGCGGTTGCTCATCGTCCTTTTGTGATATTTGATTTAGTATTGGAGTCAACGAAATAACGCAAAGAACTTACGTTAACAGGCTCCCAAACTAGTTCAGTTGATACATCACCCAAAATATCAATGGGTTCAAACGCCAAGAAGTGCTGCAGAAAGACAACAAGGGTTAGGTTTGAAGACATGAGCATCCAAATGAAATGACATACGCTTTCATCGGCCAACCCAGTAAGCGGCTGTGAATCCTAGATCCAAGAATTGGTGATCAGATTATTTTCGCAAAGAGGGGTTATATAACATTTACCGCAAGTTTTGTTATTGGGGTGCGATTGACCTGTTTACCTTTTCGCAAGGCGTTAACTGTTTGACCGTCTGAGTTTGCCGATGTTGTGCTACTGCCTGGAAGTCGTTCTATGAGGGTATCACACCCCTTCTGGCCATCTGCGGACAAGGTATTGTGGTCTTCACTTGCGGGGGTGGTATCATCGAGGCTCCGAGATTCTGCTATCGTGGAATAGATCTGGGAGCTCCCTACCAAAGTGTTGACCTGAGCGGCGTTGGAGGGGAGGCCCACCTGAAGGGCTTCCAAAAATTTGACGATATCATCAGGGTTATCCTCTAACTCCTGATGATCAATGTCCTGCGTGGGTTTGGTCTGGTACTGCCCACTGCCCTTAGACGGTCTTTCATAGGGATTACCACGTGTGCGTTTAACCTTCTTTTCACCCCGAGCTTGTCAGGGTACGTATTGGTGCCACCCCTATCCGTTATCGTTATCTGTTACGGTCCCACGCTGTCATGCCTTGTTCTATCTTTGTGTTCGGTCCCACGTCTATCGTTCTCCTGTTTCATCTATTGATAGTTGTCATATGTCGAGTACTCTGGTCCGGGAAGTAGTTACTCCGGTCTCCATGTATATATAGGGTCCTGGGGTCAGTAGTCAGACCCCAGCTTCGATATCAACTTGGTCTTTGGGCATTCTTCTCTCTTGACTTAAGTCGATTCCTAACAGCATATCGAAGCTACCCAACGTTGCCCTGGTACTCTATCCAGTGCAGCGCTCGTCTACTCCACTCTACCTTGCCCCCACCTACTATACTCTATGGCCGACCCTCCTTCGCCTTACGATGGGTTCATGACGATGTCCCTCGAGGACCGTTTCGCCCTCCTCTTTAGGGCGCAGCAAGTCCGGTTTGACGCCGATAAAAAGGTTGATGACCGACTGTCTGCCATCGAGTCTAAACTTGAACGCCTCACAGCCTCCCTACCCAAACCGCCTGCCGCTCCCACTCCCTCTGCTCGCGCACCTCGCGCTCGACGCACCTCTAGGAAGGAACGCCCGGCTGCACCTACCTCTACCCCTACTACAGGGCCCCCGCACTCCCAATCCATCCGCTCTACTACTACCAAAGCCGCCCTCGAGAAGATCGTCGCTACCCTGTCTATTGCGGACGAACAGGCTGGCCACGTCATAGGGCGCGCGGGAACTGGCTTACGCCAAATCCACGACATCTTGCACGCAAAGATCTCGGTCTCCCCCGTCGTCACCTCCGGTTTGCGTGCCGTCACTATCAGGGGCACCGCTCGTGAAGTTGGTGATGCTCTTTCTGCTATCGGCAAGCGGATTGCCCGTCGTCGCATCCGCAACCCTAGGTCCAAGAAGCCTAAACAGCCTCCTGCGCCCACTGCCGCCCCCCCTACCCTCGTCGTTGAACTTCCTTCTCCTACTCCAACCTTGAGCTCTACCCCAACTACGCGGACATCCCGTTCCGGGACGGCTTCTCCGCATTTGCCCACTCCTACGGCTGTCGACACTCGCTCCAGCCCATCCTCGTCGCTCGCCCCTGGTTCGCCTATGGAGGTGGACGCTCTCAGGGCTCCGCAGCAACACTCTGACGGTTACTCTCGCCCCGGGCCTGTTCAGCCTAGGGAGGGAATTCAGACCGCGCGTTGTGGCGGTGGACCGCCTCATGTCTTTGGTGCAAACCGTCCACGGTGAAGACCAGGTCGTTGGGACACCGACCTTTAGAGGGGAGGTGATGTCAGGGTACGTATTGGTGCCACCCCTATCCGTTATCGTTATCTGTTACGGTCCCACGCTGTCATGCCTTGTTCTATCTTTGTGTTCGGTCCCACGTCTATCGTTCTCCTGTTTCATCTATTGATAGTTGTCATATGTCGAGTACTCTGGTCCGGGAAGTAGTTACTCCGGTCTCCATGTATATATAGGGTCCTGGGGTCAGTAGTCAGACCCCAGCTTCGATATCAACTTGGTCTTTGGGCATTCTTCTCTCTTGACTTAAGTCGATTCCTAACAGAGCTTGCTTGACAGCCGCTTGCTGATTCCATATTTTCATCTGCTTCAACGAGGGCTTCTTGCAAGATGAACTCTCTGAAGAGGACGGAGTCACGAGCAAGGCAAATTGCTCCGTTACCGAGTCTACAGACTCCGCGGACGATTGTTTTGGTTTTGTCCTTTTCGCGACTTGTGGTGGACGTTGGAGCCGTGAAAAAGATGCTTTGGCGTTGGTCAGCAAGCGGGGTACTCGTTGTTTCGATGTTACTTGCTCTTCTGGAGAGCCTACGAGCGCAGTAGGATTTGGAAGCAAAGGTTGATTCTCTGAGGAATGTACCGGTATTTGTACAGTAGGCGACGGGTTTGTGGGTGCTTGTTGCTGTCCCGTTAATGAAGTTTGCGGGACTGATGCTGTAGAATTAACAAGTTGACTCTGCGCTGCTTCTCGAAGTTTGAATTCCTTCATTGAAGCAGATAACAGGTCGATTGACTTGTCCATGGCCTACGATACGGTGGTTAGCGAGATCAAGAATTGGGGGGTCATTTACGCACCACATGCTGAGTCTTTGGTGGGGAAAAAGGCGCAGATCCAGATGGATCAGAAGAGATTAGGGGAGAATTATGCGTAGTTTGAAGAACAGGATAGACAATAACGGGCGACAACAAGTCCCTAAGCTTATTAATCCAGCCATCTGAGTGGCAGTCGACACAGTCGGAGAAAAATCCGCTTGGTTTTAAGGTTAACATAGAAAGTAAATCGCGGGAGATGGACGATCTTTCGAGGCATGGTTTAGACAATTTTGATTCGACTATGATCTCCAACCTAGGTGCACTCGCATAGATTTCCAGTGTCGATTGTTTTGATGACCTTTTGATTATCCTTGCGTCCCGGATAACTAAACCATTCGATTGAGTTCTTATTCAACGTCTAAAAGAGAGATGCAAAAAGCAAACCTAATGCTTTCCCGCCAGTACCGCAAATGCCCATCCTTTTCCCTCTAAAGCGAGGTACTATTTTGCCTCTAGATGCGTACCGACGGCCGCTCACTTTACGAGCAGGAAAAATCAAAAAGATACTTTGATAAACTTTGGATGAGTTGTTATCTTTTGATATGAGGTGGCGCTTGGAACGTTTGATTTTTTTTTGTCGATTTCTTTTTCTGACGCTTGTGGATGCGGCAAGTTGGTGGATTGGGTTTGTCAAACTGGAAATGGAACATAATCGGTGCTTGAAATTGAAGCATTAAAATGTTGTGCAAACCGAATTATATAAAAACACAATTGTGTAACCAGCAGCATTAACATCAAGAAGATGCATAGTATTGTTAAGCGGTCAAGTAGAATACCGCTAAGCAAGCCCAAGGGAGCCCAAGGGAGCTTAGGTCCAGACATGTTTGCCAGGCTGAAGAGAGTAGGGATACAGTGGGCGTTCAGAGTAAGTCTGAAGTTTGGAAGACGAGACCAGTAACCTGGCAGATCTGTGTAATGGGACGATCTCTTGGGAAAGCACAGTGTACTTCGAGCTCGGAGCAGCCGATCTCATGGATTAGGCGTTTGGATATGTCAGTTGACACATGAAAGCAGTGCCTTATCTCGACAAGGAGGCAATCTAGATATAAAAAGACAGTGAATCCCGGGATCAATGCTGTTCTCCATGATTAGGTGCTGTAGACGACTTCGGTGGACCTATGGGTCGGCCTGAATGCCCGGGAAAAATCGACTCGATGTTGAGTTGCTGGCATCACAGAAACCGACAAAATTAACACACGTGAGTCTGCTTAATCAGTGACGTCATTATAATTGACCAAAACAGGCAATTACATTAGGAGGCCTTCCCATGTCAATGAGCAACCGCGCCGGTTCATTGGCATCCTTTTGATCTCCCCAAGTTATTCTTGTCGGAGTCACATACATCCTAGTCTCATGCTCCTCCGTAGCATACCCGGTGTTCAATTTTTACACCGCAATGACACACAATCCTTATCCTGCACATCGACTCGGATAAAGAGCCTGGCAAGCCTGGCAGAATGCGGTTTGAACAAGTGATGTGTAGAATTTCTGACATCGGGGAGCCGAACCGGAAAGTTGCTATGTGGGAGTAGTTTACCCACTTTTGTCTACCTCATTCTCCTAAACTGTATGGAAAAGAGAGTAAATTGAAGTAGTTCTCTTGATTAGTGCACAATCAGAGGTATCAGGTAAGGTTTTAATAATTTTCATTATATTCTGAATTTATACACCAGCCAAATGGCCATTCACCCAGTAAGTACAGTCATTCAATCAATCGTCGTATATATCGTCATGAGAGATGTATTCCCGAGGTTCTTGCTCATCAGCAGCCGCGGGAGACGAGGGGTTAGGCAATCCGCTGGACAGCTGAAGTGAAGCCATTGCTGAAGCGTAATCAGCTTGCTGGGGTATTTGTTGACGATAATTCACACTTCTACAGTAAATATGGTATACAATACAATTAGTATGTCTCGCGTCATTAAATCATAATGAGTTACGTACCTCGCAGAGTTATTCGTTGAAGTGTAGCGAAGTGCAGGGGGTGGTTGAAGTCTGTGGGCGTTTTGTGCTGACACAGAAGGTTGCTCCCTTCCGCTGTCAGCAACGCGTCGAGAGCTTTAAAGTATTAAAATAAATGTCTACTCGTATATTTAGATACACGCATGGTTTTTATGACTTACCTCTCGGTGCCATGGACACCAACATCATCATTGCGAGAACCAACTGGGATATTCAGAGTCCTACCTCCCGATCGGCGCTGCGGTGATGGAATGCCACGACGTGGAAGAGATGTGTGGCGAGGTGGAGGCGACAACCTGTTGTAGAGGTGAATATTATCATTGGGGTCCATTCAGTGGTGTAATAGTCCATGTGGATAGCACATACCCTTGACGGCGATCCTGAGAGTTTTCCAATATCTCTCTGTTCGTTTGTTGAACTAAATTTTCCCCTCCAGATAGCAGCAGATTGAGTTCTCGAGGATCCAAGATGTGCCTGATAGAGCATTATAAGAATCGTCGTTCTGTATTGAGTATGAATTCCGACCTTTCAATGAAAGGTTGACTCGTTTGCGCAGGATCTCCGGAGGCATCGTTAGTTGGGGACGAAGAATTCTGGATAGTATCCTGCCTGTTACTATAAGTTAAGATAGTCATATAATCACGAAAGTAGAGACGACTCCTCATACCTGGATACGTTTGTATACTGATTGGGAGAAGGTAGAGTTGTTTGACTGGATGGTGTGCTGGAACCTTGTGAGTAATTTTTGCCTGGTTGATATATATTTCGCACACCTACGATGGGACATAACCTGTACCGGCCTTGTCTTCTTTCGATTTCGTTAAATTGGAGAATTTATCTTGTACCAATCTAGAAAGCGATCGCTTTTTGGGCAGACCAGAACCCGCATTTGCTGCATCGGGTACATCGCCACGCCTTTGTGGAGGTTGTCTATAATGGCTTGGATTCTGCGTCGTCTGAGAAGGTCCAATGTCATTTCTGTGATGAATATATGTAGGTCAGATTCTTGCTTATGCATACAATAACGAGATATCTGGATGACGACTGACTGCGAAGAATTGAGTTGAGAGTTCAGCGGGTCTGGGTTCGACCGAAGAGCACGGCTGTTAAAGTGTTCAGCATGTGGTTAGTTCGAGACATGGTGCACACACCTGAAATAACGCTCGGTTTGTAGAGGCGGCCTGATAGTGCGACTTTTCGATCCGGATTGATGAGATATACAACTCGTATTTTCAATTAGAAGCTTACTGGAGGGAGGAAGTATCACTTTGACTATGGGTTCCAAAAGAATCGGGTTAGTCGTGCATAAGATGCTACAATACGAAATTAAAGCAACATCTAACCTCGGAGACGGAGAGACACTGCGAGCGAACGTGAGATCTGATAACTTTCTCTTGTGCTTTGGTTGAAATTTCTTCCTTGGTTGTGAGCTAAGCAACTGTCTCTGAGCATCCACTCGCTTCTGAAGCTCAGATGCCAACTGTGCAGTGGTAAGCAGATTTAAAAATGTCCCTTCTTCGAGAATGTTGATGATTTACTCACAGTATAATCATGTTGTAGATCTTTGACTTCTTCACGAAGTTTTTCAAGTTGATCGTCGACATTTGGAGGTTTTCCGAGGCCGCGAATTATGTAAAATTTGGACTTTAACTTCGTGATTAGCCGCTTGGCCAACATTTCTGATCTACTCCATACAGTAAAAACAGTTTCATCTGTTGCATGAGGAAACGACACCTACTCATTTAGGCGTCTGATGTACGCCTCTTCTACATCGTTTGCCCAATTTTCAGACAATGCTCTCTCTCGCAATTGATTTATATCCAGAAGAGTAGCATCCACCTTCTCCAACTTCGCTTGAAGCGTCAACAGGGCAATTTCTTGAGACTCGGAGCTCTCGCTACTGTTGACATCACTAGAATCGTGGCCACTGTCATCCTCTTCGTTTCTATCGTAGTCTTGCTCACTGCCAGTGTCATCATCTGCAACTCCGTTGTCGTCTTGCTCGCTTTTGTGCCCTTCTAATTTGTTAGACGCCATGATAATTCGAATTGCAGGGTAGTTTTTAGGGGGGGATGATGGCAAGTAATAAACAAACGTTATATGGGTCACTATCTCTTAATCATGATGAAAAGAGCCGGAAGTTCCGCACACTATAGAGTGCTGGCTCTGGAATTCCCACTTTGGTAGACACAATAGATCGATTCAACGCAGTGAGTCGAAACCTAAAAATAAGACCTCAAGATACACGCATCGCATTATGACCGAGAGACTTAAACCCTGTGAGAACAGATTGTCGTAGTATGGAATAGACCCTGAAAACCGGCGCTCCTTGCTCTTCTTTATAGCTGCCAATGGTCTCTGCAGGATCGATCATTCTCAAGAACGCTCAACATGTCAATTCGGACTCCAAGTACTCGGGAAGCGCCGCCTTGGGCGGCCCACACTGGCTTGCTGGACAGTTCAATCACGCGTTTTTTGTGTTTGTTCATGCTTGATCGGGAAACATTGGCCACGGTTCAATTCGACCCACGACAACACTGGCCAAGCCAGTGATAATCCGAGGACCCAAAAGCCGCCGCATGCCTATTGCTTGAGATATTTGTAGTTATATACCCGGGGTACTGCAGGATAGCGAAGAGTCGTCAGTGTTAAGCTGGCCAATGATGAGTAAAGAAGTGGGAATATATCTCTCGCTAATGTACCAATTTTTGTTTGATCTTGTACCCACTGGCAATTGAAGTCTCAGCTCGGGCTTAGTGCTCTATCCTCGTAATGCTAGTAGTATAGTCCCCTCACAGTTGAGAACAAGTTGGTGTGAAATAGAGTCCACCCTCAAGCTCTGTATTGCCGTCCATCCATGGTTGCCGAGTATAACATTCACGGCCCAAGGGTCAGTTTAAACCGGAAAACGTCACGCGGATTCTGATCAGACCTCCAAAAATAAAACGCATGCGGACTTGGAAAAGTGATTAGTCAGAAACGGGTGGGTACGAGCCAACCCTGAGATGCTGACGTTTCAAGGATTTCAACTCTTACACAGTATGTTTTCTACGATCACTGTTGTTCTATCTCACCTCGAGGTCGTATATACAAGCAGAAAATGACGGGTGAAGAAGCTCCCGTAGGGCTTATCAGTTCACTGGAGGCAAGATGGGTTGAGATATATCCTTTCCTTTTGCAACACGGGTACAGGCTTCGTCCCAGATACCATCCAAACTGGAAGCCTTCATGGAAAAGACCCTGGAACTTTTATAAGGACAAATATGAGTGCCCTGACTATATTTCAACTCGAGTCTGTAATCTCTGTCAACTACAGAACAGTCAACTCAAAATCTTATTCTTATTCAACAGAAACATAACCTCATGGATGCTACTCGCGTTAGTGACGGCGCAAGAGTGGTAATGAAGCAAGTCTTCCTCGAGGAAGATAATGTACCCCTCCTGGAATATTTGAATTCTCCTGAAATGCGCGCGGACCCCAGAAATAATACGGTTCCCCTCCTCGAAGTAATACCTGTACCGTCGCAGTACAAAATGGCCAAGTCACGCGAATCGGCAGTGCTCCTGGTAATGCCTCTCCTTTTTCCTTTGATGAGTTGGAGCTTCCCGTTCCAGCATGTCAGGGAAATTGTGGAAGTAATTGAACAGCTCATTAATGTACGTCCGTGTGTTTCTAGCCCACGGCCTATTTGACATATAATTGCGCAGGGAATTGTATTTCTCCACGAACACCGCATCGCTCACAGGCTTGTTCCCAATGCTCATGTTCCACCCGCTCATTCTGATGTCTGGTACTAGGGATGCGTGTTTTCTGAACTACATGATGGACCCCACCAACGCTATTCCCAACAGTTTCCACTATGTTCGACACTACCTTCATCCCGACGGCAAATCCCGGGCAGTCTTCAAGGACCGTTGCCTGGTTGCCCCAGTAAAATACTATATGATTGATTACGAGACTGCCGAATACTTTCCTCCAAACATTTTATCCGAGGGACGATATGGTCAAATCAAGACAGTTCCGGAGTGGTCGCTGGACGCACCTTACGACCCTTTTAAACTGGACGTGTACCAACTAGGATGCCAAGTAAAAGGGTTTGCAGAAGTAAGATACTGAAGTCATTCTTTCCTAAGAGCAATGTGCTAACCGAACTTTTCTCTTGTCAGGAGTACAAAGGCTTAAAATTTTTGAAACCACTTTACATTGCAATGACACGCGACAACCCTGATCTCAGGCCTACTGCAGCTGACTCCCTTCGAAAATTCAAGGAGATTATCGACGAGATGGACCCAGCGTCTTTAAAACGCGAAATATGGATCAAAGGTTTTAATGCTTCTCAACTCGCTAGACAAAAAGCAGCTATGGCATATTCACCACCCGAAACCCAGCCTGGAATATTTAGATCGATCAATCAAAAGCTGTCCAATGTTTTCGGGTGTCTTTTGTTGATAAGCTCGAAAGTCAAAGTTGGTGTAGATAGCTGAGGAGGTAATAAAAAGTAATAACACACCTTTATGTCAAACACGTGGTTCCAATTGTGGTCCAAATAATCTGTATCATTGACCACACGCTGGGGTATCACGGTATCAGTGGTCTTGTTTCTGGCTAGCAAACAAAGCTCACGTTGAGCTCATGGCCATAAATCCACGTACTAGGCAGATACGTTAACTAAAGGGAGGAAGAAAAACGTTTGGAAGTGACAATGGACAGACCCTGAATACACCTTGAATATTTAGTGACCTTGTCCTGGGAACGGAAAGCCAGGTCGGCAATGCAAGTTGGGACTCGTCTTGGACTCGTCTCACTTGGGAGTCGTGGTTTAAATTTCAAATCCAGTTCGAACTCAGTGACATCAAATGTCCGATCGGCGATGGTTGAAATTCGAAATGTTAACGTTGCAGGTCTTTTCTTAATATTTTCTTTCGCCGTTGTTGTGCTTATAAGTCTCAAGTCTCAAGCTTGCAGAACCCCCACCCCAACTCTTATGAATGCGTAACATCATGGATAATGGTCATCCCGCAGGCCTGATCACCCAGCTGGAAGCAAGATGGGTGGAAATATATCCCTTCCTGTTACAACATGGGTACATGCTTCGTCCTAGGTACCATCCAAACTGGAAGCCTCCATGGAATAGACCCTGGAACTTCTTTAAGGACCTGTTTGACTTTCCTGACTTTATTTCATACCAAGTCCGTCGCTTCAGTCAATTATCTCAGATAGACAATTCATTTTTCATAATTTCACAGAAATACAACCTTATGGATGCTACCCGCATCAGCGACGGCGCAAGAGTAGTAATGAAGCAAGTCTTCCTTGAGGAAGATAACGTACCCCTCCTGGAATATTTGAATTCTCCTGAAATGCGTGCGGACCCCAGAAATAACACGGTCCCCCTCCTCGAAGTAATACCTTTACCGTCGCAGTATGAAATGGCCAAATCGCGTGAATCGGCAGTGCTCTTGGTAATGCCTCTCTTATTCCCTTTGATGAGTTGGAGCTTCCCATTTCAGCACGTCAGGGAGATTGTAGAGGCAATTGACCAGCTCATCAAGGTGGGGCCGTGTGTTTATAGTCAACGGCTTATTTGACGTAGGTTTGCACAGGGAATTGTATTTCTCCACGAACACCGCATCGCTCACAGGCATGTTTCCATTACTTATTTTTTATCTGGTGGTTATAATTTTCTATTTCAGGGATGCATGTTTTCTCAACTATATGATGGACCCTACCAATGCCATTCCTAGCAGCTTCCATTACGCGCGACATTCCCTTCATCCTGACGGTAAATCTTGGGCTGTTTTTAAAGACCGTTGCCTGGTTGCCCCTGTGAAATATTACATGATTGATTATGAGACCGCTGATTACTTTCCTCCAAATGTTTTATCGGAAGGACGATACGGCCAGGTCAAAACAGTACCTGAGTGGTCTCTCGAAGCACCATACGACCCTTTCAAATTGGATGTATACCAACTAGGATGTCAGGTACAACAATTTTCCAAAGTAAGCAAATAGAATTGTCACTCTACGTGCTACTTACTATACAACGCTTTACTGGTCAGGAATATACCGGGTTGGACTTCCTTGAACCCCTCTATGCAGCGATGACCCATCCTAGCCCTGACATGAGACCTACTGCGGCAGAATCACTTCAGCAATTTGAACGTCTCATCAATTCATTGGATCCAGAATCTCTTTCTTCCGAGATATGGATTAAAAGATTTGATTCGCATATGCTCATGGCCCAAAAGATAGCTATGGAATATTCTCCTTCTCACAAAAAGCGGCAATTATTTGCGTTGGGGAAGAAAAAACTTTCCAAAATATTTAATGCTGTCAATGTTTTATCATAATAGTACCCTATAAACACCACTTATTATCGTTTATGTTTATGTTTATGTTTACGAGATTACCAAACGGCCCTCAACAGAGCCGCCCGGTGTGTAGCAGCGGGAGGGGCCCGAAGCCTCCCCTGTCCTACACAGAACATCATGGCGCATGCAGTTGTGTCACGGGCGACAAGGGCAATTCTTTCCCTGCACCCGGCTCGCTGATTAGCATCCATGAGTCCAAATTTAACGGGCATGTTTGCTTTCATATTTGAAAGCAACAGTTTATCTCATTTATAGTCCATTCATGATCCATATGCGAGCATACAAATAACCTCTAACAATATACTGTAAGTTTACAAGATGAAAATGGGAGCCTCTTCAAAGACCTGTAACACTACTGTCATGGTTTCTGAAAATTGCTTACACGTGATGGCCGAATATTCTATCCAACATTCTCATCCAACTTAGTTTCCCTCACTGGATCTCACACCGTTGGCAAATTGTTTGACTGGGTCGCAGACTTCAATTTAACGTTTACAGCCGAATCATTGAAGCACAACCTATATTCAGCCAAGTTGCATCACGGTCCGGTTTTGACGTTTCAAGGATTTCAACTCTTACAAGGTATTTTTTCTACGATCACTATTGTTCTATCTCACCTCGAAGTCATATATACAAGCAGAAAATGACGGGCGAAGAAGCTCCCGTAGGGCTTATCAGTTCACTGGAGGCAAGATGGGTTGAGATATATCCTTTCCTTTTGCAACACGGGTACATGCTTCGTCCCAGATACCATCCAAACTGGAAGCCTTCTTGGAAAGGACCCTGGAACTTTTACAAGGACAAGTTTAAGTGTCCTGACTATATTTCAACTCTAGTCTGTAATCTCTGTCAACTACGGAATAGCCAACTCAATATCTTATTCTTATTCAACAGAAACATAAACTCATGGATGCTACTCGCGTTAGTGACGGCGCAAGAGTAGTAATAAAGCGAGTCTTCCTTGAGGAAGATAATGTACCCCTCCTGGAATATTTGAATTCTCCTGAAATGCGCGCGGACCCCAGAAATAATACGGTTCCCCTCCTCGAAGTGATACCTTTACCGTCGCAGTACAAAATGGCCAATTCACGCGAATCGGCAGTGCTCCTGGTAATGCCTCTCCTTTTTCCTTTGATGAGTTGGAGCTTCCCGTTCCAGCATGTCAGGGAAATTGTGGAAGTAATTGAACAGCTCATTAATGTACGTCCGTGTGTTTCTAGCCCACGGCCTATTTGACATACATTTGCACAGGGACTTGCATTTCTCCACGAACACCGCATCGCTCACAGGCTTGTTCCCAATGCTCATGTTCCACCCGCTCGTTCTGATGTCTGGTACTAGGGATGCGTGTTTTCTGAACTACATGATGGACCCTACCAACGCCATCCCCAGCAGCTTTCACTATGTCCGAGACTGGCTTCATCCTGACGGTAAGTCTCGGCCTGTCTTCAAAGACCGTTGTTTGGTTTCCCCAGTAAAATATTACATGATTGATTACGAGACTGCCGAATACTTTCCTCCAAACGTTTTATCCGAGGGACGATATGGTCAAATCAAGACAGTTCCGGAGTGGTCTCTGGACGCACCTTACGACCCTTTTAAACTGGACGTGTACCAACTAGGATGCCAAGTAAAAGGGTTTGCAGAAGTAAGCTAGTGAAGTCATTCTTTCCTAAGAGCAATGTGCTAACCGAACTTTTTTCTTGTCAGGAGTACAAAGGCTTAAAATTTTTGAAACCACTTTACATTGCGATGACACGCGACAACCCTGATCTCAGGCCTACTGCGGCTGAATCCCTTCAAAAATTCAAGAAGATCATCGACAAAATGGACCCAGCGTATCTAAAACGCGAAATATGGATCAAAAGTTTTAAAGCTTCTGACTTCGCTGAACAGAAAGCGGCTATGGCATATTCACCACCCGAAAACCGGCCTGGAATATTTCGATCTACCAAGCAAAACCTGTCCAATGTTTTTGGGTGTCTTTTGATGTAGTAACAAATGTCTTTGTTTGAACAATACGATTACAGAATCTTTTCATATCGAACCAGAAACGATGATTCATTATCATCCGCCTAACAAATTTACGGTTAATTGTTAAAAATGCGTTTTCCACTTCCATTTGGAATCATATAATACCAACATGGGTCTATGAAATAAGTCAGGCTTTGATTCGTTGGTGTAACCGCGTTCATCCACTGCAATTCTTTATACCCTCACACATAGATGTCTTCCCAATCATCGTCGCCGTCTTCAATCTGAGATATCAAGGAGGGTACTGCGGCAGCTATTCCGTCACTAGATCGTTCAGAATTAAATCCTTGATTATCAACCATCGTCAAAGAGGTATGAACACTAAAATCTAAGGCAGGTTTAGATTGACCCAAATCACTCTGCAAAAGTAGTGAATTTGAAGGGAGTGGCGTGCTGTTGACGCGGCGGGGAGTGGTATAATCCGAAGTCGAGCGACCGCGACCCGATAGCCCTGGGGGTGCGGAAAATGGAGTGGATGTATACTTAGTTGGTTCATTGTGTGACCATGCATTACCAGGGGTCGAAATGCCAGAGGGCGTCAAACTTGCGGAAGAGATGGCTTGACCAAAGGATTGATACGCCCCATTCCCCTTCCAAATCTGATTACGTCTAGGAGGAAAGTCAGAAACAGTAGCGCGCCTTTTGAACGCAAAGGTGGAACTTGTATCTATCGGTAGTAACCCTAAAATCGTGTCAGAAATTTTGTTTTCGAAGACTGCGTTGATTATTTACTGTCAACGGGTGGAGGGAGGTTATTGGCTCTGAGATAATGCAAGTCAGTTCCAAGGCACGGTAGTAGTTTATTATGAGACACAAACTTTGCAATCATCGCTTGCCTATCCTGTTCGCGGAAGTAAGCAGCGATGGCCTCTGGGCTTGCCCTCGCCACCTCATTCCATCTGAAAGGCTTAGGATTAGAAGGGCTGTATATTTTGCATAGATATATCAATGTTCTGATAATAGATGTAGACTACAGTTGAACATACCTGACAGGCGAGGGACTTGCACTACTTTCCGACGACCGGTCGAGCTTCTGTCTGTCACCAAACATATGTCCGTCATTTGCCGATCTGAAAGGTTTTGCGCCGACTGACCTTTTGGGGGTGACCGGTTCATCCATACTACGCCGAGCGGAAACAAAGCCTGGAAAGTACGAGCTAACATGCCTTTAGTATGCCTCAAAACTGGACTGAACTTTTAACTTACTCAGGTTTTTCGTTGGGTGTAGTATCAGGTGAGCTGGGTGAAAAATCAGGTTAAATCTACATCATTTTGAATACTTCCATCACTTACTGTTCAATTTCATTTTCTGAATTATACGACATCGGCGAAAAATCTGAATCGCTGATTTCGGGAAGGTCAATATAGTGCATCATTTTGTATCTCTTCTGAGGTGCATTTGGCATTTTACAGTTGTCGAACTGCTCTTTACCACGACTGTGTTGGTCATTATTAAAATCCTGCCAAGACGACATGCGTGCGGTAGTTCAAGTTCGGGGGGTGGCGCAAACTTTCAAGGTGCAGGAGATCGCCTTACTTTTATAAATTTGATAGTCACGACCTAATATAATTGTGGCAGGCCACGAGGTATACACAAGCACGTCATGCCGCCGTACGGTCTGACTGGGATGTTCACAAGCCTTGTAGGCGCCCGTATAAGTAGACTTATTCCTTCAAGTCCGTATCCAGAAACCACGGGATGACCGTGCTAACGTTAGCAAGGTGACATCCATAGAAGTGCAATGAGACCGCACAGAATCCACCAGTCAATATTCACGACCCGTATCTTGGGAGAGGATTTACACGAAGTCTTGAGATGGAGTCATACCAGAAGCCATTAACCGACCTTGAGAGAAATAAGGCCATCAGAGCAGGACCCTAGGGCACGAGCACTTTTCCAGAGGACTGGGTCGCTTTCTACTGGACGTAAACCGAAAAACCGCCGCGATGTGGCCGGGCCACCGCAAGAATTCGATGCAAAATGACTCGCCACTCGGTCGTCCATGTGAGAAAAATCACACACCGCTGTGTGAGAACTACCAAGGAGACATCTGTCAATTTTTTCTGCGCCCGGAAGACCATCAGAAGAAGAAAGCTGGACTTCTGGTACTGGCGTGTTCTTTCGAGAACCTCTTATCTCATCTTGATTACTGCGAATATTCGTGGACGGTGAAGGAATGTCCGCCGGGGTGTAGATCGAATCAGATGCAAAAGAAGACAAAGAAAACCGACAGAACGAAGAAGGAAAAGAGATGAGAGGGGGATCTCATATAGACAGACTGCCACGCATGCACCAATCCATGATGGGGAGCAAATTCACCAAGTGCTGCAGTTCCCGAGCCAAAGACCTCGGCACTAATCTTCCTTCTGAACAGAGAACAATGGTAACAATGGGGTTAAAGGTCGTTGCAGGGACTGATTAAAACACCGGTTGTCGATAATGATCTGTGCTGAGACTTTGAACGGAAGTGTCTCTACACGAAGTCCACGATAAATATCCATGAGACGTCCCTGAAGCTCAAGTCCCGCCAAAATGATATTGATCGCGACGATCCGGGTGGAGCGAGAGATTTGAACCGTAAGACACTTTGCTGATGGCAGGCAAAAATGATTAATGAAGTACTAGGTTCGCGGATGAGTCAAATCAGGGGAAAAACTGGGAATCGTTGGTGAACCGCGCAAATGAAAGGAGAACTGGCCCGTCCGCCGCTGCCCACAACACTCGCAAAAAATCGTGAGATATTATTTGTCATCGGCTGCGGCAAGTCGGCAATTTTTTTTTCGCAGTCGAGTTCTGCCGGATAACAGAAGTACAAATGATCTAGAAGACTGAGACTGGGCTGTAGCGCAGTAGATTTTAACACCTACCAAAGCTCGAAATTTGGAATGTAGTAATAGGTCTCCTAACCGTGAATTGCGAAAAGAATAATAAAGAGTAGAAGCAGGTAGATTAAAACGCTTTAAATATTGTGAACTTGTTTTGCAAGTTCAAAAATGAAGTCTACGCCGCTACAGCTACTGTTAGTGGCATCGGGGAAAAGAGTTAAAAGCAGCTAAGAGGTTCGATTTATCGTTTGATAAATTATTAAGCCCAAGTCTTCTCGAAAGTCAACTTGTGCTAATCCTTATCCTTGCAGCAAGGTATAAATCCCATTAAACAGCAAGAAGCATCTTGGCGGGATCTTCGAGGTATTCCTTGACTTTCACTGTAGAGAATAATGACGTCAGTAAGTGAACTTGAATTCACAATTAATTGTTCAGAAATGCTTACCAAGGAAGGTAACAGCCTCACGGCCGTCCATCAAACGATGGTCGTAGGTAAGGGCGACGACCATGATGGGACGAATGACAATCTGTCCGTCGACAACGACGGGGCGCTCTTTGATGGTGTGCATACCTACAATGCCACGTAATGATTTAGCGTCCTGTGGAAACGACGGGATACGAAAGACATACCGAGGACAGCAGCTTGAGGCAAGTTGATGATAGGTGTTCCATAGAGAGACCCGAAAACGCCTCCGTTAGAACTAAGATCGGATTAGAAGACGCGTATGCGAGATAACAAGAATGAACAAACATGGTGAATGTGCCTCCAGCCATATCCTCAAGGCCCAACTTTCCGTCGCGAGCCTGATGTCTTAAGTTAGAAAATGCGATAGAAAGAAGGGTAAAGGGACGCACCTTCTTGCCCAAAGCAGCGACTTCCTTCTCGATGTCAACGAGTCCCATTGCCTCAGCGTTTCTCACCACAGGCGTAACCAATCCCTTGGGAGTAGCGACCGCAACACTCAAGTCAACGTAGTCGCGATAAACGATCTCTTCGCCCTCAATGCTGGCATTGGCAGCAGGGATCTCCTTAAGCGCCAACACGGAAGCCTTGGCAAAGAAGGACATGAAGCCCAGCTTCACATCATGCTCCTTCTGAACAGCATCCTTGTACTTCTTGCGCATGTTGATGAGAGCAGACATATCAATCTCGTTGAAAGTGGTTAACGATGCGGCGGCATTCTGCGATTGCTTGAGACGCTCAGCGATGCGCAGACGCATGCGGTTCATTTTCACCTGGAAGCAATTGGTTGATAAAATTAGTTGGGTGAGCAATGAGGTGTACGCACCCTGGTCTCATTCCTGCTACCAACAGCAGGTTTGGGGGCGGCGGGTGCACTTTCCTTCTCCTTTTTAGGGGCCTTCTCTTTTGAGGACTCCTTTTCAACCTTGAGCTCCTTCTTGGTGGAATCCGAAGGTTTGGGAGGTGGTGGCAGCTTCTTATCGGTCTGTTGGTCGCTAGGTTCCTCAGCATCTTTAGTTTTGGGTTTTGACTCTGTTTCTGAGGGTCCCTTCTCTTCTTTTGGTGGGGGAGGGGCGGGCGTTGAGGCTGTAATACAAATTTGGAGGATTACTACGATAAAAAAGGATTGTAAAAATGATGACGTACATTGGCTAACCTCTCCTTCCTCAATAACGAAGAGATCTTGCCCTGGAACAACGGTATCCTCCTCGTTCGCGAGTAGTTTCACGATGGTTCCAGCTTTTGTTGCGTTCACCGACACATCAATCTATATTATCACCCAGCCGGACGGAAAAAAGGAAGCATGAAGCAAAAAAAAGTCAGAAGGACCGGTCGGAGCAGACCGTTCCTAGTTCCAACGGACCTTATCAGTCTCGATCGTCGCGACCTCCTCGTCGACTTCGACAGTGTCGCCGACTTGCTTTGTCCACGTCTTCAATGTACCCTCGGTAATGGATTCCGCCATTTGGGGAACTTTAACAGTCTCGGCTAACGAAAGAGTTCTCCTTTAGTCGGTGCTTGTCGAATAGATGATATACAAACCTTGTAGCAGACGACTTGAGTGGAACTGTGCGATCCTGGAGCGAATCCTGACCAGCAGATTGTGAGCACTGTTGACCGGCCAACAGCCGATGCTTGAGGACGGATCTACTCACAGGACTTTTGAAGCATCCTGGAGATGCTGAGGTCGCAGTAGAGAGCGACCGCGCGCGACGGCGATGATACGTTTTGAGAGCATTGCTGGAGACGGAGGAGGAGGATAGTATTAGAGTCTGAAATGGGCTGCCAGCTGCATCATCCACACGGTAATCTGTTTGGCCCAGCTTGGCTGGTCTCCCTGACACACCGCATATGACAGGACACCGTCAGAGTCCGACTCATCCTTCATATGTTTCTTTTTCTTCCCTCTATTGGAAAATCGAATTACCGCAGGGAAATCCGGACAACTACTTTCTTCACAGTTCTTTTTGTTTGCCAAAAAGAATACTACGATTTTCGTATGGCTCCCAATTGGTCGATATCGAACAACCGATGAGCAGAGCCTTGCACAACCTAGCTGGTCACGCATATCAGCGCGTATGATTTTAATCGTCAAAAAAAAACCATTCAAAAAATGGCGTCTAAAGGCCACAAAGAGGGACTCAAGAAACGCTTCCTGATCATGAGCAGTTGAGAGCAAGTTGACAGTCCTGTGGAAACCGTGAGAATAACCTTCCGAATGAAGTATAGTTCCATAAATAGATTACCCACCAATCTATGACGTCAGTTCACTTGGGGCTGGATTGCCTCTTAACCAACCAACACAGATTGCCATTCAAAGAATACCATAATGACCACCAAATCCGACTCTGTTATAAATCCCAACAATCCTGATCGTATGGATTTCCTCTTCCTACTCACATAAAAACTGTTCTGATAGAGCGAGACACGCTTTCTTTCAGCCGTTACACGTAACCAACCAGACTCAGGAAATACAACTAGAACTGAAGGAGAGAAAACCATGCCTGGAAGCTATCCATCGAGTCCAAAAGATAGTACGCTACTCTATCTTTCTTCTTCATTCTGTAATCGACCTCATTGTTTTGCAAACGAAGCTACCGCATCTGGTGGTTACTCAGCAACGCCAGAAAGCGCATGGTCGGACAAGTCGCAGCGCGGTACTGACTTTCCACTAGGGTCTGAAGGAAGTAGTGCAAACTCTACTGGAGAGAGTCTCAATAATGACAAGGGCCTAATCGATCAATCCACGAATGGTACCAGCTTGGTTCCTGAGATACAAGACGCACAACAGGGTCGGGACAAGTCATCGGACTTTGGAGAAGATGCATGGGGAGTCGAGCAAGGGGCAGGGAAGGATTTTTGATTTATTAGGAGCTCATGTAACTACTCGAATCTCGATGCACATAGGCCATGCGATCTTCGGACGAATACACCACAGATAATTTAAGCATACTAATTGTCGCATAATTAAAGCTGAACAAAAAATTTCACTGCACCCGGTACTATAGTGATTAATGGAAACTATTTTGCGTTCAGAATCAGTCTCAAGGACGTCGAATTTTGGGTAAACTTGCAAGATAAAATTAGTCCTTCAACTTTCTCAGGACGTCATGAGTGTTGCCCGCCCTATCATACATCAAACCCTTGACCCTTTGCATCGAAATTGGGAATACCCCGAAGTCATAGACAGCAACACTTTGCTGATCTCTACTTGTATGCAACCACTCGTCGAGTTCATCCCCACAGAGATCATCGGCCTTATCATTGATGAAGTGGTTTTAGCAGACAAGAAGCTGGGCGCCTTCAAAACCGTCAAAGCATGCTCGCTCACCTGTTATGCATTTCTTCAACACAGCAGAAGACACATATTTTCCGATATCTATGCTGGAGAAACCGATAAATTGCTGAATTTCTGCAACCTTCTCAAGGACTCGCCGTGGATTGGACAACACGTTCGCTCTCTGTGGATTGTCCTACCAGGCCGATCATACTCCTTCGACCAGAGCTTACTTTCAGTGCATCATCATTTGAAGCATATGGATCAGCTAAAGTCCATTGTCATTAAAGGATACTCATTGGAATGGACAGTTGACATTCCACTATCACTCCGATCTACCATCGTACACCTAATGCATCTTCCGAGTGTCGTCGATATCCGGTTCATTAAAATAATCGCCATCTCTCCCTTAGATCTGGCGCCTTGCAATCTTCACACTCTTACGATGACTAGTGCGAACTTTATGGACAAGTGTAGGCCACTACAATCTATTAAGTGTCATAAACTATATCTGGAAGACGTCATACCCAGCCAGTGGATCCGCCATCTACAAAAAAGAAAATTATTCATTGATCTCAAAGGGCTTTGCATATATCTGAGCAGCTATATCCAGCAATCTCTGTATTTTCAACTTTTATCCGACATACCATACCTCGAGGAACTTGATTTGCGAATATCAGGTATGGCCTACTTTCGTATTCCTCGTGTTCCATCAGAAATCTCGTAACTTTTCACTGAACCCTTTCCAGATTCTACCTACTCCCTCTTTCCATCTATATTGGCTGTTCCACCTCCTTCACTGAAATGCCTCAAAATTCGTATCCACAATTCTCATCTTTCTATGTTGACATGCCTAATTGATAGGCTCAAAAAGGTGGCCGACACGGCCGGCCATCTTGTCCAGCATCTCAGTTTTAACGTGATGTCACGTTCTTCGTCAATCTCTCAAGTTCCTTTAATCCAAGACGTTCTTGCAGACTCCAGCAAATGGCCAGTATTGCAACGCATGTCACTTCGGGTGTATGTGCGAGATATGTGGCCGTCCTATGATGCCCCAGAGGCCGGCTGGGAAGACGATTTGAAACTTCGATTGCGCAATTTTCTGGAAAACAGGCAGTCAAATTTTGGATTTTTTTACTCGATTACAGACGCTTGGACTGAACACTACGATGAAGACGATAAAATTGACTGGCATGAAATGGTGAGGAACCCCGCAGATTAGATTGTTTGTGTTTAAAAAATATGCTCAAAGTTGGTACCTATGCATAGCACTGACAATAGGACACTCCTCTCAAATATATTCGCTACTTCGTTTTACATTTCGTCTTGTACAGAATGTCTTTGACAAATGCATAGAAAATAGGGCTTTCCATTCATAGGGGTGGGTGAATAGAACTGATTTACAAGCTCCAACAGAGATGTATACTAGCCAGGCGATGCGATTACCCTACACATTTCATGTTTGTGTGTATTCGATTATCATGGACTGCATTACCCAAGTCGACAAAATGCATGATTGAACCAAGATGTTCAATGCAAGGGGGTCAATTCGAGGAACTGAGCCGCGCTCGATACGGATCCACATTTTCAATTTCTCACTATTCCGATCATATGCAGTCTGGAAGTGCCACGAGAAAGGCCAACTTTTTGACTGACCTGCAAAGATCTGAAAAGCGATGATCAAGCTCATAAGAGCAAGTAGGGCCGTCGTAAACAGAATGATGACTTACGTCTACCTCCTCGTACAATTTCCAATCGCTAACAATTACTTTAGATTGTTGGGTAGATGTGAGAGCAAGAGGCTTGAAGGTCTGGGTGCCGTACTTGGTGCAGACAGAGTATGCATTGCCACGGCGATGATCTTGAATGAAGTTATTTAATGGCTTGGGGTCTGAGAAACCCAGACTATCACTCCACAGAAAATCGTGCCAAACTGAAAGATGGTCCTGACGACGCATAATTGTGGCGAACACGGATGTTTCAATGCCGCCTGGCTGGTGAATGATAAAGCTGGCCTCCCCATTGCTCGCTGATTTGATGGAGCATGCCTGCTTTAGAAAGTTTTTACCACTGATTTTGTTCCTCCACGACTTTACGTTGCATATAACAACCTTGGGTGGGCCGTGGAGGACCGACTCGGGCTTCAATGGATCCATTTTGAAGTACAAGTCGGCACTGGCGCGTCCGTTCATGGTGACAAGATCAACGTAGGTCGGAAAATCCATAGGCCACTGAATTTCCCTCGTTGTATCCTGAGACAGAAGTGCGGAAGAGTCAACGTTCATGTTGAGGTAGCAATGTTGGGGTAGCAATACGAATCGAAGGCGGGCTAGAAGAAGATGTCGAGGATAGCGAGAGATTGAAAACACGCGGCCTGGTATCACAGCAGACATTATTAATCAGTTCCCGGTTCCCTTTGTACATTCCCATAGGCTGACCTGGAGGCATATTACCCCCGAGAAAATGGGCACATGGACAGGAGGGTGGAAGACTATGTCCACAGATACGACGAAAATCTAATCGGATTCCAACCGCATGAGAGTTCTAGGATTTAGAATACGTCTTGGAATTCTAAACTTGTACTATCAGAATAGCAGGGTTGGCACTCACCTCTGATTAGGCATCCATAGCTAATCGATTGAAAGGTGGCCCGTATAACCTCTCTACCGCCTCATCGATCTCCTCATTTAGTGGCACCCATCTCATTTTGTCAATCGATTTGATTGTAAGCTACCGCAGCGTTGCCCGTTGACGATTAACCTGCCGTGTCGTGATAAACTCAGGAGGTCCAACTCCGCGCAGTGTCTGAATGCCCCCTCCATAAAAGCAGAATAAAATAACAGGCTGGCAGAGATATTCCCGGGATCATTTCGCGGCACCGCCCAATGCCCATGCGCCATGGCATGTCATCCGGCTGCTTCCGAAAGTGCACGGGGATCAGACCACAGACGTGCAAACGCAAGCCTACGTCAATGGGCATTTGAAGCTGCTGTAAATCGTAATTTACTAAGAGCATAGGCAATTAATATCTATGATTTATATGCCGCTGACATGTACGTTTTGAGACACAAGTTGCCTGTGCCCATGTAAAAACTGATCTTTTCCGTCATTCGCCGAAGGATACTTATTTAAAGATCCGCTCCAATCAGCCGCTGATGGCCGTACCCACTCACTTTCGGTCGATCAGTAAGGCATGGGCAAGAGATAGTTTTAGAGCTCGAGAATGATACACAATTCTTATAACTACTTTCCATATTGTTTGCATTGCTTAGTATGGCAAGAAAAATTCAAAGACAGAGCTGAGAATAGTTAAGCCTAAGTTGACTCAGTGATTGGTTGGTCTGTCGGTGTACAAAAATTAGTGGCCGGTACACAGTTCCTCGTTTTGCAATGGTGCCGAGTTCAAGAAGTATCAGAACGCTTCCTGTCAGTCCTCCTCGTAAAAAGTGGCGCTTATCCGTGCTATGTGCGTGGGACCGAGTTAACTAGTCCTCATAGAAGGTTCTGACTTCAATGGATGGCAGTGAATTTGAGGTATTGCTTTGGTAAAATTTCCTGATTGTGTACCATTATTTCTACCTCAGGTTACCTCATAATTTAAGAATAGTTCTAAACCATGACCACTTCGAAATTTATCGAGCCTGTTTGCATGATATTTGTATTAATTCCAATGGCATTGTTTGTTCCATTCTTTGCAAATAGTAGTATAATTCGATATACTAGAACTAGACAACCGTAGCGTTACTGAAATCACTGTTTGTCGAAAGATCATACTAGATGCACAGTATCTAGCCGACGCGGTTAGCTCTCCTGAGTAACTTAATGCATCATTCATTACTCCTAAGCGTCGCCTGTGTATATGAGCGCGGATAATAGGTTAAGTCCTCGGAAATGCTATAAGAGCAGAAGAACAGAGTCGATTACAAAACATTACTAGTCGTATTTCTACGCCGGTCTGTTTAAGAACGAAGACCTTATGAGCCCATTTTATATCCTTGAGATTATGGTTGTCAACGTAGGGTCGCAAAAACCGTGAAAATATTGACAAGGAACTATTCATTTACAGTGATGTAGTAGGCGAACATCTAAACGAGGATTTCGGCAAACTAATATCTTTTGTCCTTCGAGTAATGTTTAATACGGTAACATAATTACCAATAAAGGCGAAAGCGATCTCTGATTGGCGACCCCGCAATGTTATCGGGGAACTCCAGGTAATTGGCGTCTTCGTTTTCGAGCAGTTCAGCGCATTCAACAACTCAGGGCCTGCAACGATGGAGCAATAGCAAGCCTGGGTCAGCAAGTAGAAGGCCTTAAGGGAGACAGTCAACGCGTTCTATCATGGTCATGTGTAAGTTTAATCATCAGTGGCCAGATTAGTGCAGCGAATTATCACCAGAATCCTCATTTTAGATGCATTATCATGTCATAGCTGAGTACAAGACAGATAAAATTAAATACCTTTCCTTTTCTAACATCCAAGATGAGCCATGAACAGCTTTAAATGGGCGGTCGTATGTTCTAAATATAATGTGGTGATATGATCCTTTGTCGACAAAACGATTTACAGTAAGGATAGTACGAGAATGTTTGTCGATCTTTGAAATACATGTAGAGTTGATCTCGGTTGGTTAAGGATTGAGCGAAGACTACAAAAAACTCTTGGAGCACTCGAGGCCTCGAGAAACGATTGCATAGGAAAAAATATAATTATGAACTGTGTTGAACGGATAACATAACCGCTTGGGCAACGTGAGCATCATCTCTAACTTCTGCCATACCCCGCCCAACTCCGACTCGGGTATTTCCAGAAATAACTCTGCTCCATCAAGGTAAATTTCTCTCGTACCACAACGACCCTCAACGGTTTCCGTCTACCGACTTAGACCCAGTCTTGGCCTCCCAGCAAAGCTGACTAAGTCAGAACTACAGGATGAGGCTTCCGCGAGATAGTGTCCGTTGATCCTGTTTCAGATGCACGCCTCGCATAACGAGTATTAAATGGACCATGGGCCTCCGGCAAACCTCGCTGTCTAGTTCACCTCCAGTCATTGGAGGGTTTCTTTCCCGAAGTCCACCACCATCACTGCAAACTTTTTGAAACCGCGCTTATTTCGAACATGGAGGACATGGTATACACTAACAAGGTCCAGACTGCTGTTTTCCCGACGGAAATCTTTGACCTAGTCATCGATGATTTAGCGGCAGCGGAGAATAGGAAAGACCTTCTGGCGTGTTCACTTGTATCCAAATCCTTCCACTTTCGGGTCAAACATCATTTGTTCGCGACTCTACAGCTATTGGGTGGTCCGCAATTTCAATCCGAGTACAACCGGAAACAAAAAGGATGGCTGCAAACGTTGCTCAACCTCTTGGGGGAAACGGATCGGCTTGGGACGGCGGGCACTGTTCAAACATTGGTATTGGGGAACATATTCAAGGATGTTGCTCAGCTTTTCCGACCCTGTTGGCTGCTCATGGATCCTACTGTACCATCAATTCTGCAGAGACTCAGCGGGGTCAGAAAATTCGTGTTCAAAAACGTGATTCGCACAATTCGGTGGGGCAGCTTTAGCGAGGAACTGTCATCCTCTATTTTGAGACTATGCGCTTCCCCCTCACTGACGTCTCTTGAGCTGCAAAACATTACTCGTCTTCCTTACAACCTTCTTCCCTGCTCTTCCAACCTCGAATCTTTGTCTTTGATATATACTGCTATAGTCTGGAAACCCACCGAAGAAGGCGAGTGGCCTATATACCATTTTCGCTTCACGTGTAACTGACCTTACGATTCCTTGTCAGACTTTATTTTGTTCCCGCCAAACTTCGAATTGGTATCACTCAAAAATTTGCGCAATTTATCAATTACTATTGGCGCACCATTTACCAATAGCGAGGCAGAATGTCGTCTGGTCCTTCCAAATCTCTGCCAAATGCTTCGCATCGATAAATCGTACTCTAGCCCTATTGAGGTTCTCAATATCACCATCGGATACGAAATCCTATTCGACTGCGACGACAACGGTTCCATAGATGCCCCCAATTCACGAAGCCGTCTGGACGACCTTGACGCTGTTTTGTCTAACCCCAAATTTTCCCACCTCAAGACCGTAAACTTGAATATTGCCTGCAAGAGACTGGGACAATCTCTCGACCCCAAGCTCCAAAAACATATCCAGCTACACGCGGAAAACATTCTTCCGGACCTTCGCTCCATGTCATCAATCACATTCTCAATGAAGTTGACGGATTATGTGTTTTAGGCAACCATGCTATCGAAACTTGAGGAGTTTCCGGATTAGATTTTATCCGAGTGATGTACTGCACCGGAAAACAGTTGATTTGATTCAAAATGAAAATAAGAATGGATCATAGCCTAACGATGTAAAAAAAGGTAACGTAACTGCAAGGAGATGTTGAAGTGGATTTCAGAGCGTGTCACATGAAAAAGTCGAGCGCCTATTACCCCTCTAAGCCATTTGCTTCGTTATTTTTAGTTTTACGCGCCACCCATTCATTCTCTGATTTCTTGTTGTGCTTTCTTGACATCAAATGCGACCTTAGTTTTTACAAAATCTTATGTAACACTTCGATTCTTTCAAATGTAAATTACCTCGGAAGGCATGTGTTTACCCAAGTGTAGGAGTTTACAATTGTTCACATACGTCTCGAGTAATTTCTTGAGTTTGTCGTAAACATGACGGTAAGCGGCTCCAATACCTTTGTCATTCCTTTCATAATGCTAATGAAATAGTTGATTATAATCAATTCTTTTTTGAAATAAAGGTCGAATGAACACCATGTGATGTGTAAATATCCGTTGTTTTAGGGATTCTATATACGCCTGTCGAGCCCGTAAAGCTATAAAAGAGGCAGGATCCGAAGGGAAACCTCTACAAAGCTCTACGATGTACAAGATCGTCAAATTCTCCACCCTTTTACTTATTCTCTCCGGCTCAGCGGCTTTTTCAGCGGCTCAGGGTGGCCTAGGGGACCGATGTAAGTGTTTATCTAGCTGCAGGGTTACGACGTCAACAAGTTGCTGCCCAAATTACTGATATGACTTGCAATGTTACCAGGCTCAGGTCAAGGAGTAAGTTAGCACTGAATCTATGTCATGGTTATCCTAATGCATGGCTGTTCATTATTCTTGATAGGACTGTAAGTGCATATGATCGTGCTTTTTGGTGTGATCACTCAAATACAGGACATATGTTAGGTAACACTGGACTTACATGCTGCAAATCGGTTCCGTACCCCAAGTGAGTGGCATTTCGCCATGCATGCATATTTGGAGGATATTTATTCTAACGGTCATTGTATTCTCATAAAACTCAAGATGCGCACAACTGCCTCCAGGAGTGCTTTGCTAAGTAGTAAAATATCGAGCACCTTCCGCACGCTTAGCCTCTATGTGAGCGGCTAATTCTGTATCTGTCAGTCTTTCCGTCTAATAAAGATATCATTTAGGCACTTTCATCGCGGCTTAAGCATCAGCAGGCGGTCTCGAAGATTCAGTGAAAATTGAATGACACTGCACACGAAAACCGTCCATTATGTAGCAACTTTGTGAAATTATTTACCAATTATAACCATGCCATGGCTCAGATTTGTTTCATTGCTGATATTGTATAACTCATGGTGGTTTCTGACGACCATAATTCAGTCAGTGCATAATATAAGTTGGTACCAGCACACATCACGCCTCGGTTGGTAGTTAATTGATAGGATTTTCAACAGTTATGGGAAATGACAATATATAGGGGCTTTCCGATCAGACTCTGATTTACAATTTTTCGCAACAGGTGCCATGAGAGTCGAACCAATTATATTTTGGGAGCCTAATAGGATTGCCATAAGAATTCTGCAGTAGTAGATTCAACCGTCAATTTGAATCTGTCGCACACGGGTAATCTGTATACCCCGTACTCCAATCCTCCGGGCTCCGGTTTGTTTGTAAATGGGCCATATCAAGTACATTGTCGAGTGGTTTACCATGCAAAACGCGATTCGCCAGATCAGGATGGGTCACCCAATTGAAGCCAATGGCGATAGCGTCTGCCTTTTTAGACGCTACGAGCAGCTCGCCTTCTTCTGGAGTTACGCAGGCATTGATGATAACTTTTGCGTTCTTGACCAAATGAGCGTATGATTCAAGAACATCATGACGTGTCGAACGTGAAATTCCTAAGTAAGATCCAGAAGGAAATCGATTATCAATGGGATTTATGCCGCGAGAGTGAAACGCACCATCGTACTGAACATCATACGCGTCTTGATATCGAACCAGACATATATAGCTGATGCCTAGTTTATCGGCCTCAGAAATGAAGTATGAGTATGTATCAAGGGTTTCTTGGAGAGGCATGCTGGAAAGCATAGTCAGTTCTATTTCACAAGAGGATCCTAGTCAAAAGAATATACATACCCCATGTCGTTATCACCACCAGCAGGACTGAGTTTGACGGCTACATTCTTGCCAAAGGATTCGATCATGACTTTCAGGACTTCGAGTGCAAACCTTGAACGATTTTCTATACTGCCTCCCCATTCGTCACTTCGGCGATTACTGGTACTATCAAGGAATTGTTGAATTATGTAACCGTTAGAACCATGCACTGCAATTATGTGTAGTTGTGGAAACTGTTGAAGAGGAAAATTGATTCGATTGAACATACACTCAACGCCGTCGAATCCTGCTCTTTTCGCATTGATAGCGGCTTGTCTAAACTCCTCTACTATTTCCCAAGGATTTTCAATAGCTGTAGGCTACTTCAGCGAATTTCACTGTTAGTCGAAAATGTGATGACGGCATCGAGAGCTTACCACGACGTAACCTGGGCATCCAGGAAGCTCTTTAAACTTGCCACCTCGTGCAGCAATTGCAGATGGTGCATATACCGGCTAGGGCATAGAATTCATATCAGGAAGATATAGGTGACGACAAAAAATTCAAAGCATACAATTCCTGCAAGCTTCTGCTGTTCAGCATCCGGATGACTTACTCTTCCAGCTAAGCATTCGACATTGCATCTGTAATCAACCTCATGCAAAAGCGTGAGATGTCAGAATTCGTACCATGCCAAAGCTAAAAGAAAAGATGGACGTGAGAACAGAGCAAATTTCATAACGTTGAAGACAGTGGAGGACTGACCTGTCCATAAATTAACCCTCGCGCTTGATGAACAGCATCTACAATCCCGGTCCAAAGCTTAACATGTTTATCCTCCCAAAGTCCCGGAGAATAAGGCCATTCAGTTCTGAGTACCTAGCTATGATAA
The DNA here is from genome assembly GCF_017499595.1 of Psilocybe cubensis. Lineage (NCBI taxonomy): Eukaryota > Fungi > Basidiomycota > Agaricomycetes > Agaricales > Agrocybaceae > Psilocybe > Psilocybe cubensis. Next base: position 1,345,519 of record NC_063006.1, on the reverse strand, counting down.
AAAACACGGAGAAGATCAATGCACTACACGAACCCTTGCCGGGACACCAGAATAGCTTCAGTAACGATGAGACCTGCTCCACCCTTAGCTCGCTGAATGTAATATTCTTTCATGAGCTCCGTTGGGTATGTGTCCTTCGCACGGTTTCTGGCGAAAGCTGCCATAGTAATCCGATTCTTTATTGCGAAATCACCGATTTGAAGTGGAGTGAATAGAGCCATCGAAGTCGTCGTGATCAGCTTAGAATTGCTGGGGTCGTAACTGAGACGAGGGACACTGGACGGAAATCCTGAATAGATCCTCAGAATTTATACTGCCCGAGAATCTCACATGAATTCGGTTGCGACGTTCGTGTGCCTCCATTGAATAAAAATCTTGAATGGAGTCGAAGAAGCCGTATGGAGGGAAACTCTATGAAGCAGCATTCATGTGAGCCATCCCTGGGTATTTTCCACCTCTATAATAACTTTAAACTGGCCCTATTTAAAGCCATGGAAGAGTTGCCACCGGGGAGGCCTGATCGTGGCTCAAGCCGCCATGGGCTCAACTTGTATTCTGGTCACTAGGCAGTGTCATGCAAACTCTGACCTGTACTTTGGCCAAATGCTGAAGACATGTAGAGTTTCGCTGTCTTAAAAGTGGTTTCAAATAGTTTATAGTTTAAAAGAAGCCAACAAGGCCTGAAGGAGGATGCTGAGTTTGGGTGAGATTGAAAAGGTTGAAGCGACTCCTGCAAAAGATATTCGCTTAGTCATCATTGGGACTGTTCGGCCCGAGACCATTGCATGGAAAGGAATGATCGGCGACAGGCTACAGCGGCGACAAGCCTAGCTTATGAACTGAACGTCGCGCATTTCATCGTTAAGCCCATCGATTTTCAACCTCAACCAGGTTATTACGAAGATTTGATTCTTTGGAGAACATCAAGGATATAACGACTACCTTACTGCTTTCAATATGAACATCAGAGTAGCCAAGGTAAGCCCAACTCCTTGCGATTCCTCTGCGCCATGTCAATGACTGATGCCAGGTCAGCGAAACCTAATTCATACACAACATCTCGTGTGCAGCAAGGAACTTCTCTCATAACATAAATCTTCCAGGTTGAGGACTTGATGGGGATGCAAGCATGCAACTTGCAGAATCTTCCGGAGAACTACATGATGAAATTTTGTATGTCCCATTTGCATCGTTTTTGAATGTGAACATGGTTCTGATAACTTTTCGTAGGGATGTACCATTCCATGACCTGGCCTCAGATATCATTTGTCGCTGAGGATCACAAAGGACGTATCGTTGGATATGTGTTGGCTAAAATGTACGTACATTCACACTCGCACGCGGAATCCTGCTTGACCTGTGAGTTTAGTGAGGACCCAAGTGAAGAAGGCACCACGGAGGAAATTCACGGTCACGTCAACTCGATATCCGTCCTCCGGTCATACAGACGACTAGGACTAGCCAAGAAACTTATGTTGCTCTCCCGTGCGTGCAATTCCACGAGAACTGTGCATTTCGCGATTAGACTCACGTTTTTACAGAGGAAGCGATGTCGTCCATTTACAAGGCCTCATACGTGTCTCTCCACGTACGAAAGTCGAACAAGGCCGCTATAGCATTGTATAAGGATACACTAGGGTTTGAGGTTGCCAAAGTGGAGAAGAAATATTGTGCGTGGCTTCAAGCCTCTTGGTTTCTTGACACTCATTTCTTAACATTCTAGATGGAGATGGAGAGGATGCCTTGTCAATGCGTCTTTCCTTGAAAAACCCTTGATTCGTGGAGAGCTACAGATATTGTAACTTATTACTACAAAGATACCAAAAGATACAGATTCGTATCAAGTACAATGCTACACTATTACAATACCGCCCCTCCTTCTATATCCTTATCGGCGCCTGATCTTCAAACCCTCTTCATCGTCATCGCCATCATCGTCCCTACTCCGGTTGTTGAACGCATAAGGCAATGGAACCTCTCGAGTGACGCGGTACTGATCCATATTACCAAGATGTTCATTTTCCAATCGATCTGTCATAAGAATCGTTCATCAGCCATTCGCTACATCATCGTGTCCGTACTCACAGAAATTCCATTGCAACCTCCTCAACATCTCCAGAAATCCGGCGATGAATGTGCGGACCATCATGTTTGGTCCGCTTTTAGGGATGTATATCAACCAGATGAATCTAATCAAGACATTCGATACCTGCGGGGCCAATGGTTCAAGATGTATGCAGGCTTTGCGAAGACGATCAGCTCACAATAGCAAAGTAATACATCTGGATAGATTTCCTTGAGTGTTTCACAAGTCATACAATTGGTCTTCGACTTACTGGTATATGGTTATTGTATATCAACTCCGGTCGCAGAAGAGGGTTGGTGCTGTGTATTTGCAGGACGGACCAGTCCATCAGGAAGTCCTAAGAAGAGGCTGTTGTTAAACATCGAAAACACCGTCTGTAGGCGGAAGATAAAACGCACCCAGGCAGAAGCATAAAATGAATATATAACATTAGTCAAACACCAGAGGGCAAAGATTGTTCCTCGTTCGTTTTCTATCGGAAGAGAACGGGGTTAACAAAATAAGCCGGCGCGAAAAGTGAAAAGACTAACGATGAGTTCTCCACAAAAAGTAGAAAAAATAAGCGACTATTCCACTGCCGTATTTTCCACCCTATGAGCGACGCAAAAGCACTGGTATCAGCGACTCCAAGGAATAATTTCGATTCAAAGGGGGGGCCAAACGTACATTAATTAAATGAGTAAGTAATTTCGAATCCCAATAACGTTTCACAGATTGAATTAGACGAATCAGCAAGGGCAAAGCAGCGAGAGCAAAGTAAGCAGGCCATGTTGAAGAATTGACAGAGCATTTTCTCCAGTCTGGATGGAAGTCGTTTACATAGACGCAGACAAAGAAATAGATGTTCGAGAGCGTGAAGATTAGACTACACAGTTGATCCCTGATATGATTCATGGTAAGCAATGTAAAGCTAATTTCAAGCAATCAAAACGTACCCCATCCAGAAATCGGTAAACTGCATGAACACAAAATAGGTGTCAACGCTACCACGTAGCGAAAAAATGAAGTGAAACTTACCTCAACACGCCTCGTTCCAGATATGAAGAGCTTAGCTACGTTCCTGACGAGCCAGTACCTCGATGATCTGTGCAGAAGATTGATAGGATCGAATACAATTATAAATGTAACACCCAGCCAAATGAGCGGCCATATCATTGGTGAAACATGAGGATGCTCGATTAGAGAAAAGGATAGCCAAAATGCATAGCAAAGTAGAGATAACAATATGGATGGGAGCTTTCATGAGAAGAATTTAGCGTGGTACTTTTACTTTTGATAAGACGCCCACCTCAAAATATTGTCGATAGTCAAGTTGACTCAGAACATCGATTTCTGAAGAACGTTTAGATCCTCGATCGTCAGATAAGTACAGATACCCACCGAAGATGAAGATGTAGTTTATTCTGGAGTTGGCCCATACAAGCAGGTTTGTGCCGACCAGGAATGTAAATAAGATTGGAATGAGTAAAATGGCGTAGATGAATAGCAGTGGACCCCATGCGGGTATAGCTTGTCTGGTACTCTGTTTAGAGACTAGAAATATCCGTGTTATACAATGTCCATGCCGGCAGAAAGAACATAATCACCTTTAACTAAACCCTCAATGAGTGCCGGAAGGGCAATTCCAATATATGCACCGGACCGGAAGGTGCTGAAGTGATGACTTTTGCTGCTGTTACCCGCGCGAAGACGTTTGGTAGCCATTTTCTTGTTACCACGAGCTTGAAAGGGAGAATATTAAAAAGGTTAGCACAATTATTGTTCGGGACATGCACGGGCACAGGGCATACCAAACGCCGCTGCATACAGGTCCTCCATCTCAGCCATCATCTGTGCAACAGCTTTGTCAGATGCGAATGCGCTTTTTTCAACCTGTAACATGAAATTCTTAGAATCGAAGCGACACGGAGCCGAAACATCAATGCCTACTTTTTCCGCCATGTATTGTTGTTGAACAGGGATCTAGAGTCAAAAATAATGTCAAGAAGAATCTTCATGAGACCGCACTAGATTGCGGTACCTTGGTCACTTTCTCAAACTTCTTTAGTGCCTTTCGGAACCCGGTTATATTAAGGACCTGAGGAACACAACGTTATTTAAGGGACCAGAGAAGCAAAACATTTACGTGCTCGATAATTGTGTAATACTTCAAGACCGCTAAATGCGAATGATCGAGCTATTAGTTGATAGATAGCATAGAAAGCCGCTAAATCACATACCGATAGTGCTCTAACACCGCCCTCTTAAGCTTCCTCTTTGCATATAGGTAACTGTCTGGGTCTGCAGACAAGGGAATTTGACGTGGCCCGGGGCTCTCTTGTTCGTCATTGTCGCCGGCGTCTGAACCTTCGCACTTCGATACGGTGTTACCCCTGGTTGAACCTGGCAAATCTTCTGGATCCTCGGCGCGCTGGGAGTCGGAACACGAACTATCGTTTTGTTCAGCTGTCTCGCGTTCCTTGCGCTTGGTATATGCTTTCAGAAACCGCGTCTTCGCTTTTGTTACGCCGGAGCTTGAGGCTTGATCAGATCCGGTTTTTGAGATGGCTTCTGACTTGGGAATAGCATCAGTTTGTATCGTTTCCGCTGAGGCTTCGAATGACTTCGGCGCTTGCTGTAAACTAAGGGTCAGATTTGGAAGAAACACCAGTTCGGTGTAAACTTACGGATGGTCTACCCTTGAATCTGAATATTGATTTGATCTTTCGCGATCGAATTCGGCAAAGGTCGCTTTGAGGAGGCGCAACTTTGGCAGGTAGACGGCCCAGATTGACGACTGATTTAGCAGCGCTAAGGAAATTCGTGGCCCATGAGGTTTGAGATTGTGCTTCCTATTACGATGGTCAAATCACTTCTATTTGTGTAAAGACAGATAACTCACGTGAAATAGCTTGCGGTGCTCCTGTAATTCAACGAGTTGAATTTTGAGCATACGCCCTCGGGTCAACATTTCCTTCTCGCGTGCCAAGTAGAAAGACTCCACTTTGTCGAGTTGGGCATCTAGGAGAATGAAGAATGACACTTCTTGGGGTGACAGATGGTTTAGCAGTTCATGCAATGGTAGCACCGAAAGTGGGTCAAGAGGACGTGGCGTGATTCCGTTGACTGTGGAAGAAGAAGTAAACGTCAACGGATCTTACAAGGACGACAACACAAACGTACATCGACTCGATACACTTTTGCCTCCACGTACCCCTGTACCTTTGAGACTACTGATATTGACAGATGCACGTCCTTTCGCTGAAGTTGATTTGACCCGATTTCCAGAGCTGAATGCTGAGGCTGAGGCGGGAGCCATAGAAGTTTCTGCGTACCTCCCCACCTCTGTAAGGTCAACGCTTGAAAGGTCCATGTTTCCAGTTGATTTAGGATCCTTTGTATGCGTTTCTTCCAGAGGACCATCATGTGAGTAGATAGACGGCGCGTAGTCCTCTGAACCAACGTCAGACGCGCGTGGAGCAGCTGGCGGGGACGGGAATTCGTCTGGGGATTCATCACTTGGGATAACATGGAAATTGAGTCCTTGTTGCGATTTTCTGATGACGGTGATACGTTTTTTCAGTCCACGATAGTCACTACGAGATTACGGTGAGTCGCAGTTGCAATTGCGCAAGAACCCTGGCTGACATGTATGCCCTCTTCCATTCCGGCGTCTGACCACTGATTTAGAGCAACCCTTGTTGATTGAATGAATGGCATAACATACCTGAGTATCCTGTAAGTATCTGTCTTCCCCTTTCAACCCTGTTTAGAAGATAGAAATGAAAGAAAGATTGCGCACTGAGCGAATTTCATGATCCAAAGGGTTGGGTGGTTAAGCGTGCGTTGCCGCGAAGGGTATCTCAGGTATAATGAATTGTCAGTAAAGTAAGAAAGAAACAAGGGTGTAGCATATATTGAGGTGTTTTAAACGACGTCCTTTCATAAGGGATCGTGAATGAAAGCCGTTCATGAAGCGAGGACAAAAAATTTCATGGACCTGCCAGTGACTAGTGACCCGACAGGCACCTCTATGACGTAATCACCGCCCAATCACAGCTCGCTGTTTGCTTCCGTTAGCTCCTTCCTGGCTCCTTCCATGCCCTTCAACAGGAAATGCGGTGGGTTATTCGATATCGACAGCAACGAGGAGCTCGGCGCGTACTTTTACGTATCCGCTCTTCAATCTCAGTTTTATGGCCCAATTATCGGAACTTCGTCTACGGTGATTTTGAAATGCGTTCTCGTCGGCGGATACCCAACCTGAGGTAAATTTTATTCCATTATCTTCAGTCGAACATCTCGCGGCCAGCCAACGCATTCGATGCAGCGCGCTCTTGATACTCTTTCTGAGTCTGAGGATTGATACATATCACACTCATGCCCAAAAATCCCGCTTAATTGCCTCCTGTCCGAGACACCCTTCAACACCTGCAAGTCTTTCTAGTCGACCACGAGCAAACAACCCTGGAAAATTCGCCGCCTTCGACAAGAATAGAACACTTACTTTGTGTCAGTAACGCCCGCATGGTTCAATCCTTATTGTGGTACAACCTCCTGTTCTTTGATAATTGCGACGTTGTGGCAATGAGCTTCTCAGGGTAACTATTTGTGACGGAGCACGTTGTCTTCTCTCGCCCGGATGGCCGAACTCAAGTATTCACTGCTTTTTATCGTGTTTAGTATCCAACATTTATCCCCCCTCTCCTGTACAGAGCATCGTCACCGACAATGGGTACGACGTTGCTTCGGGACTCGTAATAACACGTAACTAATTCGGTTTCAACCTCAAGAACTCGAAGGGTCCTTCCGAGACTATATACCTTGCACTATTGTGCCCGGAATCTTCTTGACTTTCTAAAGGGGAACCACTGCATGTTTATCGATGATAAAGTGCTCTAAGATGGTGCATTCGTCGACATGTTGTGTCATTCAGGTCGTTGGTCTTAGAGTTGGTTAGATATATGCACTCACACTGTTGGTACATTTGCGTCATCTGCGCTTACGGGTCCGTGACGTCGGCTGAACTCTTCCCCATTTCCTCTAGGGATTAGAGCAGATCAAACACATATAAGTAATGATTGGAGCAGCGTTACAAATCCTTTGGACCACCACAATATCCTCTTCGTTTTCTCTTCTAGGGTTGCCATGGACAGTGACGAATCGGAAAAGAAGGAAATCTTCTCCACCAGTGTCACCGTCGTCCCTGGGTCCAACCCATCTACAAACGTCCCAACGAGAGCGTCTTCATTGACTCACGCAGACCTCGACTGTGAGGCAGGAAAGGGACCAACCGAGTTCAGTGCAGCTACTGTCGATGAAAAGGCCTCAGAAGATGAGGATTGGGAAAGCGATCCGATTAACCCGAGAAATTGGGCACCTTTCAAAAAGTGGTCGGCGATGGCCATTGTTCGTTGAAATAATGCACTTTACCTGTCGCTATAATGACGACTATACTTTCCTCTAGGTCTCCCTGTATACGTTTATACCTCCTCTTGCAAGTTCCATGATGTCCCCAGGTCTTCCCGAAGTCGCAGAACGATTCAACATTCAGAATCCGACTATCGTGGCATTAACTTTGACCATTTTCCTTCTTTCCTTTGCGATCGGTGTAGGTCTCATCTTCTACAGCGGTTGCTTTACTGAAACGACATTCTCTTTAAATAGCCTCTATTTTTGGCGCCTCTATCGGAAATGTATGGACGGACATGGGTTAGTAGTCAATAAAGAACATATCCTGGACGGGACTGATAGATAGCAAACTTGTGAGCAGATTTTACACATTGGCAACCTGTTCAATATCGCATTCAACCTTGGCTGTGCCTTTGCACCGACCACAGGTGCACTGATAGGGTTCCGATTTCTTTGTGCGTGCCTTTGTTTTCCCGGAGCTTGAAGTCAGTCTCGGTTGACCCATCGCTACTTTTAGCAGGATTTTCTGGCAGTGCACCTATTGCAGTGGGGGGCGGATCAGTCAGCGACCTCTTCGACGCACGGGATCGAGCCAAAGCCATGGCAATGTATAATCTGGGTCCCCTGCTAGGTGTGAACAGCGATATTTGCGACGATTTTTACTCACTTTTACTCAATAATTAGGACCTGCCATTGGTCCCGTTGCGGGAGGCTTCATAACTCAAACTATAGGCGTTAAGTGGGTTTTCATCGTGATTGCAAGTGCGTCGGCTTTTGGCCTTGTCGTTCGGATTTATTCATCTTGTTACTCTAGTTTTAAGTGGAGTCGGTAGTGCTATTGCTATCCCCTTTCTACGAGAAACATACGCTCCAATCATACGTTACCGACGAGCCATGCGCGATGGTGACGACGAAAAGGCGGCCAGAGCTCATCCTGCTCTCATTGAAGCTCAAGGAAGCTTACACAAGATTATATGGGTCAGCGTGACTCGCCCTCTGGAAATGCTGTTTAGAAGCTTCATTTGTTTTGTGTTGAGTTTATACATGGCGTTGTAAGTCCGCTTTTGTAATTAAGCTCCTGACGCTCTCTAACAAATGCTGTTTGCATAGCAACTACGGTTTGTAGAGCATTTTTACGAACATAATTATGCCACTGACCGTCTATCTGATTATTACAGGCATCTACTACCTCATGTTTTCCACCTTCCCAGGTATGCAGCAACAAATGCATTAAAGAAGCTGCACCCCGAACTTAACCTTTTCCCAGCTCTTTTCAGCGATACGTATGGTTTCGGGGCTGGCGTCGGAGGCCTCGCATATCTCGGGTTAGGCTTCGGGTTTGTGCTGTCGACCCTAGCAGGCGCGAGATGGGGCGATTCACTCTACAAATATGTAAGATACATGTTTCCTTCATACCAGAATTTTGCTAAATATGATATGATACTGGATCAGCTTGCAAAGAAAAACGACGGAAAGCCTAAACCAGAGATGCGCATCCCCTTCATGCTTCTGGGGTCAATCTTGGCCCCAATTGGTCTGTTGTAAGTGCAATTCCCTTTGGTTGATTCAACGCAGTGACGAAATGAATTTGTAGCTGGTACGGATGGTCTGCTGAGGCTGGTGTCCATTGGATCATGCCCATCATCGGGACGGCTATTTTCTCATTTGGTGAGTGCCTATTACTCTCTTGTGATGTGAATCAATACTAATATGCAAATCGTAGCCTTGATGCTGACTTTGTGAGTGCCGTTACGAGTTATCGGACCTTTATTAATCGGATCATGTAGCCTACCTATCACTTTATACCTCGTGGACTCTTTCAAGTACGCAGCAAGCGCATTGGCGGCGGCCGCGGTGCGTTTTAGTCCTGTGCATTGTTTTTTAGATTTGAACTCGCCCTTTCCAACAGGTTTTCCGATCCATGCTTGGATTTGCATTTCCGTTATTTGGCAAACAGATGTACGATGCGTTAGGCAAAGGAGGAGGAAATTCTGTACGTCTATTTCCAATAATCTTATACACTTGCTCAATATGCGTTCTCTACATCAGATGCTAGCAGGCGTGGCTATAGTACTGGGGATACCATTTCCAATATGGATTTACTATAAAGGAGAAGAGATGAGGGCCAGAAATCCGTTGACGAAATAGAGCTGTATGTGACGACTTTCATGGACGAATGCTACAGTTCGATATGTTTCTTAGGATGTGTTTACCCTAATAGCGTGTATAATTATCTATACTCAACTTTGTTGTAATTTTCAAACTGCGCTGGCGATAGTGCGTTTTACAGTGACAGTGAGTAATTTAAAGGAGTCGGCTTCAGTTGAACACCATACAATCCATCTCCATACCAAAGAAAAATATCGGGCTATTTCGACGCCGTTTCATTTTCAAATTCATCTTAGATCGCTAGTGTTTTGATGATAGTCAATCCATGACACTTCGTTGACAATGAAAAATGCCCAGGGGTGTGTTGATTTTCGTCTTGGCAAATTGGAACTAACGTGAACCTTTCGTCACCTGGTCCTTGAATGCGTGTCGAGACCTCAATTTATGCCTCCACTTGATTCCCAACGACGTGGTAGTCATCTACGCGCTCAACTTTTCTGGCCGTTCAACTCGGGAAATGGATTAATGAATTCGAATAGTGGGAGATTCGTATCCCTGGATCGACCCTAGGCCATGGAGTGAGCACATAAAAGCGCCAGTCTCATGGTGTGAGCAGAGCCAGAAATCACTGTCGCCCAATTCCCTTCCACAATCGAAGATAATCATGTTTAAACTAGCCATTTCTCTTGTCGTTGCGGCTCTCGGTGCTGCCTCTGCTTACGGGCAGACAATTCCTGTCGGAGAGCTTTGTAAGTGGTGTATCATTATCATATCGAGTCCACATGAACTGTGCGTTAATTGCATGGTTCTCAGGCTCTGGAATTGCTGGGCCCCTCCCCGTGAGTCTTTTTTATTGTAATGAAGATATATAATTCTGATTCCATGATTTAGTATCCTTGTAAGCAACTGTTACGGACCTTTAAATTCATGGGGATCACCGAAGTCAGGTATGAGTAATAATCTACATTTTTCCGGTCGACGTTCTTTTCCTCTCCGATCCCTCCGATTGCAGTACACACAGGGGTATCGTCAAGCTCAGTTGTACATCGTATATCACACACAAACTCTCTCTCAGCAAGAGATCCCAAGTAACGCTGCGTAGTGACAATCATGGCTGCTAAGAATAGCTCGTGAATTGATTGAGATGATGGTGTTGGTGTCCGACGAATGACAAGTTGATGGCCAGGGTTAATGTGTTGACCAAGTGTTGACCCTGGTTAAAGCGTGACTGGTACGTGATACAATTCGGGTAAGCATCGTATTCTCGAGTTTGGATTGGCCATGCAGCTGGTTAGGCTTAGCCGCTGTTAACGATCGTTAATGGTGATTATAAATGCGCAAGAGATGCAAACGTAGGCGCCTAGTAGCGGTCCCGACATTGAGTATGTATATAAGCAAAGGCGATTCAAAGAAGGAGGAACATAATCGACTGCAAATAGCCTTCAAACTACCTATATCGCATCCATCACAATGTCCAGCCAGAATATTTTCAAACCGATTCAAGTAGGAAGTGCTCAGTTGAGAAACCGGATCGGAATGTCTGCTCTTACGAGGAACCGTGCCGAAGCGACATATCCTACCGAACTTATGAAGGAATACTACGAGCAACGCGCTATTGGCGGCGCAGGCATCATAGTCACAGAGGGCATCCTCATATGTCGTCAAGGGTGAGCAATATCTTCCAACGACCGAACGCGCCAAAGATTAATTACATTTACTAATTAGGACACCGTGGCCAAACGCTCCCGGACTCTGGGATGATAAACATGTTACCGGTTGGAAAGCCGTGACTGATGCCGTTCACGGGGCAGGTGGAAAGATTTATGCGCAGGTTGGTGACCTTCACTGTATTATTGAATGGCATGAAGCAATTGCTGATCTGAGTGAAATGATAGCTTTGGCATGGTGTGTATTCAGCATCTGTAGTAAGGTCACTCAACTAAGGTTTATCTAGCGGGACGGCTTTCCCATCCTGATACGCCAGAACAGAAACTCGCTGGCGAGGTAAGTCTACATTTATGCTTTCACTTTTAAACATGTAGCTGACGAGTGAGATTTCGAATAGCCTGTATACGCGCCATCTGCAATTGCTGCTAAAAGCCACGTTAGATTCCGCCAAATACCTGGAGAACCTGGGACAGTTACAGTACGTAGTCAGCGAGGGCCTTCCATAAGTCAAACCCTCATCTTGCATCTTAAGCCCACAGCTGTTGACGATCCTCGGATATTGATTGACAAATACCGCCATGCTGCGATCAACGCCAAAAGGGCTGGCTTCGACGGGGTTGAATGTGCGTCTACACCCACCAACTTTCTACTTCCAATTTTTTGCATATTTAAGGTACCTTTTGGATTTAGTGATGGCATCTAGCGGTGTTCTTCCACATCAATTCCTCGACTATAACAGCAACCAGCGTACTGACGAATGGGGAGGTAGCATTGAAAATCGCTCAAGATTCGGCATCTCGGTGCTAAAGACTTTGAAGGAGGTCTATGGTTCAGATGTCGGCCTGAAGCTTAATCCTGGTGCAGGAATTAATGATCTCGGGTGAGTAGATATCGTGTACCACCCTGCTATATTTCACTAAGTGTAATAGGATGCCTCTGCAAGACACACTTGACACCTTCTCTTATTTTATAACTGAAGCTGACAAGCTGAATCTTGCATACATTGCCCTCGTACGGTACAATGCAGTGCATGACGCACTTGTGAACGGTTAGCACACGCACAGTGGATGCATCTATCTGCGGAGACAATATTAATATATAATTGCATTCGCAGGGACAGCTCGAGGAACTGATCATGACGTACTCGAATCCTATCGTTCTTATATCAAGAACTCAAAGCTATTTCTCAACTCAGAGGTCACACCAGATGAAGCAGAGGAACTCATCTCGGCCGGAAAAATCGATGGAACTTTCATAGGACTAAGGTGGGCCACCCACCCAGATCTCGTGAAGCGTATAGAACAGGGTATTCCACTGAATAACCCTCCAAAAATGCAATTACTCCAAGCCACTGCGAGCAAAGAAGATTATGCCAGTGGATATACGGACTACCCCACCGCCGCGGCCGCTGCGTAGTGGTGTATTATTGTTATGTTGGAGTGGGATAAAGCAGTTGGGGCAGTAATAGATCAAGTCTAGATTTGATTGTAATTAAAATACAGCAACTTGTTTATACATCACTTAATTGGAGATACGCAGACTCGAATTGCGACGATAATTTGACCTTACGCTTACCACTTTCAAAGGTTTACAAGCAATATTACCACTTTCGGGCGCTTATTTTGAACCCCTATCGACGAACAGCTTAAAATTCTGTCTCGACATTCAGTGCGACCTAACCGAACTATTCTACTGGAAGAACTTCGCAGCCATCAACATAGCAGAACTATTCATCATAGCTAATGATTCGTCGGACGAAGTCGAGGAGCTTTTCTGTGCCGGAAAAATCGATGGCGTCTTCGTAGGATTCAATTGGGCCACGCACCCAGATCTAGTTAGACACGCGGAGCAGGGATTTCCGCTCACTAACTCTAGCACAATTACCAATGCTCCAAGTGCCTTTGAGCAAAGACGGTATAGCTAATGGGTACACGTACTGCCCCACTCACGCTGCAACTGACTGCTGTGGAGTGGAATAATGCGGTGGATAATAGAATGACTAAGGAGCGAAGGGATTTAAATAAATGCTCCCAGTTTATTTACATGATAATATAATAATCACTATAATCACCTGTACAAACGTCAACAGTAGCAATCTTGGCTATGGAGCGAGCAAGGCGCGTACTGCGCATCTCCGACGCCATATTACATGTGGAGAAACGCATTCATAATGCAGCCAAATATTGTTCAACTTCTTGCCAACCCATTCTTGGCCCCTTAATTATTGTCAGAAATACACCACATGTACGGCAGAGCTCGATAATAGCAACTTGAGAGAATTGGATGGCATGTCGGAAATCTGCAGGTTGCCTTTTCAGGCATTAGTATGATCATAGGCCCCTTTTGCCTGATCAGATCACTGTTAAGGCTAAAAAATGCGACGCGTGGTATGATAAGCGACACGACTGCCTGATTAGAACTAGGGCAGAATGATAATGTAAATAGTATATGATAAGATAACGACTAGACAGTCAATAACAGACTGGACTTCGCCAATGTCATCACGACCAACAAACATAGACGTTCTGTGTAAGCTTCTGGCTAATTTCAAAGCCTTGTAAGCTCGTCTGAACTAGATGTACATTGACATACTCAATGTAATAACATTTATTAATATGCCAAAAATTTTCATTATGTCTGTTAAAGCAATGTCAGCGCGCCAATGTCATGCTACTACGGGTTACATTGACAATGGGCTACGTGTATAGTGCTAGTAGTGTCAATATATACATTGATTGCTGTCAAAATAATGTCACTGTGCCACTTTCATGCTGCTATGAGTTACACTAGGCTACGTGTTATATGGTGCTTGTAGTATCAATATGAACATCATTTGACTGGTCTATGCGGTATATGGATAGTTACAGTGGCTCTGGAATAATATAAAGCATGATATTGGCGGATACTAGTAATTGTAACACCCCGGACTAAGGTGACTGAGCAACATTTCTCAAAGATTGACATATATACTCTCGCACTTTCATTGCACATTTCTCACAGACATGCCGCCCAAACAATCTCGAAGAGTCATCGGCAGCGATGGGCGCATCAAGTGCGCTTGGTGCACAATAACCACGCTCCCAAGAGGACTTGCTGCCCATGAACGCAGTTGCTCAAACAACCCTGCTAATCGTAATTCCGACCTTGCATTTGATATGTTAGCGGTTGAACAAAATCGTGAAGGTAATAAGTAAATTTGATTTTTAATTGTTAGACAATATTTGTTGATATATTCACTTCTAGCTCATTATGCACTTCAAATAGCCAATGGTCGTTATACTGGTCCAGGCGCTATTAGTGCCAGGGAACCCGGTAGCAATTCAAATGCAACTGTTACAATGTCTCTCAACTTTGAATTGTTGGACAGAAACATTCTAACGGAACCTGAAAGTGAGCATGTTTTTGGCATTACATTGACAACAAGTCATTGTGTCTAATAAGCTATTCAGGTGAAAATGGTCACAGTAGTAACACAATGGGATACACAGGGACCTACAACGAGACAGAATCAGATGAGCCTGCCGGTCACCATCATCCTCAGTTGTATGATATTAAAATAAAGCACCACCCACGTACCAATGAGAAGGATCAGCACTACACATTTGCAGAATACTGCGAACTCGACGAGGCTGATACCAGCGACATTATCAATCAATTATCTGCAGCTCCACCTCGTTCAGAGAGTCAAGCACATCAATTGGGTCAGAATTCAGATTCAGTATCTACCAACAAGTCTGAGTCCGAGTCCGAAAGACCATGGCGCCCATTTCGAACACATTTGGACTTTGAGTTTGCTGAGATTTTTCTCAGCTCTCACATGAGTCGAGACAAGATTGAGGTGATGATTTCATTGATACACAGAGCGATTAAATCTCCGAGGGATTTTACCTTAGAAAACAACTCAGATTTGTCTGAAATATGGGGGTTTGCAAGAGACACTTGTGCACAAGGAGTACGTGTCAAATCCTGTCTTGATGTGACATTGAGAGTTACTTACAGATCTTGGTATGGAGCAGTTTATTAAAGCACCGATCTTTGTTGAATACAAGGGTGAAAGCCTCGAGTATAATGTTTGGTACCGCCCAATTTGGGAATGGTGCCGTGAGCTTCTCCTCAACCCGGCGCTTATTAGGGAGTTTCGTTGGGATGCTGAAAAGATTTATATGTTCAACGGGAACACATATGAGCGGGTTATTGATGAACCATGGACTGCTGATGAATGGTGGACTCAACAAGTCAGTTGTCCAATTCACTCTCTAATTTAGCTGCTATATTCAAATGACTAATATTCTCTTTTATAGTCGCGTCCGGATGTTCCTCACGATGCCAGCCTACTATGCATTGAATTTTGGGCTGATAAAGCAAACCTTTCGTCCTTTGGAACAGTGAAGGGTTATCCTGTTCTGGTCCGATGTGCAAATTTGCCCGTGGACATTCAAAATGGAAGTGGGGTCGGTGGAGGGCGACTCATTGGTTGGTTGCCCATAGTGCGTCTAGAATATTACATTTACTTTTAAATTTGTTAACATACTGAACAATATTACGATAGCCTGATGAAGATTCCGCTCATATTCACAAATCTAGCTATGTTGATCTCAAAAGATTGATTTGGCACAAAGCTGTGCATAGGATTCTAAAGTCTATTGAAGACACTACATATTTCGGTGCGGCTATAAAATGTGGCGACGGGTTGGTTCGAAACATCTTTCCGCATGTTCTTATGATATCTGCTGACTACGAGGAACAGTAAGTTATGTTTCTTGCAATTTATATATTTGATGTTGAATTATTACCTGTGTCAAGTAGGACAATGATGGCATTAACACGTGGAAAGACTGGGCTTTTCCCCTGCCCAATCTGTCTAGTTCCACAAACAGAGCTTTCAAATCTGTTAGTCACATATCCACGACGCACAACTTCTACAATGCAAGAGGTGTATAACCAGGCGCAACAAATGAATGTAACAAGAGGTGAAGAACACCTGAAATCCTATGGGATTACTGATGTACCGGTAGGCACACATCTCTTAGAATTTAAATAACAAATTTTGGTTTGAATTTATATATAATATAATGACAACTCGCTAATTAATTCCTCTCAATCCATGTTTTACAGAATGTATTTTGGGATCTACACAGAACAGATATTTATGCCGCTCTCTCCTTTGATGTTCTCCATGCATACGACGGGGGACTTTTCAAGCACCATTTGCTAGGAGAGCTCAAGGCAACTCTCAGAGATATGGGGCGTGCTGCAGAGACAGCTGTTGACCACGCACTTCAATCCATTCCTCCTTGGTCGGGTCTCAACCATTTTCATTCACTACAAAAAACTGGTGAAATGGCAGATGGACGTAAATTTGAGGATCTTTCTAAGGTAATTGTATATGCTTGCCAGCATGTGCTTACACCGGAATCCTCACAAAGTGGATATTTGCTTCTTCAACTGACTCGGAGTTACCTTGAACTCCGGATGTTTGTATCACTTACATTACAGACAGAAACATTTATAAACTACGGACGTGGTGAGCTCATCAAGTTTGAAAAACTTCTCCGTGTGAGTAAGACTCTTAATTGAATATTTCGGTTTTTATTTGGCAGGGCTGACTTACTGTTTATTGAATCAGTGGTATGAAGCCGCAAATCGGGAGAAGTCATGGAATTTTCCCAAGATACACACCCATCAGCATGTTTTTGATGATATTTTTGCCAAAGGGGTCACGCAAAACTACAATACAAAGCCAAACGAAAAGGCAAATGGTCCACTCAAGAAGTACTACCAAAATCATACCAATTTCAAGAACACAGAAGGACAAGTAAGGCATTTACATGACCCTCTTAATGTTGCTTCAGAACTTGTTTATGCAATAACATTGACATTGTATTAAATTTAGATCCTTCGAGTCAGCGAAATGGACCTTGTGTCAACAATTATTCGCAGTAAAATCGACGACCTTGATCTGTCTCAGGAAGAAACCATTACCAAGGCAAAGAATAGAGAAGGGATGGATTTAGAGAAATCTAGGCTCAAATCAAAGCCTGGAAATGACCACGTAGAATTTGGATCAAGGCTACCTCAAATTACGCTCGAGAACCTTGAAAATATACATTCCACAAATGTACACTTTACATCCTTTCGACGACAACTTGGGCATGCACTTACTAGACTGTTGGGTACCCGAATTATGTTGAGTTCAAGTCATACTGTAAGTCCTGGCATACACTATGTGATTGTTTTGCACCTTTTAACCTTATCCCTAATTACTTTGAAAGATTACTCCATACCAGACTATGGAGGTCTTCTACCGCTCGCTCATCGACTGGCGCATTGAGAGTAATATTCTTCAAACCAATCCAGATTTCCATCACAAGAAACGATACGACTTCACTCTGATCAAGGTTGAAGAGAACAAATGTATATTTGTTCAATTGCTCTATATCTTTGGAATTCAGCTCGATGGGAATCAGACATTATACATGGCCCTGGTCCTCCCATTGGACGTCCCGCGATCTCTTTCCAATCGTCGCCGTGACAAAGACCTTCGATTATTAAGAGTTAAATCTCGTCCATCATCGTCTGGAACTGTGTTCATTAACACAGATTCAATCATTCGTGGTGCACTCCTTTCAGAAAACCATACCTCTGATGCTGTTTCAGAGTATTTTGTCAACACATTAACTGATCAGGATATGTGGAAAAGATTGAATCCTGACATGGATTCGCCCAATGACACGGAATTGATAACCCATGCAAATATATGAACCCTTCAATTCATTAATATGTTAGCAGTGCTGTAACTCATTAATTTACAATGTATTGCAGACTGAAAGCATGTTCTTAATATATAAACTCATAATAGTGGGCAAGGATGCGAGACAACCATGCAACTGTCGCCTTTGCATCGTGGGAAGTATTAAATTCCGTGAGAATTTTAACTTCAACAAATTTTTAGACTCAAACAATTGACTCGAACCTCATGGATGCCTCAAGGTAGTCGCACTCGAGCTGAAACAGCAAATCAACCACCGAGCAATGTATCACAGAAGGTTAGTGGCTGTAAACAAGCCAGAAACGGCTCTGTTTTAATTTCTTTGTTGAATTATTACTGGCAGTGTCTAAATCAGAATGAATCTGAACACAGCCAATGTTCAGGATTATGCTCAAAAAAAGCAATTCAGAGTGTGGAAATCATGATGCTACAAGATATTTTCTGTATCCTTTTTTGATTTAAGGCAACCTTGTATTGTAACTTCAAGACACTTGTATTTCTATCCCCCATTGACACTCGTAATCTGGACTACCTGTTATCAACTTGTTTGTTCATTCTATGTCTTGTCGTCGCATTCAACCTCAAGGCGCTGGTGCTCGTGCAGAGTCACGGTCAACATTCAGCCCTACGCAACCTGTAGTTGCTGCATCTTTAACACCAAATTCAGAACAGCACTCTGTTGCTTCTGATGCCAGTAGTGGCAGCAGGTCTGCCCCGGTCTCTGCGGCATCATCTTTTTCGATGCCACGTATTCTAGATTCAGCTCAGCTCTACCAGGTGCAATGTCAAATTCCTCTGATTACTGTACATTGTATCTGATTGTGTATCTATTATCTAATAGGCATACTGTGGACTGCAGCAAGAGGTTTCGGCACTCAAGGCGCAAAATACGGCACTCAAAGCGGAGCTTGCAGACATGAAGCTTGAACAACGACATTCAGCCAATGCCTTGGATTCAAGCTCAACTGATATGTCATCCGATGTGAAGAAGTGGGGACGTTATTTTAGCTTGTTCTTCAACACATTTGTCACAGTTTCCACATTTGCTTCCACCCTTCCTAAGGTTCTGTTTGCCTCAGATAGTGCGACACGATACCTGACAGATGCAAATGAGGCGATTGGACCAACAGTTGAGCTTTATGAACAGATTCCACTCAAGTACCACCCAATTATGAAGCTGGCCGCTCAATCCAAAGGAAAGAAATTTGTAAAGCTAGTAAGTCATTTCTAATCTATGATAATTCCATTGTTATTAACCATCTTTTATGATTTCCAGTTCCGGGATGCAATCAGCGCTAGCCACTCAACATCTATATCACAACTCCGAAACAACTCTGGCCCAATCATTTTCAATCTGCCAAGCGCCTATTTCGAATCTGATTTTTCTTCCAAACGCATCGCTGTTCCGGAGATCCGCGCACTTCTTGGATACAATGCCGACTTTGCTGATTCGGAAGAGGGAAAAAAGTTCCCAGAAAAGGCATATGCTCGCTTTCCACCCGTGCTCTGCAAGGATGAAGATTCCTCAAAAGTGGAGAACCGGTTCAGGAACGGGAAATTGTTCATGGTATGTCTATTTGACTTATTTAAATCAATCTTTCACGAATAAATGATGTACTGACACTCACTATATGACAGGTCGCACGTGCGATTATCTTTGGCAAGAAGGCAGCAAAGGCCAAATCTTTGGCTATTGGCCGGGAGCCCAGTTACTACTTAAGATCGGATATGCCTGCGGCAACAACATTTGGCCTTATTGCTTTAATATCCGGCATTGTGAGCCTTTTTCTTGATCTCTCAACGCTGTCTTAATTATTTCATTACAGACAAGATTCACGTTATCACCAGACACCCGCTTTGATAACGGAGGTGTTGGTCCCGAAACAGGGATTGATTACACTGGTGATATCAATTACTACAAAAAATATCTCACTGTGCTACGTGACGATCCATCAACTGCTAGCTACGTCAATCGGCTTCTCAAAGAATGGGATGCGGAGGTTTTTTCCACACACAATGCCGCAATGAAACGCTCGTCGGATGATGCGGATCGTGAGGTTATTGATATGGACAATATATCAGATGAAATAGAGCAGGATATACAACGCCTTCATGTTGCAGAGGCTGCCACTAACACTGACCAAATAAACGATACCATGCAAGACCTCGAATGCGACACCATGGCCAACAATAGGTCGACTGACTTGCAGCCAGAGGACCCAGATTTTATTCCAAATCCGATTGCTCTTGGACGTGCACAATCATTCTTGGACCATGAACATCAGTCAAATTCTGATAGGGGATCCAACTTTGACATCGACGATGATCAAGGTTCATGGGCAGACAACGACTGCATACATATACAAGAACCTGGTAAGCTTACTTCAAATTAATCCTAATATGAATATTACTGTGTTCCTAATAACAAATCAGTAGCAGCAGAAGCCGAGTACGTCAATATTCCTGAAAAAGAGATACACACAACAAGTAGTAGCAGAGCCCTGG
The DNA here is from genome assembly GCF_017499595.1 of Psilocybe cubensis. Taxonomy (NCBI): domain Eukaryota; kingdom Fungi; phylum Basidiomycota; class Agaricomycetes; order Agaricales; family Agrocybaceae; genus Psilocybe; species Psilocybe cubensis. The sequence goes on along the minus strand of NC_063006.1, from coordinate 1,324,991 downwards.
ACAATCTGGTAGGCGTTCCTCATATTCATAATCTCCCGGAACTTCGGACTAATATTGCCTTCGACCAATGTAGTCTGTCTCACCATTTCAACCGGCCTTGAATTCAGCTAAATCTTCTGCCACGCCTGCTGGTCTGACAGCTTATTCGGAGCCACCTCGAAGATCCACACGATCAGACACCATTAGGACAACAAAGGCAAATGTTGACACACCCGGGTCCTCTGACAGTTTCAATCCGATGTTGCAGGCTGTTGATCCTGCAAACTGTCACCCACTGCTTATGCATTCAGACTCGGCTGCTGCAGTCAACCATGGAAGCTTGGAAGCTTCTGCTCAGGAAAAAGCACCCCCAAAACGAGGCACAAAGACTGCTGCCCGAGGTCGAGGCAAGAATGGGAGGAAATGATACTTACCACCGGTTACCAGTTTTCACTCTTATAACATTACTATGCACGTAACATTACCTTTTAACCATGTTTTATGACAAGTTAGGCACATCTATGAGTTTGTTTAAATATGAATACTTTCCATCGTATACTCGCGTGTGCTATATGAGTTGAATTTTCTTCTACAATGTCGCATTTTCAAGAAAACTCCGAGTGCGCATCAGCCGCGGTCGATGCCCAGAGCGTGCGTATATATTAACGCGGGCAATCCTAAGTAATAACGGAACGATGGTTTAGTGGTAAGTCTTGTCAACGGTAGGGCTATTAAGGTAAGTGAAGTCATGAGTTCAATCCCAGGTAAGTGCAAAATAAATGGTAAGTCGTCAAACAAGCCTACAACTCACTAAGTTAATCTCTACTAACTGACTACCTGTACGACTATCTAATCTCGTCGCTGTAACCTGATAAGAAGACGACGACCTTGATATTTTGCCCATTTCTTACTAGGTTTCACTCTGTCTTATCATGGGTCATGAAACTGATCGCAACGTGCCTCATCAGATCACGATCTGCTGTTCATGGTGGGCCTAATCAGGCTAGCTTGCTCATAATCATGCCGACTGTGTGCCTCATAATGTGTCATTAGGCAAACAGAAAATTATCGGCCTTATCGGCCTGATCAGGCATCTGGGAACTTTCCGACACATGCTATTTCATTATCATATAACGTTGCAGATTCAACAGTCTGTAAAATATCTGTCCGACTGTGCCTCAGTTTCAGCAGTCATAATAACAATTTGACTCAATTGCTCATCCACGTAGATTTTACAGTGGAGTCGTCACAGAATGTAATAATACTAATAGTCCTCTACCCCAAACACTTGACTACGCATAAGGAAAGTCAAAGGAAACAAGCGGTTCAGATATGGCTATTTATAGACATGCGAGCCTCGAGGCAATGCACCTCAAGAGTTCTGTGATTTTCCATAGTCTTCCACAGGAATTACTCCGCAGCCCCACTCTTAACCCACTACGCGCAAAGTCATATGTCCTGTCCCTGAGATATAATTGGCATTGGCCGCCTTTATTCTGCAGCATCATTTGGGGCAAGTCCGATGCTTAAATCGCAGTTGCGCTCTGTGGCGTACTATGCCTTCGTTATCTGGTTTGGGGTAGATTGCGAAACCTTCCAAAGTAGGTTAATATACCAAAGGAGGAGCCTCGGGCTCATGGGTCTAGGAGCCTGCCTCGTTAGAGCCACATTAGTCTTCCTTTTACGAGCAAGTCAGATAACCTTGAACCCTGCGAACGCTTCTAATTAAGACTTGACAATGATACAGCAAGTTTACTTATCAGAAACGATGCATAGGCACATGAGTGGTGACATCACTTTGTCTTCTGAAGGCGGCGATTAGGGATAGATACGCACGCAAGCGAAGGTCGCTAGTCTAGTCCAGAGCACCGAGCGGTGCATATAGTCTAGTTTTATCTGACAATGTAATAGATTGTTAAGAACATCTAGGGTCAGTTCCAAGTCGGAAACGAAGGGGATGTCATGCGACAAGGTTATTCTTCCAGGGACCAGGGCGGTGCCCTTTGAAAGAGCGTACATGTAATATTGACAACGGTAAGAGTCATTAGCCCTAGATGAGACTCTAAAGGAAGAAGGCAAAGGTTAGGCGTCGCACCGCACACGTACTGATGAAATGCTTCCCCGAGATGGCTGTGGAGCGCACAATGGAAGGATGTGATAGGGTTTTTACCCCGCATCATCAGCGACGGTTGGAACAAAGGCGGTGTTCAAACGCTGTCCAGTGTCGGTGCTGAGAGGGGGGAAACCACTCCCTTCATTCTGATCGCCGCCGCCATTGTAGTCATCGCAGCGGTGAGCGCTGAGCTACGGTGCATAGAATGCAGCTTGACAGGAGCCTGTCATCGTCAAAAATGAAGCACGGAGAGCGCGTTACCTGACAAAGTGTGCCACTGACATTGACAACAGAGACAACCGGACGACCCGGCAGATTCGGACAGCGGAAGACGGGCGCAGAGGCGGAGGGGCACGCGGGACGCGGCAGCGGATCCACCTCGGCATCTGCATAGCGACCCGCGCTACCGGCGGCTTTCGCCGCCCCATTTTCACACGCGCCATCAGAGTGGCTCAGCTCAGGTTGACTTCGTTGACGTTCGATCGTCCGCCGGCGACTCGGACGGAGACCACGCGAAAACAATGCGGGAGGCGGATAGACGCCCAAGGGGAGAGCTCGAATGTTGGGTGGAAATTGTGTTTTAGGAGGTGAGTGCGTTTTAGGAGGTGCGGATTGAATTTACCTTACTTTGAGAGGATGGCACACGAGTCGCGTATAGCTTTGGGTGGAAGCTTGAAGCTTGACCCTGCACGCTGCGTCATCGTCATCCAGGCGAAAACGGCGACTGTTCCGATAAACTCAGAAAACTCCGAGTCAGGAAGGGATAGCATGACGCGTACTTTCTCCCTTTCAAAGACAATCAGAATATCAGAAACAATGGCAGACTCGGACCTTCGACTATGAGTGTTCGGTTAGAGGTTCTGGAACATGATTCCAGCATCTATCGATATCATTGTTTCGATTCTCCAGCTCCATCGTACGCGGTCGAGAGACATGAGGAATGCACGAGGCGCTGGTACTTCCCACTCATTGTTCGGGCAGACAGTCGGGTATGTCATGATTATTGATTATTGTAATCAGTGCCATCCATACACACCGCTCGCGGCTCAGTAGCAATAGTGGGGGTAATCAGCGATCTGCGTCCCATCACACTCGATACGCAAACAGTAGTGTTCGTCATCGCGTTTCGTTCGGGGGTCATCTTTGTAAAATTTTCTTCACCTTTGTTTTCGGTCTATGGTGATGTGGAATCGGTGCCCCGGGTTGCTTGTACGCTCGGCCAGTATCAGCGGGACAGAGATGTTCCTGCCAACAACTGCCAGCGACTCAACCATGGGCACGAGGACAGCAGACCGAGGTAGGAGCTTCTAAGCAACGGCCTCGCCCAAGCAAGTCAAGACTCAATCAGTCAAAGTTGAACGGTATTTTGACTGTGGTGACGTAGCAGTACTAGTGACCAGACAAAGCTCTCGAATAATCGACGGCGAGGAATAGATACACGAGGTATGTGAATATGGCGACTGCGCAAGAGCCCAGCAAAGAAGCAAAGCCAAAAAATCCCTTCGACCAGAGAAGAAGAGGGGTGAATTTAGGCTTAAGGCAGCTCGATCGAGTGCGTTAATTGTCGATGTCCGAGTCGAGGTAGGCTCGTAGACTTTTTACGCGTCAGGAGTCCTAAGGTACCACGCCTATATCCCTCAGCGAGTCAGCGACTGTGGCGGCGCGTTCTTATGGATAATGTATGTAAACCGGGGATTAAAACCGGATATGAAGACGCGTTGATGCGACGTGGAGGTGCGCGGTGCCAGTGGGGGTGGAAGCTGGAGGTAAGTAGGTGTAGACGTACGTGGATACAACAGTTGGTGGTCAGTGTTGGTGCCATTGGCAGAAGAAGAATCCGAAAGAAAGAAACTTGAAGGATGTCGCTCAAGGGAGCGTAGTGAATAATTGATAGTGTAGTCAAGAACACTAGATATCTCAGGCTGTCCCTGTCTTGCTATTTTTCGAGCTTGGGATAATTGTGCTCGGATGGATAATTGGCGTTGGCGTTTCATTGCAGGGATTCGCCTGGAGAAGGAGGGGTGGAATGGAATGGAGTGAAGCGGCCTCGAGGTATCGACGAGGATGCGGGGATGCTAATTGATATCAATTCGCTGTTTTCCTTTGTGGCTTTACCTTGCCTTGCATTGTTCTCGTTCTAACTTCTTGATTCGCGTCGCTTCCGTTTCCCGTGTCAAACGCCGTGACAGACTGATGAGGATAACAACCAGTGCGGGGCGTGGAGGGGCACACTGGGGCAGTGCTCGATGCGTTCCGAGTCTATGCCTGCATATGTGTATTTCTGTAATTTTGGTCAGGGTCACGGTCGCTCGCCGTTGTCAAACGGCATGTTCGTTGTTTTGTTGTGATGGACGAGGGTAAGAGTAAGAATAGGAATAAGGTGCATTGAATCTAAAAGGCAAACGGTTCATGTTCAATTATTCTTCATGGGAAAGTCGTGTGTATATCCAGATTTCGTCTGTGTTATTTTCGCGACGCGACGACGAGGATTGCGGGTGGTATCACTATCAGATCATATGTGCATTGTTGTATCCAATGCATTGCGCATTGCTATTATATTATATTATTGTATCACGAATACAATGTGTGATAGATGTGGAGGACGGGTAACTCAGGGATTGTTTGTAGCTGCGTTTGTTTCTTCTATTCTGTTGTAATATTAAGTTGGGGCGAGGGGTTATTGTGATACTTTATGTGCGTTTCGAACTTTCTAGATAGACTAGGTGAGGTATCATGGTATCATAATACTGCTATAGTGCGTATGTACGTACGTACTTGATAGATGAGAGATAATGACAGGCGTCAAGCGGTCTGTCAATAAGTACAATGACCAGTTTTTGTCCTAGCTTGTCAGTTCAGAAACGTTGTTCTCGGGTCATTATGGCGGTTATGTGAAGTGGAGTAATAGGTGTAGCAGTATTGCAGTACTAGTACCGTACCTGGACATGGTTAAGCGTGCTTGCATTTTTTGTTTTCAGGATGGAGACAGTGGATATGATCGATGGTAATTAATCTCTTGAATCTTGCTTGATCATAACACGGTGTAATGGACGGGATACTACCAGCCCTATATCTATATCTGTATATGTTGGCCCTCTGCAAGGCATTCGGATCTTTCGTCTGAGCGGTTGAGTGCCAGTGAACCCTTCCTTCCGTCCGTCCGTCCATCCGTTGTCCGTGCTCCGTTTCATTTTCATTTCATTTCGTTCTCAGGAATCGATTGAATTAGTGTAATGGTAATGCCAATGTCAATGTTCGAGTAATGCGATCAGTGCCAGGACCCAGCGTGTGTTTACTTGTGATCGCTGTAGGTATGCGTATGTTATGGTTATGGTTATGGTATGTTAAAAGGGTAATGTAACTGCAGTGGCCGCTGCCGCAGCAGCGGATGTTTGTTGTCAGTTAGCCTTTGGAAGGCAAGCTAATCTATCATTCAGAATTCAGGAATTCAGGAATGTAGGATCCAGAAACTTGAATTTCAGAATCATGAATCATGAAATCAGACATTGGTGCAAGTCGTGATATGATGTGATTTGATGGTGGGGATGGTGTCGATGGTGGACGGTGGAGGTTTTGACAGAGCAGATTGCTTTCAAGAAGGAGCTGTTTCTGATGTGTATACGAAGTGTACTACGAGGCACCGCTAGTCCCCGTCTCTCTGAGGGGACGGTGTTATTGTTGGAAAACGTCAAATGATAATGAAGTCGTTAATAGATTTTCCGGCAGGTAGCGATAGTAGCGATCTGTCTGCGATATGCCTTGATGCATTCGTTATGTTTAGGGTACTAGGACTGGACTAGTACTCGTTAGCAGCGCAGCAGGTAGATGCAAGGTCGAGGCACATTGCAGGGCTTCGACTAGTTCTCTGACAGGGTTCTCGGCTTTTTTCGATGATATAGATGTCAGCACGCGTGGTAGACGTATCTTTTTACTTGTGGTTTTGTACAAGCGGACTATTTTTTCGAGGGTATGAGAAATGGGGTACCTAGTCAAGTTAGGCAATACTGCATTCGGGAAGGCGGCGGGTGTATTATAGAGAAGAGACTCGAAGGAAGCTGGCCTTCTACTGGGCGGGGAGCAAAAATAACGGTGGGTGTGAGTGGTGAGCACGGAGGGGGATAAGGAGTATAGACTTTGATACGACGATACTGTGATAGTTTGATGGGATCCGCGTACGTGTTCTGGACAAGGTTAGCTGAGGCTATACCCTAACTATGGCTAGTTTAACCTTGAAGAGGTTCTTATGGGAGAGATTGGGTCTTGTGCGCGTGCCTATGTATTACGGACTAGTAATAGCCAGTCATACTAATAGTGCCTTGGATTCACAGAGCACCGCCGCCGGTGTCGGCGGAAGGAAGGGAAATGCCAGACGAAGGCGAAGAAAGATGGACAGCGCGGAATCATCGCATTCGGATGCAAATCTCCAGCTTAGCAGCTAGAGTAGCAGGCCTGGCAGGAGGTCGGAGTCGGAGAGTAGAATCGGATGTCGGATTGTCGACGTGTATGTATAATTATTAGTATTGGTTCCAGGCATGCACTGGGCGATGGGCGTGGCGTGCTTCGGAGCCTGGGAGGGCATCCAAATTGTTAATCGCGTTGGAGCATTGAATGAGCATATTATTAGCTTATCTGAGAACTAGACTGTGTTACGTTGCTTTTGTGAGTATTGTATTGACAGAGAGATCAGATGACAGGAGAGAGAAGAATCGTTTAGAGTGACGGCGACGGCGGTTGTTGTTGAAGAAAGACTGGGATTAGATTCGCGGGATTTGTGGTAGATGAGCTTTAGCAGCTTAATGAGATGGAGAACCCTTGATGTGGGGAATAGAATGGCCTCGTTTTGATGTCGACTGATGGCAGCGTTGGACTTCGCGTGGGTGCAGCTCGCCGGGGATAGGACCCTGCGCATCGGCCGAGTGATAGCCGCTGCCCTGTGACCATTCTTATGTTGCCACATGGAGTTGTGAGACAAGCTGTGGGTCCCAACACGCACAAATACGCCAGATATGGAAATTGCATAATAGTGCGCCACCGGGCCCAAGCAAGGAACAACAGAATGGCTAAAGGACGGAGGGCGATTTCCCACGCTCACAATCGACTCGTTTTACCTCTCCTCCATCGTTTTTCAGCCAACCTGCCTGCCCCTCTTCTCCTCCTCCTCCCCCTCTCCTCCTCCCCACCCCACCGCTTTTTTTTTCTCCCCAATGATGCTCGTACACAAACCACAAAACATTGTTCTCCCGTCCCCAGCGTCCTTCACCCATAGGCGCCATCCCTCCGCCCCCGTCGTTGTCCAGCCCACACGCACACCGGGCCTCCTTTCGCTTTCAAAGCCTGCGAAACAGTCCCCCCATCGCCAGCTGCCCTCAAATCAGCGCCGTGATGTTAAGCAGTCTTCCAAGACTGCCGCCGGCATGGTCCGTGCGCCAGTGGTCCCACTGGCGCCCACAACCAAGCCGCAGATGGGTCAGGTCGTGCCAGCCACTCCCACCCCGTCCCGCGGGAGGAAGCAGGCAAAGCAGGCAAAGGACAAGGCGCAGGCGCACAGGTAGACGACAATCGTTCATTGTTTTTCTTTTTTTTTTTGCTGACTCTGGCCCAGGAGCGCCTCTCAGTCGTCCATACGTGGAAAGCACGGGCGTCAACCCTCCCCGCCTATTGAAGTCCAAGCACAATTACAATCGTCCGAATTACAATTTTCCTCGCAGGCAGAGGCTACCGTAGTACCTCCTATAAAGTCAACCAACCCTTTTGACCCTTTCCTTGATTCCCCGCCTTCTTCTCCTACTTTGTCCAAGCCCTCCGGTAATTTGGCTTTTCGTAGACAGCAGCAGACTCCCCCCGCAACTCCGCCACAATCAAAGGCTATTCCCGTCCCAGTCTCCCAACGCAGCAAACACTCCGAAATCTCCCGCTCTGATCCCATAACGTCCCACATGCGCCCACGTCCAGTTCCTAAGCGCTCGTCCACTTATCAGGATTTCCCCGTATGCGACGATCTCAATGAGCCCGCAGACAAGTCCTACACCCTCTCGCCTCCCGCCACACCCCGTCGCCCTGTTGGCGGTAACAGGTCCTTGACCTCGACCCCTCGTGTCCCAGTCTCCTTCTCGGATCCCGTTACTCCTGTTCGAGGTCAGAGGAAGCATCATCGTGTTCCGAGCGAAGGCGTGTTCAACATGTCTTCCGACGAAGAGGTTTCCTCTGGGCCAGGCGGCGTCGTCCTCAACCCGAACGTCCAGGCGCTTTTTGCAAGCGCGAGCAAGAGGGCCTCGCTTCCTGCTTCCGCATACTCTACGCCTGCTTTTGCGCGTGCCGCAATGATTACGCCCATGCGCAGTCGCGAATCGTCTCCGGTCTACGGCCTTTCGAAGGAACAGCTGCTCGAGCAGCAGGCACAGGAAAAGGCGGGATTCTTCGCGAGCTCGATGTTCCAAAACTCGCCTAGTCCGGAAGAGCTCCCGGACCCCCTCCTCCTTTGAGGACGAGCATTCATCCTTCCCCTTTTTTTCTTGTAACACCATTGATTTTAGAGAAGATTTAGAGGTATGCCTTATTTCACATCGCATGGGACTTTTTTATGTTTATTTGGGTTTTTCGCGCAGCTCTTGGGAGATATTGTTTTTTTAGAAGTGTCTGTTTATCCTCACCCCTCACCCCGCTGCATCCCCTTCCTCCCCCATATCTGACGTTGCTCGTCTCCACGCCCCTTTATCTCTGCTTGCTACACTCGATCCCTCGACGCGGCCCACGTCCCTTATCTGGTATCCCCAACCCCTCATTCCCCGTCACATTCCCCGTGTCCACAACACACAAACTATACCACCTCGCATTGATTCCCAGCAATCTAAACAAGTGTAACAACATAATCCAGCATTATTGTTATTTGCCTGTCTAATCAACCAATGTACACTTATTCACTTCACTTTGCCGGCTCCGCTTTTTTTTCGTTCGCGTTGTCGTCGTTTTATTCGTGTTGTGACCACGGGATCGGGATCGGGATTGGAGTTGCCGCTTTTTTGGGCCGCCTTTTTAGGCGCTGGTGGAAGCGCCAGCAAGTTTTATCGGCCGCGTGTTCCGACATCGGGGTTCGGCCCGCCACCGCCTATCGCCAACAAGGCTCGTCTCCCTGAGTCCCCCCTCCATTCCAACTCGTCGACACGCATGGGCTATATTTTTCCCCTCATGCTGTCGACGTTAGGAGGCCTGGGACATTGTAATACTGCCATTATAATGGCGCAACACTCTCAAACAGGGGCGAGTATCTTTTTCTCCTTATTTTCTTCCTTTCTTGGACGGCGCGCCTTCTCCGGTACACGAAATTGACATGACACGCATTTATCCACCACATTCCACGTCACCAACCCACTCTACTCGCCTCATCGTTATCTTACGACGGTGTCGCTCGCTATTAGCGGCGCTCCAACAAAAGCATCGTTCGCCTTCACGCTCTTCTATCTTCTCTTTTTTTCTTTGGGTTATTGGTGTATTTTTATTTCTTTTTTCGGCAGACAACTGTCGCTCATCATCATCGGTACTGGTTTATTCGCTTTTCGGACACCCGCGCTGTTTTCTTGTGGCCGTCGCCACTCCCCCAAACTACCCCTTTACACGTCATCGCGCCCTGCGGCGCAGTGGGTGTACCTCATGTACCTTCGTCCTGTATCCGACTCCCTCTACCTCCTCTTGTATCCGACTTTCCCCTCACCACCCCCGTAATACGCCTCGGCCCTCACCTGTGCACACAAAGTCTTCGCCTACTCTGCTAGGCCGGGGCGGCCCACACTTGTCTCTCTATTCACGGCACATCGTCGCGTACTATCTTCCGGATCCTTTTCTCCTATCAATTAAACACCAACTGTATTATCTCCCCATCTCCAAGCATCCTTTTGTCTGTTTTTATTTTTTTTCTTCCACGCCCATGTGTATTCCGTGAATCCAAACGTCGTCGATCGCCATTTATTTTTTTCATGCGCCGAATTGGCGATGTTCGCGGAAAATTCATCAAGCATCTATTTCCCCTTGTTTATATCTTTTTCTCTCAGCAACCGCACGTTTTCCTTCTTTTCTCTTCACGATGATGATGATGACGACGCACGGGCGTTGTTAGCCCAGTGTACGAAGCATTTCAGTTCATTCTATTTTTCTTTTCTTTTTTGGTTTTTTTGAAATGGATATTCTTATATATAGTATGTCGTTTATTATTCTTGTTTGTTTTTTCAAGCGCGATGCTCTCGCGTTTGATTTTTCATCCATCTTTGCAAGTATTTTATTACTTTTACTTTTTTTATTATCGCTATCCCTTCTTCGACGCACCGGTCCCTTTTTTTTACTCCTTTCTTCCTCGGTGTCTCGCTTCTTTTTTTCTCTCTTTCTCTTTTTCCTTGTGTGTCACGATCAACCCAACACTGTATCCAGTATCGTTTTCTCGGTTCCTCGATGATTGTTGTTCTCATCTTTTTGTTTCTTGCAACCTATCCCCACCTATCACCTTTATCTCTGCCCTTTCTCCTATTTTCTCGGTCTTTGATCGTTCGAGTCAGCCTCCCGTCGCTTGGAATGTTGCTTGAGGAGGTCCGTGCGTTTTATTGTCGTTGTGCTTTTGTTCGTTTCTAACGTGTGCTCTTTTTCTCTCGCTTTTTGTCTACAGGCACGCTTTTTTTATTGCTCGCGATCTGACCGCGTAACGTAAAATTCGGCACGCCCATCGTCGCCGACTGCTCCAACAAACACCAACTCTCCCGACCCGCCACTCGTGCTCCATCTACCTCTTTTTCTTCTTCATGTGTCATAGTGTTCTATCGCTTGCGCAGCCCTGTCTTACTTCTCTCTTTTTCTTCTTTTTCTTCTTCTTTATCACGAAACTTTGCATCGTTCTTTCTTTTTTTTCTCTTCTTTTTTCAGTCTTTTTGCATTGGACGTTGTTTCTCTCTCGAAGCTCTTTGCACGCCGCATATCTCGATCTCGATTCTCCATCCATTGCAATCCAAATCAAATCAATCAAGTTTCAAACAATGTCCTCCCCAGCACATAAAGCCATAACAAGAACAGCCAACAACAACAACAACGACAACAATCCAAAACAAGCATTGATACTATAGATTGTACCACCAATTTTTTTTTGCACGTAGTTCTGGTTTTTCTTTTTTTCCTCCACCCCACCTCTCTTTTTCCGTTTTACTGTTTTTTTCCTCCGTTTTTGGTTTTCTGTTTATCCGAACCGGTTTTTTTCCTCTCTGCCGTTTCTTGGTACGGTACGGTCCGTTTGTCGAGCCCAGTCTTTTCGATACTCTTCGGTACCTTGGGTGTCGTCGCTCGTCGCATCGCATGTTCGTATTGCCCTCGCCATTCGCCGTTACCGTTCACGCCTCTTCTTCCTCCTCCCCACTCAACTGCACTTCCCGCCTTCCATCCGCCTTCCTCGCCGATCTTCGGCATTCTCCTCTTCACACCGCCTTTCACACGACACGACACGACTCGACGAACCCGGTACTCGTTCCCGTATCCTCCCGTCTACAGTCCCGTCAGGTTCATCCTCCTCCTCCTCCTCCCTGTCCGTCAAACCCCAAACAAACTTTCAACTTCAAACTCGCAAAAAAAAGTTTTCTACCATTTCCATCGTTAAACCCCCACCCCAAACCAAAGCACCATCAATATACATACATACATACGTATATATATATACAAACTCGCTCAATACATACATATTACAAGACGTATATTTTATATATATCGTTGTCGTTTTTTTATGTTTTGGTGTGCGTGCTGTTGTCCTCTTGTTCCGCTCTCTTTCTCTTCAAGTTCAAGTTCAAGTTTTATTGGTGTCGATGCATCTGTATGTATGAGGTATCGGTTATCGATCCAAGTGCTAGAGCTGGATAGAGAGAGAGGGTGGTTGGGGTTTGATGGCGTGGTGTTTGGGGTGTAGACGTATTTCATTCATTACATCCACGTTCATTTTTATTTTTTAATACTTTATCCTCGTAGCATAAGTAATAATACCTATCATGTCTACTAGTACAGTACTACACAATCTACACCGCTCGTTCCTTGTTCTTTACCTCCACTTTCTCTTCGACATCCTTTGGCATTGGAACCCCATCGTCCTCCTTCCCTGCGTGCGTTCCGAACGTCCCGTGTTTAATCGGTTAAAAGTTAAAAATACAGTCGTCTACGTTTTTGGCGCTACATTAAACTAGACATTCTAGAGTAGATAGTGCACTTTGGGAGTTGGAATTGGCTGGTAATGGTTTCGGGTGTGTGTCATTACAATTTACATTTCTACACATCCTACACCATTCGTTTCCTTTTCGGCGTTACGTAGAGAAGAGATTCTAGAGTAAATATTTTGATTCTAGATCTGTAGTGAAATGAAAGCTGTTTTCCGAGTTGACCTTCAAAGATTTCCTACTATTAACGAGTTTTATAATTAGAACGTTGATGTGCAAGGTAATTCGCTACCGATAGACGCCGACTACATCATCGACTTCTCTTCGGTGTGCTAACTGGAAGCTCTGTCGGTTATGAGTTTAATTCGGACTGGTTTAACATAGGGTGGTTTTGGCAAGTGGAATCTAATTCGTCTCTAGAATCCACGTTACGTATGCATTTCATTCAAAATGGCTCTATATAATGTGCGGGCTCAGACTGAAATTTTGCAGCCAAAAAGCCAATCGCTACTTTTACCATGAGATTCTCCTCACTCGCGTCTCTTCTCAGTGTGCTCCCCGCGTGCTATGGATTGGTCGGCACGCAGTGGTCTATCTCCAACGTTCCTCCAAGCGGTTTGACGGACATCACCTTCCCTCTTACCGTCGTCGACACCGACCGCGTCACTGGGTACTTTTTCGCGCAGCAGTTTGGCTTTGTCGGGGGTAACGGCCTAGGGATCATTGGCATCCAACCACACTTCCCCGAAAACAGCAATGGCGCGCCCGTCTTCCGCGCCGAGTTCTCAAGTTTTATAGAGGGGACTACTACCAACGATGGAAACTGCGCGTTAGGTGCTGACGGTGGTCCAGGGGTATCGTGTCGGGCCGAGTGGGACGGAGTGTATGGCCGCACGTATAATTTGCAGGTTACCAAAGTAGGGGGAAGTGGGTGGATGGCTATGGCGATCGACACAGAAACAGGGGAGAGCGTCCATGTTGGAACATTCACTCTACCAGCTGGTAATCGGGGTATCCGGGGCACTCAAGCAGGGTTCGTGGAGTGGTACCCGTGGAATAGCGGGTCGCACAAGTGCGAGAGTCTTCCTTTCCAAAAGACGATCTTCGGCAACCCAACTACCACACGAGAAGGATCTGTCGGGGAACAAGGGTCAGCTTACGAGTATGGAGATTGTGTTGGACGCGTAAATTTCGGTACATCCATGGTTCCAGACGGTGTGTTGATCAAGTGCGGGTTCAGACAGTAAAATTACCAAGTTGTTGTACCCCTTTTCCTGCTTGTCCCTTATCCTACACAATAGCCTTAATATGATGAGATGAGGGTGTGAGTGTTATTCTACTTACACATTGGTCTGTGCTGGATGTTTGTCCGAGTCCTTGCTTAATTTTACATAAGTAACATATTTCTAGTTCCCGAGACAGCCAGCTGACAGATTGCTCGGACCAGCAGTGTGGACAAAAGAGGGGTCGTTAAAAGCTCATATGAGGTGCACTTTCCTTGGGTGTATTTATGCACCTTTAATCTTGAAGCAAGGTTGCAGGTTGGAAAACAGCTTGGGCCAAAAAACCTCGAAGATCTTGGGCGACTCATTTTGTTTACTGGACCTCTTCATCCTAAAACTTTCACACATAGTTCTCAAGTCAATGATCGTAATGGTTTGATGCGCGACAAAGATTAGTACAGCTCATGAAAGAAGTACAGAAAACCCATCATGTCGTGCATTTAAATAGTAAATTGTCCATAATGAATCTGATTCAAATTTGCCTAGAAAAAATTGATCTCTGACTCGTATCAACGTCCTCCAAGTTATCATCTCTGTTCCAGATCCCATATGACAGGAGATTAAACGTTCTTTATGATGTAGTCTTCTTCAGGGAAAGGTGTCGCCCTAGTTAACATCCGTCTGGCCCGCCGCCTTCTTAAACTTCGAATTACGAGCACGATGGTGATAGTATAGATAATAGCAACGAGGATGATTATGGGTATCACAATCGATAAATTCGGACTTGGGTGAGTGGTGAGAGCATTCGACGCCAACTCCGAGCTCCAGGGCAGTATCAGCCAAAACGTACCGTGAGGAAAGGCGCAAGTAGGCTCACCTAGTCCCTGACATTGTGGCTTGTGAAGGAGAGGGTGAAAGAGAAGATGTAATGCTGGTACTTAGTTGAGAGCGGGAGGTGGCTTTTCTGAAGGTCACCGGCGATACCAATTTGAAACTGTTTACTGACGGATTCGGTAAAGAGGTTGATGTAGCGAACGACGAGGTAGAGGTAATAGAATTGGTTGTGATCGCAGGTAAAGAAGAAATCGGTATAAAACCCAAGCCTGGGGACGAACTTGACGATGAAGCACTGTCCGTGCTTGACACTAAACCGCTAGGTGTGCTTGACGGTGTAGTGACAGAACTTGACCATGAAGTGATGAATGAGGTTGAAGTTGAAGCCGAAGTACTCGTTTCAGTTGAAAGTGAGGTCCATGCTGACTTCAATGGCGAGGGATCTGTATTCGGGGTCGGCAATGGCTCTTCGTGATAAGAATTGAGCGATTGTTGTGGCATGGATCCACTATATGTTGCAGTTGGTATACAACCAATTTCTGTTAGTGTAATCGTCTCATGGTGATTGAGATGTTGTCCCGTTTGAAGATGAACTATAATCTTCTCTGACTCGCGGCAGCTCTCCTTGTTTGAGCAGGCCAGGCGGCATATGTCTGGTAGCTTGAAATCAAATGGAGGTTTACCAAAAATATCCCTGCTTGGACGAGGTAATAACGAGGCTACTGGGAAATTCGTGGACAAGGCGGTGGGGAGACTGCTAGGAAACTCTGGAATGACTGAAATCCTAGCACCATGGGTTATCTGAGTTGTACTTTCATCCGGTCTCGAGACACCATAATGCCAATTAAATGGCATAATGTTAGAAACTTTGATGGTAATTATTCGCTAGGAGAGTGCACCAATGCTTGCTGAAAAATATATGACTTCATCTTTAACGGGAAACAAGGAAATGCGACACACCTTGTAGCGGGTAAGGGACAGAATTTCACCTTCGAGAGGCAATAAATATGCTTGGGGTACTACTCGATATCCCTGCTCTGCAAGGATAGGGGATGAAGTACTTCGCATGAAGCGAGTACCTAAGTTAAAAGAGGGTATATGATTCAGAAAAAACGAGGGGAAGGAAGGTGGGGTTTCAGACGCAACATGGGAGGTACTGTCCCTTGATATCTAATTTATAGAACATGAGTATAATTTAGAATTGCAGATTCCTTCAGTTGAGAAAATTTGGAGCTTCACCAATGGGACAGAATTCGTGGCAGTTTGCACATGTTTCGTAGTCGGGGTCTTGTTAAATGATATGACATGCTATCAGTTGAGATGTATGATGGCGAAACAACGAGGATACACTGAGAGTTAATATGTCGAACGGTTAAAGTGCAGTTTGGGTTGAAGATGCGTCAGTGGGCCTTGGCACTTGTTGGATCATTTGGAAGCTTTGCCGAAATGCCGCTCGTATACCAAATTGATGATCGGGGACTCAGGGGTGATGTTGGACCTACATCCGTTCTACCCAGTTTCCTGTTCTTTTTTTGTAAAATAAAAAAAAATTCTTGTAGAACTATATGTAAGTATTTTTGTGGTTTTGGATGGACGATGTGTCGCAACAACCGAATCAGCGTTCAAACGAGTTGCTGGACGGGGCGATATGGTCTCAATAAGTCGTTCTCCAATGTATGAGTATGTATCAGCTTTAGAGGTACAGCTTCTTTAAATTGTATTTGGGTATAGTGATAGAATCTCTAAATACCCTGGGAATGGTACTGCACTTGATTTATCACAGTTCCGTTGAAAACAGGTGAGGACACAACGGTGATGTACCTCCCGCTTACCACCGTGGACACATGATGTACCTCATACCAGCGTAACAAATTAATCAATGATAGAGTGCTAGCAGTAAAGATAGTGTCTCTAAAGGAGATCAAATGTGGATGCAAGGAACTGATAATCGCTTAGACAGCGGGATGTGCATCAAAGGTCAAATGATAGAATATTATTAGCAAGGAAAATGTCTCCAGATGAAGTCAAATCGTAAGTGAGTCTACATAGGCCCAGAATTCTATACTGTAATTGAAGATGGGTACAGATCTGTCTACCTAAAAAAAATAAACACTGCTTTTCATATATCAACTTGTATGATCAGTGGGAATAGAAATGGGAAATCTTACCCAATGACTCTGCTTTAATACACAGCAGTTGGATAATCTGTGTACCCCTCTTCTCCGCTCGAATTAAGACCCATAAAATTCAGCTGGTTATCAAGCGGCTTTCCATGCTCGATACGCTTCGCAAGGTCCGGGTGATTGATCCATTGCGTCCCGATGAAGATCCCGGAGACTTTACCAGACGCAACGAGTTCCTCGCCTACTTCAGCAGTGACGAGAGAGTTGACAAATACCTTGGAGTGCTTGGGTAAATGGGCGTAGGCTGCAATAACGTCGTGCTTAGTGGCCCGTTGAACTCCTAGTGCAGTAGTAAGATAAATTTTAAAGACTGGGACGATGGATGAGTGGTCGTACCGTCAAAAACTGGATCAAAATATGGATGATATTGAACAAGCGTGATATAGGCGAGCCCCAGTTTATCAGACTCTGTTATGAAGTAGGAGAATGTATCGAGAGTCTCTTGAAGCGGCATCCTGTCGTCAGTTTTTAAATTTAGTCGGTATAACCAAATGGATAGAGTTAAATACCCACCCAACATCGTTGTAGCCTCCGTTAGGGCTGACCTTCAGAGCGACGTCTGGGCCAAATACTTCCACAACGACTTTCAAGACCTCTAGACCAAACTTCGCACGGTTCTCGATATTTCCACCCCATTCATCTGAGCGTTTATTCGAGGTGCTGTCCAAGAATTGGTGGATCAAGTATCCATTCCCTCCTTGAACTAGGAACACCGGTCAGCTGGAAATGCCCAAGTGATCGAAACGCAGTATTACTTTCTACACCATCGAAGCCAGCTGCTTTTGCGTTGATTGCGGCCTGCTTATACAATTCGATGAATTGTTTTGGGTCATCTATTTCGGTTGGCTACGTGGAGGAGATGCGTAAGATGTTGAATAATGCTCAAAAGAAACAAAGCCATACAGTAACATTGCCAGGCTCTCCTGGGAGAAAGCGGTATTTGCCGCCCCTAGCAGCAATAGCAGAAGGCGCATATATAGGCTTCATTATCGAGTAAGTAAAGGCAGTGGACTAACTCTAAATAACAAGGCTTACAGTGCCAGCAAGTTTTTGCTCTGGTGCATCTGGGTGAGCAACTCGACCAACTGTTGAGATTAATATTTATTGAGAGTCATGATAGAGACAAAGAACTGCTTCTTTACCGTGCCATAACTGGTAAACGATTGGAGTTAGTTGACTTCATAGAACATACTACAAATTTGTTTCAATCGTGAATACCTGAGCATACATCTTTCCTCCAGCCTCGTGAACAGCGTCGGTAATCTTCTTCCACTCGGAAATATGTTTTTCATCCCAGATTCCAGGTGCATTGGGCCATTCAGTCCTGATAAAATATAATAGTTTGCATTTATTACATACAAAATTTGACGATTTCAACTTACCCTTGACGAGTAATCAAGATACCTTCGCTGACGATGAGTCCGGCACCACCTTTGGTGCGCTGAACATAGTATTCCTTTAAAAGATCGTTAGGATACGTTTGCAATGCGCGATTCCTCGTCATGGCAGACATTCCAATGCGATTCTTCAGAGTGATACTTCCGATTTGAAGAGGGGTGAAAAGAACTTTTTCAGCGACCATTGTTAGGATGAATATAGTGATCTAGTGACTAATTCCGTGGGGATGGTTCGTAGAATATTTTCTGCGCTCTATTTTATACCAGTTTTTGAGCTTGCTGGCCACCTTGACTGGATTCATGAACAGCCAGAGAGATTATTATGCGCATGAGAGGCGGTATTATTCATCCGGAAGCGTCAATCCGAGCGAATGAACTTAGAGGCCAACAGGCACCAGCAAAGTAGATACGTTGCCTCAGGTCGACGTAGTCGTAGTATGTATGCCAAGCAACGTAAAGTAATTCTCCTGAGACTCAGCGTCGGATGCGTTGATCCTGAGCCAACGACACATCAGTCACGCGATCTGCTTCAATCCACTCAATCCAGTCGTGGGAACTCCGACTCAGTAACGCCGCCCTGAGAATACCTGTCTTGTCCATGCCTTTTACTAATGTAAAATTCCAAGTCTCTTGTTCAAAGTGTGAGTCAAGCTTCGCGTAGAGTGGCTAACACTGTACCTTACTAAATTAATAAACCATAAGGACAATATATCACATGTAGTATTTATAGGACTCCAGTGGCAGACCCAGACCATTTTTTTAAACATCTAGCAGGCTCGACAAGGGACGATCTACAGCGCACAGACCTAGACTTGACCTACTAACTGCCTTTTTAGAAGACCATGGTAGCTTACAACAAGTTGAACAACTTATTGGCGTCTAGGAAAATGTATGCAAGTCAACCAATTTTTGTATCAATTATCCATGCTGTCTTGGCTAGTACGATGCTATTGTGACTATTGGTTAAGACTTTATACCGCGGGCGCAGGAGGTGTAAGGCACTCCTGCACAATATTCCGAATTCTCGGCTCTATTTTCGTCAATTCAGCAATAAGGTCCTCCTGTCAGAGTTATTATTAACGCGTTTATATGGAACACAAAATCGGAATTCGTACCCAAATCTTATCTTGGGCAAATTTTCCTTCCTCGCTGAGAATATAATCACTGGGCTCCGTCACTTGGGCCAGAGAGATATAGGCTCCACGAAGCTCATCTTTTCTCTCCTCCCCACCGATTGCTGCCCAGACGAACTGTCGGCTGCCCTGCTCCGACGTTCTTGCTAGAAGAAGGTTCATAAACCAAAATTTTATCTTTTGACCCAAAGTAGTATAACTTCGTAAGAGACCAGATGCACAAAAGCCAGGGTTGGGGGCGTTTACGATAAGCGGTAGACGGTGAAGTCTGTCGTTGAGTGCACGACAAAACAGGAGGTTCAGAACTGAATAAAAGTCTGTCATTCATCCCTTCAGTAATAAATTTGTCGGGTGACGCACGCTTTGTACCATAATATCTCTCGTGGGCGCTATAAGAAGATACAAATGAAGGGACAATGCCAGGTTAAATGACAATATGAATACTTACGGAGTAGAAAATTCTTGGTGTGCGTAGGTTCTGAAAAAGTTGGGCGAGTTGACAACGTCCTTGTCCATTTGCACCCAAAAATGAGTTTCACTTGCAGCGATCACTATTCTCGGCGTGGTGTTGTATTTCTTTGCCGTGTCAAGCATTCGGGGAATTAACAAAAGAGTCAACAGGGAGGTTGAGAGGTTGTTGACTTTTGTGCTATGGGATTGCTGATGGTTAGAGAAACATAGATTTGGAAGTGAGGCCTGTCTTACGATAGCTCCCATCCATCTTCCGTGTACTGAGCTTGACCAGGGTATGCCACTGCGGCGTTTTGTATGATGATATCCAAACGGCCGCCTTCCTGTTCGTAGCGCTCTGCAAATGATTTCACAGAACGGAAGTCAACTAAGTCAAGAATCCATGCTTCAACGCTCGCATAGCCAGTCGCTTGGATGATTTCTATGCGAAGAGGACATTGAAACCGCCCAATTAGTATTAGACTGATTGGAGGAGTTTTTCGCTGACTTACGTTTTACTGCTTCTTCTCCCTTTTCTTTATTCCTACAAGTTATGATGAGCCTTCCGGGGCTCATACGCGCAAAATGTTTCGCTGTTTCTAGACCTATTCCTGAGTTTGCACCGGTGACAATGATTGTCTTCCCAGTCAAATCGACCTTTACGACAGGGGCAACTGTGGACCACTGATCCCTGATAAAATCGGCAGGTGTGAGCTTGCCCATTGGAGGCGAAGATTTAGACCTATTTCAGTGCAGAGCACGCTAGAGGATATACAAAAACAAGTTACGAATAATGAATTCATTCATCATTCATCAATGAGCATTTATACCATTTTCAGACCTCAAGGCGACTTACTTCAAAGGCGCCCAATTGCGCCTGGACCTGGATTACTCATAGCGCGACGCGGAGCTCCGTCTCTACTCTCTTTCCGACTGGACACTGGAAGGGCGGATCGCATTCTTTCCTCGCATCTTACGAACCGGCGTCAATGATTTGAAGATGGTTTTGAGTAAAGAGGCACTTGATGCGCGAGTTAAAAATAGACGATATGGATAGGTCCTCTCGGCATTGGTGATGGTGGCTCCCCGCCAAGCGCAAACCCTTGCGACGCTTGGGTATGCTTGGGAAGTAGGACGGTCAACGAGGCATTTTTAGTTTTGTTAGCTTGTTTGTTGAGAGATATAGACTATGATTGCAGATGCAAACCATATTGTCTTCGACTTGAGATAAATCTATTTTTGATGCACTCGAAAAATGTAAGTAGATTAAGTGTAGGTTACGGCAGAGTTATCAATATCCTGAAAGGGCGCCGTATAACTGCCATTGGAAGGTGGACCTACAACTTGACAAGTTGAAATGTGCGTAGACGGTAACTTCACGAATCACAAGCTACTTTTCGGATAGACAAAGACTAAAAATGTTGGGTGGCAATATTGCTACTCCATTTTATATTCCTAAATATAATGATCAACATGTTACAACTGGGGCACAAAGAAATACATTCGTTTGATGTGCCTTCGAGCGGCATACTTTTCATGATTTTGGGTGCCAGGCTTGTAGTGTGAGGTTAAGGGTTTCGCCTGAGATGTACAGTTGGATTCCTTGGCTATGCTTATTAAGGCGGGTCCCCATCACTGATGAGACGCGTCTGGCTTGCGCAAGCGGAAGCTGTCAAGTCACGCTCGGGGGAGTCATGTTCAGATGGATATTCATCCAAAGAGAGCATGCTGTCGAATCCGTTGCGATAGGACCCTAGGCCGTACGGGGACGTGCTCCGAGGAAATTCGTTCGTGTTTAGAAAATTTGGATCCTTGGCCGGATGTCTGGTCCATACACGGACACCGCCATCATGGCTTCCAGTGGCAAACATAAAGGGGTCGCTCGAGGAGTGGTTCCAGGCGATACACGTCAAGTCGCCGCCATTAGCCTGAGCACGTATTGAATGGAGCAGAGCTCCTGATTCTCGATCCCAAATATGAATGTCTCCAGCTGCAAAAAAAAAGTTAGAAAACGTCAAAAAGAACACAGAATACCAGACCTTTAGCTGCACACATAACCAATTCGTTGTTCTGTCCTCCAAAGTAGCTTGATCCCGCAAAGTCGACTGGACCCTTTGGCATGTATGTATGTCTGCGTGGCCAGGTCAACGATGAAGACGTCCCATTGCTGAAAAATGAACTATACCGTAAGGAAAGGCGTGAAGTTGTGATCTTATTCGTTTCCCTGTCTTTGACAAGCTCGAGTTTCCATAATTGAGGAGGAGCCTAGTGAGCAGAACGAGAATGAGAATGATTTCGGGTTGAAGGAAGACGCTGACCTTATGTTCATAACTAATCAAAGCCACCAATCCATTTCGCGAAGTTTGAGCGAGCGTTATATCTCGAACCACTTCAAGCACAGGAGTCATGCTAAAACACTGCGTCAGAACAAAACCCGCAGACACTAACAAAATGTGGATACTTTTCAATTTGTTTGGTTTCTACATTATAAACTTGAATAACGAGAGCTTAGTTCCGAGCGAGAAAAGAAAATAGCAAATCCAACATACCAACCAACCGCTTTTCAACACGAGATTTGCTTGGTTGAAGGCCTTCAGGAGATTGTAGAAGTGGCCCTACTCCTACTAAACGGGTGGCATCAGGGGTAATAGCAACATCCAGGAGTTTCATATTTGCGAATTCATATTGGTCCAAAACCTTGAGAAAACAAACGTTTGACTTATGAGAAGGCAGGGAGGCAAGGGCGGGCGTACATTCCCATTGATGTCCTTGACAGAAAGTTTGGTGTTAGTTGTGTGAGTGTGTGAATTTTAAAGTAGTTTACCATCTTTGTAGCCGTGGAATCCTCGATGGATAAGAATGCTATTGACGTAAGATTTCATCAAACCTTGAGCACGAAAAGGTGGCCTTTAACCTACCGTCGCCGCTTGGGAACCAAGTCACAGTTTCAATAGCTGTGTTGCGATTGATGGTTTTTTTACAGACGCCGTCCTGTGAGTGACAAGTAAGAAGACCATTCGGCTTCGATACAGATTACAAACCTCAGCCGTCCAAACTTTTATGCCTCTCGCCATTTTCGTTAGCAAAATGTTTCCTGTCGGCGACCTGAAGCAGCGAATTGAGTTCATGATTGTCCATGTGGATGGTAACATGCTTTTACCAGGCTACTTGTCCTACAAAGCCTTGTGGATGTGCAAGGGTACGATGAGGTGTAAATGGGGTCTATATGATGCTTAGTCTATGCATACAATAGTTTCACTCAGAATACACCACTTACGCCCACACGGAAAATCACCGAAGTCTTATCCCAACTGAAAACATCAAATGTCATTCAAGTGAACCACGATATGAACAGGCACACAACAAGAGAACTAACCTTGAGGTGGCTAAGAATGTACCATCGGGTGAAAATTGCATATGCCGGACAAGCGCAGAATGAGCAGCGAGATCGTGTGTCGCTTCCAACTCAATCAACTTTGGTACAAGAGCTGACAACCTTGAACGCGTGTACACCGGCTCTGAGATAGTCCTCGTCCGACCGTCGCCACTGGAGAGAGATACTACAGATGATATCGTTCGCTGTCGAATAGGTGGTGCTCGAGGTTTGTTCGTTGTGCCAATGACCGAAGCTGTGGGTGGAGCAAGCGCAAGAGCATTCCGCATAGTTACATTCCGAACCGCATTCTTCCACAGCTGTTTCCCTAGAGTCGGCGCTGTCGGAGTTGTTGACGCTGTCGGCGGAGAAGTTGTCGGTGGAAAGTCGTTATCAGAGGGTGAATTGACCGGTGTCGCAGGTACAGAGAATGGAGTATATGCGGAAGGCTCGCTCATCACGATTGTAGCATCAGAAGGACGTCCAGTCGATGGGCTAATTGGACGGTCTTTCGACTCGGCCGCTGGCAATATATCTTAGGGAGGATGCCCATTCGCCTCTACATCTCCTTTATGCTTTTTGGCGTTGCATGCAGCCACACTAGCCATAATGTCTGCGCACATTCGTAGAATGAATTTTCGTAATTTGCCAAAATGTCTGAAGGCCAAATCTTTGATCTTTAAGAGACAACGGATAGCTTTGAGCTGAAAGAATGCATCAACAGCTTCTGATAGCACGTCGCTCAACCATTTTTGACCTCGATGCCGAGTAAATGCCCATCGTTCGGAGGCAAACCAAGCAGACACTGCAGCGAGGCCAAAAGAGGTAAATGCAGTCAGAACAGAGGTAATGAGAGATGTAACGCGCGCCTTGATGATGATGGAAACTTCAGTAAAATAATGGATCACAAATGTAAGGGCGCGTACTTGGTGGGAAGCATACGCAAAGCAACACAGTCCGATCGAAAAGCACGCTACAGACATAACCAAGAAAACCAGCGGAGAACGTTTTATCCAAATTAACACCCACCACGGCACTCTGTGGCCAGGAGAACGGCTAGAAATAGTTGAGTAAGATCATCTAAAGAAAAAGAATCATCTCCAAAACATAACGTACTACATTGCCTGTTTCCAGGTCAGACCGAGAAGACTATTCACGGCTGCCCCGATACTAAAGACTAAAGATGCAAACCAAAATGCATTGACCGAATCAGCGACTGTGGTGTGCTCAAGTTCGAAAGAAAATTGCATTGTTGTGGCAGTGACGGCAGAAAAAAAGGTGGCTACAGTGGAAAGATTGAGGAGATTCTCTGCACCGTGCTTTTGGGCAAATCGAATGGTCGGTACGCCTACCCAGGAGTTTGAATGATGCCAAACGATCATAAGTGCCAAATGAACTCACCAACTTCAATGAACATGGAAAGCGAAGACGACAACTCATCAAGATGTTCTCCCATTTCACTAGAAAGGTCGTGGATGTATCTTTGAACGGCGGGATAGCGAAATTGAGCTAGACTCGATATATGAATGGATGAGGCACATTTCATATTATGCAACGACTTACTGGAGTATTCTTTTAAACATGAAGCCCAATACTTGAAAGAAGAGGAAATTTAAGACTGGAAAGAAGTCAACCATCAAACACACACACCTTTAGATCACCCTCAAACGACAAGATTGACGTGTTGACTGCCTCATCTGTGAACTCCGGAAATTCATTCAAACAGCGCAGAAATGTCATGACTTCTTTAGAAAATTGTTCAAATTGTTGCGGGAAAGATTCGGCATCCAATTTTTCGTTAACAGTGGGCCGAGGAACGTGAAGTTGGGCTTTTCCTCGAACTCTCCGGAATATCTTGCGGTGCTGGGTCGCTGCTTCAGAGTCTTCTGTGGTTTCACGTGCTATATGGGATATTTTACGAGGGAAAAGGTCGGCTGCATTTTCGTGATACAGAAATAGCAACTGCGCCAGACGATCGCGGAGGTGATACGCTGAGGAAAGTATGGCAACCGAGCTACCTAACTGTCGCGCAGCGTTTGCAAAATTACGGAGCTAATAACCTTGTTCAGAATATTGAGAATTGGGGGGGGCATGTATAGAATACGAACTTCTTTGTCGAGGTTATTGATCTTGCTGTGGGTTCAGATGAGAACCAAATATAGCATGAAAATTGCGCGAAACGTTTCTCACCTCTGGAGTCTATGGAATGCCTCAGCTCCAACATTTTGTAGGTGTTCGTCAACGGATGCTATGACATCACGCCGTCAAGCTTTGAATAGAGACGGCGAATTGGTACGTTAACTCACGAACGTCTCTGTCGTCCTCAAAGGAAGGAGCCTGGACATTTCCTAGCTATGTTTAGAACTTGATGTATAGCATAGCATAGCAATAGGAACGTACTTGGGCTCATGGTATCGTTATTCCGCAAGAGCATTTCCACCAAACTCAAAATAGTTTCCCTACGATCAGGTGAATGGTTGTTCGGCGACAAGGACGAGGCCATTGCAGATGGGTCCAGAGTTGGGTTGAACGGTGCATGCGGGGATGTATTTGTGGGCATCGAAGAGTTCTTTACTGGCAGAATGGCCAGCAAAAGCGTCTGTGACGTGGGGTGTGTAACGTGCAGAAGTCGTGGGTGATCGAGTTGATGGTCGTTCAATAATGTCGTTAATTTCGTTCAATGGGTCGTCAATGGGCAAGGTCGTGGAGAAAGAAGTAAGGCGATAATGAGAAGGCCTCATTATTGTGCGTATCAGCTCGTTGCACATCATCACCCACCAGGGGCTAAACACTTCTTTTGGCAAACCATGGCCCCTTATAGTCTAATACATGCGGTCGCCCTGCTTGGCATTCAAATCTCCTGCAAACGTGTGCGGTCTGAGGACTGCAAAATCGAGCAAGGCGGACCTAGGCGGACTCAGAATCCAGTTTTCTCGACGAAGAACCAACTAGAATTAAGGCATTGAGAAGGTCAACAGGCTACACGCGGAACGCGGAACGCCTAACCACCCACTTTTCGACGCGTATTAGGTCAGCATAACGGCACCTATTTCAAGCGGAGAGTGAATTTCGGTTGCGTAAGCGGGAGAGGCTGTGCTATGCTCTTAGCCTTGGAACGCGTATTCTAGTTGGCGACTCGTCTATCCGTAGACTTTCTAATGTATTTTCGCGCCCGAACTAGGCAAAGCTATTCATAATTCTGTCCTGGACGACCAGAATTCCTCTATCTGCAAACTTTATATCAGCAATCGTGTTAGTAGCTCGGACACGGACAGCAATAACAACTGATCATCCAACTCATGGTTCAGCCAGGTATTGGGTTAATAGTTTGGGTAATGCGATGCTCATACTTGATCTGCCCAAAAACCTACCCGTTTTCGAGCACTCGGCATAACGCCAAGTAGCGCTGGTATAGCTCTTCTACGCCTATAGAGAATCATATCTTCGTACACCGTTGCGGCAAACAGTACCCGACTTTCTCGAGTCATCGCATGTACTTCAGTGTTTTTGCCACTGTTTTCAACAATGCCAAGATGAACATTCACAGGTGATTGGACACACCAAACATGGTATTGCCAGCTTTATCCACCTCTATCAGTTCATCTCCTGTGCACTCATTTTAAAAACCACAAATCTCTGCTATTATCCGATATCGCCCTTCTGATTCACACGCCTTTGGGCGTTTGTTTCATCGGTTTTTGTTTATAGAGTGAATGGAGGCGCCTGGTGCTTTACAGCATCCAGCATCCGCTGTGAACGGCCTAGGCAATCATCGCCAAAACCGTATTGGTATTACTACCTGATATGCATCGCCTTGCATGGTCCGTCACGATCCACGACCCAGCCAGAAACATATGCATCACTGAAACCCTGCATGTATAAATACCATCGATGCCCGCACTTTGTCACGTATCCTCTCCCCGCTGCCCTCGACACGACCAGCCGCGCACAACCAAGCATCCATTTTACCAACTTCGACCATGTCCAAGGAAGAGCAAGCGCGATCCACTCCCCAGGCGGAAGTCGAGGCACCCCCGCCCGTATATCCTGCAATGCCCCAAGCCTCGCCGTACCCACAAACAGGCGGACAGTATCCCATGCAGCAAATGCCTGCGCCATCGGGATACCCCTTACCCCAACAACCAGGCGGCACTACACCAGGACCAGTTGACCCCGCGATGGCAGCAGCCATCGCTGGTCAGCAGTACCGCGATCAACGTAAGTAACCCTTCCTTTGCATATACCATAACCGAGATCCTTATCAAAACACCTTCGCATACAGTTTTTGCCCTGTGCGCTGCCGGACAGCATGAGCGTGTAACAAGCTACGGTATCTGTGGGATTATAACAGCAGTCGTACGTTTCAATTATCTTGCTTTCCTGACATGCATCAACCATACTATTTTGCGCAAACCACAGGTCTGCTTCCCCTGCGGTCTCATCTGTCTATTGTAAGTTCAACTCCACTGATTCGTACCATAATGATGCCATGGCGCTCAAACGTGACCTCTCGCCCCACAGCTCCGACACAGAGGAGAAATGCGCGCGTTGTGGTGTCTCGTTGTCTCGTTGAGCTAATCTCCAGAATAAATCTTGAAGACTCAAAACACGATCAACACATTAGAATCATAATCACTTGCAGCATCCCAACCACCTTTACTTATACCCCTATGCCTCGCTATATACCTCGACGGACGTCGATTCTTAATCCACATTCTTATTTGAAGGCCTCTCCACGCATCATATCAATACACGCAACGTCGATGATAATATTTCTACGCACTGTATTAATGAAAGTTTTATTATACGTATGCCTTTATTGGATCTCGACTGTCTTTTCAATATGAGCACGGGTAAAACAGCGCTTTACGGTCTATACAACGGGTCATGCCACCCTGTTCATAAATACAATAACCGCCCGTATCAACATCCCATAATAGCGCAACAATCAAAGCACGGAAACCACGCACTGTTTCTTATACACTGATCAAAATGCCTAGTATTATTCAAAGCAAATGAGCAACATAGGCTATATAGCGCTGCAGGGGATATCGTAGTCCAGATACGCTCAATAAGAAAAACAAACATTCAGATATAGTGTAAGTACTAAGATACACATATCCAGCAACGTACGATAACGGCTCATCCCGGTGGGTACCCCTAAGTTGCCCACTCATGACTCAGAACTTTTCTTCTTATTCCAATGCGCAGACTCAGGACTCGTCTTCTGACTCGCCTCAAACCGCTGAAAATCAAAGCCATACGACAACGGGGGTCAACCGGTCACGGTTGTACTGAGATTTACACTTCGACTGGCACTAAGTTGTACGGGCTTTGACAAATTCAATTCCTCGACCAGGCCTCCAGGCTTGTTAAATGCCTCGGCGGCGAGCTGCTTTACTCTGCTGAGATTTTCGACGGTGGTCTGTAGTCGAACAGGTAGCGATCATTTGATAACTTTCTTGTTGTGGACCTGCAGCCTTGATTCAAGCCACGACTCAACTCGTCTCCCTTGACTTTCATGCCAGCTTGCTAAAAGCACCGTGTTTGGTGCCACGATATCCTCGACTCCAGTGGATTGGAACGAATGCATCATCTTTCGAAGGGTCATAGAGGGTCCCGGCTCACCCGGCTCATCCCCTTATAGGAGGTGTGTCACTGTAGATGTGTGTGGTGCGTCTCTAAATTACTGCAGGATACAACAAGCTGGTTCATGTGTCTTTCTTCCCTGAGGTTCTGTCAGTCATCCACATTCGAATATCGGTTGGTTGGTTGGTTGGTTGGCACAATCATCATAAATCGATCTAATCACCCTGTGAAGTGTCCGCTCCAATTCCATCGCTTCCCTTGGTGTCTCCACCACGCCGAGTCATATTCGAGCATTTGTCTTCCTTCGGTCATCCACGGAAACTTCTGGTTCGCACCTAGTCAATATATCGGTATACACGATCATAATTCGGTTAGGCCTCGTTGCATCTAGTCAATACACCAGCACAAACGATCATAATTGGGTTCGACCTCGATGTGCCAGCCCAATCTTCTGGGAACAATTAGTCGATTTTGGAATGATATCTGCTCTGCTGGCGCGCAC
Source organism: Psilocybe cubensis (assembly GCF_017499595.1). Lineage (NCBI taxonomy): Eukaryota > Fungi > Basidiomycota > Agaricomycetes > Agaricales > Agrocybaceae > Psilocybe > Psilocybe cubensis. The sequence goes on along the minus strand of NC_063006.1, from coordinate 1,296,046 downwards.
GTTTCACCCATAACCACTAAGAGAAAACTCAATTATCTGGCCCGTCAGTCTCGACTTTTTTGACCACCTGGACCATAACGTTGTATGTGCAGACTTCACGGTGTCTCTCAGCGGGCGCTTATGTTTTCAGTGAGGTACACATCCATTACTCAGCGTAAGTTGTCGAGTCATTCTTCCTTGATGTCTTCAACTAGTCATCCAGGCATCGAAGCATGGAGTCTGACACTCTGTTCCCTCGTTCCTGATATTCAAAAATTTGACTACGAATTTCTTCATCCCACGGACGTTTGCAGCTTTTGTTTGTCCTTTATCCGACGATCTCTCTTTCCATTCGTTTCCCCTTTTAGCAGAAAATATGTGTCTGGATGGCACTTCTAGTGTCTTAACACCTGCGCGATGCTTGAGTAAGGTACCCACCCTGATACTTGTCCATATGCTTCACTAACTATTTACTTGTTTTGTCTTCAGTCGTGCAAACTTCCCACCAAATCTCTGTGGTTTTGTGCCACTGAGGTCCGCTGTGGCCTTGTTTCCTACCCGGATTAATACGTTTCAATCGCTGCCAGTTCCCACAACCCCAATGCACTCAGTGGCATTGTCGATGTGTACAATTTTTCATCGATAAGCCCTCATCCAGGTATTTGGCTTGTGTGTTATTACCTCCATCGATGAGTGACAGAACAATGAGCAAGGAACAAGAATGCCGTCATTTTTCATCACAAGCTACTCAGGCTGACAAGGGAGAAACAGGTGTTTGGAATATTTCTATATTCTTTTGGAATTCAAAGCTGACGAAGAATCAGAATCTGCATAAAAAGCCAGTATACCTTCAAAGATTTTTCTACATACTTCGACACTCTATCTTCTCGATCTCTGCTTTAGTTGATTACTATGTCACCCCCTACTAACCAACACGAGAGTCGTCTTCACCTATCGGTGAAGGAGAAGCTAGAGCGTCTTGATAATTTTCTCGAGAAAATTGAAGAGTTCCGTGCCACCTTTGAGGCAGAATCGAACACTCACCTGAGGGACCAAAGTCTCTTAAACCTTGAAAGGTAAGCCTTCAAAAGTCGTTTCCTTGTTGGAAATATCATTAGCTAATACCTGAGAAGAATAAAAAATTCTGTTTTACTATTAAGGGAAAAGGTCAAAAAAACAGCCCACAATTTTTTTAAAAAAAGTCCAACGACCGTCGAAGTTGTTGGCTTTGAAAAAGAACTCAACTTATTAATGGAGACATACACGGTGGAACCATTAATACCGATAACTACCTTTTCAAAAACTTACGTTTTTTTAGCAAAATAGTAGACAATTACAGGAAATCGCTGAGGAGAACAGACGCCGGCGCAACAATATGACAAATAATCTGCAAATTTGTAAGCAACCCAGCCAAGAAAGAAGCTCTCGACTCACGTTCAATGGGACTACGAGGGGATCACCCCAAGGACCTCAACCGATTCCACCTGAGGAAGGAAGCAACCACCCGTACGTGCATCGAATTTAATGAGTTGATCAGATGTGAAAAATGAAATCACAGGACTCGATCGAGGGCTACAACAAGAGTGGAGTTGGGTACAGAAACCCCGGCAGCACCAAGGTACTATAAATTTGATCATAAATTTTGCCATTTCCATTTAATTAACATCATGTATGACATCGTTTCATCCAAAGGGGGGAACAACCCATTCAACGAGAAGGAGGATGGGCTAATTTTCCTGTCCGTCGCCCTTACCTTTCGGAGATGGAGCGCTGGCGTCGTAATGAGGAAGAGAACGCGTGTGTAGCATACCAGTCATCCTGGTAATCATTTGGCTGATATGATTGTATATTTCAGGCATTTTCATCAACGCGAAGTTTCCGACTTAAATTATGAGAGTCTTCCTCCTCCCCCTAGACGCAGGCCTCATCAGCCTTTCGAAGATCTCGAGTCAAATACAGAGAATGTTACGAATACACAAGAGCAAAGGTGTGAACTGTTTGAGATGTCACTGACACGTTCTACCCCTGTGCTAATTGGTTTGTCCGTTTAAGGCCTGTCCCACGAGGCCCACGCCCTTTTTCTAACATATTTGGACCTCAACCTGTTTTGGGAGGTTCTTCCTCTGCCCCTACAGAAGTTAGCAATGGACACGAAGCACCTACATTCATGGATGAGGGGAATGACTTCGATGATGACAATGATATGTATGTTTAATTGAAACAAGCAAACTAGATATGTAATGTTGTCCCATGTACCGTGTCTATGATGAACAAAGGAAGGCCTTCTTAGTAAATAAATACCCTCTCTTGCAAAGATACGCCAATCTTTGGCGCATTGAAAACCGACTGAAAGAAGACACTGACTCCAATTGAGCAGGCCCACTTGGAACGTCACTTTGTGGATGAGGCTTGATCCAGTCCATTCGCAGCTTAATATTTCGAGAAAGATCAGCCTCCCCCATCAAGGAAACCATATCATGCAATTTTCTGATGCATCCTGAAATATTTGGCCTTGACTTGGGCTCACTATGGGTCATTGTATCACGAAGGGAACTGAGAAATTCCAGGCCATCGTATTTCTGCAAAAAAGTCGAGGTAAATAAATCGACTACTATTGATTGGCATTCAACATAATCACCTCCATCAATCTGTGGACTAGCATCCCAAGTTGGTATATATCCAGCTTGTAAGGGTCAAAAGGTACAGTTCGCGATAATTCGGGGGCAGCCTTCTCCTGTCCAATGAGACCAGTGCATAGACTGTTTGGCGGGAAGTATTCGGCAGTTTCGAAATCAATAATGTAATACTTGAGCGATGGAACCGTGCAGCGGTCCCTGACACGAATGAGTGTTTTACCATCAGGTTGGTAAAACTGTATCGAGTGGTGGAAGCCGCCAGGTATCACATCAGTTGGGTCCATCATGAAATTAAACATGCATGCGTCCCTAAACATCTCCATGAGTATAACGTATAAACTGTGGCAGCAATCAGACACTTGCCGATGCGCAATGCCATTGTCATGTAGGAACTCGATGCCCTATAGAAATTACTGTATTAGATTGGGCCTTCCTTAAAATTGTAACACTAACTCGGAAAACTTGGCTAAGAGCGTTTGTAACCTCGCAGGCGTGTTGAAATGGAATATGACCAGACACTAACGGAGCAAGCCTGGGCATAACGAGGAGCATTACATGATCCGGATCACTATCCTCGTCAGATAGAGGAACAGATAGAGGAACAGGGATCACTTCAAGAAGAGGAACTGCATTATTCCGGGGGTCCGCCCGCATCTCATCCGAGTTTAAATGCTGTAGCAACGGTATGTTGTCGTATTCAAAAATCGTCCTCTTTATTGCAACTTTAACGCCGTCTTTTATGCGCACTGCGTCAATAACATTGTACGTCTACCCAAGTAATATGTATTAGTGACTGGATAAATGTTAGAGAAAAATTGTCGCACTCTCAGCGGAATTGAGTCCTCGCATTCTGCTTCGTATTTGTAGAAATTCCATGGCCTTTTCCACGATGGTTTCCACGATGGATGATATCTAGGACGTAGCTTATAACCATGTTGAAGGAGAAAAGGTTGCAACCTAACCCATTCTAATTCATCATCCGTGAGTAAGCATTCCATTTTAATTATGTAGAAGCTGGCGCTGAACAGGATGAACGAGGTAGTATCTTCAACTTTTCGGTTTCTGAGGCACCGGGAAGTTACAAGCGTACTAGCTATGAGGCGACTAAAGATAGCTATTCATCGTCACGCTTGCATTGACACTCGGAAAAGATCCAATACTTACATTCTTATAGGGAGTTTAGGGATACGGGCTAATTGAACAAAGAGTTGTTGCACTGCAAGATGTGTTCGAAATTGGCTTGTGCTAACTTTTGTCAACCAAAAGGACCAAAACTGGGTTATTTGCCCCACATCATTGCAAACGGGTCATTACCTAATATTAGTACAAAAGGATCACGATCTACGGTCGCGGCCAACTCAGGGTGACACCGTGGGCAACTTTGAGTTTCTGGCTTTCTTACTATCAAATTCGTTAGCAATCGAGCCAGAAAGCGATTCTGGACATGCCCGACAAATTCCTGTGCCGCTTCTCTCCCTACTCTGGCTTTTTTTTTTCTGTCTCACGAAATGCTTTGATTTTCCGGGACATTTTAGCATCTGACCGTTATTACGGATCACGATTCGGACAACAAAGACCCATACACGAGAACTTCCTCAACAAAAACTTTACCGTGACGTTCTCAAAGAAGGCTACCGTAGAGGTGGAAAACTAATGTGCACTTACTTTTCCCATTCAACACCAGATCCAGCAAATATGAATTATACCTTGTGTGTCCTTAGTACTCCGTCATTTTTTGGTTCTTACGGTCTCCTGGTATGTCCTGGGATTCTAGACGAGCCCTGAATTTGTGAAACTCGACCAAGCTGTACATTGCAATGGTCAATCGGAGGGCTCAAAAATAACAATGATCTGTACAGGGACTCGGACATTGCTTCTCTACCTCTTCTCACATCGTGCTCACCTTCCGGGCACCATCACAGTCGATAATACTGCCGAAAATATACATCCAATGTTGCATAAAAATGCCATCAAGGTATTCGTTTGGACATTTAACCTTTCCCCCTTCCCTCGACACAACTTCGCCACACTAAAACCTCCAATCATCGAATTCAACCATGTCCAAGGGAGGGCAAGCGCGATCCATGCCCTAAGTGGAAGTCAAAGCACCCCCACCGCTTATTCTGTAATGTCCGAGGCCTTGCGGTACCCCAAACCAAACACCACAGGTGGACAGTATCCAATGCAGGAAATGCATGCGCCATTGGAGTACTCGTCACCCGAACACCCAGGCGGGACTACAACAGTACCAGTTGACCCCGCAATGGCTACAATGTTGGACGACAGTACCGTGATCGACGTAAGTAAATCTTCCTCTTTCTTTGAGTATACCATAGCTGTGATCCTTATCAAACCCCTTCACCTACAGTTTTTTCTCAGCGTGCGTCTAAAAATCATGAGTCTGTAACAAGCTACAATATCTGTGGTATCATAACAGCAGTCGCACGTTACAATCTAGCTTCAACTCGCAATCGTTTCTTTCAATCCCGACATGTAATACTTAATCTGCTTCAGCCCAGCTAGTGTCTATAACACACACGTCATGCCAACTATAAACAAATCAGAATATGACAACGGTCCGATGTAAGAAATGGTGAAGAGCTTACAGTATTTTTGCCAATGCGCCCGAGGTCGTCACACATCTTCTGTAGAAACAGAAACAGAGAGAATACCAAGCCAAGGGGCGAGTAAAAGAGCTACAAATCCAATCCTAAAACATAAAATATGCCTCAGGTCATCGTACTTTGGGATGCACAGGAGCGTAGTGGTTGCACTTCAAATTGAAACGTAAGCAAATTAATTAACCAAGTGCAACTGGATAGGCAAGGCCGCAAGCTCAATATAGCATATTGGCGCTTATAGCTACTTTCATATTGATAGGCCTAATGTCAAAATTTACACATATACGGAGAATGAAATTTCAATTGGCGGAGCTTGGACGTGAGTCCGGCAATATGCCAAGATATTCGGCGGGCATATATATAGAACACAACACGTAGCCTCGCGAGCCAGGCCTTCTGTGAATCTCGTCTCTTTTCTAGATAAGGCAGGTACCGAGTAATATGTTTGCACAAATGTTGTCTTTATTTATGTCGTCAAACATTGATCGGAGTGCGAAAAGAGAGAGATTCACAGAAGGCCTGGGACAAACGGTTCGGATTTGAGGGAATCCTCGTTTTGTGACTCGGACTTAGTGAAAAAAACGCGATTTGCCTCAACAACAACCTTCCACAACTTAAAAAAAAGTTGTCTACAGAATCATTTAGATAGGTTTCTTTTATAATAAAATTCATTTTTACAAGGTCACGAAAAAAAAAATTTTTGAGAAAAAAATGACTTGTAATTTGAGCCGAAAAATCATATATCATGGCGCAGGTGAACTGCTTCTAAGATTAGATGGCAGGTCCGGGCGGTCAATGAACCCAGTCTCTGCAGATGAAACAGACAATGAAAGGGACATACTTGCACATCTCACCTCCATCAAAAGTGAACCTCTGGATACCCAGATTGTCCCAAATGCAGTCTCTACATCCTCTGTAGATTCAAATCATGCTTCAGCTTCAGACAGTATGGGCGAGTCTAGCATGCAGGGTTTGACCTTGACATGGATCTTGAGGAAATAGAGGAAGAGTACGATGTTATTGAGGATTCAGAGGATTCAGAATTCGAGGGGGAGGGGGACGGGTAGTGGTCGCAATCGAGTACGACGCGGTAGTTGGTGACGTAGTTGTTCGAATTTCACCAAGTCCGACGTGACAAAGCGTGACTCTGCCAAAACCGAACCGTTTGGCCCAGCCGTTTCTGACGAAACCGAGCGGAGCTCGAAATATGCTGAGTCAGAAACGACTGGTGTACGAGCCTACACAACACGTCAAAGTTTAGGGGAAGATATTTTTTTTTCAGAGTCGATTATAGGGTGATGCTATAGTGTTAGGTTTTTTTTTTCATTCAGATTTCACTCCAATGACATTTTTAAGGCTATTTCTTTCTCGACTTCGCATCGTTGAAGATCGTGCCACTGTTCAAAGTCAGCTCAAAATAGAAACATAGCCGAAATGACTCGCTTACAACAGGTTCAAAGTCCGCCTGTATGTGTATATTTTCATTTTAGGTCTATCGATATGAAAGTAGCTGTAATTAAACACATGAACGACATTACGTTGTGAAGGCATGTACTATATGATCGATTACTGGGAACATCACGTACAAGCTGTGGAAAAGTGTCTTGAATACCCATTTAAGGTTGACTGGGCTGAAGCAGCCGTGTCACTGGACTTGACCGCTCTGAGTATGCAAATCACAGAATCACAGGTTTTGCAAAGGTTTCCTGCAGTAGTATGGAAGAAAAAAAGTGTTATAGTGGTTATATTCTCTACAAATCACTGTACAGTAGTTCAAATATCACTGACAGTAAATTCAAAGTGAAAAGATGAAGGCATTCTCTGACTTGGTAAACTTTGCAAAACTTCGTTTGCAAATATATGAGAATCGGCGCCCACTTGAAGGGTGATCCCGAGAAATTGGCTCTTGTTTAGGAGGTACCGACTCTCTTTGAGGAGCCATCATTTGTTGAGGTAACTTTCGTCTCGGATGTACCCACCCTAATTGAGGTGCTGCTAATTTTCGAGCAAGCTCTGCTTTACATTCATTTAGTAGTTCTTCAGAAATATCTCGCTTCTGGATAACCCTGGAAAGATCGGTCTCTTCCAGGGAAGACACAATATTATGCAGCATCCGGAGAGCTTGTGAAATATCTGTCCTCAACTTGGGTTCTTTGTGGGTCATGGCATCACGGAGGGGACAAAGAAGTTCCAGGCCGTCGAATTCCTACAAAAAGCGAGGCAAATGAATTATAGTACAATATTGATTGACATTGATTGGATTTACCTGCATTAGTTTGTGAACCAACTTCCCAAGTTGGTATATGTCAAGCTTAAAAGGATCAAAGGGTACTGTCGTCGACAATTCGGGGGCTTCTTTCTCCTGACCGTAGTGGCCAATGCATAGACTGTTTGGCATGAAGTATTCGGCAGTTTCAAAATCAATAATGTAGTACTTGAGTGATGGAACCTTGCAGCGATCCCTAACACGAATCCGAGTTTTACCATTGGGTTTTAGGTACTGCCTTGAGTGATGGAAACCACCAGGTATCACATCAGTTGGGTCCATCATGAAATTGAGCATACATGCGTCCCTATACATCTCCATGATTATAACATATCAATCGCAGTGAGAAACACTTGCCGATGAGCAATGCCATTATCATGTAGAAACTCAACTCCCTTTAAAAATCAACTCTATCAGATAGTTCAAAACTTGAATTGTAAGCGCTGACCTGAAAAATTTGGTCAAGAGCGTATGTAACCTCTCTGACATGGCGGAATGGAATATGGCCAGACACTAACGGAGCAAGCCTTGGCATAACAAGGAGCATTATGTGATCTGAATCACTGTCATCGTCAGGTTGCGGGACAGGAATCACTTCAAGAAGAGGAACTGCATTATTCCGGGGGTCGGCACGCCTCTCATCCGAATTTAGATGCTGTAAGAGAGGTATGTTGTCGTATTCAAAGATTGTCTTCTTTATTGCAACTTTAGCACCGTCCTTGATGCGTACTGCATCAATAACATTGCGCGTCTACAGAAACATCATCAGTAATTAAATAAACTCATGAAAATAAGTGTCCCACTTTCAGCTGAAACCAATCCTCACATTCTGTCTCGTATTTGTAGAAGTTCCATGGCTTTGTCCAAGATGGTTTCCACGATGGTTGATACCTACGACGTAGCTTATACCCACGTTCCAGGAGTAATGGTTGCAGCCTAACCCATTCTAGTTCTGCAGGAGTGAGTAACTTGCCCATTGTACTTAACTACAGTGGTATTCGAAATCCCGGAACAGAGCTGCAAGCATTCGAGTAAGGTCACAGCGCCAAGAGAGCCTGAGAAGAGCGAACTAACAAAGGTCTGGTGGATGAACACGATGATTTCAACCTTTTGCTGTCGGAGCCAGCTGGAACCTATGAAACAGCTAGAAAGTTGACTGAAAATTGGTAGGTTCATAAAAAGGATGTATTACTTACAATCTTACAGGGATGGGGAAACAGTAGTCGTAATGAGTAGTCTCGCGAAAAGATGTTTGTTCGAAGTTAATGCAAAATTGGTACGTAACATTTGTTTGTTCTAAATCTGTTCATTAAACGTGCCAAAGTCAGTCATTGGCAACAAAATGTTTGAAAACGGATATTAAATTACCTAATATTTACACCAAACATAAAATTTCGTGCAGATCTGGAGTTTGGGCGGCTCCGCTTCTGGCACTTCCGGCTTCCCTTGAACGTACGACGAATCGACCCAGAACTTGGGAGGCTACTACACTGGATAAGTCTCACAGTGATTTGTATCTCATCCTTCAAATTACTTTGGATCTCCTCTATTTTTCTGGACATTACTGGAATCGCTTTTGACTCTGGATCACGATGACAAGTAACATTACCATGTTCAAGCACAAAGAAGGCAATCATAGATATCGAAAAACAAGTGCATACCTCTTAAATTCTCGCGTTGAACTCCAAAGTCGGCAAAGTCGTCATATGCCCATCTTTTTAATCGTTCTTTGTGTTCCTACTACTCGTCTGGGCAGCTAAAACAGTTTCGAACTTGTCAATTTAAGCCAAATCTGTACAACGCAATGTTCAATCTAAAAGATCAAACTTTTTCGATGACCTATACGAGCGGAGGGCATACTTTATTCATCTCCTATCACCATCAAGCGCTCCATGATAGTCCATAACCCTGCCAAAAATATTCATCCAACCAAGTTCATATATAAATGCCATCGAGGATTACGCTTGCCTACATAGCCTTTCCCCGCACCCTTCGCCACAGCCCAAAACCACACGAAAACCTGCAAATTTCATCGAGTTCACCATGTTTAAGGAAGAGCAGGCGGGACCCACGCACCAGGATGAAGTTCAAGCACCCACATCGGTCCATTCTGAGAAGCCCCACGCCGCACCGTTCCCGCAAACAAACACTCCAAGGGGAGAGTATCCCATGCAGCAAATGCACGCGTCATCGGGGAACCCAGCAAACCAACAGCAAACAGGCGGCACCTCGCTGGGACCAGTCGACCCAGTGATGGGTGCAGCCATTGCAGGCCAGCAGTACCGCGATCAACGTACGTAAATCTCCATCTACCTTTGAATATGTATGTACTGTAACTTGAGGTCCTTATGCAAACCACTTCACGCACAGTTCTTGCGCAGTGTGCGGCCGGACAGCATGAGGTTGTAACAAACTACGGTATCTTAGGGATCATAATGGCAGTCGTACGTCCCAGCTAAAACTTACAATTGCACATCCTCCATCTCCTGACGTGCACCCGCCATCTATGGCGCGCAATCCACAGGTCTGCTTCCCCTGCGGCCTCATCTGTCTATTGTAAGTCAACCCCAGCTCCACCCAGTTCATTTCATAACACTCAAATATGACGCCCTCGCCCCACAGCTCCGACACCCAGAAAAAATGCGCGCGTTGTGGTGTCCAGTTGTGATCAGTGATTTTGATCTTGATCTAATCCCCCACCCACATCTTGCAGAGACACAGACTCGAACCGTGATCGCCACCTCTCCACCGCCCTAACCGCCGAAATGCTTAAATTCTCTCCATACATCATACGCATCAATAATACACGCCATGTTGATGATAGTTACGCTACCCATCGTATTTTATTTTGTATTAACTGAAGTATTTTTGTATGAACGCCATTTGTTTCCAGATTCTATTGATTGGTGTTTGTCGACAAGAGCACGAGCAGAGTAGCGCTTATGATCATCCAGCAGATGATGCCCACTTGGCACTTGTTCGTGGCTACGGTTACTTCAGCCTAAAGCCTACAGGGCCATCGGAACCCAAATATCATTGACAGTGAAAACCAAAGTCTAAGATGCACCATCCACATCCGCGTGTATACAATTATAAAAATATAAAATGTAAAATATAACAACAACAAATTCTATCTGTAAAAAAACAAGTAAGAAAGATGCATGCAAAAGGAGTTGGAGGGGAGGGGTGATGGGAGGCTTGGTGATGATGATATGATATGCAGCGGCGTGTTCCAAAAGAAAAAAAATGTAAAAGTGTAAAAAACAGTGAGCAAAAGTTTGACGTTTGACGTTTAAATTTGGACTATTGGAAAGGCCAAACGGGGATTATTGAATTAAGTGATATGTAAAAGTACTTTCTTGAATTCTTCTTCTTCTTCTTTTTCATTAATGTGTATCCGGTATTGTAGAACTGAGGTAGGGAGGAGGAAAGGGGGGGATGGGAGGGGGTAAAAAAACGGGATGGAGGTGGTGGGTGATAATCTTCGGGCTGCATTTACATGGGTCCATCGTCCATAGTCCATGGTTCCAACCGTGACTGGAAACCTAAACCTAAACCTCCGACTCCAAGAAAGAATAAACCTACGACTCGGAGCGAGCGCGAGCGCTCCAGCAAGCAAGCAAGGCATTTAACTGGACCCAAGCTGAAAGCCCACACGCCAACGCCACCCCGAACTGAACCCGCAAAACGCATTAAATGCCGAATAAGAATAAACAAAACGAACGTGGGATCCGCCAACTGTTTGGCGGGGTTGTACGGTATGTGTATGTGTATGGTATATCTATAGCTGATTGACGGTGCATGTTGATGTTGTTGATGTTGATGGCGTGAGCTTGAGCAATACGATGAGATGCGATGCGATGCGATGTAATGGGTCGTGAATGCAATGGGTCAATGAAGTTTGGATAACAACCGACTGGGGGAGTAGTCGCTAGTGGTCCCGTCGACGAGAGGCGAGGGAAGTCGTCGATGCAATGCGTCAGAGCAGATGGGCGAGTGTGGCGAATTATATGCGCAAAACCGCATCACATCTAATTCTTGTACCCAACCAGCGTCGAATCGCGTGTGAGCGGGTTCCCAGCGCGCATTTTCTCGCCGTTATAGTAAAGCCACACGGGGAAGGGAATGCCTAGCGCGATCGCCAGCCCAGCGAGCAACTACAGCGTGATACATCACATGAGTCGTTCATTTCACAGTATTGGGATGATGATAAGTGTATAGGACGTACGGAATTTCCACCGCCCAGACCGAGCGCATCGAACATCTGCTGTCCAAATAGTGGGAACGCAAAGCCAAGCAACGAGCGGAAGAGCTACAATCCCCGTCCAAAACGTAAGTTACAGTGCATGGAATTTGTATAAAGGATGGATGGGAAAGAACGTACAGCGGCAGCAGCTGTCGCACTCGCAGCGTATGCGAACGAGTCGACTAGGTATAGCTGGATAGGCAGGCTATATATACCAACGAACAAACAAATACGTCCGTAAGTCATCCATCAATGTATCAAAGATCAAGATCAAAATCAAAATCAAAGTCAAAATAGCAGTCCTGGCGGGCGGGCGCTTAAACCAAAAACACACAAGCGCCGCCAAGGCGAAGCGAACAAAAGCAACAAAGCAACAAAAGCCAAGGAGAATGGACGTACAAGGTAGTCATCATCCCAAACCCAAATATCCCTGATCCGACAATAGGCATTATCCAGTGCAGCTTCGCTTGTGCTGACCAGCCGTACCAACTAGAAAATTATGTACCGTCAGCGTCAGCATCGCGGGACGTAGCGGGTAGCGGGTAGAGGGGTAGAGGGTAGAAGGTAGAGACGTACAAGAGTCCCACAGGCACGAAGAACGACCCGAAGAACAACGCGGGGATACGCATTTCCGGGGTACACACACCGCCGTTCTTCGCTCCGAGCTACAGTACCAGGTGAAGGAGGGCGCGTTAGTATTAGTGTTAGGATTAGTTGAAAGCCAGTGTAAGGAGGGTAAGGTAAGGAGGTGGAAATTGAACGTGCGACGTACGTGTTTGTATACGCGGTCAGCGAAGATGGAGCCGAAGATTGTCGCTGAGAAGAAGCCGATTCCGAGGCCTAGGTATACGAGCCCGCCGATTCCGGCTTTGAATCCGTATGTCACGCTGAACAATGCTGCACCAAGGGAAAAAAATCAGTAAGTCGTACGTTTGGAGTGACGCAAAGACTCACATCCGAAGGTAGCGAACATGAGATAGTAGATTCCATACATACTTCAAAAATAAAATAAAAATGGTTAGCCATAGCATCACAGAATCACAATTCATATACTCACAAAGCCATATACAAGCTAAGGATAAAGCACACCGAGCTGCGGAACAGCATCTCGAACGGGCGCTCGAGGTTGACCCAGAGCACGTGGAGCTTGCTGCCGTGTTCTTGTTGCAGGTGGGGGTGGGCCGCAGCGGCTTTTTCTGGGTCGCCTGATTTCGCGGCGCGGCGCATACGGATTACGGGGCCGTAGGTCTCCCGGAGGAAGGGGATAGCGACCATTGAGACTGCGCCGCAAGTTGCTGTTGAAAAAGAAAAAATTGAGTGAAGGTGGAGGGGAAGGAAAAAGGAAGATGTACCTGCGATCACGATGAAGACGTATTTGATGCCGATTGTTTGTGCGATGAATCCTCCAGCAATTGGACCGATGACGGGGCCTGAAATCGTATTTATGTTAGATGATGCACTATGGATACGATTTTGAGGCGACATACCGATCAGTGGGCCTAGACTGTACAGCGCCATGGCCGACGCACGATCCTTTGCAGCAAACAAATCTCCCACTGAACCACCACCGCAAGCAATCGGCGCACTTCCGGAAAAGCCAGCTGAATTGAGTTCGTTTGAGTTCAGGGAATTATAAGGATATTTGGTGTTTTCTTACATAGGAAACGGAATGCGATGAATGAGTTTGTCGTTGGTGCAAATGCACAGCCCAAACTGAACGCTATCGTGAAGAGGTTGCCAAAGTGGAGAATCTACCAAACATATAAGCTTTCCCATTTTGTTATAAAAGTTTGTTTCGATGCGTACCCATGTTCTGCCATACATCTCCGATAGAGGAGCCAGGATGAGTGGCTGTCAATGACGTCAGAACCAGGATAATGGAAAGGCCTTAATGAAGCACAGGACTAACCCCGATGGCGAATGAAAGTAGGAAAACGCTCAGAGTAAGCGCAACGACGGTTGAATTTGTGATTCCGTATTTCAAGGCAAGATCTGGGATACCGGGAGCCATCATCGAACTAGCCAACGGAGATACGAAAGTATATGATGACAGCTAAAAATAACCGGTATAGGTCAATAGGGGCAAAAAATTTACCAAGTGAAAAAACGAGAAAACTCACAATCACAACGGCCGTCCACTTCTTTTTAGTTGACCAATTTCTGGCGTTTTCGGGGTCGTTTTCCCAATCGTCCTCGAGATTCTCGACTGCTTCTCCGATCTTGTCTTCGGGTAAGGCAGACTCTCCGTGCCCAGGGGACAAGGTTCTTTCGAGCCGGGTGAATGGCTCTGAAACATGTTGTGGCTTTTCAAGAGGTTGTACATGGGTGACGGAGGAATCGAGGGAGGGAGTGGCGGACATGGGTACACTTCCTGGTCTGGAGGACATTTTCTCTTCGTTATTTGACATGAGAATGCAGCTATAGGACAAATACAAAAAGGAAAAAGAGGAGAAAGTGAAAAATGGGGCCTTCCTAGATGAAGGCTCTACTTAAGCATGGTGTGGAGGTCATGCAGGATCTTGGAGGCCGTCCGACCTCGCATTTTCACGTTATAAAAGTTTTGTCAGAACGATTATCCGCCCCGCGCCGGAAGCAATTTGGTGTGCTGAAATGGAATGACTGTTCATATTTCAGCATTGTGGGCGTTTGTGGAGTTTGATGGGGTGCACTAGAACAGCAAAGACGGTAAAGAAGGGCCTTTATTTCAGACATCGATAAACTAGACATTCAAGAAAAGACTGCAGGGATTGAGCTAGGTAAAAAGAGAGAGGCGAGTTGTTGCCAAGTACAACACCGGGTCCGCTTTCTCACATTGCCATTTCGGAAAGGTACACATGTGCCTGCTCAACTGCCGCTCGCCGACAACACTACATGCACACATATTGGCCGGCCATATACGTGTACTCGAAGCACAACCATGAAACACAAAAAAGCGACCGTCGACCGGGGAATGTTCTCGTGGCTTCGTGATTTTCTCCGGGATTCGGAAGGAAAACTTTACCTGTAACGCCAACCAGGATGACTTCACACTCTGAACGACAAACATAGCAAATTTAGACAGCATCGATCTTATCATCTCTTGGCAGCTCCTACCCGATTTAGACTTCTGGGTATGACGACTGTCAACGTTCTCCCTCCAGCCACGACAAAGACCACAATAGGTCTCTTTCGTTCACATCCATGAAATACTAACGATATATCCTCATTTGCCTGGGTCTACTACACTCATCGAACGCTGTTGATCCAATCAGTCTGATCCTTTCAGTTCACTAAGCATGGCTACTCTTCCTAGGTCCACAAAGTACCCACCGGCGCCCGCAGATCCCTCATTTCACCGCCCTGTCTCTGATTTTGACTCAGGCATCAACACATCCGTGGCCTGGACCGAACACCTCGAGAATGCCTCGTCCTCGCCGCTCTCACTCTCCAAGGCGCGCTCGCGGCGGTACCTGTCCGAATCAGACGCCAAACCGTCGCTCTCAGAGGAAGAAGATGATGATGATGACGAGCCGGAGATGATGACGCGTCCCGCACGCGCGCTGTACGCATTCGAGGGCAAACCCGAGTTCCGCGAGCTGCGCGTCGAAGCAGGCGACGAGTTCGAGGTCATAAAAGAAGACGTCGGCGACGGCTGGAGTCTCGTGAAAGACACTACGGGGGAGGTCGGCCTCTTGCCGCAGTCCTATTACACGGTATGTCTTCGATGCGCAGGCACTTGATGTTTGATGAGCCCTTTTCGTTCTCAAAGAGGACCCTGGAATCGCACTTAGCTGACCACTGAACTTGCGCTTTCGCCTGATATCCAGCTCGATGTCGATGTCGATGTCGCGCAACGCACAAAACGGCGCGAGGCGTCTGGGTCGTCGATCACACCACGGGGCTCGCCGCGATCGTCAGCGCATCAGGGATCGCTGACACCCTTGATCCCTCAGCATACTGGAGAGTGGCTGCCCAACTTTCCCAGCTTCCGACAAAGCCTCCTCGGTGGGAAATCGCTCAACAGATTCTCAAGCTTCGTAACCAGCGGCGCCGAATCCTTCCTCCTCAACGGCAGTCCGACCCCAGAAGCCACAGTCGAACCCACCCCGATCTCTAAACCCGGGCACGCAAAGGAAGACACATCCGCCTCGCTCTTCGAAGCGTCCGAAGAGGAACGCACACGGCTCGCGATTCTCGGGCTGGGGGAGGCGGACAAGCACCTCATCGACGCAGGCCCTGCTGGCCCCGCATGGCACGCGAAAACGCCGCCGCTTAACGTCCTCGTACATTCACCCAGCAAGCGCACCTCGGGGCTTACAGGCGCATACACGATGTACAGTATCACGTCCATCTTTGCGCCCTCGCCTGCGCAGGCTGCTGCTGCTGCGGAGTGGGTCGAGGTCCCGGACCCGGACGACGTGCACCCGCCGTCGCCCACCGCTATATCTGCATCTTCATCTGCGTCTACAGGTGTAGGAGGAGACGGGAAGACGCGCATCACCGTCCAGCGCCGCTTCTCGCACTTTGTGATGCTGCACACGGCGCTGTCGCGCAGGCTGCCGGGCATCGTGCTGCCCCCGCTGCCGGAGAAACAGTACGCGGGGCGGTTCAGCCACGACTTTGTCGAAGCGCGCCGCGGCGATCTGGAGCGCTATCTCTCCAAGATCGTCAGGCACCCCGTTGTGCGATATGCTGAGGCTCTGACGTTTTTCTTGGGGTGCGATAATGATAGTGTGCGTATGTCTTTTCGTTACCTCTAAGTGTTTCTTCTCATGTTGTTTCTTTCTTTCTTTCTTTTTTTTTTTCTTTGTTTTGGTTTTGGAATGAAGGAGTGGGCGAGACTTTGGCCACAGCATATATCAGCGCCCGCTGCTGGCCCTGCGTTCTACGCCCGCGTGTACCACCCCGCGTTCAACGTCGACTTGGAAGACGCAGAAGAAGCCATCAACGCATTCCAAAACCACGCGCGCGCAGTCGGGAAAAGCGTACAGGGACTCCGAAGTGTATTTGGAAGGATTAGAGAGGCGCGGATTGGTAAGTTTCTGAGTTTTTCATTTTCACCCGTCCCTTTTCTTTTTTTTTTCTTTCTTCCGTTTGTTCTTTCTTTCCTTCCTTCCTTCTTTTCTTTTCTTTATGGCAAATCGGAAATCTGATGAAGGGTTCGGTCAACGGTAGAAATGTCCAAAGCGGAGCGGTTGTTGTCGTACTCGTTGCTTTCGCTTATTACGTCGAAGCCGATGGCGGCGTCCAGCGCCCCAGGTACAACACGCGACGAGGAAGACGCGAGCGGGCACTCGACGACGACGGCGGCGGCGGCGGAGAAGATGAAAGGACTGAATAATAGCGATGGCGCATGGTGCTGGCGCGAAAATTGTGCGGGTGAGTGGTGTATTGTTGTGTGTTTGCTCGATGGCGCTTTTGTCGTCTGCTTTCGAGTTGGATACTATGTATACATATGTGCGCGTTCAGATTCATGGCTTACGTTATACTGGGTTGCTGGTTCATACAGATTGTTTGAAGTTGACCAAGGCGGTGCAAAAGACTTCGGAGACGCTGCAGACCGTGGCGAATTTGTATGATGGTCACGTATGTGTTTTCTCTCCGCTTTTTACTGTCTGTCCTTGATGAAGAGACGTTCAATGTGTTAATGGTGTGCTACTTAGGCGCGACGGACGCAGCTGGCTACGCATGAGTCGTTGAAGCTTATGGCGCATCCGTCTTCTTTGTACGAGGTATGCGTTTTTGGGGGATTTTGGATGTTGGGTGGTTGTTGTTGATTCTGATGCATGTGATGGGAATTGTAGAGTGTTATTACGACCCATAAGTCGACTTTATCGCGCTACCGCGAAGCAGTGGGCATATCGAATAAATCAGCTTTGACATATGTAAGCCTTCTCCTTCCATTCCTTCCACCCAACATATTATTCTTTGTAAACACTCTAATATACTTTTCCGGTACAGGCAAACGAAGATATGGCAGGCCGATGCGAAACGGTGCTCAACACCACCATGGCGGAGATGGACGTGTACCACACGCAGAAAGTCGAGGATCTCAAGACGGTCGCGACGGACCATCTGGACGGCGAAATCGCATTTTATGAGCAGATTCTGACGCGCCTGCGCACCGCGCGCAAAACGTTCGATGATCCGCAGTACACCGCGCTCGCAGAGTCTCCACGTCTGCCGTCCATTTATGAACGCGACCTTTCATTTGACCCGGCCAATCCGCAGTCCTTTAGTGGTGGTAGCAGCGGTGGTGGTGGTGGTGGTGGTGGTATGGCGACAAGACCGCTGCCGCAGCCGTGTCCGCACGTGTTTGATTCGGCGCCGATGCGCCCTGTGAGTGTGGCGATACAGGAGGGGGTTGGGATGTTTTTGGGCGAGGGTGGTGTGGGGAGGGCAAGTGTGTTTGGTCGATTTTGGTGATAGAGAAGATTGGTGGGTGTACATTTATAGGACGCTCAGACGCGATAGCCTGTACAAGGACTTTGTATTACAGCTTACCCAGTGGCTCGGAAGACATCTGTATGTATAGTAGCAAAGGAAATGTATGTATGTATTCTATCTAACTATCTATGTATGCAATCCATTAAAGAAAAGAAAAGGGCGAACAAACAAACAACAAAACGTCCGTCAATCCCAAAATACAGAAAACATTCCCATTAGAAGAGACAAAACGACGGAAAAGTGTGCATAAAATAAATATAAATGACCATATGTACGTATGTATGTATTCTCCCTGGTGTAAAAAAAATGATAAATATAAGGACAATATGTAATGGTGATGCGCCTTCCGCTCGGTATACCGGTACCCTCCATCGTAGTCGCCGTCCGAAAATTTTTCTTCCAACCGAGTACGGATATATGTATGGTTTATTTGTCCAGCATTATTCTCCTTCCCCCTTTCTTCTCCTGGAGCTTCCAACTATTACTTTTTCTTCCTCTCTTCCTTCTCTCTCACGCGAAACGATACAAAGGAGCGGCGAGGCAGGATTTGGGATTGTCGTTGAGATATTATGTGCCTTCGTAGATAGGTAGGTATGAAGCGAGGTATAAACGCATGCGTAAATAGGAAGATCGACCAAGCCAAAGAACACGCATTCAATCAGTCCGAGTCGAATCATAATGCGCAAGAAACGGGGGTGATGAGACGGTGGCGTATCTCGTGTCATCAAGGCGCCCGCCCTATGAGCACTATGACAGAGCCTTTTGGACGGCGAGTACCAGCGAGGTGACGTCCACTGGAACTTCCTCGTCTGACGGTGGCGAGTATGCAGGCAAATCTTCTCCTTCAAACGATCTACGAAGATTTTCATTAATAAGAACTTCACCAATCATTCAAGGGGTTGGAAAAAGTGAAAAAATACGCACTTGCTGCCCTGCCAGGCGATGTACCGCAGGTTGAGAGCTTGGATCGCGTACTCGCGATCGCGCTCGAACTTGTTGGGTGGGAAGAGTTCAAACAGTGTTGAAGGCGGTGTTGGTCGCATGAACACGCTGTCCATCAAGTGCTCTCCGTGTACACTGATAATTATCTGGAAAATATCAATGACCGCGGTCAGATCATCCGCTTGTGCATATACCATCCACTTTCTAGGATGCTCACCGATGATTTCACAATAGCCCTCATCCGATCCGCCCAATCCGTGTCCGACGTTAGTGTCGATACTACACTCAGCTCGTATCCCTGTCGATCAGACATTGACTGCAACGCCTTTATGAGCGCATCATGGTTCGCCCTCGATAGTTTCGCACCAGAATCGGACTGGGTGTGCAGATATGTGATAACCTTCTTCGCCCCTGGCTTCACATCATACTCGCCCAAAAACTGCGCCACGTTCTTGCGCACAGGCTCCCACCAGTACTCCGACGCGTCGAGGTCAAACGCAGACGCATACGCCGGCCAGCCCTCCTCTACGTTCTCCTCAGCGGCACGGCGGTCCGCAACGACGAGGCGCTCGTACACAAATGGGATCCCGATTTTCTGGTAGTCCTCCCAGTCCTCGTAGTACTCGACCGTCAGCTGCGGCAGCGCGACTTTGGCGAGGTACGGGTGGAAGCCGGTGTCCGCGCGCACGCGGCGGAGCCAGTGCTGTGAGAAGTCGGGGTTGGCGTCAGTGAAGAAGCGGTTGTGTGGGAACATGAGCCGGCGCGGCGGGGGGAGGAGGGTGTTCCCTCTTTCATCGATGGATTCGTCGAGCGAGCTGTATGTGCGCCAGAGAGCGAATAGGGTGGAGTTGTCTGCAGTTACACGAGTGTCAGATTTTGACTTGACGTTTGAAGTTGGGAATGAGAGATATTACGGACCGTAATGGGAGTCGGCAGACATCCATGAGACCCCTCGGATGCTGCGTTTTGTTAGATGGTTAGAGGCGCACGATAGCGATGAGGGTAGAGACATACAATGAACCGTAGGTGCCCATTACGGTCTGAGCTTGTTCTGATGTTAGCGTCTTCCATCGGCCGAATCCATTTCCAACAGACTCGACAATGTCTGAGATAGGAGGTAAGGATCCTGGGTTATCTGTAATCAAGTAAACAGTCCCGTCAAAGACGTAGGCGTTTTCGAGGATGGTGTAGCCTAGAAAATAGAGCACACTTAATGAATACGGGCTGTCCTTGTGAAAATTTGAGCAAAACACATACCCGCTGTGTGTTTGATCACTCGCGTCTGCGGGAGGTTGATGCCCCATTTCGTCAGGGCGTCGTTAACACTGGCGTCGCTGTACGAAGTGGCGGCGTTGATGAGTTCAGGCTCGCGCGCTGTCCAAGTCGCACCGTGGCGTCCTGTGCCCACCGGCTGACTCCTCTCCGCCCCATCTCCTGCAATATGCCCACGGCTCCATGTCCAGTCGCCGTAGATGTTGTTCTCCAAGGCGTCTCGCCATCCTTCTGGCTTGCGCCCGTCTCTCCCTATCTCCTTCGTCCCGACCCATCCGAGCCGATTCAGAGCGCCATGGGTCGTAGCGGGGTCGATCCCCAGTATCCGCATCGACGTGTCGATGTTATATGCAAGGAAATAGACCGTAATTGACAGACATATCAAGAGGGTCTCCCGCTTGTCGAGCGGTGCTGGCCAGCGCATGTTGGCTACCTCCGCAAGCTAGGTGGTGGAGGAGAACAAGGCGGACAACAAGAGATGTCGCACAAGAAGTGTTGAACAATACAGTCAATGGCGGGCACTTGAATGCTACGCAAAAAGGCCTAGTTGAAGGGGCAGATAGCCAATGAAGCTATGCCAGCGCAGAGAGCGCGAAGGATGGAAGGTGGAGCTGGTTGGAAAGATAGATTGGGTGGTTTGCGAATTGGACCTAAAACGCCAAGAACAAAACCGAGAGAATGCTAATGACGGCACTTTATTTGGCCACTCATTATAACATATCTCTCTTAATTCTCTCAAAAGTTGTCCAACTAGCTTTTCAATCTGAACAATTGCGGAACCAAGATGACTCATTTCCACATCATCGCAACCAAGTCTGATGAGGTGTAAAGGCGAGTATATTACATTGCTTGTTTAATGCCACAAAGCTACAGGCAACAAAGGGGGGTGCCAAAAATACAGAATAATTGAATTACAACAGATACTAGTATGAAAGAGATTATGCCTCTTCGGCGTCCTTCTTGGATTTGCTGCAAAAAAGTTGTCAACACATGGCAAAAAATGAGTCAGAGCTAAACTTACCTGGATTTGCTGGGGAGCAGTTCCTAATAGATAAAAAAATGAATACCGATTATTAAAGAGATAAACTTTGGAAGGGGGCTTACAGCGGCAATGTGAGGCACAACACCTCCTTGAGAGATGACAACGTTCCCAAGCAGTCTGTTCAACCTGAAGGGGCATAGGTAAGTCATTCCACGGTATAAATCTAAGCTCTACTCACTCTTCGTCGTTGCGGATGGCGAGCTGAAGATGACGTGGGACAATACGTTGTTTCTTGTTATCACGAGCAGCATTACCCGCAAGTTCGAGAATCTCGGCAGCGAGATATTCGAGGACCGCAGCCAAGTAGACTAAACAAAGCTTGTGAGCCACCAGCTTCAAGTAGAAACTGTTGGAGACGCACCTGGGGCACCAGCACCGACACGCTGGGCGTAGTTACCCTTCTTCAACAGACGGTGGACACGACCGACGGGGAATTGAAGACCGGCCTTGGCGGAGCGCGACTGAGATTTTCCATCACCACCGCCGCTAATTTTGCCACCAGCAGAAGATTTTCCGGATTTTCCTATAGGATTTGAAGAAAAAAGGTTAGACATCCAGCCATGATAAGGCTGTCGTGGCAGAAGACGAACCTTTGCCGCTCTAAAAGTATAGAAATATCAGTGTGTGTATAGCATATGAGGTAGAAGACTGCGTACCATGTCGATAGATTAGTTGTGAAAGAGGTGGGAGGCTTGGGTGGATGGTGGTGGTTGCAGTTCAAGGTGGAAAGATGCTCAACAAAGTCACGAAACGCGTCTATATATGCCTCGCACGTGATCGGCAGCGCGTCACCAAAAATTGCCGTGACCTGTTCTCGATTCTCGGAGGCCAACGCCATTGCTCCTGAAATGGCCCTCCCACTACGCTTTTCTTTGTTGGCCAGACAGCCGCGCTTCAGCAGGACAATACATATCTCCCAGTCTTTGTTGAAAGAGAAGCAAAAGCCAGCTACGCAACCTTTGCCAAATCTCAATGACCCACCGCGCAGCGACCAGCCATTACCGCCGCTAAACCGGCCACTAGGTGTCAGGCAGCGACCAACGACGGTGCCCGTATCGCGCATGGACAGAGTGAAAAGTCTGATGGACACCGAAGCCCTGATGGCCCAACGAAGACATTTGTCAGTTAACTCGAAATGAATTCTCCAAACGACCATCGAGCTGACATACGATAGAATCAAGGAAGTAGGAAAAGGGTACTTTCACGATCTAAATATGACGCGAAGACACGGGGGAAAGACTTGGATCGCGCCAAAGGTTCTCATCCGCGAAGATGTCCGTATGCCCGCTTCAAAACATACCTTCCGAGTCTGATTTGCATTGCCAGAAAGCCCTTTACCTCCCCAACGTCTCTGGGTCCGCTCTAAACGATGGCACAAAGAAGGACACCACCACCTTGTGCTACGGCAAAATTACCGTGCTCGCTATGCTCGGCACAAACATATCCGAGGTGTGTATATGCGTAGCGCCTTTGCAGTGACTTCTGTAAACAACCATTTCCTTAGGCCCACGCTAGGTCTTTCGCCTACAGCACAAATGCCCGATATCAGGACAACCCTTTGTACCAATATGTACAAATCAATCTCCAAGAAAACTTGCTCAAGTCGTTCCTTGTCAAGCTGTTCTCCAGCTCCTTGCGCTCGTCAGTCCCTGCCCATCTCCAGCCTACATACCTTGTCTCCAGCCAGAATATGGAGTATGTTCGCGACCCGCTGGGGATGACGAATAGTAAAGTCGGATATGTGTATTTAATTGACGAGAATCTCAAGATTCGCTGGGGTGGCTCGGCAGATGCGACGCTGGAAGAAGCACAGAGCCTGGAGAGCTGTACGGGGGTGCTACTGAAGAGGCTGGAGGAAAGGAAGGCTAAGGCGCCGAAAGAGGATATTAAAAGTTGATAGCAGTTGAAAATAGGGATACATACCCAATAGTGCGTCTTTGGGAGATTATTTTTGTCACCAGACTAACCAAAGATCAGGTTTTACAACGTGTAAATGCTGATAATATACCTTTAATATAACACGAACGTACGTGGATTTACTTGAACATTGGTCCATTTGACTAATATTCTTTCTATTGCGCCAGCTTTGTCCCCCTCAAGATTCCTAGATGTCCTTTGGTCAATCAACGTTGTGAATTGTGGCGTCTTCGTCAAGTGTTTCCATCTCAACTCTGCAGTCATGGCGTTTCCGATGAAACCTTGGACTTCAGATTCCATGTACAAGAGGCCTTGCGATATCAAAGGAAAATCGACTTCAGGCCTATCAATAAAATTGGCGTCGTTCTTATTTGATTGATTAGTCTAAACCAGCTGTCGAAACGTGAAGCTACTGGGAGCAAGGAACACTCGTCCTCTCACGACAGGTCGAATTTTCCTTCGTCTGTTTGTGGGACCCCTTCTTCAATTCATTCATCAATTTTTCAAAAACTAAAATACTGACGACTTCGTGTGCCGCGAAACAGAACCTCTTATATGATCCAATCTTGATTATCCCATCCAATTCAATGCCAACAATCCATGCTCATAATTCACGCGCACCATGTGTGATATCGCAATTCCATAGCCGCTTGCTAACCGTCCCAGCACTATCAGTTCCAAATTTTCCGGGGTTGAATGATGTCTAGATGACAACCTCGCAGAGGCGAGCTTCTAGCCCGGATACTCGTGTACGGTCTCGTAGGATTGCCCTCGAATCTTATCACGACCTAGGACAACCATATGCACGAAGGTCGTGATTGCTGTCCCTAGTACCCATGGATTGGCGGTTATGGAGACGGACAGAAAGATGTGGTTTCAGCGCCGCAGATTACGTAGAGGAAACGGTAATGCCCTCTCGTGGTGTGGCTTATGTTAATGCCTTTTGATAGGTAGTCCCTACGTCAGGGCGTTGGCGCGTCAGGAGCAGGCGTTAGGTGAATCAGGAATGAGAGACGTTGTATTTTCGCCACGCCAGGGTTTGCCAATAGTTTACCTGACTTCGCGGGAATTGGTGACCAGCTTGCCGTTACATAGTCAATGGCATCGGTCGGCTTTTCGACTTGCCTAAGTAACCGCCAATTCAAATCGACTGGTGCTATTACGTCCAAGAGCGCCTACAAACCCAGGATGCCCAATGTTGTACCACTGCCAGCCCCATGGACGAAACACACTTCGGAAATCACCAGATGACAAAGTTGTGTCTGTCGAGACTTTACCCCAACCCCAGAGGACAATCCATCAGATCAGAAAAGAATTACGGAAATAAATAGCATAAAATGCACTCATGAGCTGACCAGCTGAGTGAGGAGTTTGACGGGCCTTTCAGAACGCACAGGCTCACAGCTCAACGGACGTTCCAGGGTCACCAGCGGACATTAACATTGTCACCTGAGAGAGAGAATTTCTTCGGCGTTTCCATGAACGCGAATGGATGCTGGTCACACTTGGGCCTGCACGATCTGAATCATAGCTGGGCGGCTCCAATGGAGATGACGTTGACAATCTTGAAAGTTGAATTATTGACTCGCAACAGGAAAATCGTGCAATCTTTTTTTAAGTTCGCATACATATGCTATCGTATTCTCGTCCCCTTGGTTCTGGTATTAAAAATAGCACGCCTACGCTGAGGGAATTTAGGGAAAGTTATCCTGTGATACACTGCGCGTTGTGAGATTTGTGCGTATGTTATCGCTGTGAATCAAATCCTGAAAACCTCAGTACCAAATGGGCATGCCTCGACGTCGAGTCCTTGTTTTGACAGGCTGCGCTTTTCCGAGTGGGAAAAGTCGAGGAGGCATTCAAAAGCTGGCTTCACACACCAATGTGTTGAACTGTGAGTGGGGGACAGCATCGTATTCAAAAAATATTCACGCTGTCTGCATAGATCTTGAATGACTGTACAAAGTAGTTTGATACAATCGCATCTAATATTTCGAGCGTCTTATGTGCTCTTCATTCAACATTTTTGATTATCAGCCAAATTTATAGGACGTGATTTCATTATTTTCAATCCAGCATTCGAAATGTCCTAAAATCTGTGATCTATCATCTTAGGTACAAGAACGAAAGCACTCTCGAAAAATAGAGGTATCAAAGAATAGAGCGGTCACATCTTACCGCTCTGAAGAGTGATATGACTTGTCATTTTTGGACCGTGGTGCAAGATAGGACCTGACCATACATCGTTGTCAAGTACTCTTGAGTCATTTACACACCTAGTGTCACCTACACATACACTCACCGCCAGAATCGGTCATTTTAGAGATTCACCTATTTTCCATCATGCCGCGACCCTAGCTTCTTGCATGAACGCTGGGCCTTTGATGTAGACCAGGTACCTATCAATGTGATGGAAAGAGGCTTCCTTCGTCAGAAACTCTGAAAGCGTTTCTAGGACCCTGGATATGACCTCAGACCTTACGAGAACGATAAACACAGCGCTCGAATGTTTGCTTGCTTGAAATTTTGGAGTTGGGTGGAGCAATGTCGTTTACAAGATACCTGCAAACAGCGAAACGTGGCGATCGACTCGCTGACAGTGAGCATAAAACGCTTACAAGCATACTGACTGCTTAGATCTTGAGAGGCGGTGATGGACCCACGCATCCTAATTGGCCAGATCAGGTTTCTTCTCAATGACTCCCGAAAATGTATATATATAGCTTTTTGATGGATCTCTACAGTTGCACGTAGAGCTTCATGCTCGAGGGAGAATAGCATAGATCGGACTTATAGCAGCCAATGCAGTCATGGCGCAAGGTTTAAAATATTTCAGAACCATCGATGGCCACTCCGGACTAGGCCAAGCAATTAAATCCATTATAACTATAACTTGAAAGTTATATTATTTTCAACCTCCTGGCCTCCATATGCGTATATGGTGTGTAAAATCTAGATGATATCAGCCGCAATCATCGGCGAAATAAGAACCGATGTGATTGCAGTGAATACATCAGCTAAGATTTAAAAAGAATGAAATGCCAAGCTACGCTTCCTCGAATTTCAATGTCATATAACCATTAATAATTATGTCTGTCTTGTAGTACGCCCATGACCAAGGAAGTCAAACGATTCGGCAAAGGAAAGCAGAGGAAATTATCAAGAAATCGCCATTTCAATCGGACTACATACCGTACATGCGGGGTTTGGTCGCAAAGTGGCAGTTGGTAGTAGCAAGGTATATTCTTCTAACGAAGAGGGTAAATTTACGACAGGTGTTAGGATCTACTTCATGTTAGTAGCAATTTGATCCAATTCTCGCTGTATCAGTGAATTAGGTGCTCGTTTCCTTAAGTCACTAGTGAAAGCATTAAAATTTACTTCATAATGTCAGTCAAAACGCACTCACTCTAGTTTGGCTTTATCATTACGATCCTTGCACTCTTTCCCTGCCATCCTCCATTCACCACATTCTATGTAGAGATCGGCCCGCTTCGGCGGATCACATCTTGCAACATAAGTAATGGCCTCTTTCTGATATCCTTTTTCGACCAGATGACGAACGAATGCCTCGTAACCAATGGGACTTCTTTTCGACTTCGCAAATGTTTCTAACCCTTCAAAGTCCCGTGATTCTGTAAGACCATATAACTTGATATACCAAAATCTACGGTCAAAAACGGAGTTATGATTGCTCTTGATCAACTTCTTTCAGAACCACTAACCGTTTGTCTGGGACTTTGAAGTCCGATTTTAGCTTGTCTGCGCGTTTTGAGAATCCGTTTACTATACAAAGCCGGATGGTTTCATCTAAACTTGATCCAAAAAACTTGATTTTCCCATCAGCTTCGCCTTCTAGCTGTTGCTGTATTGTGAGAAGGCGTGAATATTCATCTGTAACCTTGGGTAGATATTTTAGTTATAGTTGTACAACAAAACAAAATCGAGGCACACCTTTGCTTCGAAAGAACGATCCTTGTCTTCAGAAAAGAATTTCTGAGCGGTCTTCACAGCGGCAATTTTGGATGATTGATCCTAAGACATGAATAGATGTGTGAGTTATACATGGAACAGCAATAATGAAAAAATAGGACCAACCTGCATACGGGATGCCTCATCCAGAGAAAGAACAGCGCTCTCGACGCGACGGTCGTCAGAGTAATAGAAATCCCGTAACATCTCTCTATTTTGCTCGCGTGCATAAACTTCCAAGAGCTTGGTTGCGGGGGCCAGAGTTTTTCCGCCGTCTTCGAGCAAGCGGAAAAATGATCCTAGCGGTAGTCTCTTGTGAAGATGCAGTAGAACATGGTATACTAGAGTGTAAACAGTGAGTTTCTCAGAATGGGATGCCGTGGATTGAAATCCAAGTTACCGAGATCAGTATCCCCGCTATCGACTGCCTTGACAAGGGCAAGCCTGTCTTCTTTCATAGCTAGTAGGAGTGGCACTTGATCAGAGCCTTTCGGTTCATGATCCAAAAGCTAACAAACACCGGTCAGTTCAGTTCGATCAGTCAAGAGGGTGAGGGCCATACCTTCGTGGCCAGGCCTCCACGACCGACTTCCCATGCTTTCTTTGCAATGTCAGCGTAACTAACATCTGAGCCACCCAATTCTTCAAATTTCTCTACGATCGTGCGACAAACATCATCGTCGCCCGAAAGTTCAGCGTCCTTTCCTGTCCCTGTAGTAGTTGGACGAGATTTGAGAATTTTGGCACATGCCCAATGTTTCAATACAGCGTCAGGTTTGAGTCCTAAAAATGCCGATATTCGAAGGGCAAGGAGATGCATGTTGCGCGACGTTAGCCGAGTGATCAGGCGGGAAGGAGAAGCATAGTTGTATCTGTATTGATATCAGTAAAGCCTACGAGATATACGGGAAACTGCTCACTGGGTATAAGTGAGGGGAATACCAACTTCATAGAATCGCACCGCATTGAGGACTTTCAACGTCTGACCCATCTGCACGAAGTCGGTCGGATTATGGAAGTCCAGGAAGCTACGTCCGAATTTGGCAGCCTGTTAAGTCAAATGCACGATTAAAAAATACATGTGCTTCGATGGATGATATCACCAACATTTAAAAGTCGACGTTGCCAATAAGGTTCCCATTCCTGTCCAGCAGCATCAATGCATTCATTTACTGCTTTCGCAAGTTCAGGTTTAATGCTCCGGATGTTTTCATCCGCCTTCGGGGATTTTTTATTGAAACTTTCCCAAGCATCAAAAAGAATCGCGGAGGCTGAGGTAGACCCAGGGCGGAATATTGAAAGGCTGGAAGCTGGTTACGAATCCAGGAAAGAATTAGAAAGGGAATCCTTTAATAATACATAAAACGAGCACACACCTGGGACTTTTTGGATCAGATCGCATACTTCTTGACCTATAACGCGAACTCCATCCATTTCTGTGATAGCAAAAGTGGATCCGTAGTAGGGGTAACTAGATACCAGATCCATTAACTATTCTGCGGACCAAATTTTCAATTCGCTTACTGCAAAGTATCACCGTATGGTCCAACAAGAACAGCTAAAGAATGCCACGTTACTAAGATCGCGTCATTGCCGCACCATTCGACTTGACGAACGGGTCCTTCAGCTCCTACTACAGTGGAAGTGTCGAATTCAGCCATATTTCGTTGAAAATCAGCCGAAACGACCCATAGTGTTCCATTGAAAGTCAGCAAAGCCAATGACTTCCCGTTTGGCGATGGTGAGACATGGGTGAAGGGTCCTCGTGAAAGTCGTTGATCCACGCTTTCTAGATTGTCGACCGTATGTATTGTGGCATCGACCGATAGGAGAACTTCGACATGTCTGGATATATTTAAGTCGGGGGGAATAACTGCCCATGAATGTGGTGGCTCGCTGAGGCCTGTCGGTCTAATGTTGAGATTATATAGACAGTAACTATGAAGAATATATACCTGGATTTGCAAGGGTCAATGGCCGAACGCCTTCCCATCCTTTCACTTCAAGCAAAGTAAGTGTGCTGGTCAACGCGACAAGGCCATTGTCATGAATTCTCGCATCAACGATTCCAAGCTCTGCGGCCTCAGAGCCTAAAGAAAATTGTTCGTAGTCTCCTTGTAAGTCATAAAGTCGATAAACGCCTTCTTCATTCAAGACCGCCAACTTCTCCTCTATTGTCCATCCGAATCGTATAATTCGGCCCTGGTCCCACTGCACAGAACGTTAGTTAAAACACATACTTTCTCAGGTTAAATCAATCATCCACACTAAAGGTAAGCAAGCTTTCCCCGGCAGGAGAATATATTTGGATCTGAGATTTCGACACGGCTGGGGTTGAGCGTCCAAGGGCAGTGAGCTTTGTATTGTCACGCATAAGCGCTAACTTGCGGTATTAGCATTCCTCTTCGCATTGTAAGTAATTTACACACCTATAGGCCCTCCATACCTACACCCTGCAATTATGTAGTCGCCTAACTCTGGTAACTTATCCGGAGTTGAGTAGCACTGTTGGCGTCTGTAGAAGACATTGCCTTCTTGCATTGCTTGCCATGTTAATGTCGGATGTTCCATTTCGACCATTTTGACAGGTACGAGTGTTACAGATCCAACTCAAAATCAAGGAGGTGAAATGAAAGGAGACCCAGACAGCCTGATATGAGTGAACAACGTGAATGGTGGTTATATGAAGAACGGCCAACGGCAGAGTAGGTCACAGCCATACGTATTACTAGTGTCACGATCATGTTCATTAGGGGCCTTGTATTACACTTGCCCTCATCAAACTTGATGTCTTTTAATTTTGAAGTGACCTGAAAACAAGCCGGAAGGATGGATAAATAAAGGAATAATAATATTGCTAAAGCTATGCGACCAGCACAAATCACAATTGAAGCGGATTTCAGAACCGCTTGGAAGAATCTGGTACCCGAAGGTGCCAATTCCCCAAGGTACTAATCACCTTGGGTAGCTAAACCATTACTACTAATAAGAGCAAATTATCTACTAAAAATACAACTGTGTTAATACAAAGGATGCGCTGAAAGCAAGAGTGATGTGTGCAAAGAGACTTTGGTATCGCAAAAGTATTTGGGTAATAACGAAAAATGAACGACGAATTTAACGAAAGCAATTAATGTCTAAACAATTCGAATGGGGATTCGGGCACGAAGATCATCTGCTCCTAAAAGAACTGAAACGTCAAGGTAGTACTGGTAATACACGAAGTCAGTAACAGCGATTTTAAAAAATTCAAAAAAGTAGATTTTCACTCACTCTAACGCTGACACCTCCCCAATCAATACAGGGTAGCATGTCTTTATTTAGATTGATCTTAGCTTTATGAAGACCATCTGGAAGAGCAGCGATAGTTTCCAGCGACGGATGGTTCTCTTTGTCAAAGAGCTGTCGAGGCCGTTTTGGGAAGCCAATACAAAACTCGGTCTGAATGGTTCGTGTATCGGAAAATATTAGCGGGTTCACGGGTATCTGCGGCAAAGGCTTTTCTTGTGTGGGACTTGAGATAACGCTAGGTGCGGGATCGGAGGGACGACGGGACCTCAGTCGTGGCTGAGACTTAGCAACTCTCCGTAAGATCTTTGGACGGAAGGAGCTTTCTCCTTCATCGCTGGAAGGGGTGGCAGGTGGCGTCGGGGGTAAGGTTGTTTTGTCCGTGATGATTGTCTGACGGATCAAAGAGACTGCGATAGTTGCATCCGCTGCGGTTTCTTTAGCCAATTCACTCGAACGTGGTGTCGTAGTGAAAACTACAAAGTAAGGGATGGACGATGACCGGGAAAATGTCAACTCGGTGGGAAGTGTGATCTGTATTTCATTACATTATCAGCCAGCGAAAAACAAGATTAAGCTAGGAATGATGCACGCACAGCACAGCGTACCGGGATCGGTCTGTCAGACTTGAGAGGCATCTCCAGCCATGACTCCGGCGTAGCAACCGATGCATCGGCGCATTGAAAGTCGGCATCGGGCTGAATCAAAAACGGTACCTCGAGGCTAAGCAAGTTAGAAACTAGCATAGAGTGCGTAGTGGACTGGCGTACTGCGATGGTATTTCTGTTGGATCGTTGGGCTCCCAGTCAGCTATTACTTTGTATGTAACTTCAAAATAATCCGGCGAAGTCGGGTCTTTGGCCGAACTGAAGGTCGCGGGCATTTCTTCACCCAGGCGAATGCTTTCAGGGAGAGAAAAAGAAAATGGATGGACCCGCTCAGTGCTGCAAGTTGAAATGTTGATGTTCGTAATGCTGGGCCGACGCCTGACGAATGCATCTCGGAATGCTGACCTCGCGGTACTAGTCTCGCCATTTGATATTGAAATGGTAGTCATTGAGGAAAAAAAGGTATATTGTTGAGCCTCAACAACCATTGCAGGTTCGTCCATATTCTTGGTCGGGAGATACGAGAATGAACCTTGAATCTGTTTAAGAAATTTTAGCCAGTTACTCCACAAGGGGTAGTAAGTACATACCGAGATAGCTAATTTTCCTGTATGATGACAACTTGAGTCAAGGCTGACCTTGCCAGTCACTTGGTCATGGTCACTAAATACGGCGACGGGACCTCGTTCGTCTTCATGAACTTTCAACGAAGGACTGTATAACTGGAGTTCAAGTTTGGTGGAACTATAGCGGTCTGTGGTGAGTTATGTTTCCTACGCCGTACTCGTAACCAACACACACCGATATGTAGACACATGAGAGTATATGGGTGCTGGTGCGAACTTGAAGTTAGGTCGAGCTGATTCGCTAGACTGGTTGGTGTTTGCACGGCGTCGCATAGAAGAAAAGAGTGTGTATTCTTTTTCAATCGCAACGGAAGTACGAGGGAGGGCGTCAGACAGCGAAGCCTGGCCTTGGGTAGGAAGCATGTTTTGTCAGGTAGGGGTACATATACCCAACAAGACAGCATCTTTTAGGCGACACCCAAAAGAAGCTCAGCAGGTACATGGAGCCAATTGACATAAACCACACAAAGCCAAAAAAAATTTAAATTCAACGATATGGGTTCTATATGTGGTGATCACTGATGAGATTCAGAAACCCTACCAATGTAGAGTACCGAAGGAATGGGTCCAACATTGCAAAATCCTGAAACAGATTACCTGGAGGTCAGAAACCAACATGGGGATTCACAAAATCTCACGCTTCCGCACATACCCTCTCTCATGTGTTCCTAATGGAAACTGCCAACATTTCCGAAAAGAGCAAAAACTTCCACACAGGTTTCTTCGCGATGTCATGACATCGGGACAATTTCAATATCAGAAGGGCGGTTGTCGTAGGATCACCAGTAAGATCTTCATCGATCCAGTGACGCCAAAGATTGCATTTTGCCTGTCCGAGAAGGTTATATGGGTCTCAAAGTTATTTCAGGATAACATTGACAGAGTGAGTGGACCATTCCAGATACAAAGGATGGCGGTGAAAGCAGTGGTTGCAATGGAAAAGGCAGCGTTGACTTTGACTCCGGAAACCGCTATTGTGGCACGTGCTCTATCTTCGTCGGGAATACGCCAGCAAATCAGGATCTGTCGCATCGCGATGGTCCAACCCAGATCTATCGCATGGGTGTAGGTAATTCGTTGATTCAACGGCCGCGCCGCATTTTGCGGCACGAGGATACCATCCCGCATCGAGCAAAAGGTTGGGCTCGCTTGACCATGAGAAAAGGCCAAGGATCATCGATTTATTTAGTCTCTATCTTCACGCCAGTGCTCAACTTGCTGCTATAGTAAATAAATATCACACTTGTTGAATTAATGCGCAATAAATGGCATTCACAAAAAGTAATTCTGCCCCTACTTGATGTTGAACCTCCTACAATTTTCAACCAAGAGCGCCAAAGTTAAATGATATAGGCCGGGAACCTTACCTGGCGGTAGCAATTATTTCGTCACTGGAGCAATGAATTATTGTTCTACACACAAAACAAAGTAAGGAAAGTGGCCCAAGAGATAGGAATAGTCAACATTTTTTCCTGCTTAGAGGATGCTGGAGTATGTCTAGGTTTGTGGCGGCTCTGATAAAAAGAGTGAGAAAAGCTTGTTGCCATTGGGAGAGCAGGGTGGATGAGCTTTGTGAAATTTCTGCTTAGCGAGGTCTTCTCCGGAGATGTGCAAAGGGATGAACATATTTACCGTTTGGAATATTTATATATATTGAGTTACATATCCAGATGCTTAATGTTGACCTAAGTATATCAACCAATTCATAGAGTGGTATTGCCTTCCGTTTTCCAAAAGATCGTCAACGGAATATAGGATAGTGTCGGCCCTTTAAGACCGGAGACGCTCACGAACACAAATCCAATTCATTACTGACGGGACCGAGAAGTTTCGTGTTGGAGATTCGAGCGTGTTCATAAGAATCAACTTTCTCCTATGTGAAGGAAATATCGAACAGAAAGGTCCCATGACGCAGATATTCCTCTATTGATAGAGTGTACGAGGCTTCATCTCTATATTAGGCCTCCCCTCTCGTGTGATGCCTGCGTAGTCTTATCCGTGAGTTCGCAAGCTGAGTGGCGGGTTTGGGCGACAGAAGAAGCGATGTGCTGAAAGAAGCCACTGCTGAGCGAGTAAAAACTAAATAGCCACGGAAGCAGGCAAAGCGTGGGCTTGGACATAAAGAAAGAAATTGAACGAATCAACTGGACAATATATTTGTATGCCTCCCATACTTGCGACTAACATGGACCCATGACCAGCCATGGATGAAAGTCATTGAACCGGCTGATAGTAGATGATTGTCACAGATACTGCTCTACATGCTAGTCGTACACCGCGGTTGAATAAATTCGCAGATGCAGATGACGTACGTATCGTACGGTCTTCACCATCACTGTTATTTCGGGTTGAACCACCGACGTCGAGCCCTGTTATTGCCATAGCGTTGATTGGTTTTCAACCTGGATAGAGCCGGAAGCCGTTGAAGAGTCCAGACTGAGCCGTTGAGAGACATCTGATCAACCGCTATCTAGAAATTAGTTGCATTCAATCATGTTTAATTCCCAATTCGGGGAAAGAGGAAAAATCCAGTCGAAGGTGGATGATGACTGGATGAGAATCAATGCCCGTAAGCTCCGGCATCAAATTGGCAATGGTCACCGATACACGGGATTCCCCATGCCAAAGTCAACAGTGGACCAGTAGACATAGATGAACAAAAACCACCGAGGAAGTTTTGGCGCATTCATTGGGTTCCGCCGTACCATAACGCACAGAACAAGTACGGTGTGACCGGGCAATGCCAGCAGCGAAGATGCTAGAACAAGACAATCGTCCGCCAGAGACCTTTCTCTGGTGTAATTGGAGAGCTTGTAGTAAGGCCTTGCTAAAACGGTTTAAACGGGTGGAAGATCTCGAGTTTGTCGTTCCCAATCGAGTACCCCGGTATATGACACCGTTTTTGAAATATGAGGTGCTCCTGTGACCAATAATTACCAGTACAACGGCACAAACCTGAGATGTTGAGACTGCGGGTATGAAAGAAACTCCAATAGCACCTTGGTGGAAGGAAGGGAATGGCGGAGAGCAACAACAACGTCAATCTCTTGGGCAACAAATCAGCCGGGGATCGCCGAAGGAATACCGAGATTAGATTGTCGTGACCGTCAATTGACTGCGGTGTACTCCTGACATCGCCTACCTTCGAGTTCTACATACCACAACTTTTACAGGTCGAATCTAGTGAAATATGAAAGTCGTCGTGACAGGCATGGATTTATTTCACCCTGGTTTGAATGAAACTAAAGACGGAAGTTTGCAGGTGCATCTGGAGTTTTGGGTTCAGCGGTCCTCGGCGCATTCAAGAATTCAGGGTTTGACGCCGTTGGGCTCGCCAATTCACGAGTCGGTGACGGTCTGCAAAAACTGGATCTCAGAAATGGGGAAGAAGTCGACGCTTTCTTCCACAAAGTCAAGCCTGACTGTAACTAGTTCTTGGCTTTCTCCTAATCAATTGCGAGATTTCATGCGGTTCGGTTCTCAGGGGTGATCCACTGTGCTGCTGAACGACGACCAGACGTTGCTGAAAAGGTGCGCCGACCTTCAAATATGCCCTTGACAATTGCCTGACACTTCCAAGGATCCGGAAGCGGCGCAACGCGTAAGCTATTTCCATCCCTCCTCTATATGCGTACCCGTCCAATGTGACCACTACAGTTGAATGCAGAAGTTCCCGGACATTTAGCTTCCCTATCGAAAGCGTTGAAATTCAAACTGGTATACATCTCAACTGGTATTTTTCTTCAATGTTTGTAACAGGGATGATTAACTGCTCACATGCGAAATAGACTACGTTTTTGACGGCACCTCTCCTCCATACACCCCTTCTTCTTCTACGAACCCACTTCAGTTATATGGGCGCTCTAAAAGAGACGGAGAGGTTGCCGTTCTAGGAGTTGACGGTGCCAAAGTCATCGTTCTCAGAGTGCCTGTGCTGTAAGTTCCCTTACGTGAATCATTACCACGAACCTCCATTTATCAGGAGGTACCCTTGTTATTTAGATACGGCCCCGCCCCTCAAAACTCTGACTCTGCTATTAACATATTACTTGATGTTGTTCAAGATCAGTCAGGGAAAACATACAAAATGGATCACTACGCCACCCGGTATCCCACAAACGTCCTAGACATTGCAGACTTCTTGGTACGGTTAACAGGTAAGCAGGTCTGACGTTTTATGTTTCTTCCCTGTGCCTTATGCAAATCCAGGTTTAAAAAAACCTATTCCGCCCATCCTCCACTATTCTTCAGATGAACCCTTCACCAAATATGAAATCTGCCTTACGTTCGCAAAGATTCTAGGCCTCCCTCACAAACATATAATTCCGGACGCCGAGCCGCCCAGTGGAGAGGGCGCTACAACACGCCCTCGTGACTGTCATTTATATACAAAAGAAACAGAAGATTTAGCTGTGGATGGTGGCCTTGGACTTTCACTGTTCGAAGAGTGGTGGACCAGTTATCTCAAAAAATAAAGGGTAGACCAGGAGCGTTAATCAGTCAAAGTACGTCTCTAACTTGTCTAGTTTTGTACTTAACTTTGAACTCGAATATCGTTATTGAAGTCCAGGTATTCTAATTTCTAAATAAACGAACTTTCCATACCCAATTCAATGGTTACGTCATATCAAACTATTTATGTTAAATCCTGAACGACCTCTCTAATGTCCTCCTTTTTGCACCGATACGTCCTTGCATTCATTACTCAACTGATCCGTTGTATACGATGATTAATTTGTGGCGATCGGTATGTACTTCCAACGTCCAGGATGGAGGCCTCTGTTAACTAAAAATTACACTTTGAAGTTGTGTATTGTACTCCACCGGTTATCACAGCTTACAGTTCACCTCACACTTAGTCCCACACCTCGGAACTTTTGGATTGACTGCAGGAATCTTATCGGTGCCGTTTCATTATGAAAGTTTCTTTCGGTCCCTCTAGGATCCCAAATTCTGGAGAAGGCTTCATTCATCATTGTTATACCAGAGGAATTCGTGACCGAGCAGGATGGTATGACATTTGCCAAGGCTTTGAGGACATTCATTTTCTTTGCGTGCTCTTGCTCCCCGGAGTTCCATGGCCTTTGCATAAGTGTTTAAAGTCTTGAAAACTTCACTACTCGTCTAGCTCTCTATCTTCGGAAATGTGACCAGTTATAGCCAGCCATGCATCGTTGACGCTGGAGTTTTGTAAGATTTGGAGGGGCTAAACGGATATGGTATCTTGGTTTCCATGGGAGCACTGATCCTTTCCCGCGACTAGGAAACTCTTGGACTTCAGGAATGGCGGAGTGAACATACCCGAGGGCCTGAGTTGCATACCTCGTGCTCAGTAAGCGAAAATCTGCGCATACTGGGTCAGCGATCTCAGACCGCATTTGCTTGAATGTAACTCATACGTTGATGAACGATGCGAGGCAGTATAGGACAATGGGGAACGACTGTGATATCTCTTGCTCGGTTAATTATGAAGCGCCTTGAAGCGCTCATAGCAACAATGGTAAAGGACTTGTATTAAATAAGGTCTGACAGATACTAGCCTCCTTGGTGAACTCTATGCGTCCCACTGGTCATAGCAACACCAAAGCGCAATTAGAATCCACTTATATTTTTAAAAAGTGATTCAACATTACATCAGTGATGTTACCTTTATGTTTTCATACCTCGGGGCCGTCGCCTTGGGGTTTTTCAAGGATTCAATCACAACCCCAACTTCGTTGCCAACCCTCATGAAATCCTGTGCCGGTTTTATATACCTGGTTAAGAACCCATGTGGAACGTACTTGGCCGCTCACTTCTAAGGTTGCTGGGATCTCCAGGTACATTTAATGAGAGTAAATGACATTATTATTGTATTCGAATCACCATATCTCGGAGTTAATCGTCTTCCAGTTCCACCCCGCAGGCTACTCAATTGCGAGTATTGCTTTTTTATGGCCTCAGTTCATGTACTTCCAAGACACAGCTAGTAAGTGCGCGGAGCAGAGAACTGTATTTTTATAGGTATGTATGTGCGTATTTGAAGTAATAAGAGTTAAAGTTGTACCTTCCTTGTCTCATTGTATTTACCATGATGCTTGATCGTGTTGCTGCTGATCTAAGTGGTTTTAATCATAAGCCCGGTGCGGATGGTATTATGGTGCACCAGAAAAGCAATAGTCAATGAAGGTTGGACTTGGATAGGTTTGGATCTTTCTGATAGAGAAATTTTAATTAATTTTCTACCCAGATTTAATGTTGTATCATTGCTTGAGCAAAATCAGAATGATTAACAGGCTTTAACAGGTGATACTGAAAGCGGTGTGAATTTTTAACCTTTTATGTAGGCGCCGCGCCGGCGGCAATTGTATGTCGTTGTTGTTCCATCTTGAAACAGCTTTAGGCTTTTTGATATCATCTACACATACATACACCGTATAATAGCGAATCAGCTTTGTTTTGAACATTAATAGGCAGAAAATCATTCCAACATACTAGGGGTCTTTATAGTAGGCACATCTAGAGAAACGCAATTGCATCAAGCCAGTAAACTCTACTTAGAAGCCAATCTATTCTATTACGCCCCCCACAAACTAAAATAAGGTTTTATTTTATATTTTTATTCTACCTTTCTTGTGCCTCTTTTGAACCAAGCGCGTCGCGTGAATGTTTTTTCAGACACGTGATGAGATACACGGATTTATACCCAATTCCACGCGATTGCCACGTTCTTTGGAGCGGATGCAAATGAATGAACATGTGGACCTACATTCTCCTACATTGTGGAGGTGCAAGTAGCTACTTAACAATGAACAGCGGTATTACTCCAGAACTCTATAAATTGGTTAAAGTCTATTTCACTACAATCATCTTACAAGTTGAAACTCGGGCTGATATGAGCTCTACATAATCGGCGGCCACATGGAGGACCCCTGACAATAGGCCCAGAGGACGTTCCGTCGGACGGACAAAAATTTTGAAAATCGACCCCTTCGGACGTTCCGAAACCGGACAGAAATCCCAGATTTTGAGCAAAATGTCGTTCCAAAAATCCGGACAGAAAAGTTGCAGGACCGCCGAGGTCGATCCAAAAACCGGACATATATCGTGATCAACGACCCTCAAAATATAAGTCATCGGTTAGTATAGAGGCTGAGCGTGTAGTCGCTCCCGCCCTTCGTATTGTGATACTACGTCGTTGTTTCTAATCTCAATATCGCCTTTTTAGTATTTTGCCCTTAGTAAACCCATAGTTCAAGAGAATAAAAAAGGCAATGAAAATGTTTGCAAAGCGAAATTTAGATATTATTACATAGATTTTCTGCATCACACATTCAATTGTAGTTCCTTTTTCTTGATGATAGGATTCAGATTGGCAAAGGTAAAGTGGACTATCAGTTGGAGCTGTTTCGATGTAGTGACTAATGATCACGCCGTACTTTAGTCATTGCTTTGAGTGAGAAACCAAACGGAAAGCACTCACGAAACCAGCCGGTTGCGACTACTACCAATGTCTGTGCCCTTTCAAAAGCATCTTTTCAAGTCTTCGAGCACAGTCATGGCCTCTACTTCACTGCAAGACCCACCAAAACTGCCTTGCTCAATGTATCTGAATTTGCACACCTGCCTTCCTGCAAGTTACTCACCCTCCTCTATCATAAACCCTTGTCTGTCACTGCAGCAGGTTTTGAAGTTCATGCGCAAGATATTTCGCTTTACAAGACATTGGTTGAGGGAGTAGGGAGCATCAAAAAAGCGATGAAAATGTTTGCAAAGCGAAACCTAGATAGTAGTACATAGCTTTTTTTGCATCGCATACTCGTTTTATGGTTTTGTATTGTACTAGGCAGGTTTTTTTTTATTACAGTGATTCTTAACATTGTTCTGAAGCGTCCCATTTGCGACTGAACTCAGCTGAACGCGCGCAGCGGCGAAAAAATCGATTTTTAGGCCTGTCCGGACACAAATTGGGCCTCCCGAGGGTTGTTCCCGATTTCCGGACAAATTTTTGAAAAAATTGGTAGGTCGTTCTATATCCGGACAGAAATTTTGAAAATCGCGACGGACAAAAAACCCAAAAATCGACCTTTTTCGGGAACGTCCTCTGGGCCTATTGTCAGGGGTCCTCCACATGGCTAAATACAAATCATGGAATCAAATGAAAACAACCCATCAAAACAACCGACCGGCGACAACGTTCTCTTCAGAATGGCAGTAACCTTGCATACAAACGCCGACTTTAACTTTGATTTTGACCCCGAAATGACCGATGCTATGTTAAGATGAACTTGAATAGTAGAATAGACCCAGAGTTTTAATTTTCATCTTTGTCGATTTTTCGATAGTAGTACCTCTTGGTTTTCCCCGGCTTGATATCCAAATCATTATTTAAAATTCGATGTTCCCAACCAATCACTCACATAAACCTCAGTTATAAAACTCTGGTGGCTGTAGCACCACATTAATATTTACTGGATAGTTCCTTCTTGTATTCTGGGAGATTTTTTAACGGTTCTGTAAAAATAAATATTCTTTTTGAATCATTTTACCCTACGTTAACGCTTCCGACATTAAGTCCGACTCGAATAAAAGCAGCCCTAGTTTGAAGGTCATTGATATATTTCTAGTTTTCAGTCAAAAACACACTTTAGATCATGTTACATTATTACGATGTGGGTTCGTAGTTGCATGCCTGTTTACCGTGACAGTCTTCAATGTCCAGGGTGAGCTAATGGGACAACTTTGTTAAAGCGTCTATTTATCTTTGCATTTTTAGTCACTGCTGTGCGCCGGTGCTACTAAGTGTACGGGAAGAGGATAAACGTGTATCTCTTTGATGGAAGTTGGAAGTAGAATTTCTGATTTGAGAGAGATGAGTAATTTTTCTATAACCTGTTGGTAACTTGATATATTAGTTGATAGCATGATATGTCCCTGGCCTCGATCTCCCTGCCCTTGCTTAGTAGTAACTGAGGGGACATACCGATTATAATAACAATTGATTGAATTGAAATTAATTTCCGAGCCGCGAAGTCCACATGTCCGTGTTATACGTGCTTCTTTGTTCAATGGTTTTAATAATCTGCCTCACAGGTACTTGACGTCCGTTATACATACTGGCGATTTACTGCGGATTCCTAACGCCCTATTTTGTCCAATGGCTTGTTATATTAACCATTGAGGATTCTCAACCTATATCCCAGTTCAACTCACGGTGGGTGATCTCAAAGGGACAAACTTTGCTAACCCCTTGCCGCCTTTCGTATTAACCGTTCAGCTGACGTTCAATTTCATGGGGATAAATCCCCAGACTGGGCAGATACCCTGCATTCTGATAGAAGTTCTTCAGTTCATCCCGAAACTTCCCAAACTATGATTACAAAACAGAGTGTAAAAGGCAAACGGCACCTCACGGCTTATGCGCTCGGAGAAACCGCGGAGGTTCGGGACGGTGCGCTCTATCGCCTTGAGGGTATGTGAGTTGTGCGTTCGAGAACCCTTCGTTGAAGGAGGTATTTCTAATGTATCCCCAAATGTTCCAGGTTGCCCATGATGGCTATGAAGCAGAGCAAGAGGAGCATGTGGTAATAACCAGAGAGCGGCTGCATGCGTAGGCTGACAATTTTGTATATCTTTCACGATGGCAGTTAGATACCGCGTGGTTAAAATTTGAGAGGAGACTGGGATTGCAAGGACCAGAATGAAAAGATAGCGGAGAAAATACCAGTGCTGAAGAGCACCATCGGATATCGGACGTGTTGCTGCGATTGATCTATATCCCACACAGAAAAGCGGGGCCCGATACAGGTTAGTGCATTGACGTCCGACTTCACAAAAGGCACAGATGTAGAGTAGAGCCTACCAAGAGCACATTGGTGCAAAGCTCCTTCATGTGTAGAGATGTGGTGATACATTTTCTCAATCCAAGCAAATATAATCGCATCTCAGAAGCCGTTTACAGGGCCAGAAAGACTGACAAATAAATTTGGTGAAATAAGAATGATATTTAAACAGTGATCAATTGAAACGAACCATGATCAAAGGTATGACCCTAAACCGACCATAAATCTCCCGGAGGTACATTCATACAATCATGAAGAATTGAACAGTCATACCCAAAGCACTTGTCATAAAATCCCTGGCAAACAAATGACCATGCGGTAGAAGCAAAGACTAACAGAAGACATATAAATCATCTTGC
This sequence comes from Psilocybe cubensis, assembly GCF_017499595.1. NCBI lineage: Eukaryota > Fungi > Basidiomycota > Agaricomycetes > Agaricales > Agrocybaceae > Psilocybe > Psilocybe cubensis. The sequence continues at coordinate 1,254,025 of NC_063006.1, read as the reverse complement.
GAGGCACGGATAAACCGTATTAAGCTAGGCTTTGAAAGTAAGTTTTTTTAAGTGTTTCGATTCAATGAATCGTACACGCTTTTATAAAACAGCTATGTTGCGAACATGGTTCGCATAGTTGAGTCAATGTTGATCTGCATCATAGCATATTTCAAGGCTCTCACAAATCAATCAAAGCATAAAGTTTGCGACGGAGAGAAGGTTTTGCTAACCGTCATTGCAATTATTTTGTAAGCGGCGAGCAGACAGTGAAAAGTCGGAATCTGCGACATTTTCTCAATGAAGTGACTGGTAATTGACGAATGAAGATTTCAACAAGTTATTATCCTCCGCACACGCATTACAAACGGAACGGAACACTTACAGATGACATACTACTATATGCTGCCGCCGCAATGTAGGACCAGAAAATTAGCACCTCATTTGTTTCCTCTCAAAAATTGACCTTGACAGAAACCATCAGGTCATGTTGGACTGGAGTAGAAATAATTTCCGGATCAGGAAGTGACATCCAAGAGTGGAATCAGCGCCTGGATGGTGACATCATCCTAAACAATACACCAACCTGATGTCATCCAGCCAGAAATACATTCGTCTGGCTACATAAACGAGCGTTTGAGTTCCAGTTCGAGACAAAGCAAATCAGCCACCTACAATCACTAGTTCATAACACTTTAAGAATGTCGGACCACTGCCAACGCGTTAAAGATATCGGGAGCGGCACCAATTCGCCACCTGCAGCGGACGAGAAGCCAATGGGACGGGCGTCCGTGGACAGTCCGATTGACGCAGGCCATATTTCTGATCGAGAACAGAGGAAAGGTGCGGTTTCATATAATCTTGATCTGGGCACTGCACTCATTTATTACTGTCTTTTAGAATATTTTGAACACGCAGTATGTATTTCGTTTTGGTGATGGTCGCCTATGAAATCGATAGTTGACGGATGCTGCACAGAGTGATAAAAAAGCCGAGGCAAACAAGAGTCAAAATGATAAGAAGATGGGTCAGAGTATGGCAGCATCTATGGAACAAAGAGGCCATTAGGTCGTTGACATTGTTCGTTTAAATGTAGTGACTATGAAGTCGAACTCCAGCTTGTATGATTTGCGGTTTCCAAATGTATCAAGTCAGTTATGATTGGTCGCGTAGGGTAGCTTTGCACACAGATCCAATGCATGGGTGTACCATTGCATGATGCCTTTCTTTTTTAGAGAGAGAAGTGCGTTTGGATACAAGGTGGATTTTCTTCCGTAGAGCTGCGTGACGACGATTATTCGACTAGTTGGAATGAAAACAAATGTCGGTAATTTCGAATTCCTGCTTTTAAATACGTACATCTGACTGATGCTTCACTAGTCTGGCCTAGGAATCGGATCAACGCCAACATAAGACGCCAGCCTGCCATTTTGCGACTAGACGGACGCCCCAAACAAAGATTGAACGACGTCGCGCTTTTAATATGCTCCCAGGAAACATTGAATGGAGATATGGCAGCTTCGAGTGAATGTAGACGAGAGCCGTGACAGACCATAGCTTCTGGTAGCAACAACGACTGAATTGACATCAACCATAGCGAATAGGTGGGATAGGGTCTGCGCGTATCGATGCCAAATCGACTGATTTGTCGATTTCTTCGTCAATTTCGCCCACGAGGCATCTTAAAGATCGCGTTAGCAGGACGCGATAGGAGCAAAGACTATGGCGGACTGACATCATCTCTCCTTTGACGAGATATAGACCGAGAGGAATCTCCTCCACACCCTCATCGGCACTGTAGACACGCTCCTTGGAGTCTGCTAGCACGATGTTTGATTTTTGATCAAATCCTGCCAGCACGCCCTGGAGAGAATGAGCGGTCAGCAAGGCAGAGAAAAAGAGTACTGACCACGATTGCGCGTCCATCTTGGAGCACGAGGAGGACACGACGGTCAACATAGCCCTGGAGGGTGGACATGGCGCTGGGACGAGCACAAGAAAAGGAGCGGAAAAGGCAAGTTGGGTCCGTGCATGCACGTGCTGATGGCTGTGGCTGGCGCTGGCGGTTGGCACTCTTGTTGGCAAATTAAATTTGACACCGCCGTATTCTGGTTTTGGCATCATTCTCCCATTCACCACCTGCCAGCCCGACTCTCCTCCTCCCCCACCAGCACCCAGCACCACCGACGACCGTTTGGCGTATCCCACACTGTAGGCCCTTCTTATTTCTCACTATGCCTAACAGGAACTCAGTAAGCATTTCTAGCATTTCATCCATGTCTTCTTCAAAGCACGACCAGGAGAAACAGGCCGAGGAACAAGAGATGTTGCAAGTCAAATTGCCATCGTCGTCGTCGATGGACCTGCCTTCTCCAGTGTCCGCACAGCCGCCCAAGGCCACCCCAACGGCAGCCAAGTACAAGCTCTCCTCAGCGGTGGTCATCCCTATCTGGATCGCCCTGAGCTCTGCTGTCATCATTTACAACAACTACCTCTACAACACCCTCAACTTCAAGTTCCCAGTTTTTCTTGTGACATGGCATTTGGGTTTTGCCGCTATTGGTACGCGAATTCTGCAGCGCACCACCAACCTCCTTGATGGCGTGAAGGACGTACATATGACTAAGGAAATGTTTGTGCGGTCAATATTGCCCATTGGCCTCCTCTTCTCCGGAAGTCTGATCTTCAGCAACACGGCTTACCTATACCTGAGCGTGTCCTATATTCAGATGCTCAAGGTGCATATTTGTATACTGATCTGCATCATAGTAACGTGTTGCTGATTTTTGCCCTTGATTCTACACAGGCCTTCGTCCCCGTCGCAATTCTACTCATATCATGGACCTTCCGTATCCAAGAGCCTAACAAGAAGCTGGGTATCATCGTAGTTATGATCTCTACGGGTGTCGCCCTTGCGTCTCAGGGAGAAATGCGTTTCAATATGATTGGTTTCCTCGTCCAAGCTGCAGGTGTTGCCGTAAGTGCTATAATAAACTTTTGGCGTTGCCGACCATCTAAAACTTTCATTTATCTAGTTTGAGGCCTCCCGGCTTGTGATGATTCAGATCCTGTTGCACAACCTCAAGATGGACCCTCTCGTATCCCTGCACTACTATGCACCGGTCTGCGCCATCATCAACCTCTTCTTCCTTCCTTTCACAGAAGGACTGGCACCCTTCTACGAGCTGCAGAAGTTGGGCATCTTTGTATTGATCAGCAATGCCTCAGTTGCATTCTTATTGAACGTAGCAGCTGTGTTTTTGGTTGGCGTGGGTAGCGGTCTGATTTTGACTCTCGCTGGAGTGTTCAAGGTGAGCCGAATTTTCTTTACCCATAACTTTCCTTCTCCTTCTCTCTTTCGTTTTATTCCTTTGGTCGATCTTCTTTTACCCCTATTCTTTACTGAGCATTCTCAATTCACCACTTTGCTGTGCGTGGTACTAAACTGCTCATTGGCGGGTACACCTTTGTCCACTTTTCATCATCATTTGGTCTTCCTTCTTTCCATTCCCATTATATTCATTATCCAAAATGGGATTTGCGCCCCAAATCTTTTTGGTTTTGTATGGGTCAGATGGAAACTTCCTGGAGTCAATTCTTGTCGGTGAACAATCGACAAACATATCTTAGGCCCAATCATTCTAGGATCGCCTATACTTTTTCTCCTTACATCGTACTTCGCGAGAGAGATTTGAATCTCTCTCGCGAAATCGTCTCTTTGCAGTTTGCATTGTAGAACACCTTTCCAGTCATCTGGCCCTTTGCTCGCCTATTTTGGAGCCTTTTTATTTTAATGGTTGGATAAAAGCGCAATGCATTTCAGCGGCGCTATGGATTTGATGACTACCAGTTGCGCAGGGATTAGCCACTTACATCCAGTTTATCTGGGAGGGACTCGCACGACGCGTTCGGGTATTAAATTCAATACCGTGTCAGGGAAGAAGGACCTTGCTCTTCCTGAACCCTAAACCAGACCTGATGGATATGCCTGATGATGCCCGACCCACGTCTTGCTCAGTGGACACATCATTTCGCGATTTGCGTCCCTCATGTGGCCTTCTATCGCCATTGTATGCGCCTATTTTTTGGGGGGAGAGGGCTTCGGCGAAATAGATCACGTTTGATAATTTTCACATTACTGTCATCTCCTTTTACGCTATTTCGCGTATCTCGCTGTACACGTGTATTTGCGACCAAATGTCTCCCAAGGTCGTGGACCGAGCTTTTTCTATATTCACAGAGCATGCAAGGACGATTGGGAAACTGCCATCCCGCTCTGAATATTTTTGTCGGGCGTTCTTCCTTTTCACTCTTCTTTTTCGCATGTCGCGGTGCTTATTTTCCTGTCTCGGTTGTCTCTCTTTTTCCTCCCGAGTTCCGTTCTACCTTCTTCAATCTCTGTTTTCTTTCTTATTCCCTCTTTTGTCCTATCCTCACTTTGTTAGACGTTGTTACTGATTGATAACCATTATCCCCCTTTCCCCTCTGCCCAACTCCGTACCGTGTCTCGCTTGGCTTTGCGATCAAACTCTCGACCTGCTGATCTTACTTCCTGGGACATCAAAAAATCGCTCGGCCTATCCCAACTGCGTCCCTTAAATTCATGGACATACCGGTCAACCACTTGCTTCAAATTTTGATGAATCGCGGGTTCAAAAATGAATACACTTTACCACACGCTCTTGGCTTCCTATGTTATCTATTCATGGATCACTTCAACCCCACGTTCCAAAATTGACGTTTATGTAAACCTCGCCGTGTATATCTAACGGATCCTCCCTCCTCCGACCGACGCCACGATCTATTGTAAACGACAACGGATGACATGACGCGTCAATTCTGGAATTGGCCGACTGTCTTTTCCTTGTTATTCACAGGATATCCTGTTGATCACTGGATCAGTCATTATATTTGGAAGTGAAATCACTCCTCTTCAGGTCTTTGGTGCGTTCATACATACTTTCCTTCTTATGTTCAATCCTTTTTTTGCCTTTCTGTTCTTTTTTGAGTGCGTCTTTTTGCGTAAATTTGGCCAGAGCTTGTTAGGCTTTCTCTTACTGAGGAGGAAACCAATTCTGAATCTCTTTTGGTTTGCTTCTGAGCACCTGCCTACTTACCGCAGCTACTCCTGTGTTCAATTTTGCCCCTTCTTCTTGTTTCCATCTTATCTCTAAACGCCACACTTGCTGCGCCAGTTCGAAGTTCTGTTCTTCGCAGTCTCGCGTCGTCGCTTCGCCTGGGTACAAATATCCTGATGTTGCCATGTCTTTCAAACCTTTTCCCCTTTTATGTTGTGTCATTAGGATTTGACTGCGTGGACGAGCAAGGATTCTATTCCTTCTTTCGAGATTTTTTGTTTTCCAATCTTTTTGAAATCCATTTTCCACATTTGGCGCCGTCCGTTTACTCTGGGATTTCTCTGCTTTCCCTGTTGCCATGTCTTTCTCGTTCTCATCCACCTTAGCCACATTTTACTTATACTTCTTCTTGACTTGCCTGCTTCGATCCGTTGCCTTCCTATTCTATATAATGCTAACACTGTTTTCTTTACGTTTTCGCAGGTTACTCCATTGCACTTGGCGGTCTCGTGCTTTTCAAGACATCAGGAGGGAAATAGAGTTCGATGCCAGTCTAAAATCTGTCTGGAAAATCACGTCCCGTTCCACCCCTATACATCACCTTCAAGTTCTTACCCTCGCGGGTACATGTCTGATTGCCTTACCAGTATACCAATAATACATTTTTTTCAGGACCAGGTTGCTCCTGAAAAAATATACACATAGAATATCGAATCAATTCGCTCGCTCGCTCAATATCTCGTTTGCAACACCAGGCGGCTACGGTTTGCCGCTGTCCTCTCCTTTCTTATCATTTGCGGTCGTCGCTCCTCCCTATCGCTGCGCCGCCGTGTATCACACATAGAAGAAATGCATCCACGACTGTCCTACTCCCCACATTGGCCTTCTCCTTCGAATGTACCATTTCATTACACCTCTCCGTGGCTCTTGTACAAGTACTCTTACGCCTTCTCCATTCTTGATTTTTCTGGATCAAGCCGACCGACGGTTCTTTTGTGGCTCTCTCAGAAGTTCTTTGCGGCGGACGGATGTAGGACCTGAATCATCCCTTTTGTGTCTGGTTGGGTGTTGGGCAATTCTTTCATTCTCTCCCTTATCCGATTTATCATTCGACTTTCATACTGCTCTCTGCCCTTTTTGCACACCGGACAATCACCCATTTCAGTACTTTTACCCTGAGGCGGAGGAGGCCATCTCTTTTCTTGCATCAGCCCATAGGGCGTAAATCCCTTGTACTCGTAGACGACTCGCCATATGCCTTCCTATCTCTCCCTGGTTGATCTCGTATTCTGATAAAAATTTGACAATACATTCTTTAATTATTGGTTCCTGTACATAGCTTACAGAGGACTTTTTCTCTATCTTATTTCCTTTGTCTTCGAACTGCGCAGATATATATCTTGGATCGGTATTGTGAAATACACTAGAATTGATTTGAATCAGTGTGCGCCGACTAAAAAGACGGTGACATTCTTCCCATAAATATCCTTTGTTGTCCCTAAACGGGAAGTATACTATGAGACCCTTTCAGTCAGACAAGGCTATGCGGTCGTTCAGACTCGGTCTCATTCACGAATTGCATCTCCATCGCCGTAACGGAAACAAGTTTTCAATAGTCTCTTCGTTAACTAGAATGCAGGGTAAACCATTCCAAATGAACGGTCGAAGCCAATGGAATTCTGCTGTTCGACCTGCACAGCGCAACCCGGAGCTTTCAAACCGAAAAGCTGCCTGTTTCAGTAATTCAGAAACATTTTGAAAGTCTGCCGTCAATTGCTGCATCTTGCTGTACCAAACACGGACGCCAGGATATGGCACTAGGTTCTGCGATCGACGATTTAATGACGTAGACGGGAGAACTGTGGCCGATCGAGTTTGCTGATCCAAAGAGTTAAACCGGATGCTGCCTATCGGATAAGAATGTGCAGAGCACGGCCGCGACATTCGGAACGGGATGCGTTCCTCTCGTCCAATTTTTGCGCAGTCAATTATTGAAAAGGATCGGTCCAGTAAGCAGGTTAATGAGGGTTAATGCTGAAGCCCACTCTGAAAACATGACGATGAATAGTTCATACGCCGGTGAGATCCCAATATGGCGAAATGTCTGAGTGGCACCAGCTTCACCGCATCCCTGTCTCCCAACATAGACACAAAACGTGGCCATCCGAAACTTCTGAGAACGGAATTGAAAGGGAAATAGCTCAGTGCGTGTCCAATGTTGTGCTGGGGCGAGTCAAGGCAACTCCTCGGCATGGTTCAGATAGGGGAATTGACGGAACTGTCATAAAACTTGAAAACGTTCCACTCGTCTTTTCTGTTTGTCACGAACGGGCTGCGTACGGAAGACATACTTCTTGTGCTTTCAAGGGCAAAGGGGAGCTCGACCCAGTCAGCAGATAACTGCGTGCTTTTGTGACCTGTAGGTGTTTCACATCCGCATGCCGTGCACGCACTGAACAGACCTCACAGGTGCACCAGCTGTTTTCGTTCTGCGCTGCTTATATTGTCAGTGCAAAAATCTCGTTCGTCAAAGAGGTATCTTTCTTACCTCCTCAAACTCTGCCACTAGCTCCAATGCCGCAAAAAGCGCCAGTCTCAGCACCTGCCTCCCATCCTCCTCTGGGCACCTTGATCGACGGCAATGCCTTACAATTGGTTGAAGTTCTTGGTGTCGGTGGTTATGGCGTCGTTTATCGAGCAGTCGAAACATTTCCGTCGAGGGGACGCTCATTCGCAGTCAAATGCCTGGCCAGTACCCATAGTCATTCAGTACTACGGCGGCAGGTCCATATTCGAGAAATTACCCTCCACCGGATCGCATCAGTTCATCCAGGGGTAGTCACCCTTCATCGTATTGTTGAGGACCACGACCATATGTTCATAATTATGGAGTACGCCCCCGACGACGACCTCTTCACCCAGATTCTACACAAGTCCAGATATTTGGGTAATAACGCCCTGATCAAGCATGTGTTCCTGCAGTTGATTGACGGCGTGCAGCACTGCCATTCGTTGGGTATTTTCCATCGGGATTTGAAGCCCGAGAATATCCTCTGCTTCGACGGAGGTTATCGAGTCGCAATTACCGACTTTGGCCTTGCCACCACCGATAAAATGAGCAAGGAGTTCCGCACGGGTAGCGTGTATCATATGAGCCCAGGTGCGTGTTTACGTTTGCACATTATAGCTGAATTGAGCTGAATGTAATGAGCAGAATGCCAAGCGGGCGACCCAGAGACGTCTCCTGCGTACTCGCCCATGCACAACGACATCTGGTCATTGGGTATCATCCTCCTCAATCTTGTGACAGGAAGAAATCCATGGAGGTCTGCGATGGCAGACGATCCCACATATCAAGCGTATCGCCAAGATCCGCTTCAGTTCCTCATGAGCGTATTGCCCATTTCCGAGGAGCTCAACGACATTCTCGTTCAAACGTTGGATGTTGATTGGAGAGGCCGCCTGTCCCTTTCGGAGCTTCGCCAGAGTATTCAAAACGTCACATCTTTTTATTCAGACAAAGTCATATTTGAAGGAAGCCTCGCTCGGTGCCCATGGGAAGCTGGTATGGACCTTGGAAATGTTGAGCCTCAAGATGCTGGCCACGAAAAGAGACCGGTGCCCAAAATTCCAGAGGGCGTCGAACCGTACTGCGTACTTTCCGTGTCTGCAGTTGCCTCGACATTCAAAAGTCAGGCGTCCACAACTGAAGGCTACTTCGAGAGAGACCCTTGGAAGGGAGAGCAGAATGTGTACGATGCACGCCATTATGGAATGGACGTTTATGACAACGAGCTTCAGGTCCCATACGGAAGTTCTGGCAGATCCTCGTACTCTTCGGATCCTTCAGAACCCAGTACTCCCAGCAGCGTCGATCAGTTCAGTTACCGTGGTGTCAGAAACAATTTCGACATGGAAACCGCATACGACTACGACTCGGAGAATCTGTATGCAAAACCCACTGCATACCCCTCGTTCACTGGCTCCTCAGCTACTGAAACCCCCGAAACCAACCGTTATGCATCTTCAGTCTTCGTGGATACACCCATCATGGAGTCAAAACCATTCCTCCAATACCAGGATGCGCCCTACATGGACGCCTACAGAACTGCGAAAAGATATTCCTCCCCCAACACATCCATCTATTCCGTCACCGAGGATTCAATATATGGCGATGATTATAGCGATTCGTCGGTGGATGACTTCCCTCCCAATTCTCCGAATTTTGTTGTCTGGCCTGAACCAGCAGGGCAACGAAATGGATCTCGACCAATGAGCATTCAAAACAGTCGAAACCGTAAAAGCCGGACAAAATCGCAAAACGTCTTCAACCCTATGCGTTTCTTTCCCCGCTCATCTGGGTCATCCTGGTTGAGCCCAAAATCGTCGCCTTTGGCCAGTCGTCCGATAACTTCGTCTGCCGGTACTCTCAGGCATAACGCCACGCCATCGAATGTGCCAGCCATGCCGTGGACAGACTATCACCACCCTCGTTCAGGGCATAAAAAAGGGGGCAATTCTCACCGTTATCCTGCCGGGGGATACGGGACGCAAAGACGTTCTAGCCGCGATTGGATACCAGGAGGATTTTTCAACACAGGTGATAATTGAACTCTTTCACCGTCTGACATATGCGCCTGCCTTGTCGCCATGTAACTTATTCCTAGATTTTCGCTTTCCACACTGTACTATTTTTGCGCTATGTCGCTCATTGTAAATTTAACACGCAATTAATCTAAAAAATCAGGGATTTTAGCGTTAGCTTGGTTCAGATCCACTGCAAAGAAAGAATATATACCATTCAAAAGACAAAAGAAGTGAAGCTGAGCAGCTACATCAATGAAAGAACAATTGATGAAGTAAAAATCCTGATCTCGCAGCTTCTGTGCACTGATACGCCAGCATGTGGAGACTACGAGCATGTGTAGAGTCTAGCTAGATTCATATAATCAAGGAGCAGGTGGCAATGCCGGGCATGTGTGAGGGAGGAACTCGAGAGAGAATTCGATTAGAACTCGACGAAAATCCTGACATATCACGTGATACAAACACCCATTTTGCGAGTAAGGTGGAAAGAGAAAAAAATTTATAGTAAGTACATCCAAAGTGCATCTATATATTACTCAAGAAGAATTTAGTCACGGTGTACTAAGATTTCTAGTGGTGGCGTCAAAATTATCGCAGTGATAAAGAGATACCCATACACGAAAGAAACTTCGTAAACATCTTGTTATGCAATCAATTTCCGAGCTTCTTGAGAACGGACAACAAAGGAGCACTCGAATGCACTTTTTATGCTATTTAAATCTGGTCAAAAACGAGGTGGAAAGATGAGTACGTTACTACTCGCCTGGTTAATCCAAGATCGACATAATCGGGGTTGATCTCAATGTCGTTGCCCTCTTCGTCCTTAGCCTGTGTGATGTTGAAGCAAGCAAGGACCGATGCTATAAGTATCCACATCTATGAAGCAATATTCAATTGAAATTGAAATTGATTCGGGATATGCACTCGGCAATAAAGGAGTACTGACGGTAGCACCGGCAACATGTTTTCCCACACAGACTCTGTTTTAAAAATGAGAAACGTATCGATTGACAATTTATGAATGGCTTACCTTCGCCCGAAACCGTATGCCAATATTCTATCGTCATCGTTCAACTGGCCATTTTCGTCTAGGAACCTTTCCGGTTTGAAGGAGTGCGGTTCAGGATAATCTGCTTCATCATGAGCTAAGGCCCTTGAAAAGGGTTGTTTATTATTGGATTAAAGTGGAAGAAATAGTGATAATTAGCACTAACCATATGTTTGCAAAGATGCTGGTCCCTGTTCAGTGCAAAGATACTATTAAAAGTTTTCAGAAAAAACAGTCAAAGCCGACAATACCTTTAGGTATATAGTAGCCTTTATAATGATCGTCTTGAGTGGAGCAATGAGGAATGCCAATTGGAACAGGAGGCCTAAATCGGAGAACCTCCCGGTATATAGCTTCAATGTAAGGAAGCGACTCGCGGTCGTCGAAATTGGGTAGTCGCTTCGAGCCAATCACTCGATCAAGTTCAGCCTGAGCCTTTCTTTGGACGTCAGGGTTAGCTGCCATAGTATAAAAGAAAGTCCTTGTCGCGGATATTGTCTGTCAGATGAAAGGAGGCTTCAGCGTAAATCACAGAAAGGCTAAGAAAACGTCGCTACTGTGTCAGAGGCAGCTAATTGAACAGTTATTTCAGCACCTTGTCATACGAGCATTGAAGATTGAATTTTTTACCTCCATAGACCGTGAAGGCAACGTTGTTAATAACATCTTCTTCATGTTGAGTGGCACCGACCGCGAATTTCCTTTCATAGAATTCAGTAACAAGAGATGGAGAAGCTGTGCCTTCAGCCTGCGTATACCGTCAACAGCTACATCGATACTGATGGGGAACAAGCATACCAAGCTCTTCTTTACAAACTCAGTTGGAATTCTCTTCATTTCCTCGGATAATTCTAGTACTTTTGCAGCCAGCCTTCGAGACCAAGCACCCGGAAACCATGTTGGGACGTATTGCAGTGCAGGAATAACATTAATGAGAGTGCCACCCGGAGTGAGCAACTGGGTCCCCAGAGCCAGAGCTTCTTCCGCCACTGAAACAGCTCGATCGTCTATAGATTTAACCTCGTATCCATACATCATAGCCATAGTAAGTGCAATCGAGAACCTTGTGTAAATCATGAGATATTGAGATATACAACAGGAAATTGCGAAGGAATACTTTTTGCCATGTTCTAAAAAATCTTTTGGGCTATCGAGAAGACCTTGCAGTAGTTGACCGACTTTTTCCAGTTGAAGCGACTGATATTGCTTCGCTGCTTGCGGGTTGAAGTTTTGGTTTGTGATTTTTCTGTGTTCCCTCCATTCATCGCCGTATCGAAGCATAGCAAAATTATACTCCCAACCCATTCTATAACCAATCATCGAAGTTATTCAACCAGATTTGTGGTTTATCGACTCACATCTTAAAAATAGGCACGTGGGGTCTATCTGAATAGAGCTTTGCGCGATCAGACTGCTCAAGTATAGCATCTACATCCTCCCTTTTGTTAAGAATCACGACATGGTTTCCCAACGCTTCGGCATGAAGAATGTCACCTGCAGTGTGAAGTCATTATGATAACTTGCAGGAGAGACAGATAATACACCACTGACTGTTATATCTTTTTCCCCAGTTCAAGTATTCCATCGCAGCGTCATACTTAGGAAAGTCAAAAGCATTGCCGAATATTGGTTTGGGATTGGGGCCTGGAGGATAGGCAATTCGACTTCTGTTGTATGTTAAAAATTTCGCAACTAATTTAGCTGCTCCGACGACCGCAAAAACATAGGCAACAGTTAGGATGATGGTCATAGGTCCACTCTGCTGACCAAGGAGTTGAGTGAGAGGATGAAGAGTGTACTGTAGTAATGGTCGTCATCTTTGAGGTGCATTGCAATAAAGTACCGCCGAGCATTGTCGTGTGAACCTGGGTCTCTGTTGTAAACATGCACTTTACCGAGGTTCATTCCGTCAACATCATAAATCTGGAGTCAAACGCGATTCCAGTGTTCTCGGAAAATGAAGGAATTTTTATGCACAGAAAAGGATGGAACCAGAGTAAGTCGATTTGAAGAAAGCGACACGAGCATTCTTGGATTATCCCGACAGTGGGCTTGTTCGATTGCTAAGATTTCAGTAGAATGAATGGGAGTGCTTTAAGTGAAGTACCAGACGTGGTGCCCCTAGGATGGCAGCCCCGACACAATAACTGGCAGCGACAGTTTACAACGTTCAACACTTCTGGTTTCTTGTTGATTCTTTAGATTTGCAAGAATTTCTTCAATTGGTACACATATTAGGTAACGTTTTAACCCGTTTGGAACATTCTGTATCAAATATGCTGGAGGTTCAACCTTTTGAACCTTTTTATGATCAAGTTCGGAACAAACGACACTTACCCACCTTGGGCTATAAGATCCTTAATTAACCCTAGAACGATTAATTTGCTATGCCAGTACCTGGCATGCTCTAGGTAGAATCTTGCCGCATCACAAACTTCGGCAGGTCTCGCTGGTAAGTTCACACGGGGTGCCATTTTCGCACGGGGTGACGATCAAAACACTGGTGGATTACGTGTGCTTAAGCATTTTGGGTCCCCACCAGTACAAAGGGGAGCAAGCTCCCCAATAAATTGTGAGCAACGCATCCTTACTGTTACATCTTAGTTGGCTTATCACTTCCCCAGCTGCCTTCGGTTTGCCTGCAACCAAGAGTTAGGACCGAACAGTTAAAATTGTGTTCAACCAAATTTAAACCGTGAAACGTTCGTTCTTTCTTAAGTTTTTGATGCTTTTTCACATTTATTTTATGGTCAAATGTATGTAGCATTTCTTTGCATATCTGGGCAAAACTCATACACAATCATGATGTCTGATTCACTCATGGATGCAGAGGTAGAATGGGTTAAGTTACAACCTGTGCTCCGCGATTCTGGCTATATGCTACGCCCCAGGTATCATCCATCGTGGAAACCATCGTGGCAAAAGCGTCGGAACTTTTACAAATCCATGAAAGATTGTGAAGATTCAATTGTACTAGAGGTGCGAGGCTTTCTTTTTAATGACAAGTTTACTAGGTTACTAATAGACTCCTGCACAGAGGCACAACGTTATAGATGCTGTTCGTGTTAAAGATGGCCTCAAAGTCGTGATAAAGAGGTCGACTTTTGAGCATGACAACATATCGCTGCTACAGCATCTAAACTCGGATGAGATGCGCGCAGATCCTCGCAATAATGCAGTCCCTCTTCTGGAAGTGATATCTGTTCCGATATCCGACAAGGACAATGATTCAATGCACATAGTGCTTCTTGTTATGCCCCTTCTTGCTCCATTGGTGTCTGGTTACATTCCATTTCGACATTTTAGAGAGGTTACACACGCTCTTAACCAAATTTTTCAGGTCAGCACTTACCATGCGTGTTATGACCTATCTGATAGAGCTGATTCTTAAAGGGAGTTGAGTTTCTACATGACAATGGCATAGCTCATCGGCAAGTATTTCAACTATTTAGTTACTCTATATAACTCATAGAGATGCCCAGGGATGCATGTATGCTCAATTTTATGATGGACCCGACTGACGTGATACCTGGAGGCTTCCATCATTCAAAACAGTACGCAAAACCGGATGGCAAAACCTCCATCGATATCAGAGATCGCTGCACAGTGCCAACGATCAAGTATTATATTATTGACTTCGAAACTGCTTCATACTTTCCACCGAACAGTCTGTGTATTGGCCGCTATGGTCAGGAAAAGGCGGCCCCCGAATTCTCGAATACTATACCTTTTGACCCTTTCAAACTTGACGTATACCAACTTGGGATGCTGGTACATAGGTTGATACAGGTGATATCCCTCAAATTTAGCAGTATCGCCATGACACTATTTATTTACCGTGCCTGTTGTAGAGATACGATGGCCTGGAACTTCTTGTTCCCCTCCGTGACTCGATGACCCAGAAAGAACCCAAGTTAAGACCCAACGTTTCACAGGCTCTTAAGATGCTGTATAAAATCATATCGTCACTGGATGAAGACAGTCTTTCTCAGGATCTCCGGCAGCGAGATATATTCTATGAACTAATAAGTGAATTTAAAAGAGTACCCACTACAAAGGAGTCAGTAGCGCAACCGGAGACATTACCCCTTCAAAAAAAAACACTGCATCCTCAACAAGACTCAGTACCTCTTCAGCAAGGGGACCTTTCTCCAAGTAGCCGCCGATCCACGCACGTCTGCAAGCGAGGTCTTTCGACTTTCACCAAGTTGAAGGCATTGATTTTTTCACTATAGGCATAGCATTGGCTTTTGATACTTTTATTCGAACTTTCCTGTACAGTATGGGATAAGTTGGTTGTATTGAAAGACCATGGTCAAAAACTACTGGAGAGTACGCGCGTCCAAATGCGCTTGTACGTATTGTATGTAGCCTCCTAGTAGTACATCGTTTCAACCATACGTACATATCATCGTCGTCAGTAAAATAATTGCCTGAAGGTCTTGTCGAGGAATATCCGCCTCCGGTTCGTATCCAAGAGCCAACACCAACATTTGTGACTTGTAGCGTACTTGGAATAACCTCTAATCACAGTCAAAGAAGCCATAATACCAGCTGGTTGTCATCCATTTTACATTCAGCAACATTGAACATAGACCCATTCTCGTAAAAAGAATACACAATAATCAATAATCTCAATGTTCGCAAAGCGAGATGGTAAAATCCTCCTTAAACTTCTCCTCTTTGCCAAGGTGATACAATTTGCGCTCTTCCATAAGCTCCTCCCTCATCTGCTTCGCCTCACGCAGAGAAATAGGGAAATCCACCCCCTCCAAGACGTTCTCCTGAAGTTCAAGAGGCAGCTGATCGAGACCGGCCGCATTCGACTTCTGCTGAATGTTGTCCACCCACCAGTCCTGGCGCTGACAGGGAACATGTGCGGTGCTGATGATTTTGATGTTCGGGTCAACAAGGAATAGTGCTACGATTTTGCGGTGGCCTGGTTTCGTCGGATCCTGTAGTTTGAACGGACCTACGCGGTGCTGGAGTACGTTGGGGAAGGTGAGCAGACGGCCTTCGCGTGTGTCGACTCCACCAACGTCTTGGATGGCTAAACCGTCTTGCTTGCACCCAAATATGGTGGTTACCCATCGGTGGTCGTCTTGCTCGTAATTAACTTCATCCATATCATCCCAGACGGAGAACATCTGGCGAAAGGATAATGAAGACGAAGTGATGTTGGAGCATGAATAGTAATAGAGTGCAGTAGCCACAATGTGTTCATTCTGTACATGGCAATGTTTGGTAAATAATTGTAATCTAAGCATGTGTAGCTCACCAGTTGACCTTCCACATGCCAGGAGCCCCCAGCGTAATCAGGCTTTTCAGGCGTCAATTCAATATTTGCTAGCTTGACGATCACCTGAAGCCCACGTTGCTTGTAGGCATCCTTCAGACTGAACTTGGGAGGAGCGGGAAGAGGAGCAAAAACTCCTGGTTGTGGACGGATTTCGGGACCTCGAGCCTCTCGGAACTCGTCGAAGTCATCTTCTTCATCATGGTCGTCATCCTCATCGTCATCCTCTCCGTCATCGGATTGATTTTGTGGCAGAGACGAGCCGGCTCCAGCGCCCTGCGTTACATTCAATGGGCCGACAATGTTTGGATCTGTCTCCCCTTCATCGGCATGCTCGACGTGATGATATTTGATGCGTAACTGATGGCAGAAGTCATTTCGCAAAGGTGCTAAGGTCAAGTCCCACAAAGGGATAGATTCTTTAATCAATTTCTCAACCAAAGCATAAAGAGGTTTCTCGCGTTGAGGGTGGAGATTGTTGATGTACGTTGTGATCCTGGATTGAGTTGAAAGGTGTTAAGAGCTTTCGTTCGTATAGATAGTAAAAGTTTGCAGCTGACTTTGGATCCTCGCCTGATATATCGACTTCACAAGGAAGCCATTGGAATTTTTGACTATAAGATCGGTCTCCCTCGTCAGAATCACGGACGTCAGCGATCTTTCCTTCCCCGCAGCGTTCTATGCAGTCATCCAATGTAGTTTGCGGCATGCCTCGTTCGAGAACGCGTGAACGGCCATACACAAGAGGGAACAAGGATGGATGAACAAGATCCCAAACTTTCTCATCAGACCCGGGATGCCAGTCTTTCAGCCTGGCTGGGATGGAATTCTCAAATTTGGTCACTGCTTCTTGCAACTCCTTCTTGAATTCGACTGATAATGCGGTATCTGATTTGACCACATCACCGTTGTAGACGATAATGGGAGGTGATGCATCTTTCGGTATGAGAGATGCCTTATAGCGAAGTTCATCGATACAGTAATCTACCATGGCGGACGTGATATCGGCACCAGAGGACATTGCTTCTTGCTTCCATTTGTCAGTGATTTCTTGATCGTTAACCTAGCATCCAGGTTTAGATTTCAAGCAGACGCGTCAATGAAGAAGTGGACCTTGATGTTCCAGTCTGGTTTATCTGTGATAGTGTTCATAAGCTGCAGCATCGTAAACTCTCGTAAAGTGGTCAATGGCATCCTGCAAAACGACCTTGTCAGCATATATCGTAGTGAATTCAGTGTTGCCACTATACGCACGTAGATCCCTGGAGTTCCCAAGCGTTTAAAGCATTTTTAAAGAGGGGTCCAACGTATCCTGGCTCCCCCTTGCTAGGGGTGTAGTCGATTAGCTCCTCTCGACCAGGTAGTTTGTTTTCCATGACCGCGACTTCGTAGGCTTAGCTTGACCAGATGGTGTGGTTGAATGTGGATGCTCCTGACTTATGGAACTGAACTGTGCCTGTTTTATAGAGGACTATTCTCGCCTTTCGACTCATTTAAGGGGCGCCGCATCACACTGGTTGCCGAAAATTGACTCGTTACGTTTGGTAATTCGGAATACCAAGGCAAGTCATTTTGACTCCCTATTTGAATGAGGAGTTGGATGAGCCTTGAGAAGATTTGCGGGGATTGCATGAGTCACAGAACATAAAGTCCATTGAGCAGTGCTAGTGAGCACTGGGCAAGACGATGTTTGGCTTGGGGACGACGTTCGAACTCCGGCGGCAGGCCGTGAGAATCTTGGCCATCATTGCTTTCAACACACCCGAGTTCAGCCAACCACCTAATTGCAATAGCACAGGGCTTGTATAGACATGGCGTCCTCGACAACAGCATCTCAGGAAGAGCTCAAGGCGAACAAAATACCACTAGGCTTCAGAGACTCGTGTTCTGCGTATGTTCTAAGTCCATTCCATCGACTTCAATTCGCTGATTAGTGGCTTTGTGATCCCTTGTTAACCTGGTCTCCAACGATACAACTACTCCATATGCGACGACTATCCTCTGAAATCTAGCCTCCTTATTCCTTTGAACTTGTGTCGGAAGAAAAACTCTTACCAGACCTGGGAATGTGAGCACGAGCGTCACGCCTACGAGCAGTCAGTCAATGCCTTTGATTCATGTCCATCTTCGGAAAGGCTGATAGTTCTGTCTGCTACACAGGTGCCAATATGACGAGTGCGTACTTTATAATACCCTTCACTGGCGTCGCTTGACAGGATGTTGCTCCCATACAGTTACGTTCGCCGAATGAAGGCTCTAGCAAAGCAAAAGTTGGCTGCTGCAGAGGAAGCTTCGGATTAGCTTTATCGACGTCTTTCCATTCGCCGCCAAAATATAATTTTTTAGATCGCTAATATGAAGAATACCCTCAGACAGTCCAGGTTTATCGGAACTTCCGTCGTTTTCGTGTTTTCGAACAGAGTGATCCGGCTCCTCAACAACTGCAAGCGTCCTAGTGCCTTTTCGCAAGTTTGACATCCTTTGCCTCCCATAGCTGCAGCAGCTAAGCAAATTACCATACGCATTGTGACATGGTTGCAAACGGTATCCTCCGCGTAAAGCTCGTGATCGTGACGATTGGTGTAATCGGATTTCTTAAATAAAACACCCTGTCATATGCAAACCGTTTCTTGTTCTGCTCTCTCACTGCTTTACTCTTGGGTTTTATGACCAGATACAGTTTATCTGTTTTACTATCATCATGGAGCACCGATTCCATGCTTTGCCTCCGGAATTGATACGCAAAGTCGGTTTGCAGCCCTGTCTCATTTGCCTAATCCACTTGACCTCTTTTTTCAGGGCAAGATCCACACGCAGTCGGCATCATAGTTTCCGTCATATTTATTCTGACCTATTTCTCCGCAGTCTTTATCCTAGCCAGCTTCGACCACCCTTCTCCGTCCCTCCTTCTCCTAGTCTGCAAGACAGCCCACGAATGGATGATTCCCATCCTCTACCACTCTCTCAAGTTCACGACCGCCGGACAGCTTTCAAAATTTCTTTCGTCTCATGACCTACCAGATGACCTCATGTGCTCGTCATTCTCACCGCCATCGTCGCGTCTAGGCCTCATCCAAAACATGCACATCGGAGAAACACCAACAGACAAAGGCAACCTCTTCTACGGCTCGACCAGCTGGCCGCTCACGATCATCACCCGCCTGTTCTGGCTCGCGCGGTCGCTGAAGCGGCTTACGATCCTCAACCTCGACCAGAATAAGTGGCGTATGCTCGAGCACGCGGTGCCTGGCACGCTCGAGTACCTCGCGCTGGGACCGATACACGGGCCGTTTAGGCCGCAGGATCTCAAGCAGGCGCCGCCGCTCAAGATGTTCACGAGCGTGCTCACGTTCATGCGCGACGACGAGGTGCAGGACGTCGTGTGTTACCCGACTATGCGGCGCGTGCGGAGGATCCTGGAGAGCTCGAGTATGGCGCCGCACTGGGCGATCGAGCAAGTGCGCTGTGTGAGTAAGAGCAAGGGGCTGGAGAGGATGGAGATGCTGCTGCTTGGTAGGTCGCAGTATACCGAGGTGGTGGCGGTGGTGATGGAGGAACAAGCGAAAGTCGTGTCGGCGGACCCGAGGGTGGTTATTGAGAAGGACACTAGGGGTTGGGTGGCAATTTTATATGACGAGTGGGAAGATTGTAGACTCCAGTTTCTGCGTGAGTGCGTTTGACCTCGAGTGCTTTGTCCCTCGAAGATAGATGCGTCGCTTGTCATTATTCTCTGCTTTCCTAGATCCATTTGCTCCCATCTTTATCGTACTTTTCATTTAAACCCTATAGGCTATTTGATTTGAGTTAATTATCTCCTCTTTTTTAGATTCTTATGTCGATTGATCTATGGAGAGGTTATGTCGCGGAAAATTGCATTATGGTTTTATTTGATGGGTGCATCCTGCGCGTTGCACGCGCATGACTTCCCAGCCTCAGGACCTGTCACAAACTAAAATATCGACATGCAAATTATGCGCTTATCGTGGATCCCCTCAAGTGTTAAGCTTTTTATCTCGAGCGACATGGACCATTCGTCAGGACTTTGTGGTTTGTCGAAACACGTCGGGATCTAAAAATGTCCATGGCTGGTAAAACGACGTCATATTTAAAACAATGAACTAGTCATGGAATATCAACCATTCCATGCTGGAGCGCAGTATCTCTTGTACCACCAGGCTTTTACACGGGGCAGGGGTGGACTCCAACGGCGATAAATGGGGTCACAACGAACGTTAATGGATGGGAAGCGCAGTCGACCAATTAACGTTTAACCCCCATACGAAGTGCAAAAATCAAAGAATCAAAAACGCCACGCTAATTCTGGTACAACAACACACGGAAAGGGTGAATCTTATTCCAGACGCCGCTTCTCCTCGCAGAGAGTACGAGTCACCTGTGTGAATTCTGTTGACGCTGGAGCCTGAAAAGGATACAAAATCTCTTTGTGGGGTGTACATGCACGGTGTGTTGAGAGGTATTTATCGACAAACAGTCCACACCCGTCAAAACATTTATATTTCCTGGACCGATAAGGGGTCCTTCGGTCGTCCCAGAGTAGTCTTCTCTTCACCTGTCATTTTGCTTTTCGGTAGCGGAAACGCGCAAAATTGTGTTATTCTACCCAGAAACTTGGAGACCGATGAATATATTGAAGCTTTCAACTGCTGCGAATCCGCTCACGGCGCCGCTCCCCAGAAAAGAGGGCATAAGCCCCGCTGAGAGGGCCGCCGACCGGTTCTCCATCTCAGGCAACGCGATCGGTATCCTTCTTCTCCATCCTTTACTGTTCAAGGACGCCTTGATTACTCACTTGTCTTACTGACAGTGACCGGAGGTGCAGGCGGGATAGGCCTCGCATGCGTCCGCGCGCTGCTCGAGCACGGCGCATCGGGAGTGTGCATTTTCGACCTCGATGCTCGGTTCTCGAGTCCGAGCGCCCAAGCGGATCTACGCGCCATCCACGCCGAGTTTCCTGATAGAAAAATCGTGGAGGAGGTGGTGAATGTTTCGCAGGAGAATGATGTACGGCGCGGGGTCGAGAGTGCGGTGCAAAAGCTAGGTGGTGTGAGCGTGCTGCTGTGTGCTGCAGGGATCGCAAAGGACTGCGAGGCGACGGAGATCACGATGGAATTTTGGAGGCAGATTCAGGATACGAATACGACAGGGTCGTTTTTGTGCGCCCAGGCGGTTGGGAAGTGAGTGTTTCCCAGCTTTGCTTTTTGCTGTGAATCGGCATTAACGGGGCAGTATTCTTGATCTTCGCGGGATAGGGAAATGATTAAGCAGGGTCAAGGAGGGAGCATCATCCTCATCGCGTCCATTGCAGCGCACAGGGCCATCTTCCCCATCAACCACACTGCGTACTGCGTCTCCAAAGCCGGTGTCCTGCAGCTCACCAAGTCGCTCGCGGCCGAGTGGGCACGACACGGTATCCGCGTGAACAGTATCAGCCCAGGTTACATTGAGACGCCGATGACACAGGTGGAGGAGTTTGCACTAGGAAAGCGCATTTGGGAGGAGCACAATCCGATGGGCCGCATGGGTGTTGCGGAGGAGATTGCAGGCCCGGTGGTTATGCTAGCGAGCCCGGCGGGGAGGTATGTGACTGGTGTGGATCTGGTGATTGATGGTGAGTCTTTCTTGTTCGTATTTTGGATGTGATGTTGATGAATATGATGAAATTAGGGGGAAGTTTTGTTTTCTGAGATATAAAGTGTACGACGTTATACAAGACGGATTGTGGAGGAGCTAAAAGTGAATGAATTGAAAAGATAATTATTTGAATCTAAGACCAAGTAAGATTAGTGGGCCATGTGTTCTGACATGTTCAATGAAATGAAAGATTAAACAAAGCGTGCGAAATTGCGAACCAGTTGTGTTTTTGTAGTCGTCAACACGGCTCTTTTCCCGCTTCCATCTTTGCAAAAACGCTCGCTCTAATCCAATACAATCTCGCTGTCTCCAGCACTCCCAACTTTTGATAATCAACTCTCATCACAATATCCAGACAGCTCCGAATCCCCTCAGCTCTTCCTTTTTATCCGACAACCAAGCCACGTCGCCTTACCACACCCATCCATACCCAACCCCAGGCAACATGTCTACCGCAGCTACCTCTTCATCGTCGACGTAAGCGCCCAGGAAAAAATGCTTGTTTTTTCCTACACACTCACCAATGTCATAACAGCCCAGCCAGCGTCGATTCATCCTGGAAATCGGGCCTCCGACCTCCTCCAAAAGATATCCGCCCCCAGACGGAAGATGTCACAGCAACAAAGGGCACAGAATTTGAGGACATGTTCCTCAAGCGTGAGCTCCTGATGGGCATCTTTGAGGCCGGATTCGAGAAACCTTCTCCCATTCAGGAAGAAGCCATACCCATTGCCCTGGCCAAACGTGATATTCTCGCCCGTGCAAAGAACGGCACTGGCAAAACAGCCGCTTTCGTCATCCCATCCCTCCAGCAAATCGATATCACCAAGCCCAAGATTCAGGCTCTTCTACTCGTGCCCACCCGTGAGCTTGCCCTCCAGACATCCCAGGTATGCAAGATCCTCGGCAAACATATGGGCCTCCAGGTCATGGTCACCACCGGCGGTACCACCCTCAAAGATGACATTTTGCGTTTATCCGAGACCGTCCATGTTCTTGTCGGAACCCCTGGCCGTATCCTGGATCTCGCAGGCAAGGGCGTGGCAGACCTTAGCGACTGCCCCGTCTTTGTTATGGATGAAGCAGACAAGCTTCTTTCACCAGAATTTGCTCCTGTAATGGAGCAGCTCCTTTCATTCCTCCCCACAGACCGTCAGGTTATGTTGTTCAGTGCCACCTTCCCAATGATAGTTAAAGACTTCAAGGTATGTCGCCTCGTGTGCTTTTTATGCACTTCTCCAGCCTGACATCTTTTCTTTAGGAAAAACACATGCGCAACCCCTATGAAATCAACCTCATGGATGAGCTTACCTTACGTGGTGTCACCCAATATTACGCATACGTCGAAGAGCGCCAAAAAGTTCATTGTCTCAATACCTTGTTCTCAAAGGTTCCTATTTTCCCTTTCCGTTCATTCACCACACACTAACAATCACTCTCCAGCTTCAAATTAATCAATCTATCATCTTTTGTAATTCCACCAACCGAGTCGAGCTGCTCGCCAAAAAGGTGACCGAGCTAGGCTACTCGTGCTTCTACTCGCACGCAAAGATGCTGCAGTCGCACCGCAACCGCGTGTTCCACGACTTCCGTAACGGTGTATGCCGCAACCTCGTCTGCTCGGACTTGCTCACGCGCGGTATCGACATCCAGGCCGTGAACGTCGTTATCAACTTTGACTTCCCCAAGAACAGCGAGACGTACCTGCACCGCATCGGTCGTTCTGGGCGCTTTGGCCATCTCGGTCTCGCGATCAATCTGGTCACGTATGAGGACAGGTTTAACCTGTACAAGATCGAGCAGGAGCTGGGCACGGAGATTCAGCCGATCCCGCAGACGATTGATAGGGGGCTGTATGTCGCCCCGAGCGGCGGGGAGGAGTCGCAGGTGCAGAGAGCGCCTCAGCAGGCCAGGCAGCAGGTTGCGCCTGCGCCAGCTCCTGTTGCTGCTGCTCCTGTACAAAGGAACGGACAGCAGCAACCTCAGCAACAGCAACCACCCCAGCAGCAACAGCAGCAGCAGCATCAACAACAGCAACAGATTCCTGCGAGGCAGAACGGTGCACCTCAGCAACAGCCTAGGGGTCAACCCGCTTACCGTGGCGGCGTCCCTGTAGGCCGATGAATAGCACTCCGCTCTGGAGGTAGTGTGGAGGAGGAGGACGCGAGGAGAAAGGAGGAAAGGAGGGACGATGATGGATATAGAGAAGATGCCGCCAGGGGCTGGTAGGAGATACAGGGCGGCGGGGAGGAGAGTTTTCGAAGACAAGACTATGATGAAAGAGAATCAATCCCTGGTCTATATTTTATTTCTTTTTTTTTTGACCCAAGCAAAACACCCACAACACCATACACCCGCATCCACACATAACGTCTTTTTTGGACGACATCGACCGACCGACTTTTGTCTGTGCCCCCGTTATATTTACATTTCACCGCCTGTGCGCCGGTCAATGTCGATTTTCGGTAGTACCATACCACCTTACCCACAACCACCCACCACCTCAACGATTGATTGGCACACACCGACGTCGCTCGTTGTTACCTTCTACCAGTCGACATACACCACATACTTTTCACCCGCTCGAGGACGTCAAAATCGAAACCGATTCCTCAAGTCGTTAAACCCATATCCTCTGCGACTCGTCATCCGTCATCCGCCCGTTTTAAGTCTACGATAATTCATAAAATCCGAATATACGACCCCTGATACCGTCCGACTCTTGACTTTTTGTTGGTTTTACCGATCCAACCCAATTGACATCCGTAATATCATACAGTACCACAAACCATGTCCGCAATATACTTCCCGACTCCTGGTTCATTACCTCATCTATATCCTCATCCACTTCATCGCCTCCCTCATCCCTCATCATCTCACCTCTTCCCGTCGACCGCCCCTGCCATCTTGTTCTTACTCTCACCCTTCCCATTTTATCGATCTTGGTCCGTCCGGAGACTTTCTTTGGTTTTCGGTTTACTTTCCACCACACATCCATTTCGTTCGTTCGTTCTTTCGTATTTCCTTTTGTTTGTTTGGTTTCTGGCTTTGCACCTTGCTGTGGTATTAGGTTTTCGATTTGAATCCGTATCCATCGTGTCGTGTGTAGCTGGTACCTCCCTACCTCCCTGCCTCCTTTCTCTACCTCCTACTCTCTACCTACCGACCTGACTACCTACCTACCTACCTACCTTCAACTGCGCCTTGTACCTACCCCTCATTCATCATCTCTCATCCTTTTCTGTCACTCACTCACGCACCCACTCGCTTGTTCCTCTCTTCATCACCATAGCTTGATCATTGTTGCCTATGGATGATTTAAACTCACTGGCACACCGAAGTCTTGATCGTAGGTTTTTTGTCATATACATACGTGCATGCATACGTTATAAATACGATCTTTCAATGCTCATGCATGTGTTGTGTTCTACCTATTGAGTTTCACGCCGGACAAAAATGCTGACCAGTTAGCCTGGGTGTTGTCCTGACCAGTGACGTGACTAGTACCGTGACCGATTACATAGTGTCACAAACATGTTGTCACGCTAGTTCATTATTAGTAGGCTCGACAGTAAATGGCAAATTACTTGATTGTCTTGCGTTGGAACTCAGTGCGTAGTAAGAAGAAATACTAAACAATCAAGTAATATGTTATTTACTGTTGAGCCTACTAATAATGAATTAGCGTGACAATGTATGTGTGACACTATGTAGTTGGTCACGGTACTAGTCACGTCACTGGTCAGGACAACACCCAGGCTAACTGGTCAGCATTTTTGTCCGGCGTGTTTGATGTCCGACCGTATCGTTCGTGTTTTGTTAATTTTGCTCTTGTCATGCTTCAAGACTACACCGTGGTTGGTTTCGCAAACCCCGAAGGTTTTCGCGTATGTTAAAGGATACAACGACAGTTCTGTCTTACTCCGAAAATCGGCGTTGCGATATATATTTTTTGTTGGTTGTGGAGAGGTAATACATTGATTTGAACTACTACGACCTAGCTGAGCAAAAACTAGACCGTAAAATAAATTTACCCGAATATCTGCGTGGTGAATCGGCTCGGATGCGTCCGACGAATTTATCCGCGCCAGACAGCCTGTAAGTTGGAAGAAAAGGTTAGTTCATTGCGTTGGGATTTTAGTATGCGATTGGTAGCTTACTGGGCCGGGCTGGATGTATTGGGTGGGGATGGGGTAGTAGATGTTGATCTGAATGCCGGGTTCCTACGTAACCGCATAATTAGGTTCATGATTCTCTCAGGTAAATGGCTCGAGCTACTTACCCTTCCGTTGTAGGCGCCAGGGAACGAGACGAGGGGGCCGGGGGTGCCGTTTCCGCCACCGGTGACGTTGATCTGCGCGCAGCTGATGTAGAATTGGGCTGCACGAAAAGAAAAGAGAGAGAGGTATTTGTTAACGCAATGTTTTTGATAAACCGGGAATAGACAGAGAAGGGGTCGTGGACGTACCTCCTTGGAAGCTACTCGCACTGTGCAAGGCGATGTGCTCGATGCGGACGAGGTATTCGCCCGATGGAAGGCTGCGGGGGATGGTGAAGGTGACGTCTCGCAAGTCTAGGTACGAAGAAGAGCTTGTTAGAGATGTCTAAGATGTGTGAGGGTAAAATAAAAACGCACTGGTAGCTGGGAAAGAAATGCTCCTGCCGCCATTAGTAACGGCGCTTATTTCGTGGACCTTGAACCACACGTTGCCGCTGCCATCAAAGTTAGCCGCGCTGCCGGGAGCTTTGGCCATGTAGATGTTCAGGACCTGTTATAACGTTCCACAGTGAGTTTACGTTCGTGTTTAATAAAGGAATGAAAAGGAAGTATGCTTACACCGTCGTGGTAGATGGGGTCATCGGAGCGGAAGCCAATTGTGGATCCGGCGGGTAACGGTGGCAGTTTGAGCAGTGGCTCTGGTCTCGGAGGTGTAGCAGCGGATATCCTGGCTCGAGGACGTCTGTCACCTGTGTATATTGTGAGATGTCTGAAATCGACTATGTAATGATGTTGGGTGGTGATATGCTACTAACGGGTGATCGGCTGTTGAAGTTGTTAGTCCTGCGGGACATGTACCCAGTTGCCAGTGGCAGCGCCGTTGACAAGAAGTGCGGGGAAAGTATCTGTAGACAGAGATATGAACGCCTGTACCCAGCGTTATTCAGACTGAACTTACAATGAGCCGACACGAGGGTCACGGAAGACGCAAGGAAAGCGAGGATGAGCTGCTTCGAGAACATGGCGTCCGATGAGGAGGTGAATGATCTTTCAACAGAAGCAAAAAATATGTCTCTTTTATACTACACCATCGGACCGTCAATGGCTATTCTTCTTCATACACCAAGCCTGCCGTGTGACCGCTACTTGGGGTTAGATGGCAATGACTTCGACTTCCTTTAGCCTGTTTTCCTCAAGCCGGGAGTGCCAAGGAGAACGGATAGAGATGCATAGCCAATAGGAAATTTGAATTCTGTCTAGGCGCGCTTATGTACCGCCATACTTTAACCTACTGGCGACGAGAGGCAAATTGTGGTCAAGATGAAGTCAATCCTGGGCTCGAGACCCTTTGACCTTGAGACAGGTTCCGAAAAATAGTTATATTCAATACTCCAAGCCAATTACAATGCATTACCCCGCATTTTGAGCTCTATTTGCTGATCGTTTTCCCAAACACGGAGGAGTGTGCAAGGCTATTAATAACCTTGGCCAGGGACACACAAGCCGCATTTGTCTCTTTCATTGCCTAATATATCGAGATATAAGCATAAAAGCTATTTCAGGGTACTGTGTACTTTCACCAGTGAACGAAGTTTACACACAATGTTATATCAGTACTATGGGTGGGGATGGGTTGAGGTATTTTTGAGCAATTGTCGTCATTCGTTGCCATCGGGACTTTTTAGAACTGAGGGGTAACCGCGGGGTAACTTCTAAGTCCACGCGCCATGATTAGCCTATTCTTCGGGAAGTCGCATGGAAGAGTAAGTTCTCATACATATTTCTCACTTCTTATGGTCCGTTCCGCTTAACTAGGTCCGTATACGGCTTGGGCTAGCTTCCATGATACATGCTAAGTCGCGAACCTGGTCCTCGGAAAAACAAGTGACGCAATTGAAATAAATTTGGGTATTTAGATTTGCATTGATCATAACTAGTACACTCTGCGTTTTACTTCTTCACGACATAAAACCGAGAGGCTTCATTTGAATAGAGACGCAGAATCTTTTCTCTTAAATCGTTCACCCACTCCAGACAGCCTGAATGATTTATGATCATTAGAATTCGACTCAAATACAGAAAGAAACTGGAAAAACACTTACAGGTCCGGGTTGGACGTACGTCTTTGGAACAGCTGCAAGAACCAAGGTATCAGAGTAAGTATACTTTTGAAGCAAAGAAAACTTACGGTAGTAGATGTTGATCAAGATTCCAGGTTCCTAATGAATAGTCAATGATTAGCCTTCTAGCTAACTTGTTCTGTTGCCTTTCAAACTCACATTTCCAGTGTAAAC
Source organism: Psilocybe cubensis (assembly GCF_017499595.1). NCBI lineage: Eukaryota > Fungi > Basidiomycota > Agaricomycetes > Agaricales > Agrocybaceae > Psilocybe > Psilocybe cubensis. The sequence continues at coordinate 1,225,872 of NC_063006.1, read as the reverse complement.
ACCGGGGATGGCGACAAGAGGTCCGGGGGTTCCATTTCCTCCACCGGTAACGTTAATTTGAGCGCAGCTCAGGTAGAATTGAGCTATCATAAGTGTAAGCGGAATGACCACTTAATACATATAGGAGCATCGTACCACCGCCGAAGGTGCTTGCAGCGTGAAGAGCAATCTGCTCCATGCGCACAAGGTATTGTCCGGATGGCAAGTTCTTGGGGAGTGTGAACGATACAGAAAGCAAGTCTGAACAGCCAGATTAAATTTTAAGTTATTGTTATTAATCAGAAAGCATAAAACTTTACTTTGTGCTGGGAAAGTGATGGTTGATCCACCGTCAGTGACGGCACTGATTTGATATACCTGTAATTGTAACAATAAATACCCTGTAAACGAGGATTTAATTCTTTATTACAAACCTTGAACCAAACAGCACCACTTCCATCCCAAGTCGAGACGTTTCCGGGAGCCTTCGCCATGTAAACATTGACAACCTTATATTTTGAAGGATGGTAAGTTTGCGAGCAGTAATTGAATATATCGATTTAAACTTACACCCGGGTGGTACATGGATTGATCGGCCTGAATGCCGATCTGTGACCCTGCAGCTACGGTGGCAGTGGATGCAGTGGCCTGAGTCTGGGAGGTGTAACACCTAAAATCGGCACTTGTTACATCGGTGACCTTATTGAAATCAAATCATTTTGTAAATGGTCATAGTATTTCCACAATTAAAGCACGTACGGGTGATTGAGAATTGAAGTTGTTAGTCTTCCTGACGTTAACCCAGTCTCCTGTGTTTTTACCGGCCACGAGGAGGTCGGGGAATGTGTCTAAAAGGTACACATAGTTAACAATCATAATCCTCCCTATTACTGGAACGGCTCAAATAATAATACATACAATGGGCAGCAGCAGAGGCAGCGAAAGAAAGCAGAGCAGTGATAGCCAGCTTCATTCTGAAACGAGTTTGAGGGCTTATACCTTGACCAAAACATGGACTCCTAGCTGACGTCTTTTATACCTTGACGAACTCAACTTTCAAGTGCCATAAATTTGGATTTCTAGAATTAGTACGCGGTAAAGACAGTAGTCATCGATGTGATGGCTCTTTTCTCATCGACACTTAGACACATGGATGGCAAGGATCCAATAGGATATTTTGTAACATCCGAGATCTCAACGAACTCGTGGCTTCTGTGCAGCTACTCTGACTTTGAATTTTCCGGTTGGGCGACTACTCCAAATTTTGTTCTATTAATAATTTCTTCACGGTAGCGACATCGACCGCGGACCCGACGCTTCGTGTATTCTGTACTGTTTGAGTTAGAACGGGAGTGTAAAATCCGCTTGATGAAGCAAATAACCAGGCCGGATATTTTCTCGCTTGATTATCCACGTTGCCAATGACTTGGTTAGACATATTCCAGGATGATGGATGTTCAAGTGATAAAAATAACAGTTGCACAAATCGGATCAATTAACATGGCATTCAACAAATTCTTCGTAGTTCAATGTTGCTATATGACATATTGTCAGCTGGTACTCGGACTAATAGCTTCAAACAGTCTGCCTCCTAATGACTTCACCCACTCCACACGGCCTTTAAGCAAGATGAAGTTAGTTTAAAGTTATTGCGGAAAGAGACAAAGGAAGCTTACGGGACCGGGCTGGACGTAGGTAGTGGGGATGGCTGTAAAAATTTAGGTCAGATTAAAAAAATATATGGTAGCTACCATCATCGAAGCTTACGATAATAGATGTTGAGCATGATGCCGGGCTCCTACCATGTTTATGTTTAGTATTCAAATAATTATACAAAAGAAATTGACACTCACCCTTCCAGTGTAGACGCCTGGAATCGAGACAAGGGGACCTGGAGTACCATTTCCACCACCGGTTACGTTGATTTGAGCACAGCTAAGGTAGAATTGTGCTGTTGAGATAATGGTGCATAAGCTTCCACGAATGAGGACTGGGACAATGAATTTATTCTTACCGCCTCCGAATGTACTTGCAGAGTGCAAGGCAATCTGCTCTACGCGTACAAGATACTGGCCAGAGGGCAAGTTCTTTGGGATCTGGAAATTCACAGCGTTGATGTCTGCTCAGATGCCATCAGGTGAAATAGCCGCTCGTTCTAAAAATAGCGCGTACTCTGAGCTGGGAACGTGATAGTTCTTCCGCCATCGGTGACTGCGGGAATTTGGAAAACCTGCGCAAGAAGTAGTTTATGTGGAGTTATAGCTGTGAAATAAAGGAAGAAATATTTTACCTTGAACCAGACAGCACCACTACCATCGAAAGTGGACACGTTTCCGGGTGCTTTTGCCATGTAGACGTTTACAACCTTTTGAAAGATTATCAATGTCAACATGAAATTTCTCTATATTGGTTAAAATGTGCTTACTCCAGGGTGATATACAGGCTGGTCAGCACCAATGCCGATCGTCGACCCAGCTGCAACTGTGGCGGTCGATGCAGTAGCATGCGTCTCCGAGGTGTAGCATCGGAAGTCCGCACTGGTAACGTCGGTGACCTGTGTTTGCAGAGGTCAAATGCTAGATTTAAAATAGTATACAATAATATGGCGTACGGGAGATTGACTGTTGTAGTTATTCGTTCGCCTTACATTGACCCAATCTCCTGTGTTGACACCGTTGACAATGAGGTCAGGAAATGTGTCTGGAAAAAGCTCAGTAATTTCAAACAGATGAAATATAATCAATCCATACAGTGAGCAGATACAGATACTACAAACGTGAGCAAAGCGGTCAATGATATTTGCTTGAAAAGCATATTGAAGCAGGAGGAAAGTATTCGACTTGGTATCAGCCTGAACAAACTAACGACGCTTTTATAGGGGGAGATAAAACGTCCTTTGACCTATGCTACTCTCTCATCGTCAAAGTACGCATCTACTGTACTCACTCAAAATCTTTGCCAAGACTAACTCGAATGCAATTTACACGGTGTATGTCCAATAGGAATACTGGGTCTATTTATAACCTTCACATTCCGATTTCTTGACGAGGCTCGTACGCAAAAGGGGCTTATCTACGATCTTGTCTTCCACTTCTTTGTCCTCCATCAGTCAGTCATTGGACAATGTCATACGACATGCTGACTAGCATGAGAGCTTTCGAGGCATATCCATGTGCCCAGGATTATTGTCGGTAGAGATCGACTCAAAAATGTAGTTTATTAACCTTAATTCCAATGTGTCTTGCACCGGGCAAAATCTGCGGGGTTTTCAACATAAGAACCAAGCCCCACGAGCGATGCACGCAGAAAGAGGGAATGTGGAAAACAGCATTTCCTTCCAAGAATTATTGAACTCAAGGCATTAAATTGAAGTCACAAGTTCACCCTCGTTCGGGGGTCGCACCGGTTGGACGCTTGGTCGTATGTGGGCGATATTAATAGTAGCTTAAAGAGCAGATTAGAAGTCGCAATACAGTCTGAGTCGTAGGAGAAGCCATGCCCTCGGATATTCATGACATCTTTCAAAGGTCATGCTCGTCGCACGGATTCCGAGATTGAAGAGAATTGTAGAGAAATGTCAGAGCAGCGTTTCTGCCTCGGTGTTGTCGTAGAACATACTCTCATTCTTTCCGAGTATGTCTTTCGGACGACACGACAGGTCCTTCTGAAACGACCACGAGGCGGTATCGAGGAGGTTTGTATAGCCCAGATAGAATACGAAGCCTATAAATAAGACATCCTCAGTTCTGTATTAGGAGACGCGAAAACATGTAAAGCGAGATACCTCCTGGAATGTAGAGGTCGCATCTATCACCCAGATTCCATGCGACGACACTGGTCCGTATCGTGTGCGACTACCTCTGCGAGTCAAGCCCAAGGATCCAGTTTCGATGGCCGATGAAACATTGGGATATTTCGTTGAGCTGAGCCACGTTAACAAAGGTAGGTGGCATGTCACCCGCGTGAATTGTGATGCAGTAGTATTTGTGACAAAAACAAAAGACGATGTAGAGTTTGGGATTTCCAGGGGAACATACTGACAATATACTGGATAAAGCAATTTAGAATCAAGCACCCCATTATCAACCTGTTTAGAGATTTGTTGAAAATCGCTCTCGAGATGATAATGATTTGCTTCTATAACTATCCACCCTGTGCCTAGCTTCCAGCTCTCCCTACTTACAGATCCCTTAGACAACCATGCTGCCATGCAGGTCGAAACATCCCCCAATTCATCCGGATTGTTCATGAACCAGCCACATTACGCAGACCCCATGAAAGAATATGCTGACAAGTCCTTGCAGTTAAAATGACACGCTTTTCGTTGGGCAGTGCAAACGAGTAGACAACAGGTCGACGTGGGATAGTAACACGTCCCCAAAGATCAGAAATGGCGAAAGATATATGAAGGTAGCGGGAACCGCGTAATAACACGTTGTACCACGTCGGTGTCAAAGACAAAGATTGAGCAAGCGTTGTGCGTTGGAGAGTGATGGCGGTGTTTGGCTGTGGCGTGTTTGTCCATTTAAGAGGACGTGGCGAGATCAGCTCATGGGATCGTATACCGGGACAACTTGTCACGCCCTTGAACTTCTCTTCTCATTCTACTTGATCCATGGCCACCCCTTCAGACCAATTGCCCCCAGGATGGGAAGCAGAATGGTATGCTGTCGTTTGAATTGGCCAATATAGTTGATGACTTGTCTCCAGGGATGCTACACATCAGCGATATCTCTTCATTGGTCAGCCCCACGTCTTTATTTCAACAGGAATCGTCTATTCAACGTTCTTTTGAAACAGAAACCCAAACCGGACACACTCAATGGGAACCCCCTTCAGCAGGTTCTGCAGGTCTCGGGCCCGTGCCAACTGGATCTCCCCAGCCAACTCATTCGCACACGAAGCGTCGTCAATACGCTGCCGGACAGACCCAGGCATACTACGGGGACACTGCTACTGATCCAGGCTACGGAGCCCAAGCGCCGGGATTGCAAGCAAATCTGCAACCTCAAGGTCCCTTGTTTACTCCAGGCCTCGTAGCGGAGAACCAGTTCGCTGCGCAACAATCTCAGCCAGGCGCTCCTGGGCAACCTGGATATTACGGTCAAGGAGAGCCGGAATATATCAATGGACCTGCTTTTAATCAGCAGCCGCAATATGGTCAAGCCCCTGTAGATGCTTTGGCTAACCAATTCGGTGCAATGGGGATGGGTCAAAAGCAATTGCAGCTCTTTACAACTAACCTTCTGACTTCCCCACCGGAGCCTCGCGATTTGCAGCGTCCCCCACCTGAAATTAGACTACCTCCCAATTCATGTATTTCCCCTTCGCCTACGGCAAATGCAGACCCAAGTTACTGCAGGTCCACCATCAACGCTATACCAACGACGTCATCTTTGTTGACTAAATCCAAACTCCCCCTCGCTCTGGTGTTGACTCCTTACCGATCCTTGGACGAAGGCGAGGACCCTGTCCCTCTAGTTACCGACACAGTGATTGCGCGGTGCCGTCGTTGCAGAACTTATATCAATCCATATGTTCAATTTATTGATGGAGGCAATCGGTATGTTATTGATTCACTTGGCTAGATAATGGTCTTTCTCATTTGTTTTGATAGCTGGAGATGTTGTATGTGCAATATGACCAATGAAGTTCCTCAACTTTTCGATTGGGACCAGGTTCGCAACCAACCCGGAGATCGTTGGGCTCGTGCAGAACTCAACCATTCCTGCGTTGAGTTTGTTGCACCCACTGAATATATGGTCCGCCCGCCTCAACCCGCTGTTTACGTTTTCTTGATCGACGTAAGCCATACTGCGGTCCAATCCGGTAGGTTGTCGAATATTCGAGTAATGAAGTCATACTTAACAGTGCTCTAGGAATGGTCGCTACTGCCACACGTACCATCCTCGAGAATTTGGACCGTATACCTGACGAAGACGAGAGGACAAAAATTGCGATTATTTGTTATGACGTGTCACTGTATTTCTTTTCAATGACAGTCAGTTTCGACATATCCCTCTTCCCAGATATCATTCTAACACCTGTTTTGTCTCTAACAGCCAGGGTCAACGGAATCATCAATGCTTGTAGTCTCTGATATCGATGACGTCTTCTTGCCCAAACCCAACGACCTTCTCGTTAACATCGCTGAAGCAAGGGCATCTTTAGAGGCTCTTTTGGGTAAAATTGGTGATATGTTCCAAGAAAACAGCATCATTGGAAGTGCTCTAGGGCCTGCCCTTCAAGCTGGCTTCAAGCTCATGGTCATTAAACTAGCTCTAATGTTAAGGTTTCATCACTGATTTCATTTGTTACAGGCACCCATTGGCGGCAAGATCATTGTTTTATCGTCTACCTTGCCTTCTGTTGGTCCAGGTGCTCTTAAAAACCGAGAAGATCCCAAAATTCTTGGAACTGCAAAGGTATGTTGATGATGGAGCGGCATTAGGTTAGCTGTGCTCATTCTTGTTTCCCTTAGGAATCGGGTTTGTTACAAGCAGCTTCGCCATTCTACAAGACCTTTGCTATCGAATGCTCAAGAACTCAAGTCTCAGTTGACATGTTCTTATTCAGCGCTGCCTACCAGGATGTCGCTACTTTAGGCAAGTCTTTCAAGGCAAGGCTTAATAGAGAATTAACATAACCATGATTTTAGCCTGCCTACCGCATTACACCTCTGGTCAGACCTACTATTACCCCGCATTCAATGCAGGAAGGACCGAAGATGCCATAAAGTTTGCTCACGAATTTGGCGAGGTCCTGGCTACACCCATCATGTTGGAGGCCGTCATGCGCGTGCGTGCTTCTCGAGGTTAGTTTTAACAGCCCATTTTTTTCATGGCTCACAAGTTCCTCTCTAGGATTGCGCATGGCTGCCTTCCACGGAAATTTCTTTGTCCGCTCGACCGACCTTTTGGCCATGCCTGCTGTCCCTCAGGACCAGTCTTACGCTATTGAAGTTCAAATCGAGGAAGCTATCACTACTCCCTTCGTCGTTTTCCAGACTGCAGTGCTGCACACAACCTGCTATGGTGAGGCCTTTGGCTACTTAATTATAACATATTAATACTGACCCTAATCGGCAGGCGAGCGTCGCATTCGTGTCATTACTATGGCACTGCCAACCACCACCAATCTTTCGGAGGTGTTCGCCTCTGCTGATCAAATTGCTATCACTACTTTCTTCGCCAACAAGGCTGTAGAAAGGTCTTTGACGCATAAGTTGGAAGATAGCAGGGATTACGTCTTCCAGAAGCTTGTCGAACTCCTTGTATCGTACAAGACCAGCATGACCTCCAGTGGTGCAGGCGCCAGCGCACAGCTGGCCATCTCGGACAACTTGAAGATGTTGCCCGTCCTCGTTCTCGGTCTTCTGAAAAACGTGAGTGTGTTGCTCTAATAGCGGTAAACAGCTTTTCTTCTTGCCTCGGTTGCTGATCACTAGACTTAACAGGTTGGCATCCGCCAAAGTGCCCAAATACCTCCAGATATTCGCGCATATTCCCAGGCACTGCTCACCTCGCTGCCATCCCAGCAGCTCATCCCCTATCTATACCCTTCTTTCTACTCCCTGCATAATATGCCCCCTGAGGCAGGCACCATCGGCGAGGAGGGAGTCATCTTACCCCCATTACTTCCTCTCACTTCAGAGCGGTTAGAAAGGCATGGCCTATTCTTGATCGAGGATGGACAGACTATCTTCCTCTGGGTTGGCCGCGATGCTGTTCCTCAGCTCGTCCAGGACGTATTCGATCTGCCCAGTTACGATGTCTTGCGCGGTGGCAAGGTATGTCTATTTGCTCATATTATCAGAGGTAGTCCAAAGTTCAGTGGCTGACAATGAACCGTCTTTGTCTCATTTTCAGACCACTCTTCGAACACTCGAGAACCCATTCTCGCAGCGTGTCAATGCCATCATCCAAAAGATCCGCGAGAGCCGTCGTGGCGTATACCACCCACATCTGTACATCGTCAAGGAGGACGGCGAGCCACCACTCAGACTCTGGGCCCTAAGCATGCTTATCCAGGACCGCGCCGATATGTTGCCCAGCTACCAGCAATTCATCTCGTCTCTAAAAGACAAGGTAAATGTCATGTAAAAATGTGATATCTATGAACGCGGGCTTCGCGTATGTGCTGGGTGGGTGGCGGCGGCGGAGGCGAAGTGTTTCTTGTTTGTCTTTCTTTTCTCTTTTCTTGCTTGTGTTGTTATAATGGGAAGGTGTGGTTGAGTGCGTTGTGGAGGCAGCGGAGTGATATACAGTGGCTTAGGTCTGTTTTATTTTCTTGATTTAACTGCCGGATACATCGCATCATCGTGGTTTTCCTGCTCATTTGATCCATTACTTACTTGCTTGTCCCTTCTCTTAGGTTAATAGTGCTACGGGCAATGGTGGCTTCTAAGTGCAGGTCTATCAAACGAATGAAAAATGTGGTGCATATTGTGGAGGTTATTGTTCGGAGGACGGATTAATTCATGTCATTCGGATTGCTCGCCATCGACCTGGCAAATAGAGACATGGCTTAGGATAAGTATGTATGCATTCAAAAATTCCTTTTCTTTTTTACCACTTTTGGCTGCATATGAATTATGCTGCAGTCTTATGTTATGGCGAGTGCGGATTTTAAGGTGGTAATATCGTTAAGATTGTCCATAAACTGCGTACATTAATCCTCTAGTATGAATGGTATAGAAGGGATATTGTCCAACAGAAGCGAGCAAAAGGCTCTAATAGAAGAGGGTCAAAATAGCAATCTGTAGGGCATATAAACGTAAACATCCATTATAATAATGTTCAAGAACAATCACAGCATAGATAATGCCAGACTGACTGCACCAGCGACGCTGGCCAATCCTTTAGCGGCAAAAGATTGTAGTCCAGACGCAGCGCTGGTACCTGGGGTGTTAGTCGAACTTGCACCGCTGCTTCCTGTCGAGCTTGGTGGGGAACGAGTACCGCTAGATGAGCTCGGGCTGGTATCTGAGTCAACATCTGGGTCGAAGACTTGAGCCTGGCCATTGGTGTATGTTCGTAGATAGTTGAACTCAAAGTACGCGTTGTCATATTTACGGGCGGTCCCAAAGCCAACCACGTTGTCGTTGTACTATAAATGTAGAGCATAAGCCATTGAAACAAATTGTCTCGACGAAGGATGGGTAATAGACTTACGCATAATCCAGTTACTCCTTGGTTACCGCATTGGGGGGTGTAAAACTCAGGATTTCCTGCCCTAAAAGAGAGATATAGGATGTTATTACGATACTCGCAGAAGATAGTTTGTAAGCGCGCTTACCAGATACCGCAAAGCGTAATGTTGATGATAATTTTCTGGGCCTTGAAGAACTTGGTAATTTCGCAGTGAGGGCCGGAAGGGTAGCTCGCTGTAGCAGGGCCCCAATCGTCTAAACTGGTGATGGATGACGTCGACGTGGCTTCAAGGATGGATTTAGGAATGTTAGGACGCTGTATAAGAAAGACGGCATGTTTTAATGCGAATGGCAGTCCAGAAAGATGACTAGACTTACACTCCAGAACCAGATGCTAATAACAAGAAATAAAGAGATGAGTCATTTGCCCTATTATAATATGAAGGCCTGGATTTCTTACTAGATTCTGAAGGCAAGGTAAATTGACTTTTAGAAATGGATAGATAAAAAAAAAACTCACCCGCTCTCGTCGAATTGAGTTGCATATACACCTCCTCCAGCAGCATTGAACCCGGCACCAAAGCTGTTGGGTGCAGTCTCCCCAACTGTGCATCCAGCATCAATCGTGCAGTTCAGCTGCCGTGAAACACCACGTTGATTGGGTGGAGGAGGGTCTATGTGCATGCATCCAGGAGTGGTGTGGAGAGCCACTTGGTTGTTTTCCATAAGATTAATGCCTTCGATAATACTTGCACAGTATGTCAGCGCTAATTTAACGGACCAAACCAAATAAAAACATTACTCGATTTCTCCATCATCTGGCCAGTTTTTACCAGTAGTCCATAGTGCTGGCCATACCTATCCCGAAGGTTAGCAAGATGCTTATTAAACTTTAGATTAATTGGATATCTGCATACCGAACAACCAAAGGGCATATGGACAATGTCTGCTATCCACAGAGTTCCCGGGCCATACCAAAGTCTACTCTCGATTCTTACCTGTAGCAAGGGCCTCTTAAATCAATGAAGTGATATGAAATGGACACAGGGGCTCACAGATTCTCGCTTTTCCAGATAAATTGTGTCGGTAGCGTTGTCTACTCTCATGACAGCACGTCCCTCACCATTGACGAACGCAAGTCTTTTGGCTGTGGCATTCTCTCTGGTAACGTAGTCCACATCACCTACGCTTAGAATGTCAGAAGGATTGCATGAACAAAATCAAGTTGTTGCAAAATCTCACCAGAGGTCAAGTTGTCGTAACTCCCGTAAAAGTGGAACCCGTCGAAAAACGTGGCGCCTGAGTAATCTTTTACAATGTCGTAGGCATTAGCTGACAACAGCCCAAGCTGCGCCGAAAAGAGTTGGATAGAAAGCGCGACCCCTAAGGAAACCGGTCGCATGTTGGCTTGATAGTTTCACAGTTGAGAACGGTGCTACGAGTGGCGAACAATGTCCGGCTGCAAGCCTACGTATATAAGCACTAGATCGTTCTAAGAGGTTCGAAGTGAGTTGGAATAAGCCTTGTCCCAAGAGAACAAACGAAGAAAGGCGGTGCTCATCTTGGCCAACGCAGGGCCTTGGCGCGTTTGAATACAACAACACGATGTTGATCGTTGGACTCGTTTGGCTTCATTGGCTCTGAATGAAGTGACATAAAAGGTCATAAAATGGAACCGAATGAACCAAGCCAGAGGCCAAGCAACACCGGGATCCATATAATAGTAGAACAGACCCAGCACACTGATGAGGGAGGTGCGGACCACTTAGGAAATGTTGAACGCTGAGGGCTACGAATTCAGCCGTCCCAAGTTACGCTTGTCTTTCGTCACCGCGTTCATGTCGCGATCAAGTGCCTTGTAATATGCTAGGCCTCCACGTTCAACGAGGCCAAGTGCTGGCAGGTACTGGCTAGATCGGTGGTAATCAAGTGATAATGATTGCACCGGGGTGATCGATGAAGATACGACTTTCCGAAAACTGACAGTAATAACGCTGAGTCGATCGTTGTAGACATATGCGACTTGCCAATGGGAATGACGGCATACACCCTATATCCCGTTATGTAATAGCATACAGAACTGAAAAACACAGAACATAGTAAAGGGAAAAAAACAGTAGATAAGTATATGTGGCCATATATACACAAACCAGGAAGAGAAATCCAACGACAGAAATTGAACTCGAAGCAGGACTACCGTTTCTTCCTACCGCCGCTGGCTCGAGATGTCTTTTTTACCTTGGGTTCAGGCGATCCACCATGAGTGCTACCTCCACCAGTTGTTAATCGCGACGACCGCCTCCTAGTCTGTACGCCCTCTCCGTCGTCCATCGTTGATTCCACGGATGCGGACGAACGTGGCTTACGGGCCGTTCTCTTCGGAGATGGTGCGCGCAAAGGAGCAACTTCATCATCTCCTTCGTCCAAGTCCCCATCTTCCATTATACCACCTGGAATAGTTCTCGGTTCCTTCGTCTGTCGAGGTTTCTTTGCAGGAGGTTTAGATGATTTGCTTGAGCGAGTAGTAGTTCTAGAAGTTCGCTTTTTGGAGGTAGACACATCCTGGTCCTCCTCCATGGCATCGTCCTCGTCTGACATAAAATCGCCAGGCGGCGCTTTGCGCATGCCCTTCTTCGCGGTAGAACCTTCTGCCTTGTCGGTTTCTTTGGCTCCAAACACGGAAAACTGAAGAGTATTTTCTTCAGCATCTCCATTATCTGAAACAATGCTCTTCCTTCCTCTTCGCTTGCCATCCTCGTGCTGGTCTTCTTTTTCAGGTTCCATCTCAACATCTTGTTCTGTGTTCATAGAAGTATCAGGGCGTTCAGGGCTACTAGTGACATCTTCCTCAAAAGTAGGTTGTACACCGTTGGTTTTTTCTGGCGGGGGCTGATAGAACGCGTTCGGTTGTCTAGAAGCCGATACAAACACAGGCGTTTGGTTGTGAGATGACGGTGCAGGTACAGTTGGCAGTTTAATGCCACTGGCTGGAGAGGCAATTGCAGACGTATTTCCATAAGCCATACGACTCCCCACACCGCTCAAAGAATTGCGCAGCTGCGAGGAACCGAGGTGGGAAGAAGCCAGAGGATTATTATTATTTTTCGCGGTTGAGCTGCTAACACCATTGCTGAAGTTGATGGGAATGACTGGCGGTCGAGTTGCAGGTGTCGATGGTTTGGATGGTCCTCCAAAGTTTGGAGTGACAGGTACGCGAACTTCGCGCAATGATGTCGATTTATTAAGCAGCGAATCCGGCATTTGCACGTCTTCCCATGACTGAGATAAAGAAGTGTCTTGTGGCTCTTGAGCTGCTGCCTGTCTACGCATTGGGGGAGATGAAGGCTTGGGAGCCAATGGAGGTTGCTTTTCAACAGTAGGGTCAAGCTCCAGATCCAAGAGGGATCGCTCAATAGGTGTCAGAGCCGCATAGACTTCATTGACCATTTTTGAACGATCTTGTGTGATTCTGAGGTTCTTTGCTGAGGTTGTGGACGCGAAAATGCGATCTCTCTTGATAGCATCGGAGTACCGCCCTGCCTGGATAAGCCGAACGCATACAAGGTCTTGTAGAATCGCTTGTTCAGGGAATTTGAGAAGGTCCGAAGGCGGTTTTTCCGCAAACGCCCAAAGGACAGATTCTTCAAATTCAGCGAGTGGCAATGTGAGGAGTTCCTTCAAAGCAGAGGGACGAGGTGCAGCTGTAAGTTAAAAGATTATGAGAGCTCAGTGAAACATAGTATACGCGAACAACGTACGAGAAACCGCCCACGCTAAGACTTTCTTGAACAACCGTGCACGCATGTTATCTGTTTCGTTCTCGTTGAAGGTGCGCAAAAACTGCCAGGCCTCCATAACGCTTGACTCAGCCAGTGCGATTGCATACTGCTCCAAGTCCAGTGGTTCGACGAGCTGTGGCTTTGCTGTCTGAACATATTTCCGAATGAGTGTAGCCGAATCTGGCGAAAGGGAGATTGCGCGAATAATTTTGGACGCGTAATCTCGATTGAGACGCGAGTCAGAGAGGAGGGCAACGGCTTTCTGTTTTATGTGTCAACGACGTCGTCGGCGGGTCACTAAATAGGGACATTGTACTTACTCCAACATTTATACCCGTGTCAAGATGCCAATACGCGTCGGCAAGCGAAGAGAACTGGGGCGGAATGCACCTCTGCAGGGCAAAGTTGCGCTCTCGCCCATCCTGATGCCATTTGAGCAGAAAATACACCAGGCAATCCTTCTTCAGTATATCGTATTGGGATGATTCGATGGCATCCAGCAATTTCTGCAAGCCTTCCTGGCTTTCGGGAGGGTACAGCATATATGAAGCATCAATCCCGCCGGCGTCGAGGAGAATATCGAATATAAGTGTACCATCCATCATTGCTCTTCGATCCCGAATATGCTCTGGACGCGGTTCCTGCCATGGAAAGTTGTTGCTGACGTCGAAAAAGTTGATGAATGGCGAAAATCGCGTAGGTTGTGGCTCGTCCTAGCAGGTAGATTTGGATATATCCAGAACATACGGATAATAATGACTTACGACGTCCATTGTCGAATGCAAATTTGGCGAACTGTGGATTGTAGTTCGCCGCGGCGGAAACAACGTCAGTTGAACAAAAAGGTTGCATGTGCTCACACTATTACGTAATACGTTTCCACACACACAGAGAGAGAGCTGCTCGACCTTTTGTAAAAAAGATTTTTCTACTAAAAATGTTATAATACATTGAGCATTTTGAAGTTGTATTAGAGTATCAGAAATGATACGTCATATATGTGTTAAAAATAAGTAAGTTAGGAAATGACAGTGGAAAGCACAAGCGCTCGCGGCGGCACTGCACGCAATTGTTGAACTCGAAAATTCTACTTATCAAAGTAACAGGCAAAAGATACGCTGGTAGGTTGTGGGATCACGAAGCAGAACACGTCAAAAAATATCTCGTAGAGTGGACTATGTACACCCTCCGGGATCCATCCTGTTCTTTGGCCAAGGTTGTTTATAATCTGCCCAAACAGTGAGGTTTGGGTTTGTGTATGCCTCTTTGTAACTGGAACAGTGCGTCAGTGCGATTCGGCCAGGTAAACGTAGTTGCAAAATCCTCACGTTTCGATATATTTGGCTGTAGGGAAGTCTTTGGGATCGCAGCCGACGTTGATTTCGTCTTTACGCTGGTACACCCTAATATAATCAACTTTCATGATGGCAGGTAGCTGCAAGCCGACGTCGATTTCACCGAATCCTTCAGAAATACCGAGATTGGCAATAAGGTACTAAGGAAAGAGTTAACATGCACGTCACAAAAAATATTATAGATAAATTCAACTTACCATAGGCTCAACAGGGACGAGTCGACGGCCAATCTCCACCTCGGTATCGGGCAAGAGTGCTTCTGAGCGAATTGTCCAAGCGCGAACCTCGTTGATCCAGGTGATGTACGCGTCGTCAAACCTGAAGCAAGCTATGTTCATACCTCTGAAACAGTATAGAATATCACAAACGCACCCAGGCTTATATTCAAAGCCGTATAGAGCGAAGCATGTACCAGGAATTTCGTAGCAATTGGGATTGGTCAATGACAATCCACTAGTTGTCTGTTGATATCGACCTGTGGAATAGGTAGAGTAAACACCCAAAGTCATAGGTAAACGTTGTACGTATACCCACCTCCTTGGTAAGAGTTGAGGACTGTCCTTCTTGGGTCGTCGAAACTGGCGCTCGTGTTCTGATTGAGGAACTGGTATCTGGCCTGAAGTTTGATTTGTTAAACAAGATGCTTTCAGCGAAGAGTGGAACCGCATACGTTGAAGGGTGCCCATTGTGCTGATAATGAAACCTGAATATGACGGTTAAACTCAAGACATCCTTCCAGTCTTAATGACGCTCTTACATGTCCAATGCCCTCAGTAACGGTCGCTTCGATGACATCGATTTCCGGGGCGGCGCGACCAACGTAAGACCCATCTTTTCGCATAGGCCCTGGATGGGACTCTCCTGGGCACGTGCAAGCAGCTACACCGACATGAGAACACGCATACATCCTACAACTTATGAAGACCTACACAGCCGTTGCCCTGGAAGATATGACTGTAGAATGGAATCAGAAAGTTAGACCTAAAGATTTGATGAATCATATTCTCTTACCAACTCTCCGCCAACTTCAGGATCACCGTTAGTGACTGCAGCAAGTGGCCTCCTTTCGCCGGGATACGTCTGGTTGGGAAGAGTTCCAACGTCGCATTCGTCGTAACTGTAAGGCCACTAGAGAAAAGTTAGCATTACGACGCAAACAAAAAAAATTGACACGAACAAGTCCTTCCAAACTGGCACCATAACCTGCCCGTCCTGGAAGCAAGGAGTCAGAACACTAATGTTGGTATAAGTTCTGCGATGAAACATGCCTAAATTTCCCATAGACCAACTGTATGTTGTCATTAGATATCAAACTGGAATTCGAATCCAAGGATAAAGTGAACTTACACAGCTGGCCAGAAACCACTGTGTGAAGCGATGAGTAAAGTAAATTGAAAATTGACAGAGACAAAATATACCTAACATCACTTGATCCAGGAAGTTGGACGTTTGCTAAAAAAAAAAATCCGTTGAATATGATGTACAGAAAAGGTCTGAGCATACGCACTGATAAGTAGCCCTCCAGTGAAACAAAATTTATTCCAGGTTTGGATCTGTTTTTCGTTAGATGCTAGTAAACACTGCAATATGGGCCAACCTACCATGCCAGATTTATACAACATGTTATGGTTGACTGAACGGTCAGGGGTCAAATCCATTCGTAATTCCAAATTTCCTCCCTTCGTAGTTGCTGGATTTATAGTTGAATGAGAACAATGCTATTGTATTGGTTTAAAAGGTTTCTCATACCCTGAGATGGGTCATACCACTCTAAATTTTTCTGTGACAATACATCAATAATCGTCTGAGTCACGTAGTTGCCCGGACTCACTGTGCCCCAGTAGTGTAGGTCCACCGCTTCCCAAAACGGATCCTCTCCAGGATAAAATGTGCGACCATCTCTGTTGAATTCGTCAGAGAAGACTAAAACCAAGTCCTCGCCATCGATGTAGGAAGGCCAAGTATAGGCCTCTTTGGGAGTGTCCTTGTCAATTAGACCATAATTTCCTGGCAGCTCGGGAACCTGTCCTGAAGCATTTGTGCCCCCTAAGTTGAACCCCCCCTGAGTTGTCTGCTTCTTCTCCGTATAGTGGGTAATAATCGGGTAGCCTGGTAACATCGTTTATATTGATATCATCGCAAAAGGTTTGTACATACCGGCACTATAAAGAACGGTTACGGTCAAATTTACAGTTGCCAGATAAACAAAATGGGACATACAAGAGAGTCAGACACCCAACTGCAAGAAGGGTGAGGCACCCTAGGTTTGCTAGTCCACGAGCAGTGAATATTGAGCCGCCTGAGTCGTTCTTCCTATCTCTCCGTGGGTCGGGGTTGTGAAGATAGTCGTCGGGCTCGGAAGCATTCATGAGAAGTGGAGTTCCCCATTGTGATGGAGCAGGCGAGAGTGAGAACTGGACGTGTGATAGTGGTTGGATAAGTTGTAAAACGAGAGGTTCAAGCACCCATCATACCTTGTCTGATAAAGAAGGCTTTCATGAATTAAGCATTAGCCAAGAATCTAAAAGCAATTCTTCAAATACTTACCGGATGACCCGTAGAGAATCGACCATGATTACTTTCTGACGGACTGCTATGGGTAGTGGAGCTGGAATTCCGTTTAGCTTGTCGACTAAACTGGTTAATTACAGGGGGAGGGTTAGAACGCGGCGCGTTGACGTTGGGTCGACCAGCGGTGGGCAAAAGGTTCTGAGCGGAATGATTTTGGCCGCCGAAAGGAGCGCGGCTCATTACGGTGAATATACGATTTTACAGGGATATGAATGGCAATAGAACGCGCTGAGGCGCTGTAATCTTTGGGAGAAACGAATGAAGGTTGACGAAGGGTATAGGGGGTATAAGGACAGAGACAAGGCTATGAAGTTACGAAGAAGGCGTAATGCTCCAACAGAAGCCAGAGTGTCCACAAACAAGAGAATGTTCAAGCTTGGTGTCAGGGCCAAGCAAACGCGCCTTGATCATTGTGACAAAAGTGGACCCAAATCTATCATTCCAGACGACTTGAATGCGTCCCTCGCACGAAAGCTGGCCCAATGCGTGTGATATTGTCGTCAGACGTGGCCTGAATATCTTTTGATCATGATTCGCTACCCAATTTCATCAGCACCAAGATTTGCTCGGAATTTTTCCTTGTGACCCAGATGTTGTCGACGGGCTCGGTATTGGTTTATTGGCCATCATTGGTCGATCTTGGGCAACCGAAAAGGAATTCTAGAAAATGAGTTGATTGCAATACTGTAGAATATTGTCGCCGATTGTTCTGACCCGGTGATGTCAGGTTGAATTCGAGCCGTGCTGGAGACCTCCTGAAGTCCCCGCCACTCGGTATGTATGCAGTTGAGCTCCACCTGCCGGTCCTGGCCCCACGCAGCTGAGCCTTCCAGGGAGAAAATATGAAGTACGTCAATCGAAGGAACGGCGCACGGCGATACACAATGGTGGTGCATATTGGCATGAGAGTCTCTTGCAAAACCTTGGAACCGCAGAAAAAAATTGCGACGCGTATGCGGGGTTTCTATAATTAGTAGGCATTGATCGCCACGCGCCATAGCCTTCTTTCGTTGATGCCTCTCTCGTTTTCGCCGATAGCGACAGATAGCAATAGTTTGAGCCACAGCGGGTTATGGACGGTGGTGGTGGTAGGAAGAAAAGAACGGTTGTTAATCAGGAGTTATAAGAGGGGCAAACAAGGGATTCTAATCAAAGATCAACATCCGTAGCGGTCATTTCATGCCGTAAAGGACACATCGATGGACACTCGAAAAGCCAACGCAGAGATCTTTTCCATCCAACATTGTAGGAGGTAGAAATGAAGCTATATGGAAGACTAGAAGTATACAATGATCATCAAATACCTATCGAAATTGCCACAGGATCATCTAATCAGAATAAGGAACTTCAAGTTATTCAACGATGAGGGCGCAGCCGGACTCATCTACGGATAAGATAAGAGAGAGATAAGGATATCCCCTGAGATCTTCATTACTTGCCATCACCATCTAGACAGTCAATGATTGTCTTGACTGACGTGAAAGCTTTTCAAGTCACTAATGCTTCTCTAATTTATCGTGGACTATATACTCGTTCGAGCTCTTACAATTTTCTCTTTTCAATTTTCGGCTCTCTCTCGCCTCAAGCAGTCTCAGCCCTCTCCTCATCTCTCGTCTCTCGAGCCTTTTCGAGTGCTTTTCCTGAATTTTTCGTTCGTTTTTCTAAGTATGGCTGATGAGGCTGATCGAGCGCCGTCTCCTTTTCCTGTTCCGAATCCGATCCCTCCTGTCAACCCAGCTCCTCCTCCTAATCCTCCTCTTCGTCGTCTTCACATCTCTCCAGAAGCTATTGAGGCTCTTCATGGCCTCTCTTTGGAGGGCAAACTCATTCGCAATAAAAAAATCGAACAAGAAAACGCTGCACGTCTCGACAGAACTGCTGAACACCGTCTGAACCCTGAAGAAAATCCGGTTCCCGGTTCTCCGGCGTCTTCTTTCATCACGCTTTCTCCGGAGGATGAGGCTAAGCTAGTTATACCGTCAATCGCTCAAAGACTCATCGCATCCATGCCGGATTATATTATCCAATGGCTGGACTCTGTTGACAAACAAAACAAGGAGCTCAAGCGGTCCTTCGACGAAGCCGCTAAGGATCCCATTCAACAAAGTGAAGAAAGAATCGCCAAACGAAGGTGCGTTCAAGGCGCCTCCTTAACCGTCCGTGATCCCATGGCACCAGCTTCTTTCAAGCTGCCCGAGATCATGTTCACTACCGAAAACATGGTTCCTCTTCCTCTTTGTTACTTCACTCACGCTAACCTGCGTTACATGATTGACAATCTGGCAAATCTGCCTACGAGAAAGACCAACTCCTTCTCTTCCGACTCCAAGGCTACTCACATTCTTGATATAGACAAGCTTTCCGAGAAGCTGGGCTGCAAGGATCATCTGCTCGACTACGGTAATTATTCGCAGGCCACTGAGCAATACATCAAATTCCAGTTCCAGCGCGCAGCGGACAAGGAATGGGGAGAGCTCTGGGTCGCACACTTCTCCTTCTGGAGTACCCGTCCTGACTCCGTTGCTCTTTTTCCCGCCTGGCAGGGAGCCGAGATTCAGCTACGCGCTGACATTCGTTCTCATAATCACCGTTATACGGTCAACGATTACGAAAGTGCTTTCAATCATGCCGTTTCGAACTACAAACAGGCGCAAGTTGCTAAGGCCGAAGTCGCTGCTCTTTCGAGCAAACTGGCGCTTCTTGAGGATAACAATCTCCGTAATGGATTCCCTCTAGGTCCCATGCCCGAACTTGCAAAAACAACAATCTTCAAGAACCACCCCTCTTGCTATGATCACCCCAACGCCGTCAACGAGTACATCCAAGAAGAGGTCGACGCGGGACGCATGTCAGGCCCTTTTTCTCTGGACGACTGCAAAAGGATCTGTCGGGGCAACATCTTTGTATCACCACTGCTTGTCGTGGTCCAACCTCAGGCGCCTGGCGAACCCGACAAAATTCGGGTCTGTCGTCATCTTTCTAAATCCTCAAAATCTTCCCCTTCCGTGAATCAATACATTCGGAAATCAGAGTTTCCTACGCGTTTCGACTACGCCAACCGAGTGGCCGCTATGGTGAGTCCTTGGCCCTACTTCTTACACCAGCTCTTTCGAGCCCACTTTGGCCGGTGGTTGTGTCTTTCACAATGGTCTTTCTCCTGCAAACCTGTGTTCTGCATACACTCTTCATTCGCCTTGGGGCGGCCGTCCCCTGTCTTTCCTATGACATCCTTCCGCTTGGGCGCGCGTCCCCGTCTTTCACGGCCTCTGGCCTCATTCTCTTCTCACTCTCATTCTCAATCCAATCTCATACTTCCTTCAGGTTGCTTCTCTTCCCGATGGTGCTCAGGCAGTCACGGCCGACATCAAGGGCTTTCATCGCACCTGTCCCGTTCTACCCGACCACAAACCCTGGCTTGTGGTACAAGGCCTTTGTGACGGAGAGTTTTTCATTGATCACGTCCACCCTTTTGGTGCCGCTTGTGCCAGCAGCAATGCTGGAATGATCGCAAACGCGCTCGTCGACATCTGGATAGCCTCCGGTATTCTTCCCATCCTTAAATACGAAGACGATATCAGCATCTTTCGGATACCTTCGGCGGACGGCCTTTTTTTTGATGGCAATTTTCGGTACGACTACGACTGGGACACCATGATGAATCACATCAAATCTCTCAATGTACCGTGGCATCCTACTAAGGGTACACGAATCTTTTCCTCTTCAACTACATTCATTGGCCTTCTTTGGGACCTCGCTAATCGCACGGTTTCTCTTCCTGAGGCCAAAAGATTGAAGTTTCTTTCACGTGTCAATTCTTTTATCTCAAACTTCACTAATCATCGCTGCCTCCTCAAAGACGTCGAGAAGCTTCATGGCTCCTTATGCTATATCTCCTTTGTTCATCCCCTGGGCCGTTCACATCTCCCTTCCCTCTCAAACTTCGCAGCATCTTTCAAAGACAACTACTTTGTCTGTCGTTACCCCCCGCCTTCCGTTATCACGGATTTGAAATGGTGGCTTGCCACCCTTTCAGTCCCTGAGGTTTCTCAAAAGCTCGTTTGCCAAGGGCCGGCCGTGGATATGGATATCTATGTTGATGCGAGCACTTCATGGGGTATTGGAATCAGCATCGGCGGTAAATGGGCTGCTTTCCAGCTGGTTCATACCTGGAAGCAAGAGGGCAGAGACATCTGTTGGCTTGAGACGGTCGCCGTCGAACTTGCCGTCTATTTTATTGAAGCCATGGGTATCTCTAATTCCCGTCTCATTATCCACTCCGATAACCAAGGTACTATTGGTGCTTTGGGGAAAGGTCGTAGTGCCAATCACCACATCAATTACTCCATTCGTCGTTCATGTGTCGTTCTTTCTTCCATATTCATCACTCCTGATCTCGTTTACATTCCTTCAGAACGAAATCCTGCCGACCCTCTCTCGCGCGGTGTGAGTGGTCCCACGGATTCAAAAATCAACATCACGTTCGCCCTGCCTTGCGAACTCTACGGTATTTTTGCCCCGAATGAGTTGTTTGCATAATTAGCCTTGGGTAGAAGGCAGGTGTTTCTTGTGTGGGGAGATAGTCAATCGACCCTCCCTTCCGCGCCGCAAGTTATCATCTAACATCCCCGTCCTCGAATCTGTCTCGTCCGCTTCTTCTGTAGTCTCTTTTTCTCGTCGTTCTTCTAAATCTTTCGAACCTTTTGCACGTTTCCCTTCTGTAAGTCCTGCATGTCAATCCTCTGCTTCATCAGTTGTTCCCCATTCCCATTTGCACGTTGCCGCTTCTTCTCAATTTTCTCATCCTCAAAGTCTCTCTTCTGTTTCTACTTCTGTCTATCGTCCTGTGCTACCTTCCCATCGTCCTCGCTCTCTCCTTCCGACTCGTCTTCCTACTCGCCCTGTTTTCTCTTCACATCCTAGCCTTTTTCGTCCCAATGTTCCGGCCGCAGATCGACTCACGGCTTGGTCCACTCCATTTGATAGCAGCCTCAAAGCCGCGTTATCCATGTCCCATCCCGGCAAAGTTATTGATCTCGCTTATCACCTCTTATCTAACGCCCTTTCCGAAAATACAAGGAAGACGTATGGTGCCGGTATCAAGCGCTTCAACGAATTCTGTGACGAGATGGGTATTGACGAAGTCGCTCGCATGCCTGCCTCAGTTGTCACACTCACAGCCTTTGTTCAATGGCGAATGGGTCAGGTTTCAGGTAACACAATGAAGTCCTGGTTATCCGGCATCCGAGCGTGGCATATTAACAAAGGTGCTCGTTGGAATGGCGACCACGAGTGGCTTAATCTAGCCCGCAAGTCGGCCAGCAAGGCCGGCGCACATCTCAAACGCCCTCCTCGAGCGCCCGTATCTATAGACCATCTTTTTGAGCTCCGTCGTCGCATTGATACTAATAAACCTTTCGATGCTGCCGTCTGGGCCTGCGCTCTCACCACTTTTTTCGGCTGCCGTAGACTTGGCGAAACTACAGTGAAGTCTCATTCATCTTTCTCGCCCGCAACAAATGCTACAGCTGGCTCCGAGCGGATTCGTTTCTACCGTGGGCAGGACGGCTTGCTCCGTTCTGCTAGCTTTCACATCCCATGGACTAAAACTACTCTCGAAGAAGGTGCCGACGTGATTCTTACCGCGCGCAAAGACGACCTTTGTCCAGTTGCTGCCCTTCTCAACCACATTCGGGTTAACGGCACCCCTCCTTCCGACTCAGTCTCCATTTTTGCCTATCGCTCCGCGGATGGCCTATGGACCAACATGTTCAAACATGTTTTTCTCGATTTTGTCCAGGCTATTTGGGAGAAAGCCAATCTCACGTACGTCTCGGGTCATTCCTTTCGCATCGGGGGTGCCGTTACCCTTCTCCTCGCTGGTGTTCCTCCAGAGGTTATTTCCCTACTTCACTCCTCTTTTTCATTAACTAACTCTTCTGCAAGGTTGTGGCCGCTACTGGTGGTTGGACCTCATTGGCCTTTTTACTATACTGGCGCCGTTTATCTGAAATTATTCCCCTCTCTACCGCCGCCGCCTACTCTGCTTCTGACCTTGATAGCATTTCCTCATCGATGGACCAGTTTCGTATTCGTTGTAACATTTCAAAATCCACTCTCGCAGTCACTTTTCGACTAGCCGCCAAAGCCCTACGCACATACGGAAATTCGTGTCACCGCGAATATCTCTACCTTCATCCAGACTTAAACTATTCATCTGCAATTACTTCTATTTTTCTCACTCATTTTCTTTTACTCATCTCGCAGGATTCCGTTCGAACGATATTAGCTTATCCTATTTCTGCTGCCGGCTAGTAGACAGCCTTTGAGAACATGTTGAAATGGTGTGGCATCTAAGTCATGGATTCTACAGGCTCTTATTGTGTTAACACAACATTGGTCGATCCCTCCCCAATAAGTAGAAGCAACAAATTTTTGTGAAGTTCAGCTTACGAAGAACCGAGATATTCATAGTCTAGAAAGCCGGCAGAGGCGCAGAGAGCAGAGGTTGTGTGCTATTGAGCCGTCTGTCAAACGCATATTGTGGTACATTGGCGCTGGAGTAATGAGGACAGTGACTCGGATCCAATGGTAAGAGGAAAGCATGAGGAAACCACAATGCCCAATTCGATACATAACAAGGTCAACCAACAATAACACACATGTATGAAAAGAACTGTGTAAGGTAGAGATCGGAAGTGACAAAGTTGAAGGCAGCCCCTTGTAAGCATCATTCTCCTCTTGAAACTGAGTTTGAAATTTAAGCAGAATGGCCGCTAGAGATCATCGGCCGAATTTTTTTCTTCGTTGAAAGGTTCATCGTCTTGAATCTGGAATTAACCTCTGCAAGTCAATTCGTTGGATGCTCGTAAACAAGCGCTTACACTTCGCAAGATCTCGTTCAAAATTTTGCTATAATACGCTCAACATACGCACAATCAATGGAGACCTCAGCTGTCGACATGGACTGGTTCAACTCTGAACCGACAACCCTGCCATCTCAGGACGCTATCCTACAATAACTAGGATTGTCTTCTCTCTCCAGTCAACAAAATAACCAACCGCCGTTTTCTAAATCATCGAGCGCCTGGTGCAATAACCCGGAGGCATGATATAAGCAGGAGTGAGAATGTTTTACATTTACTTCCATTGCCGTTCGCCGTCTACAAGCCGTCTATTTCGACATATCCTGTTATGAAAAGTTATCAAGGAATACTCCTTTTCCGCACGTTGACATCTGACTCTTCTACATGTCCATCTTCGGTTCAAAATTTGATCATCACCGTCGATATGAACAGTCGAGCCCTTCGCATTCTGTAACAAATCTCATTAACCACTCCACGGGAAGTAACGCGTCGTTTAGAGGTTCAAGACCTCCTTCAAGTCAGAACTCAGTGGTACATATTTTCTCCCATAAAATTTCCGCCATCTCTTACCTTTGAGTAAAATAGTCCCCATACGATTTCGATTCTAGCAGAAGCTCTTCCGCTGCACCTTCAATATCTGACAAGGTGAGGTTGTGATTCAAGCGTTCTGGAAAATTATATATCTATTACTATTTGTTTTAGTTCCCGCTGCCGCCGGATCCCACCATTTGGGGTACGAATATCTCTCCAGATCAACCGGAGGAAGACGATGCACTCCATGAACCAGATGCAAAAGGCGGTGGACATATATTTACCACGAGAGGGTTGATAAATCTAGGTTGTCTTGCAGTGATTTTATTAGGACTCCTTGCCCTCTTGTACGTCTATTTCATGGTTATCTAACCTTTATCTGCTAAAATTTCCTAGCGTGGGTTATCCCCTAATAACGTATTTTCAGCGGAAAGGACAGTCGAGATTGGGAGGTTATGGGACAAATGCATCGGGCCAGGTATTTGTATACCATCAGTTCACCGTCAGGTTCCAACTGACTTTTGAAAGGTCCCAGAGCTTCCCGGAAATCGAGGACTAATAGACCCAGACACTCCAGCAGATGTTTACTTTAAACCTTCTGCGCACAATCCTAAAGTTACCATGCAGCTGGTCTTCAGCGATGAGTTCAACGTCGAAGGTCGAACCTTTTACCCGGGTGAAGATCCTTACTGGGAGGCAGCAGATTTGCACTATTGGCAGGTTCGTTGTTGACTGTGCGTTGTAGTCAGAATTATGATTGACTTCAGATATGATTAGACAAACAACCTGGAATATTGGGATCCTGAAGCTGTAACCACGGCAAATGGTGCACTTGAAGTTACTTTGAAAGAGAAGGATACACACGGTCTGTCCTATGAGGGTGGAATGATGTCGACTTGGAATAAGTTTTGCTTTACTGGAGGGCTCGTCGAGACATCGGTGACCCTTCCCGGAAGGAATGATGTCGCTGGGCTATGGCCCGCAATTTGGGCATTAGGAAATCTTGGTAGGTTTCCCTCATCTACCAATGACCTACTCTTAGACTTACTATCGATAGGTAGAGCAGGCTACGGAGCCAGCCTTGAAGGAATGGTAGGAGTCTGACACCTTCCATTCAATTTTGTCTCTCATTTCATTCTATACTAGTGGCCATACACATACGATGCATGTGACGTTGGCACTGTAGCCAACCAGACTTTTAATGGGGAACCTGTCAATGCACTTACACACGGAGATCCGTTTCACGGTGGTACACTATCATACCTTCCTGGGCAAAGGCTATCTAGATGCACTTGTCCCGGAGAGTCCCACCCTGGACCCAAGCACAAAGACGGTACCTTCGTTGGTCGAGCTGCTCCTGAAATCGATATATTTGAAGCTCAGGTATACCAATTTTATACGTCGAAATCCGCAGTTTTTTTAATATACATACTGAATAGGTTGTGGGCACTCCGCTTGTTGGGGAAGTTTCTCAATCTGCTCAGTGGGCTGTGAGTCATTTTTCAGACCTATATGGCATATATATCACCAACGCTTTTGATATCTTTCTTTAGCCATTCAATCATGAATATTATTTTATCAACACCTCCGACACCTACTCCATTGTGAATTCGTCAAAGTCGTTTTTGAATACCTACGTTGGA